>NC_142087.1:69047575-69651013 GCF_054644295.1 Miniopterus natalensis | reverse complement strand
TTTCAGTCCACGGGCTAACACTCTAACCACTGAGCCAAACCAGCTAGGATTATAACTCTATTTTTTATTTTTTTTTGTAACTCTATTTTTTAATAAAATCTGAACAAAATATGGCAAAGTGTTATGTTTAACCTCTGTGGTTGTTTTAAGTGTGTTACATCATTTCCTGCACTAAATAAATATTTCACCCCTTCAGCTTCTCTCCGCCAATCTCCAGCACCCTCATTTCCTGCTGATGACCTTGCTTCATCTTCCCAGAGAACACTGTCTCAACCAGAACTTTCTGGGCCTCCCTGGACCACAGCCACCCACCCGCCAGCATCTAGACCCAAGCACTCTGCTTTCCTGCCGATTACCATAGAGGCACTTCCTCACTCAATTCCTTGTCTGTCGCTAGGTCCCATTGCCTGTTGTTTTTTCAGGGCTCTCCCTGCAGGGATTTTCTATTATCTGTCTCCTCTGCTCGAACATACTCTCCATAAAGGCGGGGGTCTCGTCTAGTTCATTCTCTGCTGTCTGCCAAGCACGGAGATCACCGGGTGACATGTAGTAGACTCTTAACAGACGTTTATTAAACGAATGGATATATTCCTTTTGCACAGGTTTGAAATAGTTCAGTATTTTTTAAAATATTTAAATAAAAAAATAACTTCAATGCACGAAATATTCAGAAGAGAGGTTTACCTCTGTTATCCCATAAACCACTTGAATGTCCCAGAAGGGCCAGCATTTCACCATCCAAGCCACATCTCCCAGAAGTCACACACAAAATACTTTGTTTTCCATATCCCCCATCTCTCTTTCAGAAATAGGCCTATCTCCCCTCCCATAGCACAATGTCTCTGGACCTCCAGACACCAATGAATTTATGCAGGAGGTTACCTTTCAACTCTCAAGAAATCTGAAAGTCAGAGACAAAATTGGAGCCATCAAAATACAATGGGTTAAAATCTGAATGCTCCTCTTTAGACCCCAGAAAGTGCCAAGGTAACTTCCCTATGGCTAATTATAATAGGAAACACCTTTCATCTGAATGATGACATATGCCTTGTTTCTCAAAACACTGAACAAAACATAAGCTGAAAGCACAGGAGCAATTATTCTTCGCTTGGCCTCTGTACTTCCTGCCGCCAAAGCGGAGCCTAAAAATCATCATTAAAGGCTGCTTTTGCTTCTGACCCACACTCTGCAATGATCAGTCGTAAAACTTGTAGGGAGCTTGGCTATGCTGGTGTTGACAGTGACAGAAAGGTGAACAAGCGTGTGTCCCAGGGGAGGTCTCATTCAGCCACATTGCACAGATGCGCTTTTATGTTAAAATCTCCCACTCTAATAAGTGGCTTGATTAAAGATTGAGACTTGGAACAGTGTTTTATAATACATTCTAAGTTACTATTAAGAGCCTTTTTAGCTTGAATGTGAGCTAACAAGAATTAAATTTTACTTTTAAATACCACGTTTCAGCTCAGGGGCTAGTGACTCCATTGTCTCATAAACTTAGTATTGGGGGAAGAGTCTAAGGAGGCTTTTGTTCCCTTTGGCACATGGTGCTTTGATGTAGGAGCAGCCTTGTGTTCATGGGGGGGAGGACAGATAAGCTTTACGGTTGAAGCACGAAATTTCTCATCTAGACAAAATTCTGTTCCATGACCTAATTTAGGGGAAATCCAGACCCAGGCATCAGGGCGGCTTATTTAGACTCAAGGATTCTCACTACTTCTCTGGGCTCGTCCTCGATCTAAGGTATTAATCACTGCTTTCGCTTCTCTGTAGCTCAGTTTCTACATCTACACCAGTGCCCCCCGAGTTCTCCAGGGAGAGGATTCAGTGTCCCTCTGGAGTTCCTGCGGCAGCTCAAACCATGAACATTGGTCAGAAGTTGAAGCCTGTCATGGCTGGTGCCACAGAGTGATTTGTGTTCGTGAACTTCCTTGTTCTTGGCGAAATTTTTCTATTTCTCTTTTATCAGAACAAGTATTTACAGCAGAGACCCACGTGTGGTTCTCATTACAACAGGAAGGCACGCAAAGTGAAAATCAATTATCGCAAAGGATGTTAAGAAACGGGGCAAATTTCTCTTCAAACTACCTTACAGTTTAATCAAGTGCTCATTTTTATAAACCCAAGTCAAGTCAATGAGTCATAATAAGCCTTTTAAAGGTTAGTTATCTTTTTCAGTTACTATTAAAAAGGAAAAATATCTCATGTTTTCACTGATAAAGATGAGCTCATTTTAATGTACAGTTGATATCGGAGTACTATAGATTAACAAATGAACATTAACTTCTATATTGGAGACATGTATGTGTATGTATATATACACATATGTGTGTGTATATATGTGTGTGTGTGTGTGTGTGTATATGATTTGTCTTAATGTTTCATTATGAGGGCAATAAAGGCCTTCAAATTAACTCATATATATACTTTGTGTTCGCTCTACAAAGACATTTCCAATAGAATGCTTTTTAAGAAATCACTCAAATACCCTTTTGAGATTGCTAAGACCTTTATCAATTTGTGTCCCATCTTAGCAGAGATTATATCCTGCTCCTTTTTGTATTTTTGGTAATTATCAGGATCCAGGGCATATATCTGACAACCATAAACATCTGCTGAGCAAAAATGCAAGAACATGTTGACATCAGCAAGCCACACTTAGAAATCTGCCTCCCTCTTTAGTACACAAATTTCGGACCTGCACAAATGAGCACCAATTTGATATAGAAAACTTGGCCCTTAATGTACTTCCCTTAAGAGTGATTTGTAGTTTATCTCACTGCTTTTATGGCAGGTCACCAGTGGATTCGGGTTTTCCTATCTTTTCCCCCTTCCCCACAGGTCTTCCTCAGGGGCCATGTCCAAGGAGATGTCTTTCTGTCTACGTTGGCTTAGTCCATCTACAGAGATGTCCTAAAAGACTTCTACCGGCAGCAAGTGCAAGAAGATTGTCAACGATGAAGGGAAAGATGGGCCCAGTCTTCTGCTAAACAGGAACTACCTTCCCACTACCAGGGGAAGGGCTGAGGCCCTAAGACTAGAAATCGTCGGAAAACTGAAGACACACGAGCAGCTCCCTACAGTGCAAGAACGCGCAGCCCCTGAAGTCAGAGAAAGTGGATGTAAACCCCGATGCTCACTGTCATTGCTGATGAGAATTAGGACTCAGAGCGTCATTAACAGCCAGCAGCTCAGGCTGCGCTACTTGGGATTAAAACTGACTGTTTAACGCTTCTCCAAATCTCTTTCAAAGTAGGGACCTTTGTGATTTACCATGTTTCACTATCCAGGGAACAATCTAGAGATGACTATTCTGGAAACAGTTTGATGAAAAGAATCAATAATGCAGAACATTTAAGCTTGGGAAAATGTCAGGTTTTTATTCACTCCTGTTCTAAAGGAACAGAAATACAAGAAAGAGGCTTTCTGATTAAAAACGTAGGTCTGACCCTGGGTCAATTTACCAACCTCGTAGCTTGCTAGGGGTCTCAGAGGCAGATTTTGTAGTTATCTTAGATGTTCAAAAAGCCATGTGCTACCTTCCTACCACTTCTGATTCTGAGGTTACACCCAAGTTTATTTTTAATATTATCTCACATGCAATTCTAGAAATTGCATCTCACATGATTCTAGAGTTCCCTCTCCCCCACCTTTGCCTAAAGAGCAAAATACACTGTGGGGTTCAGCAGGAGAGACATTGTGCTCTTCCCTTGGGACGTCCACCTAAGGTAGAACCTACAGCTGGATTCTCCCCTTGTCTTTTATAACTTAGCCATGGCCTTGAGATGTGCGGACTCTTTTTGCTCCAGCTGTTATTAATGGCTTTCCTGAAAGCCTTGTATGTGTTGAGACACTGAACTCTACTGCTGGGTTAAGACCTCAGTCTTAACAAAGAAAAAAAGCAAGCATATTAAATTTTAAATACTCTGTTTGTAAACAGAGTATTTAGAACTAACATCCCAGGGAAACCAACAGAGCTTTTGGTTATCCAATTCCTTTCCACACATGGTTCAATGCACTGCTGGTGATTTCCATTTAAATAAGCAAATTCATTTAGAAAGAAAGACGTTTTGTAACATATATAAGACTTAATGTTCTTATGAATACACCAGTTCTTTAGAAGCCTGAGTGATTCACTCTGAGAATTGCCAACCGCGAGGTCTAAATGCAATTATTTAGGACTTTATTTTATTTGAAGATACACGTGCTAGTCATTGGTCCATAAATGGGGGTCACATACATGGAGCCTCAGTGACCTCTTTTACAAGAGTTAAGAAGTGAGCACTGATAGTTTTGTGGGAATAACATCATTTTTTAAAATATGTTTTTATTGATTTCAGAGGGAGGAGGAAAGAGGGAGAGACAGATAGAAAGATCAATAATGAGAGTCATTGATGGGCTCCCTCCGGCATGCCCCCTGCTGGGGATCCAGCCCACACCCCGGGCATGTGCCCTGACCAGGAATCGAACTGTGACCTCCTAGTTCATGGGCCAACATTCAACCACTGAGCCACGCTGGCTGGGCAGAATAACATCATTTTTCAAAATATCTTCCCAAGAACAGTCTGCATATTCACATACATTGTCCATGTTCACAGGCCCTTCCACAATAAATATCCTTCTATTTTACAAAGAATGAGCCCACCTTCTATTCTGGTGCACTGCTCCAAGGACTAAAGATCTCCATTAAAATTATGGGTTTTGGGGAAGGTTTATTTAATGATAAATTAATTTGCTGTAAACTTGCCTCACTGCATATTTTTCAATTAAGACCCTAGTGTGACCCAAGTGTTAGCACCAGAGTATTTAGGCTAACGTCTGAATGATCTGAATTCAGATATATGATAGAGTGGTGGGAGTGACTTTCCCTTTTTCATAACCTATTTTCAAACAATGCATAACTCTACATACCAACACTATACTAATTAACTTACTACTTATTCCATACACACACACACATACTTTTGGGAGAGACCTTTGTGAACATAATCAAAGGAAGTTGCAAACTGAAAACACCTTTCCCGGTTATTTTAAATGCAATCTAATCAAAGATATACTTAAAAGGGTTATGAAATATGACTTCTGTTCATGAGCTTGAATACTTGATTTATCGAGGTGATCACTTTGTAAGTTGTATAATATCTAATGACTGGGCTGTACTCCTGAAACTAATATAATATTGGATGACAATTTTAATTAAAAAATTTAAATTATTTAAAAGAATAAAAAACATATACCTGATCTCTATTTGTGCTTTTGAGCCAATTTCTTTAGGTAGTTTGATACATTAATAATTAGATTACAAGCCAATGTAAAGTTTAAGGTTTTATGATATGTGAATTATATCTCAATAAAGCTCTCATATTAAAAAAAAAAATAAAGTTTGAGGTTCTAGCAAGGTAATTATGCTTTGAAGTAACTGGGTAAACCATTAACAATTCAGAAGAGCCTATTTTAATTCTATCTCCTCAGGGGCCCATTTTACTTCTCTTCAAAAAGTAATACCACCTTACATTTACATTGCAATTTACAATTTTTAAAGATTTTTGACCTATGTAATCTCATTTGATGTTTATAACAATCCCACATTGTGAGCAGGGTGTTATAGTGTTGAGGGGACTGGGGCTCAGAGAGGAAAGCATGGAGCTTGGACCAAACTTGGGCCTCCCAACTCGTGGTCCAGTGTTCTGTTCATTCTATCAGATTGATTCTCAACAGTTAGATGAAACCCTCCACACAAAATCTTGTAAGTGTCTGGAGCCCGTGCCTTCATCCTTATATCAGGAACGATGGCAAAAGAAAACAAAAAACCCAGGCAGAATGCTAAGGACAAAATGTGTTAACACAAATGTAATTGATTACAGAAAACCTCAGGCCAATTGGGAATTTTTTAGAGCAGTTTTAGATTCATAGCAAAACTTAGAAGATGCAGAGATTTCCCATATATTTCCTGACTCCATACATGCATAAAGGCAATAGTATTAACCCATTATTAAAATACAAACTTTAGTAATTTGAGAATGTAACAATTGGACTGTCATCCAATACTCCCATTAAATCATTGTGTTCTTTAAAACCTAGAACAGTACCATGCACTTGTAAAATTGCATTACAGAGATACCTGACTTCACTAATACTCATTGAACTTAAAATGGGTAAAATTTATAGCACATGAGTTATACCTCAGTAAAGCAGTTAAAGTCACAGACCCACTGTTATGGACTGACTTGTGTCCCCATTCCCCCCCTAAAATTTCATATGTCAAAATATTAACCTCCAGCACTTCAAAATGTAATGGTACTATACTTGGAGATAGGGTCTTTAAAGAGGTAATTAAGTAAATATGAAGTCATTAGGGTAGATGCTAATCCAACAGGACTGGTGTCCTTATAAGAAGAGGAGATTTGGATGCAGATACACACCGAGGGAAGACCATGTGAAGACACAAAGAAGAGAAGGCCAACTATAAATCAGACAGAGAGGCCTCAGAAGAAATCAACCTACTTGATCTCAGACTTCTAGCCTCCAGAACTGTGAGAAAATGGATTTTTATTGTTTAAACCACCCAGCCTGTGGTACTTTGTTATGGCAGCCCTAGCAAACAAATATACCCACAACCACACACAAAAATACTGTTACCTAACACTATATACATCTAATACATCTTCTGTGTTAGCTGCCTGGTAAGTTTTAAAATTTATGTTTAAATTATCTCCATGAAAGCTACCTATATTTCCAAGGTTATGGCAACTATAGGTACTCACTTCCTGGGCACTCATCTCCTACGCCACTATTTTACTCATCAAAGTTTTTATGCTTAAATTTCAATTATTTATATGTTGATGTTAATTATTATGGACTTTAATAATGAACTACCAAAATCCAATATATAACATAAAGACGCTACCTAGCTTTTTTAGCTACCATAGCTCAATCTATGAAAACAGAACACACCATATGCTGTGATGAGGAATGATCTTTCCAACATGTCCACAGTTACCAGTGAATACTGAGAGCCAATATCTGGGCATAGTCCCCTCATTAAACACTTAAGGAGTCACGGTGTGCGCTAGAAGCAAGATAAAAGCTGAAATTCTGGCCATTCTGAATGTACAAACTTCTTGGAGAGTTGGTCTAATTAGAAAGCATAGGTGAAGTGATGACTATTTCTTAACAGTAAAAATCCCCCTTGTTTCAGTTCCCTTCTTAATTTTGTACCAAGGTGACATTGCAGTACAGCGAGATCCTGAAATGACAGAAAAACACTGGGGTTAAGTATTGTTCTTAGTCAGATGAGCTGAGCTGCGATGAAGTTAGACATTAGCAGGCCAAGGGATCTCTCATTCATGTGCAGTTGGGGTGTACAACGTATGTTGCTGGGTTCTACTTGGAACATTTTACAGGACCTTTTTGTAAAGTCACAATTGCAAACTAAAGTCTAATCTGACATGACGAGGGATAGAGTCTAAGAACCACCTTAAAAATACAACTACCACCCCTTACCCCATTCTAAGAAAATAATTTGTTTTCTATAGAAGTTAAGGGAGAAAAATTCCCCAACTTGCTACTTTATAGAAAAAGATGATAGCCAGGCCAATGACATGTTGGGTGGTGTTCTATAACCCAGAGATCTAAAGGGTCTACTTTGTTTCACTTTTTCTTTATACCTTTATTTAGACCACTCACCTCTATTCTCTTTCACAGAATCTACGTAACTGGTGATCTGTGGGGCCATCTGTCTCTCAAGACAATCACTAGTCAGTTCCCTGGTGTTTAAAGATACCACCCCACAGTAGTAGTTCCCAGACCTCAGCTCTCATTTTTCTCTGGATTTATACTATTTAACAGCTACCAGCTGGGGCTGCCATTAAAGAAAAGCTGCCATAGACACAAGACCCCAAACATCTCAAATTCTGAAACCCTGAATGTGTAAATCTAATACATTTTCTGTGTTAGCTGCCTGGTAAGTTTTCAGATTTATGTTTAATTTATCTCCATGAAAACTAACTGCATTTCCAACGTCATGGCAACCATAGGGACCCACTTCATAGGCAGAGCAAGGTTTCTGATGATCAAACCATGCAGCATAGCTTAGGTAATTCTCTCACCCTTCAAGTGCTTTCTCAAACCTTGTGACCATCTGGGTAAACAAGCGCCAACTCCATGCTTACAACAAGGTCAGGCCACAGAAGAGCAAAATCAAAACATTAAATCAGATGTTAAAGCTAAACTTCACTGTGCTTCAGGGGAAACATCACCAAACAACAAACACCCACGCTTTTACGATTATGTAAGTTAATGGCCAGAATCGGTCAATGGTCTTTCACTACTATCTTGACTGTAAATCAGTGTAGATAAAGAGCAGGGCCTCTGATGTTCTGCCTTATTTCCCTATGTTGACATCAAGTTCCCCATGTTGGTTAACTATTTCAGGGAACACCCTTAAGGACATGGGATTCATTCCTGATGTAAAATGGAACTGAGAGTGCCAGAGGATGAGCTTTGGGCTGGAAGTAGAAAAAAGAACTGGCACGAATCTAACTAGCAGACCTACACACCGATAGGAAAAATGGGGTGCTGAGCAAGTCCCTCATTCCATTAGGTCTTTGTAAAGGGGGACATAACAACTCTCTTCTTATTAATGCTCAAAAGAAAGTTCATAAAATAGTACAGTGTATTAGGGCCAAAGGGGGAATGGGGGCTGATAAATGTGCCGGAGAAGAACCGTTAGCTAAATGATGAATTAAATTTCTGTTTACATTTCTATTTTAATGGATCATCACTTGTTTGTCTAAGTAATCTCTATGCTTTGGTTATGGCTATCAGCATATTAAAATATTGTCTAAGCCTCATTTTAAAAAATCACATTAAAAGATTCCTAGCCTTATAGCTTGGTAAACAAGCAGCAGAATAGTTTGCAGTGCACTCATAGAACAATGAAACATAGCATTTGTAATTGTTGGCTAAAAGTAAAATTAAATTTTATTTTCTTTTTCTCTCTGTGTCTTCATAAGGGCTATTTATAAGGAAACCAAACATTAGATTTAGGGCTCAAACTAATTCAATATAACCCCATCTTCACCTAACTAATTATACCTGCAAAGACCTTATTTCCAAATAAGGTTCCAGGTGGACATGAATTTATAGGGGGCATCATTCAAGCCAGAACACTCACCAATGATAAAAATATTTTTTAGAAATCAACTGTCCCCTGGGAGCCCACAGTTTCTAAACATGTGCATTGTGCTTGGAGACCACATACCATTGCTGTTGTTCTTCTTTATTTCAATTTTTTTTAATATTTTTTCTTGTTTTTAACCAAAGACAGTTCCTTGTTTTTTTTTAAAAAAAAAAAAAAAAAAAAATGCTTCAGGCTGATGGGGAAATCCATCCCATCTGTCAATGCTTTGGGAACCTGACTCTTCAGGAGCATGCCCTCATCCTATGCCCTCCTTTGTAGTTACAAAACTGATTTCATTTTTTTCCCCATGTACTCTGTCATCTGACTTAGATAAACTCACAACACTTGTGGGCTTCAGTTAACAAACAACTACACTCTAGAAAACAGATGATAGTAATCACTATTCTAAGATAAGAGCGGAGCCATGTGGTTAAAATACAAATGTGAAAAAGTCTGCACTTGCCGATCTTCTGTAGGTAGAGCGGCAATTCAGTCACTTTATATTCAGAGGCTGGATTTACAACGGTGCTTATCTGAGAAGGAGAAATAGTTGTATATTTTTGGAGATCTCTTTCACTTTTTTAATATCCCAAGTTTTGTATTTAGGCTTGAAGAAAAATATTTTTATTTCCCCAAAAATGGAAATTTGTTAATTTTTAACATTGCTTTCGTGAACCCTTTAATCTTTCATGCTTTGGGGCTCAGCTATGTTCCTTAAAACACACACACACATTTAATTCCTTAAATTGAAGGAAATATTCCAAGTCAGATCCCTACCTCTGATTTCTCATGTCACTCAAGTTCATGCAAGGGCAGAGCTGCCCTGCAGGTCTGGACAGGAAGTCTTGATTAGATCAGCTCCAAGTTCTCACTGAGAACTAGCCATTCGTGCAGAGAAAGAAGCAAAGCTACCCACACCCACACTGTGGAGTTTGCATTAAACTTTCAGTATCAACTTATTGTATTCTATTTGCGGCCTAACTGATGAGAGATGTTGAGGTCAACACAGAGAAACATTTTTCGCATTTAATTTTAAAGTCATGTTGACATATAGCGAGCAAGAGCAGAGCGAAGTGTGTGGATATAGAGCCCTCTTGAGCAGTCTCTCCGAGATTCCCCAACGCTCACACCCGAGCAATACAGACCTTACCCAATAGGTGGCTTTCTTGCCTGCATAAGTCAAGATAATTACAACGGTTGTTTCTACCTAGAAGAGATCCCACCTGAACAGGCTCCCACTTGAAAATGTTCCCTGACAGCTGATAGGCTTGATAGGAAAAAGGAAACTTGACTAGCTTTGGTTAAAATATGAAAGTATTTCTCAATCTTTAGAGTTTAAATTATTACTGGTATTTCTAATTAGGCCCCTTAAAACCTTTATTTCTGTTTCAGGACATGAATAATATTATCTAGTAATACAATGGAAGGTATCACGCATGAAAGCTGTCCTTAGTTTCCATTTACCAATCATTCACTTTAAGCCAAGTGGGTGGGTTACAAGGACAAAGAAACTGCACAAGGCTGAAGCAGGCTCCTTTCATTTCCATCCACGCCCCAGACAGGGTTTAATTTTACTTCTTGCTAAACTGAAACAGCACCTGCTGTCTGAGAGTATCCTTTACTTTTTTATTCATATAGAATAAGTTACATATATGCAGGAAAGGGGTGGTAAACAAAATTATCTGGAAAAAGCTGTGCATTCTAACATCTTTTTCTCTGTTTAAAGTCCGTATCACTAAAAATTTTTTTTTATATTTTTACAAACAAAATATACATAGTAATTATCTTTAAATGCTTCTGATTCAAGTCATTTAATGGATGGTATCTGGGGAAACAAAGAACTGGAAACATTCCCTTCACTGCATGTGCGTGCACACACACACACACTCCTTTGGTCAAACATTGCATCTCAGCTCTATCTAGGGTTGTCCCAACCCCAAAATTGTAAATTCAAACACAGTGTCTTAGTCCCTCCGGGCTGCTATAGCAAATACCTTAGGCTTATAAACAACGAAACCTATTTCTCACAGTTCCACTCCCTGGAGGTCGGGGAGCAGAGCGCCAGCGTGGGCGGGTCTGGAGAAAGGCCCTCTTCAGGGTCGCAGGGGGCAGCTTTCTCACTGTGTCTTCACGTAGCAGAGAGAGGCAAACTCTCTCAGCGCTCTTACAAGGGCACTAATCGCATTGATGAGGGCTCCACCCTCAAATCTAATCACCACCCGAAGGCCACACCTCCCGTTATGACCACATTGGATGATAAGGTTTCAAAACGTGAATTTGGGGGAGACAAACATTCAGCCCGTAACACACCCCCTTCTTGCACAGCCATGTCTACCTCCCAGCTCTCACTCCGCTCCATCCACTACATCTCCCTTCAATTTCATCAGGCCCCAAAGAGCACGTAAGCCCTTCCTTTTCTGCCAATCAGCCATGCCCATTCTCTTTGTTACCCACGAAATACATGGTAGTTCCCCCCATCCTCAGCTCCCTTGTTCCCTTGACCTTCTCTCATGCCTACCCCCCAAAACCCCAACCTAGATATAACCGACTATTTGCCTTGTGGTTGTGAGCTGCTGGAGGAACCTCTTCACCCCACAAATGGAACTTGACATTGATGCTGCCCATCAGGCTTATGTTTTCCTAGTCAGCTGTTCCTCTCGTCCTTCCATGGCTATTTTCAACCTCCTCAGTTTTCCTCAAACCTTTTACCCCAGGATAGCAGATTCAGCCAGTGTCCTCTTCCAGGACACCAGGAAAACTACGCTTCACAGCCCCTCCTGCATGTGGCATGGCCATGCTACTGAGATCCAGTCAAGGAATGTGAGCAGAGCGATGGCCCCCTTCTCCCAGGCATGGCCTAGCCAGACCTCCCACAGATGCCCCTCTATCTTCCCTCCATCTGCAGATGGATGCCAAGGCCCCGGGCAGACTCGGATGTCGCCAGTTAAAGAATCAGAGCCTCTCTCCATTATGGCCCTGAATGACTCTGTGAAGCAAATCACACACACACGCCCTCTCCACTGTGCCAAACGGATTTTACCTGCCGCTGCCAGGCTGTCCTCACTCACACACCCTTCTCACCCTCACACTCAGCCTGAGGCCTTGCCTCCTGTTCTCCGGAAGAAGAAAAATCAAAGTGTATTTGGTTTTCTTCTAAGTGCTGGAGACCCACTTACCACAGCCCAAGTAATTAAGGTTCAATCACAGCTGACGTCATGGGGGGGACTCACGGAACTGAGGGGGGGCCTCCAGCCTCTAAAGCTCAGCATGGAGGGGACCGCCTGAGGCTCTGTGCTCTGCCTTTCCACGTCTCCCACACAATTATATCCTAAGGTAGTATTTTTATGCCTGGAAGTCTTTTGTCAATGTTCCTTATTATGTTTTATGATAAAAAATAGGCATATACATTGAAATTGATTAATTATTTCCTTTGGCCATAAAGCTCTATGTTAAGACAATTTTCTTCTGAATTGAAATAGCTCTACAGTAAAGAGATTTGTAAACAACTGATCAAAGCACCTAAATATTACCTATTTCAAGTCATTAGATATAAAGTTAAACATAAAGTAAAAAATATAACATATAAAATAAAATGTATTGGGAATAAACCTCTCAAGAGAGAAACGGTAGTACTGTTTTAACAGTTTGGGATTTTTCCCCCAATTATTTAATGTATCTGTGGATGATAGACTGAAACTAGTTTAACATCAGTTTTTTCCCTATTGCTGGGGGGAGGGCGGGCCGGCCTTTTTTACACAATTGTGAAAATTGTGTTCACGTAAGCAGAAGTGGAAGGAATTTGGGTGTAGAATTACTCAATTATCTGGAAAACCTCTCAATTTTACTGATAACATAAAATTTTTTTGAAGATATACCACTAAAAATAAGTTCCTTTATTAGTTGCCTGTCACTAAAAACAAATAACTGTCAGATTCAAAGGTAGCAAGATGCTTATGCCCTCCTCCAACTGACTGATACGGAAAAAACCATGAGCCCATCATTAATCATTCACTTTCTCAACACCTCACTGACCTCCAACTGTCCTTCACTTGCATTTGCAGGGTGCTCACATCCAGCGACTGCACACCTCAGTGAGAGTCATAATGAATGGGTAAGGGGTGCTTATAAAAGAGGATCTGAAAGCCAACTCTCAAACAGATACATTTTTTTTAAATGTGAATGTGAAAGTTGAGAATCAGGACATTTATTCCTTAACACTATCCAGGTTCGTGTACTCCTTGGAAGGCCCTCTCGTACTCTCCAAATATACAGAGGCCACAGATTGAAGACCACTAATCTAATGAATTGGCAGGGTTCCAAGAAGAATGTTCTTTGGGGGCATGGACCCCAGAAAGCAAACATCATTTTGTAAAGAGACTCTCTTCCCTACAGGACTGCTCTCTTAAAGTCATGAAAACCTTCACGTGGAAACCGGGCTGTGATGTCCTGTGAGTACAGAGCAGCAAAAATTTTAGGTGCATATATTATGTTTGATGGACTCAGGGCTGGTTGTTTTTATCTTATTATTATTACTTTTTAATTCTCACTTGAGGATATTTTTTCCATTGCTTTTCAGAGAGAGCGGAAGGAAGGGAGAGAGAGAGAGAAAGAAACATCGATGTGCGAGAAACTCATTGACTGCTTGTCTCCTGCACTCCCCCCGACTGGGGCCAGGGATCGGTACGTGCCCTTGGCCAGAACCGAACCCGAGACCCTTCAGTCCCTAGGCTGGTGCTCTAACCACTGAGCAAAACCAGCTAGGGCTGGGCTGGTTGTTTTTATTACTTTTTTATTTTTATTTTTTTGGGGGGGCTGGTTGTTTTTAAAAGACAGGTGTGTGACTCACGCCCTACTGGTTGGCCAGCCCTATAACAAGAAGAGCTCTGAGGCCATCTGTCCGGGGCAGTCTGCAGTAACAGACACCCACTCGGCCCTGGAGGCCGTTGGCCCCCTGAGACAGCCTGGGGGCCTGCTGCTGCCCCCTAATCGGATGAAGTGAGACCCAGGGTCCTCTAGGACCTGAGGCCTCGGGGGAAGCAGCAGCCCCTGTCCCTTTCTCCCAGGCAGTGACAGCGACAGCCGGACCACAGTGGTAAGAAATTCCAGCCGTTGACTCAATTTTGGAAAGGAACACTGCTCTGCCTTATGCCTTCTGGGTGTCGGGAGGAAGAGAGGCAGCATTAAAATTCTGCTTTGTTCACGCCATGGGTCCGTGTTTTCTATGTAAAGAGAATCTAGACCGAGAAAGTGACTGTTAAGCAAATCAACACGCTGGAGTTTCTGGCTGAGTTGGACTCGCCTCTTCACACCGCATCATCTCCCAGGCTTACAGTAGCTTTGAAATGGTTCCTTGCTCGAGTCTTTCTGATTCCATCAGGGGTGATTGCGATGGACGTGGATTCACAGCACAAAACGTGGCTGCCCGAGGCTGCCCAGCGTCAGGAGCAGGGTGGACGGGCTGGGAGCCCCCTGCCGCCCTCCTGCCCCGCTCGGCCTCCTCACTGTCAGAGGCTTAGGGCCCCCTTTCCCCGCCTCCTCGAGGACCTTCCACCTAAACACCACCTTTCTCCCAGGGTGTCACTAACCTCTGTGCTCCCACCTCCCCTTCGCCATTTGAAAATGTGGAAGATCCTCTAGAAACTTGTTCTTCCAGATATTAAAACATAAAATTCAGACACGACCATTAAAATACCTGGAAACTGCGAAGGAAATAAACAGTAGTGTCGATTCTAGAAACAGACCAAACTGCATTCCAGAATGTCACTTGTAGCCAGGCCGGCATTTCAAACCAGCGGTGGGAAGGGCATTGCTTAATAAGTGGTGTCGGGATAACCATTTTGAAGATAAGTGAATCTGGACACCAAGTTCATCTCTCACGCCAAAGGATGAGTCAAGAGTTCAAACATAAAAACCGAAAAACTACTGGAAGAAACTGTAAGCGAATTTGTTCAGTCTTGAGTGGCGGAGGCATTTTTAACCAGAGATACAAAATCCTAAATTTTAAAGGAAAATATTATTAAATCTGTTGACATCCACAAGTGCTGCATTACATCCCTGGTCAATTAGAAATCGCCTACTTATCTCTTTCTGTTTTTCTCACTAACCTGTGGGACCACGAGGACAGGGACTGAGTGTGTCTTAGTCACCTCCCAGCATTTAAGGTAGTAGGTGCTGTGTCTAGAAGGTAAGTATTTCACAGAAGTTATCCTCATGGTGACCTTGCAAGGTAGGTTTCTTAGAAAGACACCTGGCATGAACTGCCTTCTACAGGGCTTTCTTTTCTGTCATCAGCATGCCCTTAAATTAGTTGAAATCATAGGCCTTAAATATAAAACAGGCAAATGCACCTTGAGAATAATTTTGTTTAAATTGAATCTCAGTTGCTGAATTAAAAACATCAGAGAAGTATGACTTTTATTATTGTATTCCTGTGGTAGGAATCCCGGGCCTGGATGCCTGGCCACTGCAGTGGCCCTCACATTTGAGGGCCCTGTCTATGCCCATGTCTACGGGCCACCTGCATGAGTCAGGACATTTCCCATTACCTCTGTCCCTGCTGAGATCGCTCTGCAGATATGCTATTCCTCTTCTGATTAGATGAACAGAGTCAGTGTGCTACAATAAGAAATAACTATGTTTTCATTCCTTTTTCTGACACGGAGTTTCTAAAACCCTTGAAATCTTCGGAATGGTATAAGAGTGCCTTTTGTATGCTGATGATGGCTGGAGAATGGGGGCCCTAGATCACTTCAAGCTGGGGGCTGGTCTCCAACACTTGAGGGAGAGGAGAGGGGATGGAGATTGAGTTCAATCACCAATGGCCAATGATTTAATCAATCATGCCTACAAAGTGGGTCCTCCATAAAAATCCTAAACAACTGGGTTCTGGACCTTCTGGGTTGGTAAACACATCGAGGTGCTGGGAGCATGACGTGTCTGGAGAGGACATGAAGGACCCAAGCCCCTTCTCCCCCCTTGCTTTATGCATCTCTTTTTCCATCTGCGTTCTTTATAACAACCTGGTAAATGTAAGTAACGCGTCTTCCTGAGTCCTGCGAGCCATTCTAGTAATTACGGAACCTGAGGAGGGGCTTGGGGGAACCCTCAGTTTACAGCCAGGGAATGCAGAAGTTCAAGTGTAAGGCAGTCTTGTGGGACAGTCCTTAACCTGTGGTGTCTGCACTCAGTCTGGTGTCAGAACTGAAATGAATCTGGAGAAGATGAAAACTGCAGCGTGGAAAACTCCCCACGCCTTTGGGGTGCCAGGGTGCAGGTTCAGAAGCTGGAGGTCAGGCACCAACCAGCAAGCTGCTGAGACGGCGGCCCCTCCACGTCCCCGGGCGCTTGGGCACTGCCCTGTCTGGAGTACAGAACGCTGGACCCGCTCTCTCCATCTCTCTTCGCAACCGCATAAGGAAAGGCCAGAGTGTGCTCTGTGTTTTTCCCCATGCAGCTGGCTTGTCTGTGTAAAGGCCCATTTCCCTGGAATAAAAAGAATTAGCTTCTACTGCCTCTCCTGGAGCTAGAAAACTTGCCTTGAGTCCAGGAGTTCAGTAGATTTTACAATACCTGTTTTTCAAATGAGAACAGCGAGACTTCAAAATTTAAAACGAGTTTGCCCAAGTTCACATAGCAACAGCCTCAAGGCCTAACAGCTCCAGGTCTGTGTCCTCCGCTCGGTTTACCCCAAGATAGTTGGCTCGAACACAGGATTTCTGCTGCAGGACGGCTGCTACATCACCCCATGGGTAAGGCCTTCGAGGACTTTCCCCACATGCATGCCTATTCCTAAACTCATGTTTGGAAAGTTCCTCTGGGTCGCTATTTTGTTGAGAAGGTGGAGGTGGTTCACCCCATGAAGTAACGTTAGAGTTGGAAATAGGAAGAGAACCTTCGTCCTAGCATGAAATGACAACTAGCACCTCTGTCTCCTGGGGGAGTCCCGTCAGACCCTCCGAGAATTCTTTATGTAAAGTCAAAGAGAAGGTCATGTGGTAAACAGTCGCGTCTTCCCCTTCCCCCCAATCTCATTCACCTACTTTCAGAAATGTTTTAGTCTGGCGCAACCCCAGAATCTGAGTCACGGGCACTCCCACACATACTTGGCAAACCTTGAATTAGCTGTTCTGTCTTCTCAAGCCTCCAGGCTTCTCTGACTGCTTAGAGATTAAGCTTGGTATTTCTCCCCATTTACACAGTTCCTTTCTCTGGTTAAAATAACAGTGCTTGCTCTCGCTCAGAATGGAGTTGCAACACCATGCCCAGTCTTTCCTGTTGGGCAGGTCTGGAGAACCAGGCAAGAAGATCGGGGGCTGCGATTGCGACCATGGGTTTGAGGTGTGGGTCTTGCCTACAGCAGTGGAACCCTGAGGCACCCATTAGGAAGCCTGCCTGGACTTGTGAATCTCCAAGGCAGGTGCTCAGCTTCTCAGTTTGGCCTCTTGGGCAACTGTCTACATTTTTTATTTTGACATATTAGCTTTCTTCACATTGATACCTTCAATGCTAAAGCAGAAAAACACTGGCAACTTTATGTCGATAGAAGATGATGATAATACCTTACTAGGTATTAATAAAAATAATAGCAAACACTTATGCAGCGATTATGGTATGCCAGGCACTGCTTTAAGTACTTTTCATATATTAACTCACTGCATCCATACAGCAATCCTCTGAGGTCAGGTCTGGTATTATCCCCAGTTTACAGATGGGAAAACTGAATCACAGAGATTAAGTAACTTCCCCAGTGCCTTACAGCTATTAAGTGATGAACTACATCACTCACCACCACACAATTCTGCTTCCCATATGGTATATTTCCGAATAGGCCTCAGGAAGAGCAACAGTCTCAGACAGCAGTGGAAGCCATAGCTCAGATCTCAGAAGCCTTGCATCCTACAACAGATATGCGGCCCCAAATACAAACATGAAAGTCTGAGAAAAGCCTTTGGTGAACTACTCATTTCTGAACATCTGACGGCTTTTTCTCTTGTGTGAGAAAAAGAATGGAGGAAATGAGTGTGCGTGCATGCAGTAAAACACTCATTTTGAGAAATTATTGGGCAAAAAAATGTAATTCAGTTAAAGAAATGCCACTGACTATTTTCAGAACAGCCTTTAGAGGAAAAAAAGTAACCTAAGTCTCTTCTTTAAAAAGATCTAATGTCCTTTAATAACAGAAAATGATAATCTACACCTTATTTATTTCTTATGAATATAGCTCTCTTTATCATTGTTTAATTACAAATGCAAACATAGACCAACAACAACAACAACAACAAAACTACACAAATTGAAACTATGAGATATTTATCTGAAAGAAGATAGGAAGATCTGGCTGGGTGGCTCAGTTGGTGAGCATCATTCCATACACCAAAAGGTCATTCCATAAACCAAAAAGTCATTCCATACACCAATTCCTGGTCAGGGCACGTACCTAGGTTGCAGATTTGATCCCCAGTAGGGGCAAGCTTGAGAGGCAACAGATTGATGTTTCTCTTTCACATCTACGTCTCTCTCTCTCTCCCTTCCTCTCTTTCCAAAATCAATAAACATATCCCCTGGTGTGGATTAAAAAAACAAAAATAAAAGAAGATAGGAAGATTACTTTTCCCTCCCTGACTCCCTAATCTAGGATTCCTACCATCCAGGAAAAGGGGGACAGGTAATCCTTCTATTAAATACGTCCTACTTTTGAAGAGCTAGAGTATGATTATTATTTTCAATATTTTTACCTTGATATGCCCCATGTGTATAACAAAGAATGTTTGAAATACATGAGCAATTTAAAGAATAATTATAAGTGAACACTTGTGAAAATACCATCACTCATGACTAAATTTTGGGTCAGGGACTGTAACATGGAAAAGCTACCCAACACTTATACCCCTGCAAGACTTGGCTCATGGAGAGCTCCCAGAGGGGTTCTCTCTTCCCATCAGTTCTCAGGATGATGACAGCCTTATAGAGAACAAATGTGACTTTTAGTCGGCTCAGGCTGCCATGACACACACAGACAGAACGGCTTAAACAACAGAAATGCATCTCTCACAATGCTGGAGGTTAGAAGTCCAAGATCAAGGTGTAAGCAGGGTTGGTTTCTCCTGAGGCCCCCTCCTTGGCTTGCTTGGTTTTTCCCTGTGTCCTCATGATCTATTCTCTGTGTGTGTGCATCCCTAGTGCCTCTCTCTTTTTTTTTTTTACTACCCACCCAAGGAAATTTTTTTCATTGATTTTCAGAGGGAGAGGAAGGGAGAGAGAGAGAGAGAGAGAGAAACATCAATGTGAGAGAGACATATCAATTGATTGCCTCCCACACCCACCCCAACCAGAGCTGGGGCTGGAGCCTGCAACCAAGGTACATGCCCTTGGCGGGAATCGAACCCTTCGGTCCAAAGGCTGACACTCTAACAACTGAGCCAAACCATCTAGGGCCCTGGTGTCTCTTTATATGTCCAAATTTCCTCTCCATATATGGACACCTGTCAGATTGGATTAAGACTCACCCTAATAGCCTCATTTTAACTTAATCACCTCTTTAAAAGCCCTATCTCCAGATACAGTCACATTTTGGGGTACTGGTGGTTAAGGTTTCAACATATAAATTGGGGAGGGCACGATTCTGCTCATAACAGTGACCTTGAAACCAAAAGATGGTGGAGCCACATGATCCAGGGTCCCCGAATCACCCCTTGGAAGAGTGAAGCCTAGAGAACCTCTCAGCTAGAAACATCAGTATTAGACTTCATGTGACCAACAAATGAAATTTTCATTTTGCTAGCTCACTTTTATATTTTGGGATTATCTATAGCAGTTAGTGAAAGAACACACAACCATCCCCTACTGAGTTTGTCTATTAAATCAGATACTAATATTCTAGCTTCAGGTGAGAGAAAAGTAGGCAAAAAAAGAGAAATGGGTCTAGAGTGTTACCCTCCTAAACTGACTTGGTAAAATTGACCAGGCACATCAGGCTCTATAATGAATTAATAATGCATTGATGCTAAACTGTATGAATACTTTGAACTAAATTATTTTTAGGTGCAATGAATAGTTCTGGTTCTTATGTGTGCCTGAAAGGGTTACAGAATTAACACATCTGAATTAGTTAATTTGCAATTGTTTGGTAAATTAACCAAGCCCACATTTGGACAGCTTTACAGTCTGGATTAGGCCTGTGATGGCTCAAAGCAGAGGGCCTGCCAACACCAGGAGTCTTCTGTTCAGAGGCTTACATTAGGACTTTAAAAGAACAAAAGGATCTGAAAAGTCACCTTCCTGACTGCTTACATGTCTTGGTTTGCTAAAGGGTGAGCTCCCTCATTGAGCAGGGAAAAGATGCAGAGCAAAGGTTGAAAATACAGGCAAGCGTTGCTCGTGGGCCGTCTCCCTGAAGGGAAGGGCGCCGAAGGCACAGGGGAGATGAAGGAGGCTCGCCGGTGGAGCTTGGCATCCACGGATCCCACCGAGGCTCCCGAGGCTTCCCGGGCAGGAGGCCGACAGTGCCTGCAGCAGCTGACCCTTCTCCTGTCCACCTCCGGTCCCTTGTCCCAGCCTCACTGGATGTTCCGCTCTCCCTCTTCAGATCTTTTCTGTCGTGGGCAACTCTATCTGATCTCCAGTGGTGAGAGAACTAGCTCTGCTTGCCCATCTATCTCTCCAAATCTTTTTCATCTTTGGAAACTAAAAGACAAGAGTTTGGCCCCAGTTTCTCTGGTTCTGCTATGGCAGGTCTCCCTTGAGGCAACGGAGCTTGGCTTCTGTCTGCCCAGCAGCAGGAGGTTCGTGGAGTAACCTATCGAAACCTCGGTTATTATACCAGAGCCTCTTCCTGCCACGCTATGAAAATAAAGAGCTGGAAGGATGCCACCCTGGTTTTGTGTTTGGTTGGGGAAGAAAACAATCAAAGCTACAAGTTATCTAAGGAAAACAGCCAAAGGCAATCTGTCCTTCCCTGGGAGTCCCTGGCAGGGAATCCGATAGGACCATGTGGCCACACTGTACTCGACAGAGAAGTCGCCTGCTAGCAGGTGAAATGAAACACCCCTCAGAGACGACACGAGGTTTATGGGTTACCAGGCACTGGTGTCCTCTTGCAGATAAAGCGTGGCCCTCTTTGGTGGCATTCCAAAGACACATGTCATCTGGGGTGTTCCTGTCAGAGCTACAGCCGTGGAGAAGGAGCCTCCTGCTTAGATTACAACAATATTGAATGAGGCTTAGAAATACTACATTTGACAGAGAATTAAACACCAGCCAGTCCAGTATGGCTTATTTTCCTCTGTTTCACAGCAGGTTGGCCAAGATAAAAGCCGACCTCAGGGTATGGTTAAAGCATTAAAAACTTGAAAGGATGTATAAGAGACAGTGACTGGTCGAGCTTCAAGACCAGAATATTCTACAAGGCTTCTATCATTAGAAGTCATTGTGAGTTTGTGAGTAACAGGAAGCCACGGGTGGCAATCAGTACTATGGTTCTGGCTCAGACTATTGTTTAAGGGGAGCTGGATTCTCAATTTTCTTTACCTTTCTCTGGGGATAGGAGGCTCTGGTAAAGACCAGAGAATCGTCCTCAGGTTCAGGAGTAGCCAGAGATGGGCATAAACATACACAAAGCAGTGCTAGAACTGGGCCAGGGTGCTTGGCCTACTCCCGGGGACCTGAGCAGGAGAAGGTAAAAGTTGCTGAGACGGGCTTGGGTGGCTTGACTGTTCGGGTAAGAGGGTGATTTGGTTTGGTGTATTTCTGCACTCAACTTGTAGAATAGGTGTCCAATCACAAGAAAATCAGCCAAGATCATGAATCTTTAACGGGACTTAAGGAATTACACACACCCCCAAACATGCATGCATGCACACCTGCACTCACACGCACAGCTCTACCCTGACATTTTCTCAATGTGGGAACTGGCACCAGGGGCACGAGTGACTTTCTAGGTTCTCACAGCAAGTTGGTTGCAACACTTGGACAAGATCCTGGTTCTCCTGTCTGTGAGTCTAAGGCTGTCCCAACTTCAAAATAGTGCATCCTTGGTGCACGTGGGCTTTATGATAAAAGCCACCTACTAGCCATGAGCAAGCCATCTTCCTTCCCCACTGCCACAACCACGGCTTCTGCACGACGGCCCTCCTATATTGGCACAAAGAACTCTCAAGTTTCTAACTGAGATAGAAAACTGTATGCACAGCCCACAGTACATGCTGGATAAGTGATTTATTAATGAATGCATGCATGAATATGTGAATAAAGTGCAGTGTGTTGCCAGTGCAATATACATATAGATACATATAGTGAGCCTCCACAAAGTATCATGGGCTTCTTAGGTTTAACATTCTCAAAATATTTGGCTAAAGGTTAGCTGATAACACTAAACTTATTTTTTTTTTAATATTTGTTTTATTGATTTCAGAAAGAGGAAGGGGAGGGAGAAAGAGAGATAGAAACATCAATGTTAAGTCACTGATCAGCTGCCTCCTGCATGCCCCTCAGTGGGGATCAAGCTCGAAACTTGATCAGGCATGTGCCCCGACCCGGAATTGAACCCCAATCTCCTGGATCATAGTCAATGCTCAACCACTGAGCCACGCCCAGCCGGGCAATGCTAAACTTATTGATGGTGCTAAGCATGCATCCCAAATTCAGGTCACTCTAATGTTCAAATGTTTTAAGGAAAACATCAAAATTCAGAACATATACGAGGAAAAGAGAGTTTGTAATTAAAATACTCTTAATATTATATTAAAACATTAAAATCATTTTAAACGTATTAACAATGATTATTTCTGGGACTGCCATTAAGAGTAAACTTCTCCCCTTTTTTTCCACCTTTCTGAATCTTTTAATATTAAAAATGTAGTTGAAGAAGGGCAGACTGTGTTGAGAATGAACTGAAAGGGGTCAGGTGTGGTAGTATCTATTGCTTGCCAGGTTCAAGGCCCTGGAGATCAAGCCATACACAGAAAATCCAAGGCCCCTGTACTCAGGGGCCCCACATTCTAGAGTGGGCATGAGACCATTAACAAATCAGCAAGCCTACATCAAGTGGCAACGAAGGATAAATTAGGGTTTGAATATAGTGAATGATGGTGCAACTTTTTAAAGGATACTCAAGCTCTGGAGGACGACACGGCAGTGTTTGAGCAGAGACCGAGGGCAGAAGCAGGGGCCCAGGTAAGAGGCCATTGTAATAATCCAGGTGAGGGATGCTGGTGGCCACAACTGGAGAGAAGGGTCATATTCTGTCTGTACGCAGAAGGTACAGTTGACAGAACTTGACAATGAAGTGACAGAATGTGAAATGTAATAGGTCTTGGATGCATCGAGACACCTGAGTTTGGTCTGAGTGCTTTGCTTCAGAACCAGCCCAGCCAAAAACCAGGTATCTTCTAAAAGATGAAATGAAGCTTCACTTTCTGAGTGCCTGTTACTTTTCAACACACTGTGCCCATCCCTTCTCTTGTCTAGATTCACAATACTCTTGTTATCTCCACTTTAGAGAAGAACAAAAAGGAATCCTGGCCTAAATAAATGAGCCTGAGTCACACTACTGATGAGGCCTAGAACTGAGACTAAAAATAACATTTTCCAGTTTACCTGGGCAGTTCCTCCAGGCTAGTGACTCCTGAATAACCAGGGCTGCGTGTGTCAGCATTTACCTTCTCCACGGTAAAGCCTCTGGTGCATGGCAGGCTCTCAACACTGCTCGATGAATGAATTCCCCGCAGGGAGAGGTCACAGGCAACTCTATTATGACCAAAGACACAGGCTTGGGAATCAGGCCCATCTAAGTTCTTATCTTTAACTCTGCATTTAGTCTCTGACTATGGGCAGGTTTCCAAATCTTCTAACCTTCCATTTCTCTCCTTGTTGTTTAAAAAATAATAAAGTGGGGATAATCATGCTTAGCCCTGAGAGTTTTTGGAAAGGATTAAATGCAATTATACTCACAGAGCACTTGAGGCAGCAGCTGGCACACATCTAGCAATCAGAAAGGGTTATTATTAAAACAGAGACCTATAGACAGTATTTAATCCTTGCTCCCTCCCCTGATAATTCTGCAGTTCCTACCAAACCTGTTACAAGACCCAGTAGCTTAAAATAGAGCCACTGGGGAAGTCTCCGAGCTCAACTGCACTGGGCCCCACCCTGCCAAGCCTGGCTGACTTGGCTGAAGAACACGGCCTGAGTCATGCCAGCTGCCGGCTGGACAATTTGAAATTCCAAGGGGCTATGTCTCTGACCAGACCCATAACACCCCACACCCAGCTTTCCTGTCTACGGAGAGATAAGTGACCAAGGGGGCTGCTGTGTGTGTCTCTGGTGTGTGGGCGATCAGCTGTGGGCCAGCCTGTTATCTTGAGTCTCAACCCAGCCTTGGATTGTGTGTGGCTGGCAGAGAAAAGTAGAGAAGTCTGAGTTATCAGATTGTTTTTATGGGTATCTAATGAAGCAATTAAAGGTATTTCCATATCTGACATAAATAGCTGAAATCTTTTTCAATCCCGTTCACTTTACCTGTTTGCTTGTTTCCCTTCACTACCTCAGTAAGAAAAAAAATGAGAGAAAAACACTTCCTGAAAATTAGCTTGCTGAGTCACCCTCCAAAGGCAACTGTGGCCCTTTTCAGGATCAACAGGTCTTTGAACTGGCTCGGTTTTCAGGATCACAGCAGAGGCCCTGCCCTCGTCACTGCAATTGGCCTCCTTTCCCTTTGGTATCCCCCCAACCTAATTGGAGGTTTGCTTGGCCACTGCACCCCCTTGGGAACTATGCAGTGTCCCCCTCTGTTGCTCTGATTCTTCCTGAAATCATACGGTAGAGGGTGCTGGAGAGGTGTGGAGGGAGGCTTCAGGAGCCGGACACCTGCCCTCCTCCCCAACCGTGTGCAAGAGCAGAAACCACCAGAAGCCCAAGGGAAGCTCTCGAAATGCCCACTAGAAGTATCTAAAATCATAATACTCCTGGCTCTCGCCAAGTCCCCACCATGGCCCTGAGGGTTTCGATGGGTATGCCCTATTGCTCATTTAAAGGGTTGGAGTCAGAATCTGACCCCTGGTGCCAGAAGGAGGGGGGAAGGAATCAGCGGGTGCAGTGGTTCCCAGCCCAGCTGTTTCTGTAATCACCTGGGGAGCTTGAAAAATTCTGACTCTCAGGCCCCACCTTGAACCCATGGAATCAGAATCTCTGGGTTGGAGGAACATTTGAAATCTTCGTAGGGGATTCGCACATGGAGCTGAATGTAAGAACCACTACAACCCTGTCCAATGGCTGGTAAATATCACTTAGTCAAGCTCCCTTGACAAGTACAATGGAACCCCCCCCCCCCGCACACACACGCACACACACACACACACACACCCCTCCTTATGCACAATTTCTGGGGAGGCACTGACACCCTGAGATTCCTCTCTCGGGTCAGATTTTCTTTTAGGCAAACGATGAGTGAGGGGGGAGCCTCAGCCCAGCAATAAAGACTGCGCTCAGAATTCTTCCTCCTCTTAGCAGTGAGCACCGGTCAGAAGGGATTTTCTCTGATGAACCTAGTGAAGTATCACAAAGAGTGAGAAAGGCAGTGACTGCCATTGACCTTGACTAAGCAGATCTCAGGCAAGTCATGTAATAACACTTAAATTCATCCATGTGTTGAAACTGGCCTTAGTGAAGTCTACTAATTATCCTAAACTAGACCTTTTTGTTCTTAAAGGCAACTGGTAAAGAGAGATGTTATAGGTTGACTTGTGTCCCCCCAAAAGACATGTTGATTCATTCTGTTGTTTTAAGTCACCCAATTTGTGGTACATTGTAAGGCAGCCTTAGGAAACTAAGGCACCTCCCAGGGACTTAGCTGGGATGCAGAAGCCACACTCGAGAGCCACTGGGGACCTGTGCACCAGTGTTCCTGCCTGGCTCGGCGAAGAGATTTCCTCAATGGAACCTCTGAGGCTCTCCTCTGCTCTGCCTTTTGGGACAATTCTACTTGAATATAGATGTTTCCACCTGCATGTCTCACAAATACAGAGAAAAAAAAAGTCCATCGACGTATTTCTTCTCCTACCCCAAAACACTGTCAACATTGAAGCTTCGTCTTCTTTCAACAACCATACCCCCCTGTGCACTCTCAGACTTTAGACTTAGTTCCCTAAAATCTATCCTTTATATAGGCACAGACTGAGTTATCATCTCAGTAACTGATTTTGCTACTTATATTAGCACCATCACTCTACAAGATGAAGTCCAAGTCCCTGCTTGACAAACCAGGCCTGACTTCTCTCTCCAGCCTTAAACTTTAAGAACCAGCCGCACCAAAGTGTCTCATCCGCCAAGTTGTTGTCTTCATCGAGCATTTGTTCATCCCAGTCCCTCTGAGAGAGAGGGACTGGTTAACATCTCATTCTTTAAGACATTGTGGTGGTGGGCAGCCTTTTCAAATGGGTTTCGATAACCCCCATTCCTGGGATTCATGCCCTGTGCTCTCCCCCTCCCCTTGAATGTGATTGGTTTCTAACAAACAGAATATAGCAGAAGTCGCTTCCATGATCAGGTTATACAAGACTGTGACTTCCATCTTGTTCTCTCTCTCTCAATCTTCTCCAGGACTAGCTCTGATGAAACAGCCTGAAGAAGCCCATGTGGCCTCCAGCCAAAAGCCAGTTCAGAACTGAGGCCCTCAGTCCAACAACTGCCAAAGAACTTAGTCCTTCCAACAAACACATGCGAGAGCTTGGGAGTAAATCCCTCCGCATTTGAGCCTTCACACTGGGACCACAGCCGTAGTCAACACCTTGATTGCAGCCTCTTGAGAGACCCTGAAGCAGACCTAGCTAACCCACGCCTAGACTCCTGACCCACAGAAACTATAAGATAATAAATGTGTATTGTTTTAAGCTGCTAAATTTGGGGACAATTTGTTACACAGTGATATATAACTAATACACTCATCTCAGACAATATCTTTTCCATGAAAACTTCAATAGCTCCTGCCAAACACACATCCACACACATACCCCCCCCACACACACACACTTTGTGAGCCTCACACCTCCCACTCGCCTCTTAGCAATGACTTAAAAGATTAATTGTAATTATCTGTTTTTGTCTTGGTGTTCCCACTAGACTTTTCTTTCTTTTTTTTGAATTTATTGGGGGTAACATTAGTTACTAAAATTATATAGGTTTCAGAAACATTATAGAGGTTTCAGGTGTATGTTTCTATAATACATCATCTGTATATTGTATTGTGCATTGACCACCAAGTCAAGTCTCTGTCCACCCACTAGGCTCTGAAACATTCAGGCTGTGACATGTATTCTTGGTAATTTTATCTTTGTACCTCTAGCGTCAAATGTAGTTCTTGGCACATATGATCAAAATTATTTTATAAATGAATCAATGCCATTTTGCTAAGTGATACTGGGGATTAAAAACCAAATTAGATCTACGTTATACCTGTAGGAGCTTATAATCAAGTTGGAGAAGCAACCATAAAGTTAATTAACATAAATGTGAATGAAATAAGTGTTGGATCATGATCTTTAAAACCGTGCTAAACATTTGTGAAACAAAAATGTGAAACAAAAGATAGAATGTCTTTTCTGATCTAGGCGATCTGAAAAACACTTAAAGGAAATGGCTTTTGACGTTGACCTTGAAGGCTAAAAGAGCTTTCAGCAACAGAGATGAGGAGGAAAGGAATCCAAAGTTAATGAAAAGTATAAACAAACCCTAGAACGTGAAGAAATCTAGCAGGGAGAGAAGTCGGGACTGTGTGCCCAGGGGGAGAAGCCAGATGGAAATGAAAATTGGAAATCAATGAGCTTAAAGGGGGCCACATGAGGTCATTACTCATAGAGAACCTGTTGAAAGCAGAACCTTGGGAAATTGACATTTAAAGAAGCAGAGAAAAGGGGAACTTGCTAATAATGTAAGGACTCAGGCCCGGTGAGGTATGCTAACCATTCTTCAGAAATGTAATGGAGATGGTGCCCAGAGGGTTACCATGACGCAACATAAAGAGAGGCCCGGGGATGTGGCAATTAGGCCGCCAGTGACCTGTAAGAAAACTGTTATCTATGAACAAATGGAGACGGAAGACAGACTACATACACGGCGGGGAAAACACTGTGTTTGAGGAAGACCAGCCTTGGGAGAAGCGTCCCAATGAGAACCTGGCAGACCTGCCGGTTCCGGCCTTAGAGTCACTGGAGATTGTTATTTGCATACCGAAATGACTTCCCTTATAAGCATCTTTCTTTATTTGAAATTTAAAAAATCCTGACCTTACCTATTTTCTTTTCCCCAGCGCACACCTTCACAGTTTATGACTCTGAATTCTGGACCATTTTCGGCTGTTTCATCTGTCCCCTCAGCTAACCTGTACGATCCATAAATCGGAGAGGAAGTTTTCTTCTCTTCTCTCAGAATGTACTTCAAAGTTCCAACTAAGTCATGATAACGTTTGGCTTTTGTAAACTCTGTAATCCCCGGGAGTAGGATCTTCAGCAACTGTTTATTGGGGGTTTACCAACTGCCAGGCCCTAGGCCCACAGCACGGTCTCTGCTAATCCTCTTAGGGACCCTGTGACCCCACAGGGCTTCGCTCATGCCCCTCTCACAAATGACCCAAAAGTGGGAAAGGCGTCATTTTTTGTAGACAGAGATCCTCCAAATTAATCTGCCAGCAGGTCACAGCTATGGCAGGGCGGCAATTGTTCTGGTTTGCCAGGGACTGAGGGCATTTCCAGGATGTGAGACTTTCCATTTCAAAACCAGAACCAGGGAACTTTCTGGTCTTTGGGAATGAAAGAGTGAAATATTACCGTCAAGAGAGGGGCCGGTCTCCAGGTCCCACCAGCAACATTTATCATGAAGGGAACTTCGGCGTAACCACAACATGATCGGGGTTGAAAAGTGCAGCAGTGTTTCAAAACATGTTGAAGTATATCCCCTTTTCATTTAGGCAGCTTTCCCTTGAAAATATGGGGTTTACAAGTAAGCCACAGCTGGGCCCTATCGCCACCCTTCTTCCTGCCTTACGCTAGAGCTGGAAGAAAAGCCCAGATTTCTATCCAGGCTGGTGTGTCCCCAGAGTCCCAGGGAATCGTCCCTGCAGCACCGGCCGGGCTGCTCACAGTCTCCTACAGCTACATTTTAAAAGCCAACTGAACCTTTTAGCCCTAGTGTGCTCTTTCTCGGAAACCTGTTCCTTTTGAGATGACACCAGTAAAAAATCGTCCAAGGAGGAAAAGCCGTTTTCTCACGCCCTTGCAGGTGCTGCATTGTGTTGTGTCTTTTTGTTGTTGTTTTTTGTTTTTTTACAATGAGCTAACGGGGATTTTCGTCCCCCTCCGCTTTCTGATGAGCTGATAAATGTGCAGGTTTCCTGAAGATGGAGAGAATTTCATAATCGAAACAACCACCCGCTGCTCCCCGCCCCTCCTCTAACTCTTGTGCAAATGAATCATCAGGAATGCAGACTGGTTAATTGAGATGTTTTCTATTGTTTGGCTTAAAAAAAAAAAAAAATGGCAGTGGCAACAATTTCTTCTTCCTTCCTAATCTCTACTTGGCTTTACTGAAATAAAGCGGATCCCGGGCAGCCCACTAAACACACAGATTGCTGTTTTGACAGGCTCCCTGAGTCCCCGTTTCCCGGGACAAATAGGTCCCTCAGGTCCTTCCAGTAGGTGCCCTGGTGGCTTGGCTGGGGAAAAGGGAGCCGGCGGGGAGCGTGCGGTTCTGCATTAATTCTGGACTCCTCCAGCACAAAATCCCCTCCGAAATGGGACCCTCACCTTCCCCGAGGGCTCGAGGTTGGAATAACCTGAGGCCGTTGCCAGAGGCTCCGCTCCACTGGGGGCTGGAAAGGGGCAGAGCTGTGGAAGGGAAATTCAAACTGAAACTGCACTGCTCAGGGTTTTTCCCGTATCGGCCTGTTTAATTATCAACCTTCCACTCTCAGAAAACCCAGTGGTATAAAGCTTGGCTCTTATTTTATGGCTCCCCGGGCTGGAAAACAGCCAGCTTCGTTCTGGGGTGGGGCCCCTGCAACCCCATGTGGGAGGCACTTGTGTCCTGGGCGGCTGGAGAAGACAGCTTTGAGTCAGAAAGTCATGGGTTCAAATCCTGCATCTTCCATTCATTTGCCAGTTGACATTGAGGGAAATTGCTGATCGTCTGAGCAGATTTCCTCTACCATATAGTGAGAAGGATAGTGAGTTTTCCAAACAGAAGTGTTATGAGCACTCGATGAAGTAATAAAACTGTGTTTCTAAAATACCTGGCACATCGGAGGCATTGATGAGTTGTATTTATCTTGTGGAAGTCTGGTCCCCATGAATACAGACTTAAGATGGCCCTATGGAAACCCTGTGAGTGATGCAACTAAGTCCCCTAAAGCAGTCAGGGTTTGAGCTTGGTTGTCCAAATTAACACACCTTCAGTTTCATCTCAAGGGACAGCCCCCACCCCCAGCCCTTCAGGACTCCCTGCTGACACAGCCCCACCAAAATAACTTCTTCCTACATCTTGAGGCGGCATCATATAAATCAAGTCCCAAATTTTTATGTGAATATACTAGGGGCTTCAGGCAATTCAATAGTCATGAAATCTACTATGTATGGGGGCGAAAATAAATGTTTTACCGTCATTAAGAGGTTACAAATTAAAAACAGATGGCCTCATCAAGGGAAAACTGCCACTTCCTCTCCAGCCCCAACACTGCCCAACTGCCTTCCTTCAAAAGATTTCATTTTCATCTACTACTCTTAATTGGGCAAGGCCTTCTGTAGCTTTGCAAGGAAGCACCCACCACTTTGGAAGAAGATGGTAGGGGGTGTGACTGTTTCACTCTGAGTTTGCACTCTCCATCTTGAAGGGAAAGTTAGCTGATATTTACTGAGCACGACTGTGGGCCAGACACCAGGCACAGTCTCACCTCCTTTGATTCTCAGGATGGTTTGAAGTAAGTATATTTGACACTGTTTTATGAGAAAGCAGAGATCAAGTAACTTACCCGAGTCTCCCAAGAACAAATGGAAAAGCAGCTGGTGGATCTGAAAGTCAAAAGCCGATGGCAACTGTGGGGAAAGGAACTTTACATTTTGGAAAATAGATGTGAAATTGGAAATAGGTAGATCTCATAAGCTCCATTAGGGATCATTAGTGGGACAGCAGGGGAGCCTTTTACAAAAACACAAGAAGGGGAGCCTTTTACTAAAACACAGGAAATACCAGACACATTCTCCTTTCAACCCAAACCCAAGCCCAGGCTCTATGCACTGTGCAGTTTCAGGTCACTAGGGGGTAGTGTGACACCCAGGCTTACTAAGTAAAGGAATCAATCCTAAATCTCTACTTGTAACTCTTACCAATTCTCTCATGTTTCTGGTGTTCTAAAAAGTTGCCACTTTGGAAGAAGATGCTAGGTGTGTGTGACTGTTTCACTTGAATTTGCTAAACTGATTTCTGAAAATCCATAAGAGAGAAGCTAAATTAGCACCTGGATTGTACTGACAAAGGTTTATTCTTGGACCATGACCTACGACACGAAGACACTCAAGTTATTACACAATTGGATGTGTTCTGTCAGGTGACCCGTTTTTATTTTCAGCTTCATATATATAGAGAGTGAGTGACATGCCGTCAGGGAAGCCAGAATGCATGGACAAGTCTCATTTCCAAGAAGATACTTACATGCCCAAGAAGTATTTTTTAATTCCTAGAAACTTTTCCTCAGTCATCGGATACAATTACAGTTACGTGGATATGTTGGAAATCATTTGACATTAAAGTATGGTTATCAAATTATCTAGTTCTCATACCTAAAGCCTGTGAATTACGTCTAAGCCTTCCTGTGTAACTCCTTACATTACACACACACAAAAAAACCCTTTTAGCAAAACTAATTAACACCAACTTCCATTCGGGCTATGCAAAGAGGCTTAGGGACTGGAGTTCCCCTAACCCGACCTTCAAATCAAATGCAGATTGACCCCACCTTTTATGAAGCCAATCAGCCGGCTCCTGCATTACAAAGTCCTTCCTCCCGGGCGCCGGTGCTCTCGGTTTCTATCGCCTTCTGCCCGGCTGTCATCCCCGCCTTCACCCCCCTGCTCTGGCTGCCGTCTCTCCTTGTCACTATCCCCTTGCCTCTGGTTCTCTCTCCCTCGCACCTAAGGGAGACGGTTTACTTTCCATGATTTCAGCAGACTTTTGAGGGGCGGAGGGTAGGAGCTTGGGGGGGGGGGGGAGAAAGGTGGTTCCTAGATCAAAGCTACAAACTGGGGGTATCTTTTCTGTTCTCACACTCAAACAGGAAGGCCACTCAGTTGCAGCTACTTCTGCACATGACTGTTATCTGATGAAGCAATACTCACGGCTCAGGGCGGGGGCGGGGGAAAGCTTTGAGGTCACTTAAAAGCAAACTGCACAGAAGTTCCTCTTAACCTGGCAGGCTGGAAAACATTCAAGGCTCATCATACCTCTGATTAAATCCTGAATTTCTGTAGGCTACTCTATAGAAACCACTCTCCGGGCATTAATGTCAGGCACTCAAGGCCTGGCATTAATTTCCTGTTTTTCAATATTTTTCTATCCCAATTAAAGTGTAAGTCTCTGGACAGCAAAAATCATGCCATATCCCCCCGTCTTGTCTATTCCTACCACAGAATCGGACAGGAAGGGACAGTTCCATCAAAAGGTGCCTGCTGATGAAAGTTTGTTAAAATACAATATTTTGGTTATGTAATGAACACCCAGTGGCTTACATGACAAAACAAACAAAAAAAACACCAAAAAACACAGAAAAGTATCCATTTTTAATGCTTTACAGCTACAGTATCCACTTTTATATGTGTATATACATGTATAAATACAATTACAGACCATAAATATCCATATGGCAAAATAGATCTGCTGCTAGGCAGATACACACAAAATATCTTTACAACTAAATTAACTAATAGCCGTAAATAATACTGGAGAAAAGTAGATACTGAGGTATTTTTTTTTTAATATAAAGTGACTATATCCTACATCAGCGATTTTCAACCACGTGCCGCACGAATTTTTAAAACATCAAATACCTGACTATTTAGTCAAGGGCACTGACCCTTTTCCCCTTAGATTGTCGAATAAAAAAATGACAATAGCCAACATAACAACAGGCATCTGGTGTGAATAAGTCAAAATTATCTTTTTTTTTTTTTGGTCATATCAACTAAAAAAAAATGTTTTTTTGGTGTGCCGCAGAACTTTAGTAATTATGTGTGCCATGAGATGGAAAAGGTTGAAAATCACTGGCCTATGTTAAAACATTCTTACTGTATGAGTTCAAGTAATTATAAAACCCTTGTAAAAAATAAAGTAAAATAAAATAAAATAAAAATAAAACCTTGTCTCATAACCTGAAACTGTAACTTTAACTAATGTAAATTTTTAAACAAAAAATATTTTAATTATAAATAGGTAAAATAAATAAGATTATTCTTGCTGAAATTCAATCATGATATTTTCATATATATTTGGGGACTTTATTCATAGCCTGATCTTTTTTGAGAAATGAAATACATGAAAGCTTTCTCAGAATCTACATATTATTTTAATGAAAATTATATATATATCACCCAAAATGAAAATCCCATTATACATGGGATTTTCATTCTGAATTAGCAATCTATTCCTCTTTTTTTTTTAAAAAAAAAAGTATATCCCATATACCTGAAACTAACATAAAATAATATTGAATGTAAACTGTTATTTAAAAATAAAAAATTAACTTATAAAGTATATCCTAATTATGAAAACAGACATAATTTCTGTTAAAAGATAACTTCTTATAGAATACACACTGACTAGTATGGAAAAGGGCATTTTACAGACTTTAGAAACTTCTTTAGAAACACTCATTTTCTTATAAACTGTTACTTTCAGTTTTTTGCTTTACTAAGTTTTAATTACAGCAGTAAAAAGTCAAATTCATTTTTTTCCCTAATATCCCTGGTTACTCAAAATCCCTATGCTTTTTGTCTTTTAACATTCAACCTGTAAGTATTTTACTGGCACCAAGTAACACTCTCATAATTTGATCAAATTTTCCCAAATTCCATACATCCCAGTTAAGGCCCACAGGAACACATTTAATGAAAAGTCATCTGAACAGAAGTAATACATTTTAAGTCAAAAAAAAAACACAAATTATCAAATTATTTTATATTTTGTAGTGACCTATGAAATCAATACTCACTATGACATGCAGTGTTCTCGGAATGAAATTTTTACTTTTAACAAGATAATATATATAAACCAAACATTATACATTGTTCTGAAGTTGTCATTCTAAGTAGAAATAAACACTGAACATATTCTGCTTCTTGACCTCTGCCCACATTCTAATCATTTATCAACTCTTCTTACACTAGGCTGGTCGTTGACCTTCAGCAAAAACACGAGAGCAATTCTCTAAGCAAAAACAGAAAGGTATAAATAATTCATTCCTTATTTCCAAAGCTCTTCAATTCTTGCTTTAAAATAAAGGAAGCAGTTTTATAATGTTCTGACATCCCAAAGAATGACTTCTGGGAAACCTCCCGCAGAAATTCACGGTGATGTATTCCATCTTCATTTCCAAAGGACATCCCAAAGCGAAGGACACCCCAAAGCAAGTGAGAGTTCCTTCACACCCATGCCCAGGGCAAGGCAGCCTCCACTAACTGATGAAATGCGGTGACCCAGCTCCGAAGGAGCCTCCTCCTTAGACGGCCTCCTCGGCAGTCAGGTTCCCGAGTGGTAGAGCTTAGACAGCAGATTCAGAAGTTTCTGGTGGAAACTTAGTCTGTCTCCAATTCTCTTCAATTGAAGGGCGCACTCGGCCTCGACCTCTGAAAAGGAAAGCAAAACCGTCAAAATTAAGTTGACAGCATTCCAAACCACAGCCAGCAAGAGTGACAAATTGAGTATTTATCCCGTGAAGGGTTTCTCTGAACCTTAGCTCCACGCAAGTGTGTCTTTTGAGTGTGAGATGGAACACACACACACACGCACACAACGTATACAAACACATCGTGACTCACAAACAAACAAAAAAACTGAACAAAGACATTTACTTTAAGTCTTTTTTTTAAAGTATCCTAGATGAGGCAGATATTATCTTATTTGCACATACAAACACCACAGTTGGTGAGACATTACCAGCCTCAGATGATGTCATGCTTTTTTCTCTCACCTAAGGTAGGTGGGAGGAATGAAAGTCATTCATTTTCTGTGGTTTTCATGTAGGGCTTATTTTTTTGTGGCAATAATTCATGGCTCAGACTACACCCTCATTAATAGGCAAATCTAAATGTATTATTTTCTTAATTTAAAAAACTGCAATTTTCTTATAAATGAGTCATTAACTTGTAGTCCACATTTTCTAAAATAATTTAGAGCCAGGCAGGGCATGGCTCAGCGGTTGAGCGTCAACCTAGGATCCAGGCGATCAGGGTTCAATTCTTGGCCAGGGCACATGCCCGGGTTGTGGGCTGGATCAATGACTCTCTCATTGATGTTTCTCTCTCCCTCTCACCCTCTCCTTTCCTCTCTCTGAAATCAATAAAGATACCTTTTTTTAAAAAAAAAAAAAAGTCTTTTTTTTTAAAGTATCCTAGATGAGGCAGATATTATCTTATTTGCACATACAAACACCACAGTTGGTGAGACATTACCAGCCTCAGATGATGTCTGCTTTTTTCTCTCACCTAAGGTAGGTGGGGGAATGAAAGTCATTCATTTTCTGTGGTTTTCATGTAGGGCTTATTTTTTTGTGGCAATAATTCATGGCTCAGACTACACCCTCATTAATAGGCAAATCTAAATGTATTATTTTCTTAATTTAAAAAACTGAAATTTTCTTATAAATGAGTCATTAACTTTGTAGTCCACATTTCCTAAAATAATTTAGAGCCCGGCAGGGCATGGCTCAGAGGTTGAGCGTCAACCTAGGATCCAGGTGATCAGGGTTCGATTCTTGGCCAGGGCACATGCCCAGGTTGCGGGCTGCAGCCGATCAATGACTCTCTCATTGATATTTCTGACTCTTTCTCTCCCTCTCCTTTCCTCTCTCTGAAATCAATAAAGATATATTTTTTTAAAAAGTCTTTTTTTTAAAGTATCCTAGGTGAGGCAGATATTATCTTATTTGCACATACAAACACCACAGTTGGTGAGACATTACCAGCCTCAGATGATGTCATGCTTTTTTCTCTCACCTAAGGTAGGTGGGGGAATGAAAGTCATTCATTTCCTGTGGCTTTCATGTAGGGCTTTTTTTTTGTGGCAGTAATTCATGGCTCAGACTACATCCTCATTAATAGGCAAATCTAAATGTATTATTTTCTTAATTTAAAAAACTGAAATTTTCTTATAAATGAGTCATTAACTTGTAGTCCAAAACCAAGTCCACATTTTCTAAAATAATTTAGAGCCCGGCCGGGCATGGCTCAGCAGTTGAGCGTCGACCTAGGATCCAGGTGATCGGGGTTCGATTCTTGGCCAGGGCACATGCCCCGGTTGTGGCCTCGGTCAGTGACTCTCTCATCATTGATGTTTCTGTCTCTCTCTCTCCCTCTCCTTTCCTCTCTCTGAAATCAATAAAGATATATTTGAAAAATAAATAAATAAAAATAAATAAAATAATTTAGAAGTTTAAGCCAAATTCTTCCAACAAACCCTACCTGATGAGTGAGGGAGAAAATAAGTAATGTTTAATTCACATGTTTACTACTTTTTAGAATAGAGATATTGTAAATAACTGAATAATACTTTAAGAAACATAGTGCTTACCATCTAATTTCCAAGTAAAATTTTAAGTGAAATTAACATCAAATCTATACTGACCATAATTTCAGTTTTCTTGGATATTTCAAAGAGCAACTCAGGGTCTTTTGGTCCACTTTAAGATCATGATTATGAACATGAAAAATCATTATGACTACAAACTGAAATCTGGTTTACTTGGTAAACAGACACCCCCCCCCAAAGACCCTAGTTAAGCTCAAAATAAATAAACTGTAAATATATAATAAAGTGGAATTTTAAATATACATTTCAACCAATTTCTCTCTCTGCAAGAGCTGAGTAAAATTTTCATAATCCCTAACAAAAGTCATAATAAATATCCTAAGATTCGATTCTTTACAGCAGGGGTGGGGCCTATCAGGCCCGCGGGCCATATATGGCCGGAGAAATTATTTGGTCTGGCCCTGCCAGGTTGGCACTAAAGAGAATCAGTTCCAGCCATCACATTAGGAGTGAGTTAATCAAATGTTTCAGCAAATATAGCAGGCTGATTTTTAAGTTGATAATTTTGCATCATTCCCTAATGATGTTGTAAATATCCAAATGGTCTTTGTCGGAAAAAAGGTTCCCCACTGCCGCTTTACAGGTTACAAAGTCAAACATTTTGACAAAGACATATTGTTTTCAATGAGTGGGATGTATTAACATACCATCCTAAAGAAAGAAAAAACAATTCTGCATACACTCCTGGAAGCCGTGAATTATACGAAGAAAAACTATCCCTTTCACCAAAAAAAAAGTGCAGAAAGTAGCCCCATATTGTTTCCCCAGTCTTTTTGTTAGTTACACATCTATAAATACATTAATAAAAAAATTTGTAATCATGGATGGTAACTAAACTTACTGTAGTAATTATTTCACAGTATATACATGTATCAAACCATTGTGTGGTACACCTAAAACTAATACAATGTTATGTCACTTATATCTCAATTTTTAAAAAGTATTACTACCTAAACAAGTTTAAGTGGGACCTTTCTCCTGTCCCTTGTTATCCAGAACGAAGTATAAGTTGGGTGAGTGAAGGTTATGCACAGGTTTAGACCTTTTCAAAACATGGTCAGAACTACTGGACATCACAAAAGGCAGAAAGTTCTTTCCCTTCCAAGCAAGATCCAGGTAGAGCAGCCTGGTGCCAACTTAGCCAGGGAGACATTGCCAATACAACACTTCCTTTGCACACTGGCGCATGGGCTCTATAAAAGGAAAGTTACCTTGAAAAGGGGGAAGAGGGACTATTACCCGATGATGCAATAGTGGACCCACACAGATTTTCTAGCCCAAATCCTTGCTGCCTTCTTTGCTACTGCCCCTTAGCCTTATTTGATAAGATTTATGAGGGGGGATGACCTGAAAAGTTATTTGATGGGCTGTTGGGGGATGAGAGGAGGATTGGATGAATTTTAAAAATCGGGGACCGCCTGGCCGGCATGGCTCAGCGGTTGAGCATCAGCCTAGGTAGGATCCAGGAGATCGCGGATCGTGGTTGGATTCCCGGTCAGGGCACAGGCCCGGGTTGCGAGCTCGATCCCCAGTCGGGGGCGTGCAGGAGGCGGCTGATCCATGACTCTCTCATCATTGATGTTTCTCTCTCTCTCCGTCTCTCTTCCTCTCTCTGGGTCAATAAAGATATATTTTTTAAAAATCGGATACAAACTTCTGATCTCCTATCCCCTCTCCGCAACTAAACTGGTTATTAAAATGTTACACAATGTAACTCTAAACGAAGCAGAGAGGCTTCTGGGCCCCTGAACGCCGTGGTCCCTGCGAAGCCTCCCCGCGCCTCCGTCAGCCCTTCGCGGGAGAGCCGTGACCGTCTCCAGCCTTCTCTCTGCTTTCGCTCGCGCCGGGGGTGGAGAGAGTGCGGCAGGGCCCTCAAATTCCCCCACTCGGGAGAAAGGCCCGTCTTAGGAATCGCTGGGGGTCCAGGTGGCTCCAAGAGCTCCTCTCGTCCCCACCTGCCGTGACGCAATGACTTTCTCCCTATGGCTGACACCCGCACTTGCACTTTTTTCTCCCCGTGGCCCCGGGGCAGTGCGGACGGGAAGCCGGAGAAGGAAAGGCTTTCTTCTACGGTAAAAGTACCTCTGCATCCCGATCCCAAACTGGATTCCCTCCCCTCGCCGTCTCCACGGTCCTGCGTAAAACCCTGAAGCCCTTCCAGGAGGCGCCCCGAAAGCATATGCAAGGGCGCAGACCTGGCCAGACCTGGAGGCCCGGAGCAGACGGGCTGACCCCGCCCCGACCGAGACCTCCACCCGGCCCCCGGCCCCGGCCCCCGCCCCGGCCAGGATCCTCGCCCCGTCGGGCCCCTACCTGCCGGGGCCCGCGGAGGGCTCGGCTGCGCGTTCTTACGCGCCTTCTTCCCAGGCATCTCCAAAAGCAGCCGGGGGGACCTCTGCCGCCCACCGCGGGGGGAAACTCAGTCCCCCAACCTCGAGTCTGCGGGAGGCGAGCTGAGCGCGGGGCGGTCAGGCCGGACCCGGCTGGACAGGCGGGATCGGGCTGGACAGGCGGGATCGGGCTGGACAGGCGGGATCAGGCTGGCGACCGGACTCCGAGCGCGGCTGAGAGCCTCTGGGCCTCGGGAGACTGCTGGCGCGGGAGCCCTCACCTAATGGGGACTTCCCCGTGACGTAGCGAAACCGAATGCCCGGCCCGGCCCTGTCCCCGCCCCCGGGCCTCAGCGGTGGGGGGGGCACCCCGCCACCTGCCCGGGCTTGTTCCCAGCCGGCGCCGAACGACTTCCTTAGCGCAGGGGCCGAGGCCGTGCCAGCGCCCGCCGTCGAGGCAGCTGCCGCGGCCGGCGGCCCGCGAGCCGGGCGGGAGGAAGGCTCTCCGCGCGGGCAGGGTGGGGGCGGGGAGGCCTGGAGCCGCGTCCGGATCGTAAATGAGCCATTAGGGACTCCCGCAAACGGCCCCGCCAAGAGCTCGGGAAAAGGGCAGTTTTCCCACTCGGAGAGTGCGGGCGGTTTCAGGGAAGTGAAACGAAGACAACTTCGGGGACGGGAGGGAGGGTGCCGGAGCCGCGCGAGTAAAATAAAGCACCGCCCGAAACTGCTGGGAGGTTCACTGCAAAGGGAACCCGGGAGCGAGCCAGCAACACCGTCTTGAGTTGGAAGCGTGTGTGCGCGCGCGCGCGTGTGTGCGTGTGCGTGGTGGTGGATGGATGGGGACAGGGCGGGGGCTCGTTCTCGGCCCCCGGGGCCAGGACTGTAATTTTAAAAGAGTTGCGCATATTCCCTCTGGATAGGCCACCATTGCTGGTTCCAGATGCCAGTAACACAAAAAAATAAGTCATCTTACAGGAGATATTCGAATGCTTTTGTGGGGGGAAACATGAGACATCTAGAAATATGAAGTTATTCACGCGAGGTTTGGCTGGCCCTATGGTAATTAATTTCATTATTATAAAGAGGAGTCATTCGGTCGACTGAACGCTGAGAGCCGCTTAATGGGAAGGGCTTAAGGAGGCGTTTTTTCCGGCGCTCGAAACAGCGCCACGAAGCCGCAGCTCTTAACTCTCAGGACGGCTTTGCAGGCGCCGAGCGGGGATGAGCTGCCCGGGCTCGGGCGAGCAGAAGGCAGTGCCCGGGCTCAGGGGGGCAGAAGGCAGTGCCCGCGCCCCCGCGCCCCACCCCCCCCAGGAACCGCGGTTTCTGAGAGTGTACGTTCCCGCATTATCCGCGCTGTTTAACGTAGAGGTTGCAAATCCGCTGCTCCGAGCCGCGCGGCTTCCTAGAAGTTAGGCTTGGTTCTCAAGATTGATCTGCAAAATGTCTTCTGAGCGTGCGAATTGGTTACCAGCCTTTCAAGCTGAGAGCCTGCGTTAAAGCCAGGCTTTCCCGCGTCCTTTGGAAACTCCGGAGCTCTCGCAGCCCGGGATCCGTTTTCCAATCGTGCGGCGCAGACGAGACGCGGTGTCCTCTGCGGAGACCCCGGGCTCCGGCCGCGCTCCCTGCTGTTTGTTGTCTCATTTACATTATCTGGCCCCAGTAGGCAGCAGAGCTTGTTTATTTACCTTAAGTCATTCAATCAACACAAATCCGCACGTATTTATTTTGGCTTGATTCTGCAGATGTGTAGAAAACGCTGTACGCACGAAAACAAAACTACTCTCGAGTTGAAACTTAGTTTCGAGTGTGGTAAACACGTTGGGATTGAGAGAACTCTGGAGTTTTTCAGCCCCGGGATGCAGGAAGCGCTGCGGAGATGCTGCCTCCAAAACTGTTATCTGGAACCCGGGATCTGACCACCGCCCCCCCTTTGATAAGGAAGGAACACCACTAACTTTCCGACTGGATAAATTAGTAAACTTCTGATCAAATTGTGCATGCTGAAAGGCAATGCATACTTTCAACAACCACAACAAAAACAGATTATGACATTGTTTACGTACAAGGGGAGTGTCAATCCGGTCCTCTAATATTATCATTATAAAAGGTGGTTGGTCACCTGACACCTACAAACCTGGGGCAAGTTTACTATTTAGAGAATTGCAAATTCAACTTGTTGGAAAGAGAAGGGGGGTGGGCTCCAGAGGTGGGTCTGAATGGGCCATTTATGGAGGACTTTTTAAGATGTTGGACTTCAGACAGTTCACAGACAGTCTCTTCCAACCTCACATCCCTTAAAGGGAATTTGAAGCTGAGTGTGAAAAGGCTCTCTTAACTGTACACTTTTCTGGAATCCCCTATTACCTGTTTTAAAAAACAAAACAAAAAAAAACAGGTGAGAACTATTTTTTAAACTACCTCCAGATAACAATCTTCACAGGCCACGTTCAGAACTGAAAGCACAAATCTGGCTATGCTTGTGCTGTCCTTTAAGATGGTAAAAAAAAAAAAAATTACTAAAAAACGAAATAGCAAATGTGATTAGTAATACAATAGTCATTCGTATACTTCATGCTGAAATGGGATTTGACAGGAAGAAGATAAGAGAGATGAGTAAGGGGAATTTTAAGCAAGCCTGTGAAAATATACGTGGACTGTAAACCTGAGTATGTTTATTCTGATGAAAGGGAACTTGTTTGTGTGTGTGTGTTTCCTGTAGAGCCTGTGCGTTAACTTGAAATCAGCCTGATGCATTGATCAGTTAAAAATCTCTATTTTAAGACAGACACTGAGGTAGGCTCTGGGGGGACAAGTGCTCCCTCTCCCATGGAAGCTGCATTTAAGAAATCTGCACCTCACAAATTCAACATGCCTAAGACCACCTTGTTAAAATGCACATCTGATGCTGGAGTGCTAGCTGGCCTTGAGGTTCTGCTTCTTAAACAAACTCTGGTAATGCTGATGCTTTTGGTCTATGGACATCACTTTGAGTAGCAAAGCTAGATACAGGTAAGCACACAGGCAGGTATAATAAGATGTGCCTCGGGGCCATGCCAGGGAAATTAAGGCAGACTGTCCGAAGGCAAGCAAGCATCAGGTGTTACTGTGGGAGCAACAGTGGGGAGGGGAGACCACTAAAGGTTTTAAGCAGGTGGGGGATATGATCAGATTCTAGAAAGTGCACTCTGGCTGCAGTGTGACTAGATTAGTTGAGCTGAGACTGGAGACAGTGTGACTAGTGAAGATACTGTGACTAGATTAGTTGAGCTGAGACTGGAGACAGTGTGACTAGTGAAGATACTCTCATACAAGGCGGTAGTGTCAGCAAAGTCAGTGTTTCAACCACTGTCTTGATAAAATTTCCCTATTTCCTGACTAGGATAGGACCACATTCTGTTAGAGCAAGACTTGATATTTTTCAACATAAATATAATCGAAATCTCCTATATTAGTTTCCTAGGGCTGCCATAACAGAGTGCCACAAACTGGGTGGTTTAAAACGATAGAAATTTATTCTGGCGGTTCTGGAGGTTGGAAGTCTGAAATCAAGGTGTGGGCAGGGCCACGCTCTCCCTGAGGGCTCCAGGGAAGAAGGCTCCTTTGCCTCTTCTAACTTCGGTGGCTTCCTGCAGTCCTTGGCAATCCTTGATTTATAGATTTATCACTCGGGTGTCTGCCTAGCTGTTCACATGGCCTTCTCCTCTGTGTGTGTCCAAATTTCCCTGATCTTATAAGGCCATCAGTTATTGGATTGGGACCCACACCAATCCTGCAAGACCTCATTGTAACTTTACATCTGCAAAGAACCTGTTTCCAAATAAGGTCACATTCACAGGTTGGCAGGAGTGGGGGTGGGAGGAGTTAGGACTTTAACATACCTATTGAGGTACACAATTCAACCCACAACATCTCTGGGTATTAATTGTCTTTTCAAAAAAGTTCTGTGTATACCTTTCATCCTATTTGCAATTTGTACATTTTACAACCAAAGACTCTTAGTAAACTAGACGATGAATTTAAGCAGCCAGAAATAAAGGTCCAAAGTAGTATAGATAAGAAATAAGATGACTTCCGAGGGAACAGGTTTAGAACATCTGTCACCCACAGAAAACTGCTTAGTACCCTGCTTAGTTGGAGATTGTGGCATTACCCCCACCCTCCACTCCAACCAGGCTTGCCACTCAAAAGGTCAAACAAGTTTTCAAAAAATCTTCTGGTGGAGCTTGAAAATAAATTTAATTTCCATTAGTGCAACATATAAGCACATTATACAATGTGGGAAACAGCAGACAAAAATTTTAACCTCCCAAAGTTTCTATTCATTTTTTTCTCCCCTGTTTACTAATTATTTTCTGGATTATCACAAATAATGATTATCAAGCATGTTTGAGCTTTTTAACTGCAAAGATTCCAGAAGAGAAATAGGCAGTCATATGGCTCCACACAGCACCAGTTGAACAATGGGAGTAGGTCAGGACTGCCTGAATATTTAAATTAGCTGAACTGTTGATTTTTAACAAGTAAATAAATCCAAATAGGTTAGAGAATTTAATGGAAGAAACTATTAATACTGTTTGTTAGAACATTGTTTATTATGATAAATGATTTTTAGGTAGTTTTTGAATGACTACGAGGAAGGTAATTCGGTCTTGTGTGAAAGTAGCAAGTAATGATTGCCCAAGCATAATCCATGTAAATGCAACCTCTGAATCAATTGATGAGCTTATTACAAATGCAGACCTCACCTTAAACTAATAAATGGAAGCCTGCGGCAATTCTCATATGAACAAGCTTCTAAGATGATGCTGGTACCCTCATGGAAAGCACTTAAGAAATGATACCTGACCTCAAGTAGCCTTTAGTCTCCTTAAAGAAATAAAATATTGTGCATTAGCAACAAACAATTGAAAATGGATTATAATTTTATGGAATGCTAACACATGGAACTATTTTTATAAGACAGGTAAGTGAAAATAATATGTATTTTATTTGTTTCACCACTTAAACAAATCTGTGTAAAGGAAGGAAAAGGGGAGCTTGTTAATTATCCTTGAAAGTAAAAGAAGCCGCAACCTCCAGGAAAAACTAATAAAAACACCCAATTGGCCCGTGGCATTTGCCCGGTGGAATGGGAAAGGAGAAGCAGAACTAAAACACGTGGTGTCAGGATCCACGTGAGGCAGAAGGGGCAACGGAAAGACATGGTGAGAGAAGGGAACAGGGAATTAGAAGATCTTTTGAGTGTCTGAAAGACTTGAGTGTTATTACCAGCAAACAGACTTGTTACCCAGCTGTGTGGATAATTGATAGCTGCTGCCTTCCCTGGGAGATGCAGTTTCACTCCTGCGTATAGACTTGGAAATTGATAAAGGCTGAGTTCTAGATAATCATCATTTATGCCTAAAGTAATCCACCAATAGCGCCCAGCACGTGGATTATCACCGATCTAGAGGAACTGTGAACCTTGGGAATGTAGTGGGACAACTCATGTGATACCAACCCCCCCCCCCCCCCCCCCCCCCCCGCCTTCTTACTCAAACACCCAGTTCCTTCCTGTTTCTGAGCCTTTGCCCTTACCACTGACTCTGCCTGGATGCTCTCTCTCTGCTCTTTCCATGTCCAGGCACTTTTGACCACTCAGGTCTCAGAACAAATGCTATTTCCTCAGAAAGACCCTCCCTATCTTGCCTAGCATTGCCCCCTCCCCGCAAAGGACTATCTACTCTGAAATCTATTTTATTTAGTTGGCTGACTTCTTTAGTGTTTACTTCCCCTTTTGAAGTCAAAATCCACGTGACCTCAGACGTTATGTTTTCCACTGTTCCCAGTGCCTAGACTCATAGTACTAGGCTCATGGCAAACACTCAACAAATGCAGTATTTGTTGAAGAAACGCCTGGCCGTCATGGAGCATGTTGAGAAGGACCTTCCACTTTAAAAGTTTTCACTTCTCCATCTGGTTGGTGTGGCTCAGTGGATTGTGAGTTGTCCCATGCTCCAAGAGGTCCTGGTTCGATTCCCAGTCAGGGCACATGCCTGGGTTATAGGCTCAATCCCCAGTAGGGGGTCTGCAGGAAGCAGCTGATTGATGTCTCTCTCTCTCTCTTCCTTCCTCTCTCTCTAAAAAAAAAATCAATAACATATTAAAAAAAAAAGTTTTCACATCCACATACAGATGAGAAAACTAAAGTCAAAAGAGGTTAAGATTATTTTCCTAAATTCAGAGCTAATAAGTAAACAAGTAGCCACTGTAATCCAAATGTCTTACTCTACACCTAATCAGAAGAGATCACAGACACTGAGCATTTAAATTATGCCTCTTTTTCTAAAGAATTTATTAATAATAATAATAATAGCTAACAATTAATACTTATTTTGTAACAGGTACAAAAACTGGAGGTGTATTAGTTATCATGTAACAAATTACCCCAAGTGTAGTGGCTTTAAACAATATTCATGTATTTTCTCAAAGTTTGTATAGGTCAGGAATTCAGAACTTGCTTAGGTTGATGACTATGGCTCACAGTTACAATGTTGGCTAGAAATGCCATCATCTGCAGGCTTGACTGCAACTGCAGGATCATCTTCTTAAATGGCTCACGTATGTGGCTAGCAAGTTGGTGCTCGCTACTGGCGGGCGGTCTCAGTTCCTTCTCATGTGGACCTTTCCTTTCTGCTCGAGTGTCTTATCAACATACATCGCTTCCCCCAGATTCAAGGTGATTCAAGAGCCTATCTTTTTTTTCTATAAAAGTATTTCTCTTTAACAATAAACCTCCGGATTTAAAAGGTTGGAAGCTCAGAGAGAGGCTGTTGTTAACACCCTTAAGAATTATCGCCGTCAAAGCATTTGGTGTCCCTTCTCCTCTTGGCTCTCCTCCTGGGACAGGCCACCTCGTGGTCAACCATTCCTTATGTTCCCCGTACACAATCTCCTGCATTCTCACAGCCATTCTTGCAGATTTTGTCCAGTATCACCCACATTGCAAACTTCAACGTGGAATTTCCCCACATCCACAGACGTGTTCTCAAACTTCAAATTTGTGCGGTTCAACGCCAGACCTCGTGGGGCATCCATGCATCCTGCCGACTTGAAGACTCCACACACAGTGCCATCCCCACCAACCCCTCCAGATGCGCAAGCTGAGACCCAGGACCACCCCTGCACCCTCGCCCCCCCACCCTTAGGCTCCTTCACAGCCAATTAGTATGAAGCCCCTCTGAGCACCCCTTGACTCCTCATTTCTCTCACTTTCTAGCCATCACGTCCTCTCACCTGGGCCACTGCAGGGGCCCTTGACCTGGCCTTGGCCCTCCACGCCTGTCCCCTTTCATGTATTCTTCAAAGTGCAGCCAGGGTGACTTTCTTTAACGCTAATTTTCCCATGCCCCTTCTTAAAACGTTTCTATCCGTGCTCCACACCTCCTCCAGAGTGATCGGATTTTTATTTTTAAAAGATGTAATTCCTTTGCCGCTTAAAAGGGGTTGGGAGTCTTTGGGTGCTCCTTGAGTCAAATCCAATTCGCAAAAGCCACCTGTCAGAGCTGAAGGGGGAGGGGAGAGGTGGAGAAGAGGGGAGGGGAGAAGAGGAGGAGGGGAGAGGAGGGGGAGGGGAGAAGAGAGGGAGGGGAGGAGGAAAGGGGAGGGGGGGAGGGGAGGGGAGAAGAGGGGGAGGGGGGAGGGGAGAAGAGGGGGAGGGGAGGGGAGGGGACGGGAGGGGAGGGGGACGGGAGGGGGGGGAGAGGGGAGGGGCGGAGGGGGAGAGGAGGGGATGGGAGAGGATGTGGGCGCGCGGAGGGGAAATTGCAGCAGAAAACGAGCCGGAAGAGCGGTTCCCAAAGTGTATTTTGCGAACTAGCAGCTGCTGCGCTCTCAGCCCCGTGCGGCCGCTCGAAGGTGATGCCGGGAAGGCCACCAGCAGTCATGTGAAAGTCTTTGTACCGAAAAAGCCGCCTGCATGCTGCGGAGATGCGGAGTTCACCCAGAGAGAGGCGCGGGACTCCAGCGAGAGGCCACGACGCGGCCGTCCCCCCGGGGTCCCTCTTTCCTACTGCGTGACCCTCCCGCTCTGCCCCCGGCCCGGTCCCCTGGGCTCGCACCGCGCCCTGCGCGGGGGCGCAGCGGGACGAGGGTCCCCGGCGGGAGCCGCAGGGCTCACACCCTGCAGGGACAGCTGGCGCAATCCGTAGGGGCAGCTTTGCCATCCTGCCAGCTCCGGGTCTGGCTTCAAGACCCTTCTATTAGTGAGTTAATTGTACTCAAAACCCGAAATGAATTGAACCGAACGTTACTAAAAATGAATAGATTGAAGTGGCCCACTCTTGCTTCATCCAGAGCTGTTATGAAGGAGATCCCGGGGCCTGATCTGGCTCTGGGAGAGCAGGTCTCTGTCCTCATGCCATCTGGTCACCAGGCCTCCATGACCACCTCACACCCAGATGCCACTCTCAGCCCCCTCAGCAAGCTTCTCCTCTCATAACAGCACTCACTGCCCAAGCGATGGCATGGTTACATGCTGGTTACCTCTGTCACCTAAGAGAACAGAAGCTCCGTGGAGGCAGGGCCTCTGTTTCCTCACCCTTGTGTCTCCAGCATGTAGGCAGTGCCCGGCACAGTGTAGAGTCTAAGTAAATGCTGCGGAGTGAATGAATGGAGGGGTCAGCTAGCGATGCGTCCTTTCTGAATGTTTCTCTTCTGATTTGCCTTTTATATATGACTTTTTAAAATGATAAGGCTGTGAGATTTGGGGGTAAATATAAAAACTTTGTTGTGATTGAAATGACCGGCAGCCTTGTACAGGGTGCCCGTGAGCTGCTGCAGCAGAGCAGGACCCTGGAGCTGTGACTTGCAGGTGCGCTCTGTGACAGCTCTGTTCCCGCAGCCCTGCCTCCTCATGAGGAAGAGAGAGAAGAACGTGAGTCTTGTCCCTGGACTACCTTCATATCCAGTCATCGAGTGGGAGTCTGCACAGGAACATCGAGAAATAAAAGGGAGGCAGGAAATAGGCAGACGTTTAAAATATTCCTTAATATTTGATCATTTAAAATAATAAATTTTGGCATCAATTCAAAGGATAACCCCACATATTTCCTAGATTAAATGGGCATTCACAAAGGTATAGATTGGAGGTAATTATGTAGATAATATTGACTTGCGTACTTTTGTTCCAGATTTCATGATGTCATAGTTACTCAATCTTTAGTCTTTGGGTTGAGATAGGCCAGATACCAACATTGTTCTTGAAAACCTTTGAAGAGGGCTTTTTTTAAATACAAAGGGCAAAAACAAAACCAAAGAGTCAGTATCCTGTGATGTATGCTGTTACCTTGAGGTGAGTTTATTTGTGGTATGAACTTGTGACAAATGTTGCAAGGTATGGCATATATTATTTGTCAGATTTTGTTCATTTCAGTTCATTTTGTTCATTTAAACTTTGGTTATTTATTGCACACTGAAGAAATCAACTAAAACCAGAAAAAACAAAGGTCCAATTGCTCTTGAATTTTATTTCACATAGAGAAGAAATGTTTCTGATCAACATTTCTGATGTGCTCAGTAATATATTTCAGTTTCTTGTAAATAAACTGTGAAAAAGCAAAGACCAGATTTTTATGCACCACAAAGCAAAACAAAAGCAAAAAATCTTTCAGGGCATAATGCATTTTTCATTAAACTTATTGCTGAACTGTTAGCAGAAGTGTGAATTCTGGGGTGAAGAAATAATTGCTGAAGGTGGTTAATGAGGTAGAACTCAGAAATCTGCATTTACAGTTTTGTGGACAAATAAATCATCAGTGGAGAATACAACTGTAAAGAAAAATTTTGATTGCATTCCAGAAATGCAAGGTTGAACTTTTTACCAAAATAGCATTTTACAGCCTCACAGAGGGATGTTGTGAGTATTAAATGTGATGTGCTCAGAATAGCAACCCAGGGCATCGTGAACTGTAGTAAATGTTCGCCATTTATTCTTACAAGGATTGTAGTATGAAAGATTAAATCATGTCTTAATCATGCATAATAAACTGTACTGTAATTTAAAAAAAGAAATCAACAGTAATTCCAGGGGCCACTTTAGAATTTGAAAATAACCCAACACTCACCACTTAGAAAGCGTAATGTTTTTTAATACCACCTATTTATGACAACAAAAATGATAAGTGTGCTCCCCAAGGCATCTGGAAAACCTGAATGAAGCACCGGGTTGTGTCCTGAAGGACATAATGGGAGTTGTTCCTGGATGAGCAGACTTTGCCTAATTACTCCCCCCACCCCCTCCGGTGCAATGCAGTTCCAGTGAGTCCCCGTGAAGAGTCCTTTAGGAATGCAGTAAATTGAGGAGAACTAGCTTCTCCATTTATTAAAAAATGTATTTAAATTAAAAGCAAATGTAAAGACAAAATTATAACAACAAATAGTTGAACAGAGCAGAGTTAAAGGTACAGGCCTCAAAATGCGTGACAAGTATCTGATGAAGGTGACATTTCAATTAAATGGATAGCTTATTCCATAGATGGTGTTATGATTGACTATACAGCCAGGAAACAATGAATGTCTGATCCGTGCCTCATTATCTGCATCAAGACAAACTCCAAAGTGTTCGCGGGTTTAAATATATCAAACACAAAAAAATCACAGGGGTTTATGTTCATAATCTTAGATTTGGATTGGTTTTTGAAAACCTGGGAAAACCAAACTCCAAGGATATATTTGATTTCCTAGAAATGTGAAAGTTTGAGTCAGCACTATGAACAAAGTCAAAAGACAACAGAGCTCCTGAAGAACAGAGACTGAGTCCCGGGTCTCATCCTGCCCTCACCAGCCGCCAGCCCTGGCACAGGCTGCCCAGAGGCACGCACAGCTAGCTGCAGCAGGGGGCAGGGGCTCAGGGCTGCCACGGAAACCTGCATAGCCACAGCCCACAGCCTTGGTCAGATTCCTCGTTTATTTTTAATTTGTGGAGGGACAGATCTGCTTCTGGCATCTCCCCCCCCCCCCCCCCCCCCCATGAAGCAAGGAGGCCTGAGAAGGCCTAGAGAAAAGCCTTGGAGAGAGTTTTATGGAGCCTCCGGCACCCAGGTATTGGCCCTTTTCTAGCCTACTTTTGTAAAAACCTGAGATAAATTGTTCCAGCCTCCCAACCAGAACCCTTAAAATTAGCACCAGTGGTCAGCTTCTCTCCCCTTCTGTACCCCATGTATTCAATTCATGGCTCCTAGCACATCTTTCCTAAAATGCCCTTTGGGTTTAACCTGCCTGCTCAAATTTCTCTGCCCACAGAGCGTGTTACGTTATTTCACTTGGACATTATTGCAAACGCCTTCTAGCTGGACACCCTCGCCCTCCTCTGCCCATGGAGGCCCCTTCCCCTTCAGTCTGCCTGTAAAACACCAGTTCCTTGACATTCCTTCCCTTGTTGAAGGATTTATAGCTCAGATGGCTCCCCTTGTGCCATGTCCCATGTCCCAGGTTGTTTCATGGTTCCCTAAAACAAAGCTGCACCTTCCTTGAGAACAGGGACCCCCTTTCTCTCTTACTGCTCTGTCTCCTCCAAACCCTTTCAGCTGCTTTTATTACTCAGGGCCTGTCTCCTTCATCAAAACTCCCAGGGGATCTTTTTTAAATCAGTCAAACTTGGGGTGGTAGTTGAAATGGTGAAAGAACCAGCTTTATTTTCTTTGATAAGTACCTGAAATAATTATCCAAGTCGCAAAGAATTACAATATACAGACAAGAGTCAGGTTAACGGGGGAATTTTGTATAAAGTTCTTTTACCTTTTTTTTTTTTTTTTTTTTTTTTGGTATTTCATCTTTACTCTTTGCTTGATATGTGTATTTAAGCAAGTTGCTTCACTTGTCTGAGCTGAGGTTCCCTGTTTGGAGAGAGAGTAAGAATGACGCCTCCCCTGCAGGGCTTTTTTGAGAATGAAAAGGCCAGCCAGCTACCCCAGTGGGTGTCACATCAGGAGGGCTCAAGAAGATGGGACCCGGCCCCACCCGCCTCCCTCACCAACACTTCCAGAATAAGGAGAGCGAGCCCAGGCCATGTCAGCCAGTCTACCCCAAAGTCCCCAGACACACAATTCATAATTGGGTGCGTTCCTCGTGCCAACATAGACTAGGCCCTGCCTGGGAAAACTCAAAGCTGCCCGAATTCCAGCCAGACTTCAGTGACCATAAACAGGACCACTGTGCTGAGTTCCTCAGAGAGAGGAAAGAGGTGACAGGCAGAGAAAAGGAAGCTGCAAGAAAAAGAGGAAATTGATCCCTCTCTGAGCCTTAGACCAGTAGGCTGGGGAGCTGGGCTAGACTGGCCAATTCATCAGCAGATGACTTCTTTTCTTTCTTGGAGCTGCGTCTAGGAAGACACGTAAGAGCAAATATCCAAGTTTATCTCACAAAATAAAATTCTGGTGGGAAAGGTGCGTGGGATCAGAAATTATTGTTGGGAACCCCGACAACTCTTGGCAGTAGAGCTCTAGAATAATAGGCCACATCACTGCTGTCAGCAACTCTGTTTCCTCGGTGCAGAAACGATGCCAAGTTTTAGAGTCAGAAATCTTCGACCGATTCCCAGCTCTGCCACTTAAAACCAATGTCTTCGCCCTGGCAGGGTAGCTCAGTTGGTTAGAGCATCATCTTGACATGCCACAGGGCACATACAAGAATCAACCAATGAATGCATAAATGAGTGGAACAGCAAGTCGGTGTTTCTCTCCCTTTCCCTTTCTCTTTCTCTCTCAAATCAATAAAAATTAAAAACAAACAAACAAAAAACCTATGTCTTCTTAGGCAAACAATTGACTTCCTTAGGGCCTAGTTAGCCCATCTGTTAAATGGTAGTTGTAACCTTGTACCTACCTCCTAAGTCTTAGAGAAGATGAAATAAGTGAGATAGTAGATTTAAAAACATTAGGATAGCAGTTAGGTCAATTAGGATGTGTTAGAAAGCAGTACCTGTAGCATTGATAAAATGTGGCTGTTCCAGAAAGAAAAAGAAACGTGATCTCAGTAGAAACCAGTGAGTGAGTGCCTGGTGGACGGGGGCATGAAGGAGTTCTTTTTCACTGTATGCCCTATTTTTATTTTTATTTTCATATATATATATTTTATATATCTTTATTGATTTCAGAGGGAGGAAAGGAGAGGGAGAGAGAGAAACATCAATGATGAGAGAGTCATTTATCGGCCGCCCCCTGCACACCCCTGACTGGGCACAGAGCAGGTAGGCAGTGAAGTCATGGTTTGAACACAGATCTTTGAAGTGCAACATCCAAGCATCTTGGCTTTCTCTGTTTCTAGATCACTCACAGCTCTTTCTTTTCCCAATGGCTTTACATTTATTTATACTTGTCATAAACTCTGTCAAGATTAACCCTCTCATCCTCCAGATCCCCCCTGAAAATGCCACCGAGGCCTAATCTGAAACAGTCCTTCTTGATCTCTAGTCTTTGCTTTGTGTCGTTGTTGTTTTCTCTTTATAACATGTTGGAAATTGTAGTTGCTTAATATATTGGGAGGTGGTACTTGATTGTGTATACATTTATCAGTCTCCCGAACTAGATGCTCAGCTCCATGAGGTGAAGGCCATGCCCGTTGTGTCTCTAACTCTTCTTTCTGAGCCTGGCAACAGGAAATGCTCAAAACATTTATTAATGTTTTCAATAAATCATTCCTAACTTGTGCCAGGGGAACATGAGGTGTCTGATCGCACAGAAGACCAAGAGTGGTAACTATGGCCTAACTCTGCCTCTCGCCGCCTTCTTGTTCTTGAGCAAGAAGCTTCCTTTCAGGACTGTGGTTTCCTCCTGTGCCAAATAAAAGCTCAGACTGTTGATTTGCTCTCTGAATTTCCTCCATTCTAATTCCCACTCTCTAATTTAAACTAATTTGCAACGTGTGAGTGGTTGCTGGCTTATTAGCATTCCCAGAGAGGGTTACATTTTAAAAAGATAATGTTCCACGTTAATCTTTATTTTTAGGTTAGCCCGCAGCACGATAAATGAAACAGGGGAACTGATTGGCGAGAGATAACTTTGCTCAGAGGGAGCTGAACCTGAAAGTCTGCTCCTGTGAGTCGGCTGTCCCGACAGTTCCTGCTGCTTCCAGCTTCTGCTTCTCCCCTTTCTCTATTTCAACTCGGACTTCCAAAGCGCCAGGATTTTGAAAATCATCCCCCCCGTTCCTCCCTTAGAGGAAGGCAGTGGCCCCTCTGAAGTCCCTGGTTTCTGGAAACCTCAGCATTTCTCATTTCAGTTTCCAAGCATGGAGTCCTGTGGGGCGGGCACTGTGGTTTGCATGTGCGGTAGTAACCATCTCTTACCAGACCTCAGTTATGCAACTTGTCATCCCCCTGGAACTCAGAGTGTCTTACCAGGAAAATTATGTCAGGGCAGCAGGGACAAAGGTTTGCTCAGAAAAACAAAGGGAGAAAGCACATTTCCTCGCCATAACCAAGTAACAATATTGGTTATGGCAAGAAAATGTAGAACTTGCCCAGGATGGTTCTGTCCACAGTCTTTTCTTTAGTTATTTTGATCCAACTGTTGTGAAGTCTGAAGCGGGGGGGGGGGGGGGAGTCCCCGGGGGGGGGAGTCCCCTTCCCAAGGCTATAATCTCTCTCTCTCTCTAATCAAAATCCTCCAGAGTCCCAGCAAGGGCTCAGTAGTCTGCCCAGCTGATCCTAACTCCTGATGAAAGTGATGGTACATTTTGTCTGTCACAGGAGCCCCACCCTTGTTTTTCCCCTTGGCTATCATTTTCCTCCTGCCAGCTGGGATTCGAGGTGCCCTTCTTTGATGTCTGGGTCATAACTAACCTCCAGGGATGTCACTGTCAGGTCTTGCTGGGCATCTGCGTCCACACTCAGCAGCCCTGAAGTGACAATTGAATGACTTTGGTCATTGTTTCTTCAGCCACTGCTTTCTTTCATCTCAGCCTCAAAACTCAGCCTCCCTGCCCTAAATGTTTACTACCAGAGTTTGTTTAAGTAAATAGCATCTAAGCCAGCATTTGCTGGTTCCTACCTCAGTAATAGAACTTTTTTTCTTACAGGTCCCAAATTTTAAGGGATCAAGGCAGTTTCCAATGGAATCATCATTAAAACTCTGAATGACAGAGATCCAAGAAAAGGGAGAAAAAGAGAGACCTGTCAGTGTCAGGATGACCTGAGAAAATGCCTCATCCCCCAGTGTGTCTAACAAAGGGAAATGCCAGGCACAGAAGGGACGTCTCTTTCTGGCAGAGCTTGCCTTACAGCTTTCTTCCTCCAGTACAGAACCAAACTCTCTAGTTCAAGACTGATCTGACTCGGGGCTCCGGTCCAGGCTACTCAATATGACAGCAGGGGACCAAGGACATCTGTATGCCCCGGAGCTAGAAATGCAGACTCTCTGCACTACTCCACATCTATTGAGTCAGAATCTGCATTTTAACAGCATTTCCAGGGGATTCCTAACAAAATCCACAAACCGTGAGAAGTTCAGTCTCGCCTCGCTCACTGTTGAGTTTTTTTTTGAACTAACACCATGTGGTCTTAGAGAATCTCCGTGGTGTCTCTGAGCCCATAAATGCTGAAGTCAGGGCATTTACAGAACAATCGGGAACTAGGGAACTCGCCACGATTTCCATGCATTTAGCTGTTTAAACAAAACACAACCTCTGACCCCTGTTGGGATGTGTAAACGTTGTATTTCCCCATCCTTTAATGATTTCATTTGTTTGGTCTTATTTGCAAAAGGAAGATTTTTGGTTGTGTTTTGTTTTTGTCATTTTTGTGGAAGCATGACTTGCTCCCAATCCTACCCAAATCCACAAACTTTAAATGCTTTAAGAGCTTTTGTAAAGTAAGTAATAAAAGGGATGTTTGGTGTTAGTGGGCTCTGCGGAGGAGAGGTGCTGATTAATTGGGCGTCGGGTGGGGGAGGGGTGAGAGGGTTCACTGGGGGTCTTCAATGGACGCACTTTTGAAATGACCACCTCTGTTTTGTGATGTGATGGGGACTTGAGTGGCTCCCTTTCGACTAGATCTGGAACCAGTTCACAGCGCACTATTTACAGGGCGGTTGTACTTGAGGTGGGTGGATATAGAAAAATTTGGAAGTCAGCTGAGCAGAGGTCTGGTGGGGAGGAGTTGGCCTAGTTAACTTCCATTTACATTTAGGCCTAATTTCCATGAACAGCTACTACATAGAATAACACAGAGGTAAAAAATGTTTACACATCATATTTTCTTAAACAGTAGAGTACACAGGATACTAAACATGTCCTCCCCAAACATTAGTCCTGAAGATCTGATTCTCTTAAACATTTATATTCTTAAGTCAACTTCTCCGGGTTGAAAGGTATTACTCTTATTGATTTTGTATTTCTTTGGGTCTTAAGATATATAAATGTGTTTCCATGTCACCTGGATTCTTTCCATAAACTTTCAATCTCAGGACCACATGAATCTACCCTACCTCCCACCCCTGCTTTCTTGAGATATAATCAACATATAACATGGTGCAAGTTTAAGGTGTACAAAGTGTTGACTTGATACACTTATATATTGCAAGATGATTACCACGATAAGGTTCGTTAATACCTTCTCCACCTCAGGTAGTTTCCCTTCTTTCTTGTGGTGAGAACATTTCACATCTATTTTCTTTGAGCAGCTTTCAAGTATATAATACAGTGTGGTCAGCTGTCATCACCATGCAGTACTTCAGATCCTCAAAACGTATTCACCTTATAACTGAAAGGGCCACACAACTCTTACTGATAAGGGGCCTCTATTTAGAATCTGGACAGAACCTATGGCTTTGTGTGACAATCTGATCACACTGTCCAAGATCATTCATTCTACTGACACACCCCAACACACACATGCACACACACGCACAACAGCCGGTGCAAATGAATAGTTATGAAAGGAAATCATTTTTAATTTCTGAGATGAGTATATCTTTAAAACACACAAAAAAGGAAATATATACATGTTGCTATGCTTTTGCAGGAACCTAGAAATAATTTTAAACATATCAATATGTTTCTAACCAAACACAATACATAATAATGTATTTAAAAACAATACAAAGAGCCCGGCCGGGCTTGGCTCAGGGGTTGAGCGTTGACCTGTGATCCAGGCGATCGGGGTTCAGTTCCCGGTCAGGGCACATGCCCGGGTTGCGGGCTCGATCCCCAGTCGGGGGCGTGCAGCAGGCAGCCGATCAGTGACTCTCTCATCATTGATGTTTCTCTCTCTCTCCCTCTTCTTTCTTCCTCTCTCTGAAATCAATAAAGATATATATTTTTTTAAAAAATACAAAGAGGAAATTGACATTGGAAAGACCAAGAAATGTTTGTGTAATCAAATGGTTGCTTACTCGGGTAAGATGTACATGAAAAGGGGAAGTTATCTATTCTTCATTCCTTGGATATCCATCTATATAAAAGAGGAAGATAAACACAAAACCCTCTCCCCCAGCAAAAAGTGTGACTTTACCTCAAAACAAGCCAGTAAAATTAAGTGCTGTCTCTATGATTTCTCTGATTACAGACTTTTGGGGGGGGGGGGGGTTGTTTTTTTTACCACAGTGCCATAACCTATGTATATAATATTTTAAATATTTCTGATGGAACTGGGGGACATTCTACTATCTGAAAAGAACTTCTGAGACTGGGGCACAAAATTCTGACCAATGGGGACTAAAAAATGATGGCTGTCACAGAAGACACTCCATGAGATTTCCAGCATCACCCTTGCCCTCCACCGGTTCAGTATCTTGAGGAGCTTCCTTGTGACTGTGGTTTCTGATGTCACTTCCCAGTGGGAGGGGAATCCCTCTGAGATACTATTTTTATCGTACAGTTTGTTTTTGTTTTTAAGTCAGGAGTTTTCAGTTCCATATGTTACTCAGCAAATGCGTCTCCTTGTTTGTGCTTTTTATACCTAGAGGCACCCAGATAACTAGGATAGTAAGTAGGCTAGGTAATGTAAATCTCACATAGAGTCTTTTCTACTTGCCACTCCCACGTGTCAAATCAGTGTTGCTTCAGTTTTTATGATATGAGAACTGTCCTGGGCTACATAGCTAGTAAAGTGGGGGCGGAGTTGGGATTCAAACATCAGAGTTTTAAATTTTGAATGCCGGCCATTTCCTGACACTGAGGACCTTTGCCCTGTTGCATCCCACCTTTCAAGCCTGTTTTCGTGGATTTCTCTTGGGCAGCTCTTAAAGAGAGACCTATCCCTGAACCTGAATATCAACAGTCAAGTCTGAAGCTTGGTGGGAATGTTCTGGATGGAGGAGAAAGGTTAAGTCCTTGGTGGATCACATCAGCATCTTATGAATTCCACCATGGAAGGTCAAGGCCAGGCAATTTGAAAACATATCAACATCATACAGTTTTTCCTTTGCTCAAAAGACTAAGCATGTATAAAGTCACCATCCTGTGGGGGGGAAAAGAGTTCTATGGAAAGTAACCTCACAAGTTGATTTGATCATAAATTCCTAACTGGGCAGGTCATGGTGAGAATCACAATCCAGGCATATAACTTGTTTTTTTATTATTGATTTCAGGGGGAGAAAGGGGGAGGGAAAGATAGAAACATCAGTGATGAGAAAGCATCATCGATAGGCTGCGTCTTACACACACACACACACACACACACACACATACACACACACACTGGGGATGGAGCCCGAAACCCAGGCATGTGCCTTGACCCACCAGGAATCGAACTCCGTGACCTCCTGGTTCATAGGTCGATGCTCAACCACTAAGCCACACAGGCCGAGCCGGGCATATAACTTTTTAATAAAAGTTTCTCTTTGCCTTAAGCAAGCCCTATCCATTGTTCTTGTACACCTACGTGAAAAGCCAGAAGTAACATCCCCGGGAGGGGGGATTAACCCTCAAGAGAGCATATGATCTTCTTAACTGTCCCATAACCCAATTCCACCCTTGTTTTCTTTCTCCCACTTCTATGTATGTTCCCCTTTCCATTTCAAATGCATAAAAGAGGCCCAAAACTGTTACTCTCAGGAGCATCTGAGATGTTGCTCCTCAGCATGTCATCCATTTGATTCAAATAAACTTATAAAAATTCTCTACAGGTTTAGACATTTCTGACACCGGCGTTGGAAACCCTAAAACAACTTTACAAAAGTAGAATTTATTTGTAGCTGTAGGTTATGAGTTGCTCATTTATTCAGTCTTCTGTTGGAGCTATTCTGGCAAAAGGCCATCGTGGGTAGATTTGGGAATAAATAGGCTGTAACCCATTTGAATGGGGCCCCATTGGTTGAGAGTCTTGTCCTACAGGGACTTGTCTGACTCACAGGCTTGTTTGCATAGTCCCTAAGGTACCGTGCATTCTCCTCTGCTTTTTTTAGTTTGGAAAATTACAGGCATTTTCTCATTGTTTTCCAGGATTCTTTGTGAAAGATGGAAAACAATCTTGGAGCCAAATGTGAACTCTTATCCTAATAGACTGAAGGTTTCACGACCTAGAGATACTAATTTCTACATGTTTGTGTAAGTGTAAGGACAGGGCCTGCTTGTTTTTTAGATCAACATTAGCTTCAGTTCCTTCCTGCCCTACCCAGAAGCAAAGTAGAAACTCGAAACCTGGACATTTATGCCCCTTCCTCCCCATTTTTTTTTTTTTTAAAGAATTAAAGGCAAAAGCCAAAGTGTTCATTGTGAAGGCCCAATGTCATAAGGCTCAATATTAGGATAGTCTCCCAGCTGGCCATTACTTATTTAAGTGGGTGTCTTGAACAGTATTTTAACATTAACAGTGGCATTGAAAGAAATAACAAGATGCAGCATAATTCATGATTCAAAGGAAAATTATTAATAACAATTCTAGGTTTTTTAATGGCATAAAATTAAAAAGAAGCCCTCAAAAACATTTCAAGGAAAATAAACTGTTACCTTCTTTATAAATCTCAGAAATAGTTGCTAAAATGCATATAACTCATTACATTTTTAAAAGAAACAAGAAAATAGTGAGAGGCTATGCTTTAAAACACTAGGTGTGGGTTTTTTAAATTTTTTATGTATTTATTTTTTTAGAGAGAGAGAGAAAAACATCAATTTGTTGCTCCACTTGTTTAGGCATTTGTTGGTCGATTCTTGTATGTGCCCAGAAAGGGGGGATTGAACCCACCACCTTGGCATATCAGGACAATGCTCTAACCGACTGAGTTACCCAGCCAGGGCCAAACCTACTTGGTTTTAAAGAGGAATAGAATTCAGGATTAAAGTCATTTCATGAAATAGTGAAGGGAAATGAGTTTAGGACTGGGGGTCTGGGGTTCTCACCCAGACTCCGTTTCTAACTCAGTCTCTGATCTTGGCTGGGTTACCTCAGGTTTCTGGACTTCAGGGGAAATAACTGTGTTGAATACTTATAAGCTGGGACCTAAGCTTTATTTGCTCTCTACAACTATCAGATTTCTCATCTGCAGAGTCAAGACATTTTTTAAAAAGGAACTCTCTGCCTTCAGGTTACAATAAAGGCAATTTTCAGTACGCCCAAAGTCCTCATCAAGTTTGCCCTGGGGTATGTACCCATGTGGTCTTTTTCTTGGTTTGCTACTCATCTCATTCAACTCCCACATCGCAAAGCAGCTCAGTAAAATGGGGATGCTGTCACCTGTTTCTACAGTGGTGAAATTCCTTTTAATCTCCGCATGTTCTCTTTACTTGGAAGTGCGTGTTCTTTCTTTAACAACAATGCTGGTTTTTAAAAGAAGAAAATATGTAATAAAAGATTAATAAGATATAAATAAAAAAATTGTCACATGCACACAATACTAGTAAGTGATGGTGACACAAATTTTCTCTGCTCTTCTGTGATTTTTAAATTATTTTTAAAATAAAATTTGGGTAAAACTATTTCCTGGGTCCATAATGCTGTTATATTTTTGTATGTATTAGAAATTATAGAAAGAATGAGGGAAAACATAAGAATAGCTTCTCATGTTTAAAATTAAAATATAAACTATATTTTTCGCATTATCTAAGCAACTCATGTCTGTTCATTGTAAAAAAAACAAAATCAAAAGCATAGAAATGTAAGAATTGAGAAGCAAATCCCCTGTGCTTCAACCTGAGGTGACATTATTTTTAGCATAAGATTTCCTAGACTTGTTTACAAGCCTACGGGTACATATATTTAGAACAGACTATGCTGCGTTTCCTGTTTTGTAATCTTTTTACACTTAGTGATATGTCTTAACATCTTTTCCAAATCTCTCTCCCATTAAGTAAGTGGCATAAGCAATAGAACATGGCATCATCATTCATAACCAATCTAATGACCATTTCTTTGGTTTTCAGTATTTTCTCTTATACACATGCTACAAGAAACATCCTTGCACATGGCTTTCTTAACATTCTTGTACACGTATCTCTGAACAGGTAAATTCTAAGTGGAGTTGTTGAAACAAACACATTTTAATTTTTGATATGCTGCTCCGCTGAGCAGGTATAGCCATTTACAGACCTTTTAATGTCATTTGAGAACCCATAATCTGTAATCCCTACCCAAGCATTTGTGTCTCATACACATTGCAGAAAGTATTCTCAATTTGATGTTTGTGTTTCACTTTATAACACATTTTGCATACAGTGTTTTAATCTTTCGAGGTAGATTTATCTCTTTTCCCTTTACACGTTTTGCAGTTGGTCCTATTCTAAGCAGGTCCCACCCCATCAAGCTTATGAAAACATTTCCACTGTCTCCCACCATCTTTATCCTCACTGAGGTCATCATGTAGTCACTTCTTTCTATTTCTGCCCAGAGGAAAGCAGATTGGCACAAACTGCCCTCCAGAAGGGTTCTGCCCACTGACTTCCCACCAGCAGTGAGCAAGAGCCTAAGTTCCCACAGGCCTCAGCCGCACTGCACGCTTCTTTTGTTTTTAATGTTTGTCCATTTGAGAAGAAGAAAGTATTTTCCTTTTATTTATTTCACCTTTTAAAAAATTTTTTTCTCTTAAAACTTGTTTGCTGTGTTTTTCTGCTAAGTTTCATTCTTTAAAAGTTGATTTCAAGAGTGTCGAATATTTCCAGGAGAATGTCAGGGATACGGCCCTTATCTCGCCCCACGCGCCGCAAGCGTTTTGCATTGTACTGGAAGCTGTGCGTGATCACGCGGAAGCCCTGCACCGTGGAACCTGAGCTGCTGACCCGAGGTAACCACGGAGGCGGGGCGGGGCGGGCATGGTGACAGAGAAAACTTTCCAGTTTATGGTAAATACTGAGACAAAACAAACCCTCTGCTCAAAAGCACGACCCATCCCCAAGCACCCCTCCTCTGCTGAGGGGGCCTCTGGTGTGTGGGCCTGGGCTCCTGCCACGAAGGGCCACACCTAAGGGCAACTGAGAGAAGCAGGAGAGGCCCAAAGGAAGGCCACTCAGAGGTCCTGTGGGATCACCATGACTGTGATACTCCATAAAATGTTCTTGGGGAACACTTGGAGATGGCCATAGACAAAGTTAGGCATTTTGTCTCTGCTTTGTGATGCACAGTTGACGACAAAAGCTCAAATACATAAAACACTGTGCAATAGAACAGAAATGTGGTTTTTTTCCTTAAGCCAGAGCTCTATAGAGTCATAGACGGTTGGGCTCTAAATTACACACCTCACCCCCTGACCCTCCCCCTAGCGATCACAGACAGTACATTTCACTCACCACGGCCACCAACACAGAAAACAAATAATTGTATGTTAACCTTGCCTGTAAGGCTCAAAGTCAAAATCTGGGATTTTGCATCTCCCTGTTTTAAAGCTCTAAATTTGGAACTCAGGCTGTCTTACAGCTACACCTAGCTATGTGTTTCCGTACAGTTCTGTGTGCCAATAATGTGCAGGCACATAGGTAATAAGAACATGTTTTCCACCCGCGGTACAAATTTCCATTGCTATCTGCACCTTATCTCGTGTTCGGTGGCCTGACCAGGAAGTGTCCCCTTTCTACGCTGTACTTACCCCTCAACACTTTCATGCCAGATAAAGTCTCCCTATTCGACCTTTGTCATTATTTGTTGCCCTTTTGATTGTCAGGAGCTAGTATCACTTTTATTTTACATTTCCTGATCATTGCAGTGGAATGATTGGAAAACTTTCTGCCAGGCAATCAGCGTGTGTCCATCACCCTCATGGTTACTGAGTTTCGGTGCATCTCTGCTTTCAGTCAAAGCCAAACCCCTCAGCAACTATGACCAGCAACAGCAAATGCCTGGGGTGCAATGGTTACAGGTGAGGACTTTTCCTCATTCCTGAACTTTGGAACTGCTACTAATATATGCTAAACAGATTTAGGTAAACAAGCACTGTACTGCTTATCACCTTCTGAGAAGGCTCATGATCGCTGCCTTGAAATGGAAGGGTGACCTCATCAAGTCAAGAACTCAATAGGAGCCCTGGCCGGTGTGGCTCAGTTGGTTTAGCATCACCAGATGCACCAAAAGGTCATCATTCAATTCCTGGTCAGGGCACATACCTAGGTTTTGGGTTCGATCCCCAGTTGGGGTGCGTATGGGAGGCAACCGATAGATGTTTCTCTCATTGATGTTTCTCTCTCTCTCCCTCTCCCTTCCTCTCTTTCTTAAAAAAAAAAAAAAAAAATCAATAAAAACATTTTAAAAATAGATCTTTATTGATTTCAGAGAGAGGAAGGAGAGGGAGAGAGAAAGAAACATCAATGATGAGAGAGTCATTGATCCGCTAGCCTGCAACCCGGGCATGTGCCCTGACCGGGAATTGAACCCCAATTGCCTGGATCCTAGGTCGACGCTCAACCGCTGAGCCATGCCCGGCTGGGCAATAAAAACATTTTAAAAAGAAAAGAACTCATTAGGAAAGCGTGGTTGAGTCTCTATGCAGTTATGAGGGGAGGCATATATGGATCTTCCCTTTACAGTCCCTATCTCACCTACCATTTTTTTCTGGGGCACTGAAGTCTGATCAGTTTTATCTAAAATGAGGTTAAGTCAAGGGGAGGAAACATGAGCGCTGAGGACTGGGATGGAACAAGGAGAACTGGCAGAGGTGGTGTGGCAGGAAAGCATCTAGGCTTGCCGGATGGCGCCTACATGGTGTAAACTTCTAGAAACACTCTGAAAAGCTCTACTTTAACCTAAAACAACTTAGGTGAGAGGCATCTTGGTCCCTTCATGCCAGGGGCTGGGAACCTTTTTTCTGCCAAGGGCCATTTGGATATTTATAACATGATTTGTGGGCCATACAGAATTATCAGCTTAAGAATTAGCTATGAAAAAAGCTCTTAGGTTTATTGAATTTTGAGTCCTGCCTGCAGTTACCTTGGCAGGGCGAGACCAAATGATTTCGTGGGCCATATATACGCCCAGAGGGCAGGACGTTCCCCACCCCTGTTTTATGCTGTGGTTACTGCAGAAAAACATCATTGCAGAGTTTGAGTTAGAAACCACTCTGAGGATAGGTTGTAAGTTCTGCGAGAGCAAAGGCTGGGCACCTGGGGAAAACACTAGTCACGCTTAATAATAGTTGTCTGACCATGAATTACTCAATAGCAGGGGAGACCGGGTTAGGCTGTTGGGGTAAGAAATGGGGACTCCAGAAGTGGTAGGGGAGGGAGATGGTTGTGAAAGTCTTATTGCTGAGGGTAAAAACAATGTTGTAGCCAAAGCTAGATGCAGTAGTCACTCACTGCTATATGCAGTAGCTTTCCCTAAACTATGGGATGTGTTGCCAGACCTCCAGTGGGTTATTAAAAAGCAAACAGTACCAAACCCTATATATACTGTTTTTTATATACATACATATGATAAAGTTTAATTTATAAATTAAGCACAGTAAGAGATTAATAAAAATAGCTAATAATAAAATAGATAAATTAAATTAATAAACATAATAAAAGTTCAAAAAATGCTTTTTTTGCATTGACAATGTATCACCAGGAAGAGTCAATGCATGTTAACTGTGGACTATCCTTTGGGTAGGCTTTTCTTACATAAAAAACAGCAACCCACTGTCCCTCCCTAGAGCTTTTAATCAGTGAGGCATTGTGTCATTTAAGCATCTCAGGCCATTTTCTTTCATCTCAGAATCTCAGTCATGCTTGGTTCTGTTTTTAAGCCTGGACACCTACTCCAAACTTCCAGTTCTTTTTCTGACAACAATTTGGATCATAATAACTGTGTTTACTAATAGTTTCTCAAGTTCCTCTTATTCATGGGCAATTACGTAGCCACAAATTTCAAATAACATATGACCAGGATTTTATCTGCCTTATCTCACTTGCTTGATGTGTATGTTGGGTGTTTTCCCTAGAAATCACTTCTTGGAAATCAAGCATTCAGTTTGGAATTTCTTCCACCTACTGACATATTTTTACACACATCTACACCCATGAACATATGACTACAGTCAAGGTAATGAACATAGTCCACATTCCAATTGTTTTTTGGGAAACTTTTTTATGCCCCTCCAATACCAAGACAAGAAACCACCATTCCCCTTCCTGACCCTATAGATCACTTTGCATCTCTAGAATCATGTAGTATGTACAACTTTTTGACAGGCTTCCTTCATGTGACACAATTATTTTAATATACATACATATTGCTGTGTGTATTAAAAGTTTGTTTATTTTTATTACTAACTAACATTCCATTGTATGGATGTGCTACAATTTGTTTAGCCGGTTCATTTGTTGATAGATATTTGGTTTATTTACAGTCCTTTTTTTTTCTTCGTAAGGTTAAAATCTGACATACTTATTTTTAATTCTTGCCATGGCCTTTGTCCAGATATGTGTCATAAAGGCGATTATGTCATGGTCATGACTGGATTTGTACACCTTTCCTGGGCTGGTTTTGAAAAGCAAGAAGTGAGAGAGCAATTACATCAGCATGCAGATTTTGTTTCCCAGAGGTCAGCCGGTAGCAAAACACTTCCCATAGGAGTGAAGGTGAAGGTGAATTCACTGCCAAGCTTCCCAGGGCCTCGGCTCATTGTTATGGTGATGACTTGCATTAAGGGTCTCCGCAGGTGCCAAAGTCTTCGGAATATGCAGAGCGGCTCCAGCTAGGTAGGATTATCCACAGTGAACCTCGATCTATTCAATGATTGTGAGTAGAACAGTCTTCTGTCTTGGATATCTCCCCGCCTCCTCCAGGTCTGAAACTTTTTAAAGGACAGTGCCAAGTGCTGACTCCTTTCCCCTTGGTACTGGAACCAGGATGCTTAACTAGAGGGGTGCATCCTTTTTTGGCAGAGGGGGCAGCTCTTAGTAGTAGTTTTGGGAGGGGTGGGGTTGATGGCCCACCAGCTGGGGAGACAGAACCTCCAATAACCGCTGTGGTTATAGCCAGAGAGGCCTGGTCCTGACTCTAATTACATCTCACACAGGCCCAGCTCAGGCCAAATGTGCCCCAGGGACCAGAGGAACTCCTGGTTCTTCTTTACTACTTATGCCAGATGTCTGTCAGCACCCCAGAGATAACTAGGCCCAGTCTCATTCTGTGTCACTAATTACTGGCTCTTTAGGGTATTGTCTCTGCTTGAGCCAGACCTGGAAGTGCTGTTTACCAACCACCTTTATCTATTAGAACAGAGACTCATTCATCTCTTCTTACTTGATTTATAGCCCAGCAAGTAGGAGTTATATACCCCTGCTAGAGATTTCAACTGCCAGCAGGATGGACTCATGCCCAAGTCTTTAGAGACCCAGGGCCTAGTGCTGCGCCTGGGACAGAGAAGGTATCCAACATTCATTGAATGAGTAAAGTAAAATGCATGCGACTGTAGTGGTGGAATCATTGTGAGTTGGCAGAACAAATGGCCAAACACTGCTGCCATAGGCTCTCCAATTATTGGACAACTGTCACCACCTATTGATACCCAACAAAGCGTCATGGTAGAGACTGAATATCGCTAGTCAATGCAACCTCCTCGTTTTACACAGGAAAAGACAGAGGCTCAGAGATATTAGGCAACTTGCCTGAGCCACAAAACTGTGAGTGGTGTTGCCAGGAATTTCATTTGTCTCCAGGGCCCTTGAGAACTTCCCCTACATAAAGTTACCCCCCTGGAGTTGCTAGAGATGTACAGAGTGAGACTGGAGTCATGACTACGCAGCCCAGTGCCTGGCCTAGTGAAACAGGTGGTGCTGGAAAGCGCTAGAAAGTGTGGGCCTCTTTGTCCTTAATGTGGCTGCACAGCCTGATGGGGTGGGCGCCGTGGCCTTGGCTGGCTGTCTTACTGTAGAGTGGGCAGCTACGTTGGTGTCTCAGCAGAGTCTTGGCACCATGTTGAAGGGGTGAGTGACACCCAGGCTGCTAGCCACCCACCCTGTCTGCCTCTTGCCCGAGAGCTCTGGAACGCAGTCAGACAATCAAACATCGATGTTAGGTGGGGAAAAACCCAACATGCATTTCCTCAAGAAAACTCAGAGTCACTCCTTCTAAGGCAGGAAAAATGCATGTGGAGATGAATAGCGACAGTCATTTCTTCCCTTAACTCTGATTCAGCCTCCACTCCCCCGAAATGTCAGGAATGGGGGCAGGATTTGGTCAGCCCCGTTGCCCCCCTCGGGGCATCTCCTGGTGAAGAGGCGATCTATCTCTTTGCTCTTCCCCTAAATGTTTGTCTCCCATTCCTTCTTTCTCTCCCTGACTCCAGAAGTGCCCCCGCACCCTCTGTTCTAGCCTCAGACCCCAACCTGGTGTGAATCACTCCCACACCAGAGTACAGACGTTAGTAAGGCACGTAACCTGGAAAAGCTTCTCCTTCTAGAAAGAAGGGTTTGCTCACCGCCTCTTTGCAGCCACAGAGACTGAGTTATAGGAACTGATGCTAATGTGTGTAGATTCCTTTAAAAACTCTACTTTGGTCTATTAGGTACCGTTGCCTGTTTCTTCGAACCTATAACTGCTTAGCTGCTGGAGATGCAAGACCGTTGGACATACAGCAGCTAAGGGATGAGGGGAGATGGGGGACCAGAGGGCGTTACTCTACTCACAGCCAGGCGAGGTGCTGCAGCCGTTAACAGGGTCTCAGAGGCCGGGGCTCAAGTTGTGGCCCAAACACGGTGCAGCCCTGCAACCTGGGGCAGGTTACTTACTCTTAATTTCCTTTGTCTCGAAGGTTGGAATGAGGATAGCACCTACCTCTTTGGGTAGCTACATGTATTAAATGAGATCATGAACAGAAAGCATTTAGTACATAGTATGTGCTCAGTAGCTCCTGAATATTATTGTTACAGCAAGAACTGTAGAAATTCTTGTTCTGTAAAGAATATGCTAGAACTTTCCACTAACTCTTAACCCATCTATGTCTCCCAGGCAGTTTCTCGCTTTGGCTCAGTCGAGAAAGACATCCTATCTCATGCTCTGCAACGTTGTACTTATTAAAATACCTTTATATTCCTTATCTCAGTGCCTGGAATGACATGTGCTAAACCAATATTTATTCTTATTTTTCACAGCCGTCTCAGGCAGGAGATGGGATAGATAATGACGGTGACATCTTATAAAGGAAGGAACTCTGCCCAGGGCTCACAGTTGGGCCAGGGCTATGTTAGTTTGCTAGGGCTGCCGTCACAGAGGACCGTCAACAGGGTGACTTCAAACAACAGAAATTGATTGTCTCACAGTTCTGGAGGCTGGATATCTGAGACCAAGGCATCACAGGGCCCCTTCTGAGGGCTGTGAGGGAGAGCCTGTCCCTCTTGGTGGTTTGTTTGCTGGCAATCTTTGGCTTTCTAGGATTCTAGAAGCATCACTGCAATCCCCACCTCCTTCTTCACATGGCTCTCTTCCTGTGAGCATGTCTGTCTCTGTGTCCAAGTTATCCTCTTATAAAGACACCAGTCATATTAAATTAGGGTCCACCCTGGTGACCTCAGCTTAACTCGATCATCTGTGAAGACTCTGTTTCCAAATAAGGTCACATTCTGAGGTACTAGAAGTTAGGACTCACCATTTGAATTTGGGGGGACACAGTTCAACCCATATTATGGGCCTCACATGCAAGTCATTTAACCCTGTTGCTACTCAGACATGTACTATCCCAGAGTCTTCAGTCTTTAGGACCAGCTATTGCTTTTCCTTTCTTCTTTTTTTTTAATAGCGGAAACTTTTGAGAGAAATACCTGAAAAATATATGAATTAAGAAACCCCAGGGAGAGTGCTCAGTTTTCTTCTCTTGTGCCTTAGAAAATCCATCTTCATTCCTGTGGCAGGGCTGCACCCTCACCAATTTAGTAGCATAGCAGATGGGTCTCTCCTGTAGTGTCGTAAACAGCTGGAAACCAAAAATCTAGGAAAAGACACAATAGAGCACCCTTCCCCAAAACAAGCTTAATACATGCAGGCACACTTGTGTCTCTCCTGTTTTGAGGATAGAAATTAAGAATAATGACCTATATCAGGATTTGGCAAACTACAGCTAGCCACGTGGTTATTTACTTTTTATTTTGAAATAATTATAAATCCATAGGATGTTGCAAAGATAGTACCGAGAGCTTTCCCGGACCCTTCCCCCGGTTTCCCCCAGGGGTTGCACACTATGAATCAGCTGTGCTTTTTGAAGATGGTTGTGCTGGGCGGTGATCATGTCCCGAGATTTGTTGCAGGGAAATCGTCGCTGGCTCACCACCCAGACACTGCCCTGAAAGGAGCCCGGGACAGGCGGCCCTGAGCTGAGCCGCTCTCCTCTGAGCTGACCTACCTGGCCCTTCCCCATGAAGGGATGTCCAGCATCTGCTGTGGGACAGTGGGAATTGGGACTAGGGGGGGTGACGGGGAAAATTCAAAGTGGGGAAAGCATCAGTCCTTGCCTTTTGGAGACCGAAGAGTTGAGATTGGGGAGGCCAGTGTGTGTTCTTGGCTTTTCCCACGCATTTCCTGGGTGGCCACCTGGAGAAAGGCGCTCTGGGAGTGCGCAGGGAAAGATGCGGCACTGCCACCAAGGAGGCGGGAGAAACGGCCCATGGCGTGAGGAAGACCTAAACCAGTGAGGGCGAGCGCGGTGCCAGCCCGCCAGGGCTGCCGTAACAAAGCACCAAAACCGGGCCATTTCCTTCTGAGGACAGTGAGGGGATCTGTTCCATGCCTGTCCCCAGCTTCTGGGGCTTTGCCTGCAACCTTTGGTGCCCCTTGGCTTGTAGAATCATCACTCCGGCCTCTGCCTTCATCTCATGTGGTGTTTTCCCTCTGTGTGTGCCTGTCTCTGGGTCCAAATTTCTCCTTTTTTATGAGGACACAGTTATATTGGATGATAACTCACCCCAATGACCTCATTCTGACTTGATTACTTCTGTACAGGACCCCGTTTCCAATTAGGTCACATTCTGAGATCCTAGGGACTAAGACTTCAGCATCTTTTTTGGAGGGACACGATTCAACCCGTAACAGTAACCTATAGTCACGGGGAAGAGTAAGCCAGTGGCAGATGCAAGAGTGAGCCCGTGGGGACACCTGGGAAACTGCAAGTCACTGGTTATGTGGGCCCACTGGGCTGGAGAGTCCGAGGAGGGAGATGGCAGAGGAAAGCAGGACCCACACCTTGAAGGACCACGATTATCGCCAGGTGCATTAAAGCTTTAAATGTGGGACGCGGTCACACACCTCACAGGGCAGCATCGTGGGAGAGGGATTGGAAGGCCAGAGGGGGGACCGTGAGAGGCTCATTGCCCGCATCTAGGCTACAGCTGATGAGACAGTGTTCAGAGTTTTGAAGGTAATCTTCTCCCCACTGGGTCATTCATGCTCCAGGTTAAATGTGCCCAGTGCCTTCAGTCACACAGGAAAACAGTCTGCTCCTGCCCACCCCTACCCCACCTTCCCTTTCATCCAACACCCCTTTCTCTGCTCTGGTCCTACCAGCCAGGATCTAGAAAAGCCCCGAACCACCCTGCTGCCTCCTGGTTCAGTGAATCTACACAGTCCTCTGCCTGAATGCTTTTCCCCTATTTGTATACCTGGCAAACCCTTTGGCTAGATTAAACAGGTGGCTCACACATGCCCCCTCCTCCAAGAAGCCCCTCCTGACTTCCTATTAGATGGTAACAGTAGCACATATGATACTGGGTTGTATTTGCTGACTTGGCAGCTTTCTTTTAGCTCACAATTCTCAACCTCATTGTTTTTTAATCTCACCTGGGGAGTTTTAGAAAGAAGCAACTCCTGATGCCTGGGCCCTACCCACAGGGATCCTGATTCCACTGGTTTAGGTTGGGCCTTGTGTTTTTTTAAAAACTCCCCCAGGTGATGCTAATGGACAGCCAGGGTGGAGGACCCCTGCTCCAGACCAGGGGTTCCCAGAATTTATATATATCGGAAAGACTTGGATGGCTTGCTCACTGGACCCCACATCCAAAGAGTCTGACCCTGTGGTTCCGAGACTGGGCCTGAGAATTTGCATTTCTGACATGCTCCCAGGTGGTCCCCGGAGCTACCAGTCCTGGGCTCATGCTCTGAGGACGCAAAAAACAGAATCTGACTTTAACAAGACCCCAGGGTGATTCATGAGCACATTAAGGTTTTAGAAGTGCCACTCCAGACCATCAATTCCTCTCCGCACAACCTGACACACAGGAAAACACTCAGTAAATATTTGTAAAATGAACGACTGCCCGTCAGCACACTGCAAGTTCTTTCCTGTCAGCTGAGTGATTTAATTGCTGGAACCCAGAAGCACGGCCGCACAGGGCTACTTAAGCAGAACGATGGGGCCCAGCGGAAGCTCCTGCGTGAAAGACCCAGCTGTGGCCCCGGGAGGGCACAGTCAGTGTAGTCTGCATGCATTCTGGAACCAAGATTTAGGGCAGCTATTTGGGCCAGGCCAACACTTAGGCCCTGGGCGCAGATGCTAAGTGAGACTCAGTCTCTGGCGTGGAGGAGCTTACCACCTAGTAATCCTGGAACATTGTCCACTTCTTGTTATGACCACTCAGGCCAAATGTCAGTGCAAGAGGTGGCAGGAGGTGGTCCCATATACCTCCAGGTGCAGCCCAAGGGTAGCTGCAGAGCTCGGCAGAGCACGATGATAGCCACAGAGGAGCAGGCCGTACTCAGGGGGCCAGGAGAGCAGGTGGGCAACATCTGGAGCATGTGCAGGTGGCAGGGCCACTATCCAGGTGTCGGAAACAGAACTCCCAGTCTCAGAATGGGGACTGGCAAGAGCAAAGCAAAGGAAATGCAGAGGCTGCTTGCTGGTCAGTCATCCAAGACAGAGGGAAAGAGAGAATAGTCAGGACTGAAGAAAAAGGAGTGGCCATATCTTAGGGATCAGAGAGAAACTCAGTTTTTGACCTGGGGCACAATGTGTTTACTAGAGCCAGGCCTGTTGCCTATAGAAGGAAGGAAAGAAGGAAGGAAGGAAGGAAGGAAGGAAGGAAGGAAGGAAGGAAGGAAGGAAGGAAGGAAGGAAGGAAGGAAGGAAGGAAGGAAGGAAGGAAGGAAGGGAGGAAGGAAGGAAGGAAAGAAGGGAGGAACTGAACCAAATATTCCAATTTGGCTTTAACTGGAAGGAAAGCAGGTGACATTGTCCATTTGTGCACCTATTGCTGTTTTCACTAAGTCTAGAAGGTTCTATGGGAGCTGCAAAGATAATTTGTAGAGGACCTAGGGAACAAACAGGACTTAGAAATGCAGTCTGGGAAAATGTAAGCACTGTAACCAGGTCTGAGAGCTGACACAGCTCAGGTGGTCAGGGGCACAGGACAGCAGCCTTCCTCCTGCCTCTTCATCATTTTTGATTGGTCCACTAAGGATACCTCAGACCAATAAAGCATCTGGGAGCCAATCCAAGCTATTCAACTCTGAATTACTGGGGTGCCAACAGGCTCTAGGCTTATAAATCTGTCTTTTATGATCTGGCCGACTTGGCCCAGCTTCCAGAAGAAACAGTAAAGTTTTATGGTGTACTTTAACAAGCCGACCTTCGGAGTCAGGCTTTGTCCTGGATGAAACTTTCCCCAGTGCCCTGGAGGTCAGGCTAGATCGTCCAACCCTGCCGGTGCCAGGAGTTGGTGGGCTGAGGTTAGACCATTGAATCTGAATAGATTTCTCACTCAACACAGTGAAATAGCCTTGTCTTAACACCCACTTACCTGCCCACACACAATCAAGGCTTTCTATAACAGGTATAATTACAAAGCCTTTCTGGTTGCTTGGTCTTTTATTGTTGTAGTTTTTAATTCTACCTTAGGGTAGGTAATTTGGAAACAATATTTTCTCATTTCTTTAAACTAGTTTCTTTTTTATTGCCAATTATTACCATTCAGTTTCTCTTTAATTTATTGGTTTTTCCATAGAAATGCCATTTAAATACACTCAAATTGTTTAAAATGTTAATGTAACCCTGGCCAGGTAGCTCAGTTGGTTAGAGTGTCATCCCAATACACCAAGGTTGTGGGTTCGATCCCAAGCATGAGAAGAATCAACCAATGAATGCATAAATAAGTGGAACAGCAAGTCGATGTTTCTCTCTCTCACTTCCTCTCTTTCTCCTTCCCACTCTTTAAAAATTAATAAAAATGGTAAATGCAGATAATTGTTTAGAATGTCTATGGCTAAGTACCCCAAAATAATTAACAATTTGGTTATAATAAAACCTCAAACACTTAATGTTATCTTTAGAAGAAATAGAACTGATTGTCACTTATTTTAGTCACAGTAACAATAATTTTTCTAGTTAAAATTTAGTTAACGAAAAAAAGATCTTCAACTTATGTTGAGTTATTTCAACGACTCAGTAGTGTCCAAGAGATCTGGAGTGAATGATAGAAATTGACAAATGCAATTCTGAGAAAAAGGAAAACCAAACCATTCAGTAAGAGAGTGAGGTCCCAAAACCATCAGTGACTTAATCAAAAGTCCAGACCAGAATTCATTTCTTGCACAAAAAATGTAACATCTTTGCCTAATTGCCCAGGTTTTCATTTTCCCTCTCATTGCCCATCAGTCTGATTAATCTGAGAGTTTATCTGCCCAAAAGCAAATTCCAGTATCATTTTGTCATTGGTTCAACCTATGAGCTATAGAAAAACTATACTTCCAAAAAATATCTTAATAATTACAGAGTTTAAAAGCCCAATGTTAAAAGAACTAGACCAACACTTTTACACCCAGATAAGAGTAGTTGCCTCAGGTTGTTCTCATGGCAATGGTGTCATTGCCAAGAAAGTTCTGGAAACTTTTCAGAACCCAGGGTCAATTCTTTTAATATCTGCTAGGGTGTCAAATCTTTTCTCTTTGTTTGAAGCTTTGCTCTCCAGAAACAGCTTAAAAAGTTATTCTTTCAGTCACACAGTTCGCCCATCCAGGTAACACCTTTGGGTCTGAAACCCCCTTTTGGACTCACAGGATAGAGCTTTTTGTGTGGTTTGTAAATCAGTTCTGAAAGCAACCCCAGAAGAGGTCCATACATGTCTTAAGCAAAGCAAAGATCATAGGCCAGAAGTATAGCTTTCCAAAGTGGCTGTTTTAAGGTGAATTAATCTGGCTAGGAATCGCAATGCAGTTTAAAATAAAACAAATTCACGTGAATTTACAGTCATGATTCAAACATGCACACTTTTTTTTTAAAATTTATTTTTCAATTATAGTTCACATACAATATGATATTAGTTTCCGGAAACGCACACACATCTGAAGGTGAAAACGCTTTAGGGAAAGATAAAGAGAACTTGGAAATGTTTTACATTTAACCTCCAGGCTTAGGGAGAAAATAATTTTTTGTTGTTGTTAATTCTCACCTGAGGATATTTTTTCCATTGATTTCTTTTTTTTAGAGAGAGTGGAAAGGAGGGGGGGAGAGAGAGAAACATCGAAATGAGAGACACATTCCCGGTTGGGGGCCGGGAATTGGGCCTGCAGCCCAGGTACGTGCCTTTGACCGGAATCAAACCCGCGGCCCTGCCAGTCTGCGGGCCGAAGCTCTAACCACTGAGCACACCTGCTAAGGCAGGGAGAAAATAATTTGACCGCTTTCCCCACCACACACAAAACAGTGCGATGAGAACTATTTCATTGCCCCAGATGCTGCTATTTTGCAGAAAGATTCAGAGAGTTGAGAACAGAAATAAGTAGAAAAACACAGATTTTTGTGGTGAGTGGGAAGCCTGTTGACCCACTTTATGGTTCTGGAACCAGGTTTTCCTTTCTCTCCATCATTTACACCTACAGAAGCACTCATGCTAATAAACCCCAAATCCAGCAATTATAAATTTAACATCACGAAGAGTCCAGACCCCAAACACCACTTACAATAGCTTGAGTTTAGTGTTGCTTCGTGTTTTTTACAGGACTTTCCTGCCCGATCCTCCTGAGAGGAAAGCAGAACAGGTAGCTTCTCGCTATTAAGATGGGGATGTTGAAGCACAGAGGGCGGAGTTTTGCACAAAATTGCTGGACGAGTTAGCAGCTGATATAGAGATTTCAGACTCTGGGTCGTCTAATGAACCCCTAAGCCAGGCTTCCTCCATGGCAATATGCTTGGGGAGTTGAACTAAAATCAGCAGTTTGCTCTGGGGTCTACTTAAAACATAGCTTATTATGAAATGTTTTAGGTAAACCAAAAATATAGGTATTAGCACAACGGATATATGTAACGCCCCAACCAGCTGCACAATGAATCTGTTTAAACTAGAATTTAACCCTTTCTTCACCCCTTCCCAGCCTCCTCCCAGCGTTTGAGGTGTACCTCCAGCTTGAAGACAACTTCGTTTTGGCCTTGGACCTCAATGGTTTCTCCCCTGGCCCTTTAACCCTTCCTGGTCTCCTTGTGAATTGACTGGGACTGTGGGCAGGTGGGGAGCCAGCTGAGGTTTGAGGCCTGGCATAGCGCAGCTACCCAACCAGTGCCGGCGTCAGGATCAGTCGGGAAGAGGGTAAAGGGAAGAAGGGAATTCTGCCTCTCCAAGTACTAAGTTGGGGCCTCCCTGCCCCCTTCCCGTTTCATTTCTTTCCAAAATGCACCTGGAGTATAGTTAGGTAGGTGAAGTCAGGGAGCCCCCTCTCATTTTGCCTTAGGGTTCCCCTTCTTACTCTGGTGTCATGACTCCACCTCGGATCCCAGGTGCCCCTAAAGGGGGCCTGAGCACCCTAGCTGCTCTATCCCTCCATGTCTCTGAGGCTCCATCCCCAGGAACCAGCTAGGCTTGGCTTTGTTTCCTATGTCCACTGGACATGCATTACCAGCCCATACTCTTTCCTGCTGTGTCTTTCAAAGTGATAATTTTGTAAACTAAGCAGTGCGGAAGGGAAAGGATTAAGGAGAAACCATAAAAGGGATGCTTGTGCATTTGAGCAGCAGTAGTTCAATGCCTGGGGAGGGAATTTCCCAGCCCCCAGTGGAGAATAGCTGTGGGGTAGGGGGTGGGGCGGGAGAGAGCTTTGTATGTAAACAGTGGCTCAGCATCCAGGCCTTGGCTGAGACAGAGAATGGGGCTCAGGCTGCACACTCCTCAAGAGCTTCAGATTTGGATCCTTGATGTTTTCTCCAAAGAACCATCCACCAAATAATCTTACGGTGTGGATAGAAAAAGAGGTTCTGTGGAAAGTAACCTCACAGGGTGATCTGATCATAAATTCCTAACTGGGCAGGTCATGGTGAGTAGTCACACCCTTGGCATATAATTTTGTTTTTATTAAAAGACTTATATTTGCCTAAAGTAAGCCCTGTCCATTGTTTCTGTGCATTTAGATTAACCAGTAACCACCCTCAGGAGAGCAAAGAATCTTAACTATCCAGTAATCCAATCCCCACCCCCCCACCCCGCACCCCGGTAACCTCCCTTATGATTCCTCCTTCATTTCAAATGCATAAAAGCAGCAGCAAACCTGTTATTCTCCAGAGCATTTGAGATTTTGCTACCCAGCATATGTTATCAGTTTGGCTCAAATAAGCTCTTACAAAAATTACCTACAGGACATTTCTTACGTGGACAACGGTAATAAAAGGTGAACTTCAAACCCGTGCCTGTTAGCTGATCACAGAGCCTTTCGGGCACCACGGATCAACTGTTTATGGGCTCTGTAATTACTGTTTGATTATATTCTATTGTATTTTCCTTTTAAAAGCATTCATTTATTAAATGTGTACATTCAAAATACGTCATGTTTTTAAATTTGTTTTTCCCAACTTTTTATTTTAAAAAATTGAGATTTTTCCAGAAGAGCTGAAAGACTATACAATGAATGGATCCTTTACCAAATCCAGCAGTTGTCAACATTTTGCCAGTTTTCTTTATTTCTGTCCCTATTTCCATGTGTAAGTATATGTGGAAACACACACACCACGCACACATATGTATCCCTTTTCTTGCTAACTCATAAATTAAGTTGCAGAAATCATGGCACTTCACCCCTAAAGTACTTCAGAATTTATGTTCTAAAGATAAGAACATTTTCCTAATAATGATAATGGTATTATCACAAATTATCATCACATCAAAGGTACATATTTTCAACAAATGGGAATAATGATTCACCTCCTGGAGGGAAAGGTACTTACAAAAATTATTTGGAATTCTTCTGCTCAGATCTGTTTCTTTCCCCCATTTATGCACTGTTAAACTAAATAAGGAGGCCTTTAGACTCTAATGCCCGAGCAGTCTGCGAACCAAAATCTAAGCCTATAAATGCCAAAGGCTTATGAAGTTGAGACCTAAGGACAAGAGCCAACTAGGCTTTCAGCTAGAGCCCATCAATAATCTCCTTATTTTACTCGTGCCTTTTCTCTATTTTTTTTAAAAAATATATTTTTATTTATTTCAGAGAGAGGAAGAGAGAGGGAGAGACATAGAAACATCAATGATGAGAGAGTCATTGATCGGCTGCCTCCGCACACCCCTGACTGGGGATGGAGCCCTCAACCCGGGCATGTGCCCTGACCGGGAATCGAACCCCGATCGCCTGGATCCTAGGTCGATGCTCAACCGCTGAGCCCTGCCCAGCCAAGCTGCCTTTTCTCTATAAAAGCCGCTCAGAGAGCTCCTGTGGGTGGAGCACTCTTAACCACTTCTGGTTTGGTATTGTCTGATTCTAATCAATTTTAGTTCAAATAAACTCTTAAAATTTTTACTGTGTCTCAGTTCATCTTTTAACAGTTTTCAACCACTTATTTATATCAGTATGGACTCACGGATATTCATTTTATATTTCCCGTTATAATCCAATACCACTTTATTTTGTTGCTCAAATTGCTCCAGCTTTGGCCATCGGGAGGAGCTCTTTCCGTTGTCTACTGGGTCCTTTGACATAGCCCCATCATGGTGGCGTTTTGGTTAGGGCTGTTTTGCTTGGAGCACTTTCTTACTTTCTGGCTCATCTGGTATCTTTTCTGCCTCAGTCTGAAAGTCAATCATTTCTCGAAGGAGCCCTGCTTCCTTTTGCTGTGGAATGAGATCAGAAACCAAGATCTGAGTACTAGGCAAGGACTGTTGTTACCTGGGTGTCATTACTCCTAGACCCTGTCAACTGCCCCAGCCAGGACATGAGTGTGTGCATACCAACCTGTGCATAGTCATCTATCTACAGACATTTCTAATGTAACCATCTGTGTCTACATTAAGCTAAATGTGAGTTAATGCAGAGGTCTCCAGCTCAAATCCATGACCATGTATGTGGATTATTCTAGCCTCCTACCCATTCCAACAGTGAGAAACTTGGCTCCCATCTACTTACTTCATTGTTCAGTGACTTTAAAAAAAAAAATTTCAATGTTAGTATCCACTTCTGTCATTATTGCTTTTGATTTTGGTCAGTGGGATCCCTTCCAAGCCGTGTCCTCTCCCACATCTCCATCAGTCTTTGAGCACCTACCTCATTGCTTTTGGTTCGAGAAGCTATTTCCAGGCTCACATAAAATCAACCACATCTTCAAGGATCCCTCATTCCTTTTAATAGGGAAGCTATATTTAGAGAACAAGTCAAGGTGCCTAGTTTGCTAATTACTACTGGGTTTTTATTGCTCCACGCCTTGTTCAGTGGACAGAGCTCATTATAGCTACATAAGGAGTTTTTAGTGATGCCTCCAATTCAAATTCAACACTATGGGATTTTTCCATATTTTTCTTTATTCCGTATTTCCAGATTCCTTTTTCCCACAGCAAACTCTTTAGTTCCCAGCAATTTTGAAATATATACTCATTTGCTCAATCCTACAGCATGCAAATATTTTAAAAATCTCATTTTTAAATATATCTAAACCTCAAAAAATGGAAGTGACCCCAGTTTCCCTCACCTCAGTCTCCTAGAAGGCCTGTTTGAGTCCCTCTCATGTCACGCAAGGAAGGCCAACTGGAATTTGCCTCTGTGTGGGGCAGGCCCCAAACCACCAGGGCAATGGAAGATAACAGAAAAACTAGCAAAGAAACCAGAGAAATCCTCCTCCCTTGATTCCGGAGTCTCTTGAGCCTACCATGTCCTATTTGTCCATGATACATTTATATATTTTCTTCAATTCATTTAAGCTCCAACTTAAAGGGGGAAAGACAGCAGCTACTTTGGCAAGGCCTCTTTGGCACTGAATTCAAATTGCACCATTTCTGCTACAGATGGACACTCTGGACAGTGAGGCAGGAGAGACCCCGTGTCAGACCAGCTGCTTGCAGTGAGAGGATGGCACTGGCTGATCTCTGAGGACCTCAGAGCTGCAAACACTTAACGATTCGGATGTGCCCCTGGGGCCACTGAGGCACACTGGGGAATTTACTGGAAACTGTTCAGCATCGCGGGAAGAGCAGGATTTTGAAGGGTTTGGGAAGAGCCATGAAGAATGGACAATGATCTCGTGGCACTGAGAAGTAGGCCGTCGGAATAAACTTCGCTTTTTCTTTGTCTTTCTTTTTTCCCTGCCTTCTTCCCTCACTCGTTCTTTCATGGATGTCACGGGCAGAAGTGACATCATGCTGCTCATTCACAGGTCACCATCAGCATCAGTTATGCCAAACAACTTCTGTTTATGTTTCTCTTTCATGTGGAACAGCCACTCGGGTGAGCTTTTATAACAGAAATTAGATCATGCCACTTCTTGACTCTCAGCCCTCCAGTGGCTTCCCAACACAAAATGTGGCCAGCGAGGCCCTGCAGAGCCTTGCCCCTGGTGAGCGCTTCATCATTTCCCTCCTCACCTGCCAGCCACTTGGGCCTTGGTCTTGGACTTGCCTTGGCCCTTGCTGTTCCCTCTGCTTGGAATATGCTTCTTTATATCTTCACACAGCCCCTGCCTCTCCTCATTCAGATCCCTGCTCCCCTGGGCCCTGCCCTGCGCAAAGGAGCACTCTCCATCTCTCTGCTTCTATGGCTGATTCTCTCCCTTGCCCTGTTGCTCCCTGACGTTGAATCGGTCAATTCTCTATCATCTCCAATCCCCACTGGAATGTAGGCAACACGAGGGCAAAGGCTTGGAGGAAATCCCCACTTCCCGCCCAGCTTCTAGAACAGTGCCTGGCACCCACGGCTGGCTCCGTCACCACTGACCAAGGGAATCCCCACCTTTACTTTCCTTTCCCGGTTTTACGCCCATTCTAATGAGGTTGCTATGTGTTCTTACAAATAAGCTTATAAAATGCTTAGTATTGTATTCATTCCATCCATGTGGAAATTTTTAGGAGGATTCTGGTGGGTTGGGGTAAACCTCATGTCTGCCTACTTGTGGACAGAGCAGTCAGAGTGCCACTTACCAAGACGCGAAGGGTGGGACTTGGGCTCCACCAAGGTTGGCTAACTCACTGAGAAGTTTGTTTTGTGGGGAGAGGAGGGAAGAGGGTGTGAGCAGGAGCACTGGGGGATTTAGAGATGGGCTTATGGTTGGTCCAAGGCCTTGGAATAAAGAGCCAGAGAAGACAATTCCTACTCAGAGCCCGCTGGGAGGAGTGAACACAGGGTAGATAACAGAGGCGCCCTGCTCCCCCAGAGGCAGAGAAGAGATAGAAGGACGCCTCTTAATGCCGCTCTGCTGAAGTGGCAGTTCATGGCCTCCACCTTGTCAGTAATGCAGGAATTTAGGCCCTGGCTACTGGTTAAAAAGTCCATATTTTCTTATCATAGTAGATTTTTCTCTCATATTGAGTTTCTCTCTTAGGTTACATATCTGGAGTATCTAAAATGTTAATTTGCACTTGATGTAGGAACCATATGTTATATGCAATATATTTCATCTAAATGAAATGAAAATTTAAAATACCATTTCGAGAAATTTTTTTGTGGTTATTAGAACAACTCTAAACATAGCCCAGGTATCATAAATCTAGACATAGTTACCACTAGTTATTATCCTAAAAGACATCTCAAAGCAAGACAATCTTACTGGGCTATTTATGACCTGGGGACGCTAATGGCCAGGATTAGACCTATGGTCCCTGCCTAATTATTAACCATGCCTCCTAGGAGTCAGTCTCAGAAGTTTCCCAGTTTAAGATTAAGTTCCTGCAGCGTCTTTGCCCTCTAGTGGCAAAATAGTGTCAGTGGGAAAAGTGGAGAAAATTAGTGAAATGTATTATGGAATACATTTGCACCCATTTCAGGGCATAAAGCTAGAGTTGCAAAAAAGATATTCAATCTCCTAATCATCTCATGGAAATTATTAGATTATTTATTCAATAGTACAAAACAAGAAGGGATCCTCACAAGTGATGAGGCGTTTTGTTAGTTATTTTTACTTATTGGCAACATTGAAAATATGAATTGCCCGAACCCAGGAAATACATGAAAAATGAACGTGTGAGCACTATTGCTGGGAGGGTAAGTGGTTTCACCTTTCAGGAAGGTCCTTTGGTAACAGGTTTCAAAATGTAGTATGTTGATATTATTGGACCTGGGAGTCCTATCATTGTAGCTTATGAAGGATTTATTTACACAGAAGCCAAAAGATGTATATAGGAGAATATTCATAGTTTAAATGTGAAGCCCTGGCCTAGTCGCTCAGTTGCTTAGAGTGTCTTCCTTGTATGCCAAGGTTGCCGGTTCATTTCCCGGTCAGGGTCCACACAAGAATGGAGCAGTAAACCCATAAATAAGTGGAACAGCAAATCATTGGTGTGTTCATTCATCTGTAACATGAGGCACTGAATGCCTCTGAGTTCCCCAGTGCTAAGGACTAGGGCTGCAGGAGGGAGCTGAACAGACAGGTCTTCATCCCCATGGAGCTGACTGTCACGTAGGAGATTCCAAGGTGGCAAAAAGGTGCCAGATGTCACCACCTGAACTCTCATCCCCTTGAGGTCAGGGCCACTGGAAGGCCTGGGTGGCAGAGCGTTGGTCGTCTCTCAGCACTGTCCTGGAGGGAGCCCTGCCTGCACCTGGGGTCGGCACAATCAGGCTAATCCATCCGCCCTACATTCCATCGCTGAAAACAGGAAAGCTAAGCCATTTCCTATTACTTCAGAGTTGGGCCACTCTAAGGAATTTGTTCAGAGGTGTGCAAGATAAAATAAATTGTTCTAAGAAAAGACTGTGTTTTCGGACAGTTATCTGTGTAATTGTGTTATTTTAACATCGCTCTTATGCCTTTGTTTTGGACCCACAATACAATTTTTAAAAGAAAAAATAGACATTCATTTCACGATTCCATAGTGAACCCAAGTTTGTAGCATCTGAAATGGTATTTCCTGGAAGAGAGTTGGGACAAAATTGAAGAGGTAAAAAAACCCAAAAGTACAAACAAACAGAACATGAAATAAAAAAACCCACCTCTACAACACTTATAAAAGATTGTAAAGTGATATTACTCGGATTGGCTGGATTTGGGCCTGTGAAATTACCACAAGTACTATATCTTTTTTTTTAAATTTTAAATCAGGTTTAAAATTTACATTTAATAAACTTCACTCTCTTTATGTGTACAGTTCTATAAATTCTGACAAATGACTATGGTTATATGGGTGCCACCAGAATCAATAATCTTTCATGCCCCTTTGAAGTCCCAAGATACAGCATTTTGGAGGTGAAGCATAATTCCAGTTGAGGTGTCCCAGTTGGAAAGCCTGGGTTTTCCTCTGGGAAGATGGTATTTGCAAAAGTGAAATGTGTACAGAGCAGCTAGCTTGTTTTCGATGTTTCTCCCCTTCTGTAATCTCCATGTTTTTCCCAAGTGTCTCCTTGGGCTAAAGGATTTTAGCAGGACACCACTGTTCTCTTTGCTTTGCAAATTTACTTTTGATTTAAATGAGAATTAGATTGAGTTACAATGGGAGCAAAGAAAATAAATCTTGTTTAACCAAGAGTCTGAAACAAAACAACATTATTGACCAAGGTAGGGGGGCGTGGGAAAGACTGGTGGTTCTCAAGATGTAGTCAGATGTTTTTGGGAGGAAGGTGGCTGGGTGCAGGGGTGGGGGAGGGAGAGTGGCAAGCAATACCAGCCCCAGTGCCCTTCCCCAGATTCTAGTCAGCACCAGCCCCCCAGGAACTCTCCATGCTGGATAAAACGGAGGGAGGAAGTATTCGAATGTATTGTTACAAACACTGTCACCTGGAGTAACATTTCCACCACGAACATGTGGGTGGAGATGCAAACTCTCCTGGAATGGTCATTTCTTTAAAGATGTTCATTTTAAAATACCATCAACAATTACTAGTTACTGGGATTTCTTTTTGGTTTTGATTTTGTTTTTTAAAGACTAAGTACAGTTATCTCTTACTTCTGTGAAAAGGCTAGTTTGATCTTTCTTTTGGGGATGTGTGAAGCTTTGAGGCGTGTGGAAATAACTGGCCAAAACTTTCCCTGGGTTTTTGGAATTCCGTTGTCTCTAGAGGCTAAGGGGCACAGCTGGGGAAGCGGTGGGCCACTGTGTGTCTAGACCACCTGGGTCTTTAATTTAAATTTGAAGTGGTTCAGCCGAGTGAAAATCAAGATGAAGGAAGAATTAATATTGTCAAGTTCTTACAGGGACTTTTGTAAAGTGCTTTCAGATCAGAGTGATTTGATAGCAAGCTTCGGAACACCTAACTGAAGATGCTGTGAACACTGGGGTTCATTATCTCCCCCTCCCATAAGAAACCCAAGGGCGAGAGTGGCAAGGGGATATCTTCCAGGACAAAGCTCTCTCATCTTTTCATTCTGCCTTTGTCAGCATAAGGGGGACCTCAGAATTTCAAGGGGGCCACCACAGTTCCACACACCCAAGGCGCCAGTGGCAGAAAAGCAGTATCCCCAATGCTCCCCACAACCCAGTTTCTCCCTTGTGTGATTGGAAGGGAGCTTTCCAATTGCAGCACCTGTGTGGGAAGGGGGCTCTGTTATAAGAAGGAAGGGGAGGAGATGGCTCCTGGGCAAATATACAAGAGTGTCTGCCACAACTCAACACCATTTTTTCACGGGCATTTCCACCAGAGCCCGAGAAGACGCCATTATCATAAGGGCCTCGATCACATGCTCCAGGAGAGGTTGGTGTGGAGACTTGAACTCAGGTCTGTCTGGCTCTACATTCTAATCTGTGGTAGGCAGTTAGACACACATGAGCAGAGCAAGGACAATAGGCCACATACAGAAGATCATCAGGGTGGAAAGTCCTCGGTGCCTAGCAATGGACAGTTACAGGGTGGAACCTCGTCCCCAGGGTGGCTTTTGCTCCCCTAGCATATCGCTGGTCTTGTGGTTTGGACCCCCTGACCTTTGCTCCCTAGAGAGAACATCTAGGCCCCAGTTGTGTTTTAGCTCCAGCTGCATTGGATAATGACCCCTTGCCCTAGTGTGGGCCAGTCAACCAGTGGGGACCACAACCCTGAAAGGACACACCTAGAAAACTGCTAAACATTCTATTGAGATCTTCCCCTGGGACCTCCCCCAAAATCTCCACCCTTAAAGCCTTTAGGATGGCCCAGCCAACGGGCTCAGTGGTTGAGGGTCGACCCATGAACCAGGAGGTCACAGTTTGATTCCTGGGCAGGGCACATGCCCGGGTTGTGGGCTCGATCCCCAATAGGGGGGCCTGCAGGAGGCAGATCAATGACTCTCTCTCATCATTGATGTTTCTCTCTCTCCCTCTCCCTTCCTCTCTCTGAAATCAATAAAAACATATTTTTTAAAAAAGTTTAAAACAAAACGAAAAAAGCATCTTAGGATGAAGGACCCAGTGTGCGCTCCCGGAAGCAGGCCCATGCCTTTCCCTTCCTTCCCTCCCTTCCCCACCCCCCACTCCCCACACCCCTCACCCAGGCCCGTTACCATTAGCTTCCTCACTCCCAAGCTCCAAGGGCCCTTCCTTTGTAACTTGTTTCCTAACCCCATTTATTCTAGGGATTACTTTTTCTACTTCTGTGATTAACCAAAAAAATGTTCTCTTATAGTTTGGGTCTTGGCTCTGAATTCTTTTCTAGCCAGAACTCAAGTACCAAGGTTGCTGAACCCAGGCCCAGTCGGACCCCACCATCTAACACCTGGTGCCGGCCCGGCGCCTACAACAAATCCGCTGCATTACGAGTGAAGTCGTGGCTTCCACACCAAAGTCAAAGACAGTATGTGTATGAAAACCACGACTTCACTTGTGGTGAATACAAGTCTGGAACGTAGACCTCTAGACATTTTTGAAATCTTATATTTCATTTCAAAAATGAGTGCAATTTTGCATTTCTATTGCAAAATATAGCACAGTCACATATTGTTGTGCCCCAGGTGTCACCAGTTACTGAGAACCCCGGTCCTATTTGCAGAAATGATCAGACCTCAAGCCACAAAGCCCTGCTCCTCCCCCATCTATTGTTCCAACATTCCCACAGCTTTATTGCCCTCTGTTGTTTTGAGGAAACCCTGCGGGCTTTGCGTGCGTCCCCTAGTGCTCCATTCTCACAAGCCCAGGGTCCTCTCACAGTTTGTCCCTAAAGTCACTGAATCAACAGCCCCCCTGGGGGGTTCCAGACAGCAAGCCTTTCCCTTGTGTTTGCCCAGGAGCCAGTAAGGCAGTGTGTCTCCCCTGACTACATCAGCGTCTGGCAGCTCTGTAAGCCCCGTGTCCTGCCACCTTGGGGTTGGGGTCACCCTGCTGGCCTCAGCCCCCTTTCTGCCCTGTTGACCATTCTTTTTTGCGCCTTGGGGGAAGGTCTTTTCCTTGTCTCCCTATGTCATCGAACAGGCCCCTAGGACAGCATATCTTTCACATCTTTCAGTTCTATAAAATGAGCCTGCAGTAGGGCGGGACCTGGAGGAGGGGCCCGCACGGCCCCCAGCTATCTGGAATCACTGCCCCTCCCTGTCTCAAACACCTGCTGAGTTTGGCCAGCCCAGCCAGAGCTGCTCACTAAGTACCTTTCTTTTTTCAAAAAAAAAAGAATCTCAGGGACTCCAAGGTCCTTCTTCATAGCCTGGTTGTCATCAGGGTCTCAGACCTTTAGATATGCTCACAGCGAACTCTGATTGTGAACAGTGTTCAGATTCTTCCCCATGGGGTTCCTGGGTCCCATTCAAATCCTAACTCCTGTTAGTAGCTCCCCAAACACTCGGTGGCCATTCAGAAAGGGTCGCAAAGAACGGAGCCAAAGCCAGCCTTTTGGAGTGGAAGAGAGGCAGCTGATGAATCTCAGCTCTGACCTAGCCAAGACCCCTTGTCCTGTGAAAGGTATGTTTTAAATTGCTTATTAATTAGTAACATTTCTGGTTCAGAAGATGGCCGATGTTTCTTCCTGAAATTACCCCTGGGGGCACATGTGCGGCTCATTGAGAAGTGGGGGGTTGGGGGGTCTGCGCTCCCTCCTTCATCCAGGTGCCTGGGCACATGCCTGTCTCCCTCCTTTCTCTTTCTATCTTCCTTTGGTCAAACCTTCTTCCTCCAGGTCAGCTGGGCACCATCTGATCCAGAGGGTCATGCTGGGCCGTCCTTGACCCTAATGCTCAGGCTCCGTTAGAGGCACCTCCACTCTGGACAGGTCATATCACGTTCGCCACTGTCGTTATTGTAATTGTTTGTCCCTTTTCCCAGCCCCCATTATATCACCTTTGCTTAGTTGATGGAGTTCGTGTCTTTTGTCTCTGTATTGCAAATACGGTACCTACAGGAGGTGCTCAATATAATTTTTAAAAAGTAATGAAGTATCTGAATGGGGGCATGAGCCTCTACGTGGAAAATAAATACATGGATAACAGTAAAAAATGGATTTCACTTTCATTTTTTAAATATATCTTTATTGATTTCAGAGAGAGAAAGGGAGAGGGAGAGAGAGAAACATCAATGATGAGAGAGTCATTGATCGGCTGCCTCCTGCATGCCCCTGACTGGGGATCGAGCCCGCAACCCGGGCATGTGCCCTGACTGGGGATCAAACCCCGATCGCCTGGATCCTAGGTCGACGTTCAACCGCTGAGCCACGCCCGGCCGGGCTGGATTTCACTTTTAAATCATTGTGAAAGATCATATTTGATTCCTCATATGAACTTGCTTTGGCTAAACTCTTAACTAAAGTAGCTGGTAAAGATCTGCTTTCCTAGAATATTTAATTTGCTGTCCATGTTTTCTCTTATGGATTGAGACGATGAATCTGGAGCAAAGGACTGAGAATTTCTTTTTGTAACTAGGGAAACAATGGCATATTTTTTCTAAATTCTTTTTTTAAATTTGTTTTTATTGATTTCAGAGAGAGGAAGGGAGAGAGAGAGAAATATCAATGATGAGAGAGAATCACCAATTGGCTGCCTCCTGCATGCCCCCTGCTGGGGATCGAGCCCACAACACAGGCATGTGTCCTGACCAGGAATCAAACCGTGTCCTCCTGGGACACTCAACCACTTAGCCACGCTGGCGGGACACAATGGCTTTCTTTCATTAAAACATTTATAATAAATGTTATGGGCTAAATTATGACACCCTACCCCCTCCCTTCATATATTGAAGTCCTGAGCCCCAGTACCTCAGCCTATGACTGTATTTGGAGATTAGGGCTTTAAAGAAATAATTAATGTAAAATGAGGTCATTTGGCTTGGCCCTAATCCAATATGAGTGGTGTCCTTAGAAGAGAACAGGACACAGACACGTGCAGAGGAGAGACTGTGTGAGGACACAGCTAGGAAGAGGCCATCTGCAAGCCAAGGAGGGAGGACTCAGGAGGAAACTGCCCTGCCCACACTTGGTCTTGGACTTCCAGCCTCCAGAAGGGTGAGAAGAGACCTTTCTGTTGTTTAAGGCCCCAGTCTATGCTACTTGTTATGGCAGCCTGAGCAAACTAACACAATAAATATTAACAGGTCCCCACATTTCTACCCTTTTCGTGATATATCGAGCTCTGCCTCATTTGGGATTCACAGGGGCCCGGTGAAACCTCAGGTTTCTTGTTAGTCACCTAGTCTCCAGGGAGGACTCCCCTAGGAGCCCACTTTACCCGCCCACCCTGTCCTCTAGCTCTCTGAGGGTCCAGAGGGAAGCAGAGGAGTGAATTGTTGTTAAGATAAAGCTTAGCCTGAGATGGTGAGGGATCCCTTCATATATGTAAGAGCCAACATTGAAACACCGGGGTGAGAAAGCATTAAATTGACCACCACGACAAGAAATAAAATCTCTGATTTTTGGATAATAGTAGTAATAGCTGCAACTTTATCTAGTGCTCACTTACTCCATGCCAGATGCTGTTCTAAGCATTTACCTTTATCATTTAGTCTCTGAACCCTCTGAGGTGGGGACTGTTGTTAGCATCTCCAATATGCAGATGAGGGACGAGAGACAGAACCTAAGCAACCAATTCAAGGTCACAGAGCATCTGTCTGCTCCAGCCTCTGTGCTTTCAACAAGGACTCTTCACAGGAAGGCCGTGGAAGGAGAGATGGGCACCTAGGTGTGGCCAGGGACCCTCCTCTCCAAAACCAGGCTCTTCATATTGCAGAAAGAAAACTCAGGACCACTGTTTTCCTACACTTTCTACATCCAATTAATTCTCAGTCCTTTCCTAATTCCAAGAGAGAGAGAGAAGGAGAGAGGGAGAGAGAGTGTGTGTGTATGTGTTAGAAGTGGTGGTCAATTGAGAAGGAGTGCCTGTTTTTAATAGAACTGTTCTCATTTATTTAGGCACAAACACGTACCAATGTTAATTTGGACAAACAGGACACCCCCCCACACACACACACGACTCAAACTAATTTTTATTTTACCATTTATAAAATTAAATTGTTGCTTTCTGGTCTGGCTGTTTTGTGTTTATTTTTTTCTGCAGAGTGTTATTTCCAAATAAGCACACACTTAAAATATATGCGTTAGAAAAATGGAAATTGCTTTTTTGGAGGTAACATTACCCATTTTTGTTCTCACTTTATCATTTCCGGTCTTTGTTCTGTCGGTCTCTGAACACTCAGAGCAAATATCTTCAACAGAATTTGTTCCACAAGATTTGTAATTCTCCATTAGAAACCAATTTTTGTGGTTTTGGTTTGTTGTTATTTGTAGTTTACCCGAAAATGACCAGCAGGCACCTCAAAGTTCCCTGCCTGTGCAGGGGCTGAGATGACTGTTTAAGTGATGCTTTGGGACACTTCGCTTTCTGAGACCCTTGGAAAGACAGCCACTAACTGGGGGGAGGCAGGTTCCGGTGCTGTCAGGATGAAGAACACTAACCTCAGCAGCTGGGGGGGCTCCCAGTGCTGTCAGGATCCCGAAGTCGGCCTCAGATGGGGAGGATTGCTTAATTAAAGACTGGCTTTCAGGATATTGCTTACCTGAGGCGACAGCTCTTGCAGCAGCTCAGAGACACTCCATTGCCCGCTGGAATCTCTAGATGGCGCTGTGAGCTCAACAGGGGGAGCCACCCTCCCAGCTGATGAAGGGCCACTGAACGGCAAGGCCGGGACTCTTTAGATTTGCTTTCTCAAGGCCTCGGCGGCTTCCTCACACCCCAAATAAATGCCCGTGTCCGTGCATGTAAGGATCTTTTCCTCCTCATCAGAAAAGGCTCGGCTCCCAGACACACATGATAGAAAAGCACATTGGAAGGTCAGCCCTCTGAGTTTCTAGTTCTGCTGAAAAGAGAATCTTGCAGGGAGGGCTTGGGGGGGCGGGGGAGGTAACTTACGAATGCTCTTTAGGAAGCTGTGACTGTCATAGAGATAGCCTGGCACAAATGACAAAGTCGGATACGGGTGAACAAAAGAAAAACAGATGAACCAAAGCACAAAAGCAAACAAAAGTAATTGGCATCATAAATCACTGCTGAGCTCCTGGGATGATATTAATCTTCTGCTTTCATGAGATGAACACATTTGGCCCTGCTCTGTCCAGCTGTTCATGGAAAGTCAGTCACTCTGACTGCGGGATCGTTCCATTTAAAATTCTTCTAACGAAATCAGCCTCCAGCTTTCTACGGCTCCACAGCATCTTTCGCACACGTAACCTGCCCTTTTAGGACCGTGTACTCCCTTACAAAAAAGAGGCAGAGAACTTTCTGATCAGGTTATAGAGAACACAGTCATTGCAGAGGGACGGAGCTAACTTCAGACCTGAGATGGTGCCAAGTCCTGATTAGCTACCTGGACACCGAATACTTGGTGAACTGTGTGTGGAAGATGTTTCCTCGAAAGAGACTGTCCCTTTTCCTCAAGCATATATATATGTATTTTTTAAATATGTTTTTATTGATTTTAAAGAGAGATAAAGGGAGTGGGAGAGGGAGAGAGAGATAGAAACATCGATTAGAAGTGTCAAAAACACTGATCGGTTGCCTCCTGCACGCCCCCTGCTGGGGATTGAGCCCACAACCCGGGCATGTGCCCTGACTGGAAATTGAACCGTGACCTCCAGGTTCATGGGTCAATGTTCAGCTGCTGAGCACAACGGCTGGGTCTCAAAGCATATTTTAATATTGTCCTCATTTCCACCTTCATCCTCTTACCCAGACCAATTAGAGTACTTATCAAAGTAAACATAATTTGAAAGATAAAGCTATAGTGAAAAAAAAAATGATGTATTGATATAATTTAGAGCTTGAAGGGCCCTCATTGTGCCTGAAGGTGACAGAGTGCTACTTAAAATCAGAGATGGCTGGACCCAACTCCAAGTCTATCGAATCAGAATTCCCAGGGGCAAGGCCTGGTAATCCATATTTTAATAAGCCCCCCACCCCAACCCCTGCCCCGGGTGATTCCTTTTAAAAAAAAAAAAAGAAAAAGATTTTTAGAGAGAGAGGAAGGGAAAGGGAGAGAGAGAGATACATCGATGTGAGAGTGTAACATCAATCAGCTGCCTCCCACACATCTCCTACCGGGATCAAGCCCAAAACCTGGGTACATGCCTTGACCAGGAATCAAACTGGCAACCCTTCAGTGCATGGGACAATACCCAACCAACTGAGCCACACAGGCCAGGGCCCAGGTGATCCTTATCTTAGGAAACAGTACCTAAGAAGTTGTCCAGTCCAAGAGTCAGTAACACTGCCTGTAAAGGGTCAGATAACAAGTATCTGAGGCTTGGTGGACCACACAATCCCTGTCACAATTCCCCCATCACAGTGCGAAGTGGTCATAGGCAATATATAAATGATGGTTTGGCTGTGTTCTAATAAAACTTTATTTACCAAAACAGGCTGAGGCCTGAAGTTTGCTGACTGCTAGGCTAGTCCAGGTCCATTTAACAGATGAAGACACCGAGGACCAGAAGACCGAGGTGGCTCGCCCAGGCTGCAGTTAGTCAGTGGGCCAGCCAGGCCGATGTCCCTGGGCCCTGGAACAAGGCTCCCTTAACCACCCAGCCCCAGCTCCCACGTCAAAGACAGATTCACCCTGGCTGGCTGACTGCGTTGGAAGAAACCTCCGTCGGGCCCCTTGTGGTCGGAGATCCTCATGATGAGGAAGCGTTTATACCCCTCCCGAAGGTCCTGCCATCTCGTTTGCCTGGTAGGTGGGTTTAAATAAAGAAAAGAGAACAATAAAGCATGTACTGGTTAAGTTGAACGAAGTGTAGAAAACTGGGGATCAACTAAAATTGTCACCCTTCAAATGGCTTTGAAAACGTTCCCTTAAATGTACTGTGACGGCCCTGAATCACCTTGAGAGGATGCCCAGGTCTCCTGGTGAGGCCCAGCCCCTTTTACCCACCCTCCCAGAGAGGAATTCCTTCGTTAGGCAAACCAATTTCCCCCTCCCTGCGCTCGTGGCCGCGGCGCATCTGGTTGCCATTTTCTCTGTACATCTGAAGAACATCATTAAATCGCCGCGCAGTTGCTCTTCTGGCAAAGCAGCAGTTCTCTCGGAGCTTTCTCAGAAAACGGGGACTTTAATCCTGGAGGCATTTTTATGGGCTTGGGTCGTCCTCCAAGCTGTCTACACCCTCTTCGGCTGCGTGGCCTTACACCAGGCGCAGGCTGCTGGTGAGTCCTGCGTTCTGAAGGGAGGCCTTCTGAAGGCCCATGGTCTTCCTCTGGTGGCTTCCAGGACGGCCACGTGCTCAACGGGCCATCCTTCCCGGTGTGAGCCACGTTCTGAGTTTATCTGGGGGGGAACCAGAGAGCCGGGGTGCTGGTTACTTCTGGGAGGAGAGTCCTCACTCTCACTCAACCATCAAAGGCTCCTGTCCTTTCTCAGCGGGGCAGGGGATATTAGATTTTGTTTGGGGTGTGTGTGTTTTGGTTTTTGGTACCCAGAAAAACTTTGCCCAGAATATGGAAAGAGTCAGGAATTTTTGGAACTCCTGTACAATTATTTGTTATGCAGGAATTTAGGAAATTTTTAGGCATGGAAAAACAGTGTAGCAATCACCGCTTTCAAAAAGCAGAGAGCATTTGGAATTCAAATGGCTCTGGTCTCTGGTCCCTTTGGCCTTTCTCGCATTTGGGGTACTTTAGGCAACTTGCCCCAGTCCGTGCTCTTTTCCTTACCCGACGTGTATCTGGCACACTTTCAAATCAACGGTGCAGCTGAGCACATAGCGTGCTGTCCATCAGAGCCGCGGTTGTTAACGTGTTCCCACATTCGCTGCGTGGTTCACTCACCACCTTCACACACACCTACACTGACACCCCCACCCACCCCCACACACCACTTTCCTTTTTTGGCAGAAACATTTGAAAATAAGTTGCTGATACTATAACACTTCACTCTAGTATTTCAGCCTACATCTCCCAAGAATAAGGCCTTCTCCTCCATAAATATTATTTAAATATCACTCCTAGGAAAAGTAATATTAGTTCCATAACATCATCTAATATACGATCCATATTCAGATTTCCCCAACTGTCCGCAAAATGCCTTTTCACAGCTATTCTATTTTCTGATCCAGGATGCAATCTAGCCATTGCAGCGGAGTCTCTCGCTAATTGAGAACAGTCCTCTCACCTCCTACTTTCCTTTATGACATTGACTTTTCTGAAGGATCCAAGCCAATTGGTCTCATAGAATAGCCCGTATTCTGAAACTATCTGATTGTTTCCTTATGATTAGATTCTAGCTGGACCCTTTTGCCAAGAATGCCACACTGGTGATTTTGTGTACTTTCTGCATCACATCAGGAGGCCCACAAGGCTGATGCCAAGTTTGATCGCTTTCCTAAGGAGAGGTCCACCAAATCTCTCCAAGGGAAGCAATATGTGAGTGGTACGTCGAGCCTGTGTGAATAATATGTTCTCCAATAATCTTATTGGAGAACATATGGTTCTTATTGGTCTTACTGTCCATTGTTGATCTTTGCCTGAATCAATACAAGGGACTGCAAAATGGCGATTTTCTAATTTTATCATTCCTTCTGATTATTAGCTGGTATTGTTCTGTAAAGAATAGTTTTTGCTCTTCTCTCTCTCTCCGTTCATGCTCTTGACTAAAATAATTCACAGTGTGTCACTGAGTTGTGCCCTTGAGTCCTTTATGAAGAATGACATGGAGTGGGTGGTAGTGAAGGTGTCCATATTCTACTATGTTTCTCATTAAATCACAGATATTTGGATACTGCTTCAAACTGAATTCAGTTTTTTCCTCTTATTGTACCAGGGCTTCCATGTGGATGCTGAAAGTAGACAAAAAATGTACCAGGTGGTGACTGATGGAGGGAGAGGACAATGGCCATGAACTTCCCCGGGCCTGATATGCTGTCTTCCAGTTGTGCTATCTCCCCTAGTCTGTTCCCTAGTCTGTTCCCGCTCTCCCTCCCCCGTGACTGCATCACATCTTCTACTCTCTCTCCAGCCTTCACGCCACCCCAGCCAGCTTCACTCTTAGCTAACCACCTTGCTTCCTACTTCTTGAATCAGAAGGAAGCAGAAGAGGCCTCCTTGTTTGCCCCGCACTACATGTCCTCACTGCCTGGATCTTCCCCACATACTCTGCTTTCCCTCCCATTGGCAGGTGATCTCTGTGCTTGCCCCCCAAACACGCCCCCCACTAGCCCCCCCTCACTGTGTACATTGCTCCAGGAAGGCTCTTTTCTTTCTCCTCCATCATCAACTATATTCTTTTTTTTAAAAAAAAAAAATCTTTATTGGTTTTAGAGAGAGGAAGGGAGAGGGAGACCGAGAGGGAGAAACATCAATGATGAGAGAGTCGTCGTTGATCAGCTGCCTCTTGCACGGCCCCTGCTGGGGACCGAGCCCACAACCCGGGCACGTGCCCTGACCAGGAATCAAACCGCGATCTCCCGGGTCCTAGGTCAATGCTCAACCGATCAATGCTCAACGTGGTCAATGCTGAGCCACGCCCTGCGGGGCAAATACATTCTTTTAATCCTATACTCACATCGCCATCAGCAAACAACTGTGTTATTTCTCCCAACGAAAGATAACTCTCTTCTTGACACCATTGTCCTGACCACCAACCACCCCGCGCTCTGAGGCAAAGCTCCTCAAAACAGTGATCAATATGTGTCTCCACATTTTCTCCTCGCTTTCCCTCTCTAATTCATCTTAATTGGACTATTCCTCCCCGTTTCCTCTAATGAAACTTCTCGTAAGGCCACCAATGACCCCACCTTGCTTGCCCTGTCAGCCCCGTTTGACACAGTTGGCCACCCCCTCTTCCCCGACTGGCTTCTTCACTTGGCCTCCTGAGCACCTCGCACGCTCTCAACTATGTGAACTTCACGCATCCGAAGCTTCGCCCAGTCTTCTTCCCAGTCTGCTCCACCCGCTCCTTCCCATCTCAGGTGACACACTTTCTTGTCCATTACAAAAGCTCTGGAGTCCACCATGAGTCCCTTCCTTCTTCCTTCACATCTGATCCAAAGGTAAGCCATGTCTGCTCTACCTCTACGATAGGTCCGGATCTAGCCCCTTCTCAGGAATTCCACGTCTGCTACCTGGCGTGGGCCACCGTGCTTCCACGAGGCCGCCTGCCCAGTGTCCCTGACCCCCAGACTGCCTCCCGTCTATACTCAGGGTTTGCTGCACCCTGGACCCAAATACCCACCACCTTCCCCACTCGTGCCTTTCCCACTCCCACCTGCATTTCCCGCTGACCCCCTTTCATCCCCTTGGCCTCCTTGGTGTTTCTGGAGTGTGTGGCATGCTCCCACTTTCAGCCTTCGCACTGTTGCTTTCATCTGTTAGAACAGTCATCTCCTCTAAGCTAACGTCCCCACTTCATTCTCATGGTTGTTAGTTGTCACCTTCAATGAGACCTGTTACGACCACTCTATTTTAAATTGCCACCCTTCCATCCCGCCTGCACTCTGATCACCTTTACTCTGTTCTGCCTTATAAAATACTGCATAGGGCATGTATGTTTTAGGCCAATAGTTTATTGTCTACTTCCCCCATGAGAATATAAGCTCTGAAAAGATGGGCCTTTTTCAGTTTTGTTCCGTTTTCTGCTAAGTGACCAGAACAGTAAACTCTCCACAAATATTTGAGTTGTACAAATAAATAAATGAAATTAACCCCCCCCACACACACACATTTCTTGTTAAGCAGTTTTGATCAATTTTAGAGAGAGAAATGTTTGGGGAGTATGCACTTGATAAATTGGATGAAAAATAATCTTTTGTAAAATATTATACTTTAAATAATCCAGGAAAGCAAACTTTTCATTTAATTTAAATATATTTTAAAATGTATGCACGAGCACAGCTTCACAAGTCAAAATCCTGCACTGTCTAAAATGGAAGCCAGCATGCCCCTGCCCTACCCCTTCCCAATCATGATTTTTCAGTCTTTCATTAAAAGCATTTTTACCTATTTTCACTGATGAGAGACCTATGAATAATTCCTCTAGGACTACAGGCATAAACCAGAATCATCCAGTGCCACCTGGATGAAAAGTCACCATGGGCATTCCCAGCGATTTCTGCTTCCTGGACTGTGACATTCTTCTATTTTTCCAAGGGTTGCTAATGGACAGTCACCCTTTTACGGCCCTCTTCTTAAATATTTTTTAGTCATTTCATAAGGAGAACAGGAAGAGAGAAACATAAAAATGTGTTTCAACCATTTGAAATAGGCATTTTAAAGTAAATATCTGTTGCCCCGGCCGGCATGGCTCAGCGGTTGAGCATCGGCCTATGACCCAGGAGATCTCAATTCGATTCCTGATCAGGGCACATGCCCGGGTTGTGGGCTCGATCCCCAGTTAGGGGCATGCAGGAGGCAGCCGATCAATGACTCTCTCATCATTGATGTTTCTATCTCTCTCGCTCCCTCTCCCTTCCTCTCTCTGAAATCAATTAAGATATATATTTTTTAAAAACCTTAAAAAAAATAAAGTAAATGTTTGTTGAGTGAATAATGCTTAAACAAATAAAGAAAATGTAATTGAAAAAATTATTTTCTGTGGAGATATAGTCTCTATTAATTTACAGAGAATAGTGGAAGGAAGGAAGGAAGGAAGGAAGGAAGGAAGGAAGGAAGGAAGGAAGGAAGGAAGGAAGGAAGGAAGGAAGGAAGGAAGGAAGGAAAGGAGGGAGGGAGGGAGGGAGGGAGGGAGGGAGGGAGGGAGGGAGGGAGGGAGGGAGGGAGGGAGGGAGGGAAGGAAGGAGGGAGGGAGGGAGGAAACTAATACTCACTGGGAAAATGTGACTCATTTAACATTGTTCTAAATTTGTGTGGATCGTGGTTCTGTGTCTCATAAGAAGTAATGCTCAACTGGCCAAGAAGCCACCAAGAGTTTGTTCCTGGATGCTTAAAGAGAAACAATCTCCAGAAGGTTATTGACCGTTAATACACTTTACAATTGGGGGAGATTTTTCTTTTCTTCTTTCATTTCCTGTTTCTTATCATATGTTCTCAAATTGAGGCCATTCCTTGGCCAGAATAGCAGGTTTCTGCACAATCTGCCTCCTGCCATTTATCAAAACTTTGTCTTGACCCTTTTCAGTTAATCAAAACCAGGAGGCAACATTTCAGAAAAGGACAGAGCTGTATTTTCACATCAAGAGTAGCATGTGTGTATGTGTGTGTGTGTGTGTGTGTGTGTGTGTGTGTGCGCGCACGTGTGAGTGGGGGGAGAGAGAGAGAGAGGGAGGTAGGGAGGGAGGGAAAGGGAGAGAGGGAGAGAGGGAGAGAGATCTGAGGTGCCTTGGTGTTAAGACACAAACAAAAGCATGGACTTTGATCAGAGGGGTCAGGAATGAAGGACTTCAAAGAAATGCTAATGTGGCATCAACTTACACTCTTGAAAGTATAATATGACGCAGTATACTTTTTCCAGGATCCTTGATAACAATAACAAAGTTGATCGACTTCAACCACAAACAATTGTTTTATTGTTGAACTTGTTTTGTTTTTCCCTGAACATGATGAGATGAATTTAAGGTTTCCATTTGCAGTTTCCAAAAGGAAAGCAATTTGACATTGTTAGTTTCCCACTGAGGGCAAATAAATCATCCTAGGACACGAACCTGGTTTCCTCCTTGTCAACAGTGATTATTATAACTCAGCTCGGTCAGCCTCATTTATCTGCATGAGAAGCTTCGTGACCAGCAGCTGTGACCATGGTAACCACTGAAACACACTGTCCCATTCTTTTGGCTTGGACCATTTGGAGAATCCATGGTCATTCTGCTACGGGAAAATGGAACGCACCTTCCTTCTGGAGAATCTTTGATAGGTAAGTAGATCAAAGGGGAAATGACAACAGCTAACTTCCGTTTTCTTCCAGGCACCACTGTAAGTACTTGACATGCATATATTTATTTCTCATATCTCTGCTATTTTATAGAAGAAGAAATTAGGCTTGGACAGATTAAACATCCTTCCCAACGCATACAGCTAGTAAGTAGCACATGTGGGATTCAAACCTTGGTTTGTTTGCATCCAAAGACAGAGCTCCTAACCACTACTCCACGCTACCTTACCTCCCCACCTAGAGCTTACCATGTATATATCATTTTCTTTCTCTCGCCTCATGTGGAGTTAGTCACCGAATCCTATTAATCCCTCATTCAGTCTTTTTTTTTTTTTTAAATATATCTTTATTGATTTCAGAGAGAGAAAAGGAGCGGGAGAGAGAGAGAGATAAACATCAATGATGAGAGAGTCATTGATCGGCTGCCTCCTGCATGACCCCAATTGGGGATCGAGCCCGCAACCCGGGCATGTGCCCTGACAGGGAATAGAACCCTGATCACCTGGATCCTAGGCCGACACTCAACCGCTGAGCCATGCCCGGCCGGGCCCCCATTCCGTCTTAAATCCACCTTTCCATTCTTATTGGCAAGACACCCCCTTATCCCACAGCGGGATCATCGTATCACATTCCTGCAATGTCTGCCTGTCTGCAGTCTCCCCTCTCAATCCTTCGTGTACATCACAGTCAGACCAACCTCCCTTTATCACCACTTTAAACACCCATTCTACCAATATAGCTGAAGTACCCATTTTGTGCTTAGCTTAGCACTGTATAGATCCCATTCTAACATGGCCTAGTCAAGTTCATGAGGGCAGTTCTGTGCATTTACACAGCCATGGGCCCCATTGCCTACCCCAGTAATTCTAAATTACTCAGTTTGGCTTCCAGAACCATCTACGATACAGTCCATCCATCTATCTGACTTATTTTCCATATATAGTTCCAATCCAACTAAGGTAGCTGGACCAAATAAGTGAGTTTTAAATTTGGCAAAATTTCTAAGTTATTGAAGATTTCATTCAATCAACAAATACTTCCCAATTGTCTAATTTTAGTCAATTATTAGCTACTACATGGTCCTACCAATTTATAAACTTTATGAAATCAAAAGGAAATATATAGTTTAATGCAAAATTAAGCCATCTTCAATGTCTGCCAGTATGGTCGTGTTTTTCAGCTTTCTTAGGTGACATCTCTCCTCCGTGTCAGCTCCCAGGTCTCTCAGTAATTGAACTTGAGACTTTCCTTTGACTGGTTGCTCCCATAGTCTCCCTTTTTTTTTTTTTTTGGTTCCTTATTGCTGTTAGAATTTGTAGATATTTGAGGACACCCTCAGCCTGCAGAAACAACACACACTTTTTCTTTAAAGAAATGGTTTACAGAAAATTCAAAATGAAAAAGAAAACACACACACACAGGCATATCAACAGAAGGGCCATATAACTATTGAAGAATTAAAATTACAGCCAGGTTCCATCCCTACCTGGCTACCTTCTCTCTCCTGCAGCTCCTCTGGTCTAAAATTTCTTGTCTTCTTGCCCTTATCTTGGTCACAGAGTTCTTGATATTTTTCAAAATTTTTAACAATTTTTTTTTTACAAATGCTTTTAACAAAAGAAAATTAAGTATTTCTAGCACAGGTGGCACAGCTGTTCTGCAGCCAGCAAATCCCACAGTGTGTCAATGACCACGGGAAAGTATCACCAACAATCTCTGCCCCAGTATTGGCTGTGAGCACTTCGAGTCTTGCCTGGGGGTTTGCTGGGGTGAGTGCAGGCTTGGGAAGGGGTCACAGTACCATACCAGCTTGCTTCAACACTCTGCCAGTGGCTTCCTGCTCTGCGAGACTTAGGACTCTGTGAACAGTGCTTGGTTGGAGTCTGAGCCACATAGCTAAGAGAGAAAATAAGGGTGGTCATACTGAGCACTATTGAGTGGAAATGAGGCTGCAAAGGCCAGCGGTATAAAAGGGAGTGGACTACACAGTTGGCATTGTGATGCCACCTGAGACAAGGAAAATAAGGGCTGGGTGAGTGGGAAGCAAGGTGGGAGCTGGGCAGCAGGTCGGGGGGCTGTGGACTTGGAGAAAGGGGAAGGAAAAGGAACACTGCTCCAGTCTTTAATGGGAGGCAGGAGGAATCGAACAGGAACTATCTATATTCTTTGTCCAGGATCCATTCCTAATCCACGGCTTTGAGATTTAAAAAATAACAAAGAGGTAAAGTAAAACCCGAGCATGCCCACTATCAGTTTGGGTCACATCAGTTTAAACAGTCTGATTTATCTTTGCAGTCGGGAAACTGAAAACGTCTTGGGTACCTGAATGTCAATTTCTAAGAAGGCAACAGGGAGCACTATTTAGTAATTACAAGTGACACAGAAAAAGATGAATAGCACTTTCATTCTATACTATGGACAATTAAAGGAGCCAGAGGAAGGAGGAAGAGAGAAGTGTACATAAAGGAATGGAACCAATGCTAAATGAGATTCTGACCAAGGAAAAGCATCCACAGAAAGATGGCACCATCTGCACCCCTATGTTCATTGCAACTGGCGGTATTTACAATAGCCAAGGTTTGGAAGCAGCCCAAGTGCCCATCAGTAAGTGAGTGGATAGAAAAGCTGTGGTACATTTATGCGATGGAATACTACTCAGCCGTGAAAAAGAAGGAAACCTTACATTTTGCCACAGGATGGATGGACCTGGAGAGTATTATGCTAAGTAAAATAAGCCAGTCAGAGAAAGATAAATATCACATGATCTCACTTATATGTGGAATCTAATGAACAAAATAAACAAACAAAATAGAAATAGACTCATAGATACAGAGAACAGGCTGCCAGCTGCCAGAGGGGAGGGAGGGGAGGGCCTGGGTGAAAAAAAGTGAAGGAATTAAGCAAAAAAAACACCCAAAACTCAGACACAGACAATAGTATGGTGATTGCCAGTTGGGGGAGGTAGAAGTGGCTAAAGCAGGGATAAATGGTGATGGAAGGAGACTTGACTTGGGGTGGTGAACACACAATACAATACACAGATGATGTATTATAGAATTGTACACCCGAAACCTATATAATTTTAGTAACCAATGCCACCCCAATAGATTTAATTTAAAAATTTTTAAATAGCAGCATGAGAGTTAGGCCAGTAGATTAAGAGGCAAAGTGGCCTGACACAACCCACTATTTTGCACACCTCTGTTGAAACCACGTCTGTAAGAATGGGCTTACCTTAAACGGACGTGCACACCTTATACTCGGCAGACTGAAAGATGGCCAACACGGCTGCTGGGACCTTTTCCTCTTCCCTCAAAACTATGAGACAAGAGCTTCAAATGAGCAAAAATGTATCCAATTGGCGATCAAACGAGCATGCTATGCTCCACAGCCAACTAAGAGTTTGCAGTGACTTTTGTCAATGCCCCTCATTTAAGCAGCTGGAATGTTTTATAAATACCATGCTTTCAGTCCTTTAGCATGAAGGATTTGTCGCTTGTTGGAAAATCTGTGTCTCGTCCTAAAAATGGAACACAGTGTCCTTGGCTTGGTTACTCCCCAGAGAAGCAGGCTTTATTGCTCTAGATGCCAGGACTATAGTAAAGGCAGGGGGCGGGGGGAAGCTGATTACAGTGAATTCATTTCAGGCATGAGAGACCGGGAGACTTTATATAGGCAGATGGATAGATTAGAAATATATGAGCTACAAGCTCCACTCCCAGGCTACCAATATTCATGGAACAAACTCTAAGAAGGAAATCAATTACTAATTCTTTTTTTTTTTTTTTTTTTTTTTTGTGCCCAGGAATTCATGAAGACAGAACAAGCCGAGAGCACAGGACCAACAGCAGAAGAAATATGACAGATTCAAGGTTTTTAGAAAACAAAAGCTTAGTTACAAACAGCAAAAATTATACAGGAAATGAGAGCTAAATTTGACTTTATTCAAGTTTTAAAAAACGCATTTATTGAGGATAAAAGCACCATAAACAAAGGCAAACCAACTTGGAAAGAATGTGTACAGTATTCTCTTCAGGTTTCCTTTAGGTTGCACATAATCCACTCAAGGCCAGCTTATTATAACAGCAAAAGGACAGAAGATAAGGCGATAGGAGTATCTCAGAAGCCAAAGACAGGAGCATAGCTGGACCACAGGACAAACTGAGAACCAGGGTACAAGAGGCCATTGGGAATGAAGGAATGAAGCAGCTTCTCTCAGAGCTGTCCTGGCACCAGAGTCTCCTGTCACTCATTTCTCGATCTATACCATTACTTTGCTCTTTTCTCTCTCAGGCTGTCTTTCCCCACTCCATGCAGCTCACTGCTCTTGACCTTGCCGGTCCTCACTTCCACCCACATACAGAAGCCGCCTTTTCACTGCAGTCACTTGTCCCCATAACAGAAAAGGTTACTGGCCCAGTTTTTCCAACTGTAAACTCCTAATCCAGATGGCTGTGGCCAGGGGCCTGTGGTCACATGGAACACACACAGGTGAGGGTAGCTGTGGGGCTATTATCAGAGAAAAAGGGTCACCACAGGCACCAGAAACGGTGACTACGACAACCACATGGGGATACTATTTGTTCCTGACCTTTTACAAATTAATTTTTTAAAAACCAGTAGAGAAATAAACAGAAGAATAAATGAAAAAGGTCAATACAATAATTTTATAGACATGTTAGACCTACCATACCTTCAAGGAAAACAATGACAATTAGGATTCAAAAATTCCTATTTTTATATAATATTGTTATATAAAATTGGTGAATATTAAAAATATAATAAAACAACTAACTATATATGATTATATTAATTATTGTACTATAATAAAATTATACTTATAGTAAAATATTATTAAAATATTATAACAGCCAGGATCTGCAGAAGGTGTAGGGAATCAGATACTCGTATGTGCTACATATATGACCTTTATTATGTTAAAGTTCATTCTTTCTATATCTAATTTGTTGAGAGTCTCTATTATGAAGGGCAAGGATGTTGTATTTTGTCAAATGATTTTTCTGCATCTATTGAGATGATCATATCACTTTTATCTTTGGTTCTGTTCAGGACAAGTATGAACATGTAGGTGATGATCACCAAAGCATGGAGGAATCTCTACATGAATTCAATATTTCCAAAATGAAAATGGCTACATGTTAGAGACATTTACAAAATGATAGTTACACGAGCTATTTCATGACTAGATTTTACTATAAAATTTAGTCCAGTCTTGACATGTGTTGTTACACACAATAAACATATCGGATCTAGTTTTCCTGCTATTCATTGTGAATTTCTAAATCCAGCACTGTTCCTTTAGCACAAGAAGAATGCTCCCTGGCAGAGAAAACAATATTCTAAGTTAGTGTGTATAATTCATTAACGTCATGTAAAATCTTATGTGGTTTATGTGATTAATACACATGTAATTGCCGCTGAATACTGTGGTACTGAGGTGTAACAGAGAGTAATGCAGAGATTCAGTGTGAGTCACACCCTGTGTAGCAGGGAAAGTAAAGGAAGTGAAGAACAGAATGCCTACTGACATTGACTTTGGAATCTGAATTTCAGAAAATTGTTATTTACTTAATACTATTTACAATGGTGCTCTAAAGTTTGTGAGAAATCAATTAGTATCTCATTTAAGTCCTCCCACATTTTCTTTAATTCTGTTTTTCAAATTCCATTTTAAGCCCACTACAATAATTCCAATTTTAAAAAAATTTTTATCTGAGGATATGCTTTTATTATAATAATTATTTATTTTAGAGAGAGAGGAAGGGAGAGAGGAAAACATTCCTAAGTTGCCTCCCATACGCACCCCAACTAAGGATCGAACCCACGAACTTTTGCTGAAGGGGAGGATGCTCCAACTAACCGAGCCACTCAGCCAGGGCCAATAATTCCAAAATTTTTTTGAGAAGATATTCTGTATCAGAGAACAGTGTTTTACGGTTCTTTGTTTTTGGTAGTCGAGAGAAAACAGTGTAAATCTATGTGAAATCATACACATTGGCAGCACATGTTGGCAGTTTGGCAGGGGAGCAATTCAGAGTTGAAACTGGTGCAGCGAGTGATTCGTTCCTCTATCCGAGGTCAGCCGAGCTGGTAGATAACCTTCACTCATTTATCAAGCGTGTTTGAGCACGTGCCTCTCTTTGACTGGAACATCGAAGGCGAGAAAGACAAAGTGCCAGCCCTCAGCGAATGAACGCAGTGGCATATGTGAGCAAGGCTGGGCCCAGAAGGAGGGGCCCAATCCACCAGGAAGGGGGGGGACAGGCAGGAAGAGGGGGGTCAGGAAATGTCCAGGCTGGTTCCTGCTCCCGGCTGGCCCACTGGGCGGTGCAGATAGGATTAAACTGCCTGGGACACCCAGGAAAATGCCAGTGGAGACTCAGGGGGTAGTTTCTCCATCCTTCCATCCATGCCAGGAACAGGTGCACCTGAGGAAAGAGAGCAGCACCAAACTGAGTGGAGGGTGACCCGGCCCTGAGGCTGTGCCGGGCCATCACCCGGGTGAGTCACAAAGTACACACGACCAGCCAGCGTGGCCCAGACCCTCAAAGCTTGGCTTGCTGAAGTTGCCTGGACCAAGTGCCAGGTACTTGCACGAGGGGCTTAGTGACTTTCAGCCCCAGATCAGTAAACAGCATTTGGGAATGATCTCACACTCCTCCCCTCCCTGGGTTCAGCTGCCTTTTGATCCACAAGTGGGAACAGATGAGGACTGTTTGCTCTGAGAGATGCCTTTTCTGATGCCAACAGAGGCCCTAAAGCTATTTGTTGTGCTTTGGGTTTTCTGTCTTGGTTCAGAAGATCCTGGGGACAGATGTGTTCCTCTTCTCCTGAGTTGCACAGTATTCTCTAAAACTGATGTGTGTTTTTTTAAAAGATATGTTTTTATGGATTTCAGAGAGAGGGAGGGAGAGAGAGAGAGAAACATCAATGATGAGAGTCATTGATCGGCTGCCTCCTGCACGCCCCCTGCTGGGGATCAAGCTTGAAACCTGGGCATGGGCCCTGACTGGGAATCAAACCATGACCTCCTGGTTCCTGGGTTGACGCTCAACCACTGGACCACACCAGCTGGGCTAAAACTGATGTTTTGATCATGGTTAGAGGACGGGGAGACAGATCCCTCAGTCCTGGACTGGGGTAGATGTATACATCCCATCTGTAATGAGAACTGGAAGCTAACTGCCCCTCATACCACTGCTCCTAAGAATTAGATGGCAAGTGTCCAGCGGATCTTTAGAATACAAGCCATTTCTCTGCAGGGTCTGGGTTTTGTTTGTTTGTTTTGATTTTGGGAGTATGTTTATTAAAGCTGTGAAACAAGGAAGGGGCTAGGATAGAAAAAGCAACAGGAGAGAGCCTGGGCAGGGCTGCTTTGGCTCATTAGAAATGTTCTAGGCCCTGTCCAGTATGGCTCGGTTGGCCACCTTCCCGTGCACCAAAAGGTTGCTGGTTCAATGCCTGGCCCCAGCACAAGCCTCGGTTGCTGCTGAATCCCCAGAAGGGGTCATGCAAGAGGCAGCTGATTGAAGCTTCTATCTCTCCCTCTCCCTTCCTCTCTCTCTAAAAATCAATTATATGTGTGTGTGTGTATGTATATATATATTAAAAATAACTGTTATAGGATCCAGGGTCTGGTTGTATTCATCTCAGGAGAGAAGCATGTGGAAAGGATTGCTAGACCTTGGCCATGATTTTTTTTACACTGTGTGCTCTGTGCCTGGAAGAATCCTGTACAATAGGCACTCAGTAAAAATGGGTGGAATGAACTAATTGTAATAATGAGGAATTAGAGTGGAAAAATTTCAAATGCTAAGTATTTGTGTCTAATTCTTTATATTTTGCTATATATCGTTCAGAATATTGTTTCTGATAGTAAAGTGATTTTAGTATTTTCAGCACAATGCTATTGCATTAAACCTTATTTTGGAATAAGTACAAAATTCAACGGCTGAGTTGAGCTTGCCGAGTTACACCTACAGGGAACTTTTTAAAGTGAAAAGCCTACCTAGGAGGCTGCCACAGTCAGTACGTGGCCTCGCAAATTAACTGCAGAAAACAAGAGGAAGACTCTCAAATCCTGTCGTCAGATTGACAGAAGAGACAGTAAGCTCTCTAGACATAAAAAGTCAATAAACGATGACAGGGTGATCAATGAATAAACAGTCACTCCATGCAGTCCTGACAGTTAAAGGGTGTAAGTGCCTATTGGTAAGAGTCACATGGTTGTGTTTCTAAGGCACGGGGCCTGGAGGGGTGTCACAAGTCAGTGCTGCTGCTGGTGCTTAGTCTCAGGGATGAAGGCTTTTCCTGCAAGGTGCTCTCTGCTCCAGTATGGAGGGTCCTAGCAAACAAGCAGGGAGTGAGCTGCCAATTTAACTCTGTGCAGTACAGGAAAAGGTATCCCACTTTGGGGAATAAATGGCACTAAAGTGCGTTCAAGGCGTGTTGAGACCGGAGGCCCAAGCCTCTGCTATCTAATGTGGTTCCGGAGATACTTAGAGAAGTAATTGCAAGAGGCAGGAAGGGAGGGCCTGGGGTGGGTGGGAGTGGGGGTGGGGGAGTAAGGGAAGGGGGTGGGGTGGGGAGGGAAAGGAGAATGTGAACTAGAGGATGTGAGAGGCCAGCAGGAGGCTCAGGGCTCGTCCCTCGAATTCCTGAGCTCCCTAACAGAGACAAGCCACCCGGGCTTGACCTCCGCAGAACAATTCTGAAGTTTTCCCAGCTCCTTCTCTACCGTCCACACACACTTGTTCTATCCTCACTTTCCCAGGGCCCAGAGTTTTCCCAGCTCCTTCTCTATCATCACAACTTACCGGTTTTGTCCCTTAGTTACTCAGGGGTGACTCACCGACTTGATAACTGAATGGGAAGAGGTGTTGCTGGCCGATATAGCAGCGGGGTGCCTCCCCAGCAGGTCACATTTCCATTTTAATTGAGGTCTTCAGTGTCTTAATGGGAGAGAGAAAGAAGTGGTTAGTGTGAGAACCTCAGGCTCCATAGGAGGGCCGTGGGAAAGCTACCTGGGCTGTGGGAAATGGGTTTCCATTGCCATTTTATTCACATCATCAAAGGGGGGGATGTGGTCTACTCAGGTGAGGAGCCAATAGCCGAGCCTCCAAAGTGGGCGGTGGTCCCTCTAGGAGCCTTGGCAGCTCATTTCTGGGTTTGATTTTCGAAGATCGATAAATCCAAATGTTGAATTAAAAAGCCTTCTTTTAAAATTTGAACTTGTTTTCTTCTGTTTCTGCCTCAGTGAAGGTGGGCCGCAGCTGGGCGATAACTCTCCTCACTAGGCGTTGTTTTATATACGGGAAGACGGTCATTAAGTGTCGTCCTCTCTGGGCTACATAACCTCAGTTTCTCTGGATTTCTCTTAATAAGAAGATCCCTGTTGTCCCTGCTTTAACACCATCCTCACCGTTTTCCAAACGTGCTCCATTTTTCCACATAGTTTCTGTGATGCAAGGGTTGTGCCTGGTTGTTGCTGTGTCACATGGAAAGCCAACGGCCACTGCCGCCTGCTTCACGTCACAGAGTTGCCGTTTCCCAGAGACACTGTCCGTCAGCAACCATACCTCCCGAAACGTTAAACTTTTAAATAAAATAACTGAACCACAGTGTCTCTCTTGAGTTTCTTCAGATCTCTCCAAAGTCCTCTAGTATGAAGATACAAAGTCGGGGACAGGTTTCATGTTTAAATGATCTGTGCATTGTTCATAGTCCTTGGCATGCTGTCTTGACCGTAAGGTGCTCCCAAAAGTGCTTGGTGCCGAAAAGTGGCCATTTCAGCCCAAACCATCTTTCAACTTGGCTTATTTCCCATGTCTTCCAACATTTGTATTTAGGAAACAGACCAAATGTGGATGCCATTTATGCCCGCTGCTGAGGACTTAATTCTTGGTTTTATTTTTGAGTTGGCTTTTAAAGCACAAGGATTAAACGCTAGGGAGGATTTTTTTGGATGAAAGCCTGTGCTCTTGAGAATGTCAGTTCTGGAGAAATTTGAGACTGTCACCTCTCTCAGCAAAGTTTTCATCACATCATCAGAGAGTGGCTGTCATCTACTCCAACGAGAAGTGGATGTCTTAGGTCTTCCCAAGTGGATAATATGTATTGTTTTGAAGGTTCTTTAGGGATATAGAAACCACAGAAAATGCTTTGGGGATGGAGTGAAAAAATTAATGGAAGTATAACAACGTTGGATGAAAATAAGGGTTGTAAGGATCATGAGGTTAGATCACAGCCTCCTTACCTCCTTTGGGATATGGTTCAATAGTCAGATTACTGCATACTTACATATGCACTCACTTCTGAGGGGGGCAGACTGCAGCTCCCCACTAGCAGGGTTCAGAACCCCTAAGCCCTGCCTCTTTACCCCTTAATGCTTTATTGTGTTCACTCTAGAAACAAGATATTCTCTTAAATAACCACAGGAAAGTTATCAACTTTAGGAAATTTGATATTAATACCATAATTTTATCGAATCTATAATCCATATTCTAATATTGTCCACTGTTCTGATAATTTCCTCTAGAATATTCTGTTCAGGCTGAAGCCCAAGATTACAGTCTCCTTTACTCAGGAACAGTTTCCAAACCTCTTTTTGTCCTTTATGACACTGACTTTTTAAGAATACCAGCCCCTTACAGAAACTTTCTCAATTTGGGTATGTCTGGTGATTCCTCATAATTACATGCAAATAGATTTTGAGGGCTCTTCTGCGGAAAGTTAAAAATCATGGGGCTTCCTATCTCATTGAGAATGAAATTTACACACTTTACCAAGCCTTACAAGGCTCTGCTTCCTCACTACTGGCTCCCACCTCTCTCTTTCTGCCTCAGGCCCTTTGCACTCGCTGTGCTCACTTCCTGGTATGTTCTTCTCCTCTTGTCCCTCACTTCATTCAGGTACATTTAGCTACAGACTGAGCAACAATCTCAGATTCCAATCCATAGCATTCTTTCATCGTTTGCAGCCTTCTCATCCCAAAATTCCGAAACCCGGTCTCTTACCCTCAAAGTGTCTGTGTTTGTAATGCTGATGAATACTTTGTTCTTTGGAACCAACCTGGTGTCCCTTCAGTGTCTAGTCTTACAAATCTATTTGCATCTAGAGCACTATTAATTAGGTGAGAGTGACATCTAGTGGGCCAGTGATGACAGTCTTTGAGCTGAAGGCTCTCCATTAGCCCCAAAGATTTAACCAGGGCAGAGCAACAACCGAAACCTCCACAGACACTCCACCCTGATTCCTGAATTGATTCCATGGTGAGATCTGGAGAATTCAGTGAGATTCCTGTTGACATTTGACGTGACCATTAATGGATTAATGACATCTGAAGATTTAGAATTCTATTATGTGTTTGGGAGGGAATGCAGAGGACAGGCCTAATCTGAGAAAAATAAGAGAGACTTTGGTGTGTGAGACAGCTTAAGCTGCTATAAATTCATTTTTCAAGAGATCAACTTATTATCTAAAAGGTATGAACTGGAAATAAGTGCACGCTATCACCAAGCGGTGGTAATGATTCAAAATTAAAGACTTTACTCTTAGATATGCTTGGCTGCGGAAGAAATTAGCAAATTTTCCTACTTACTTGACTTTATAATGCAAATATACTAAGTGTCTCGATATTGAAAAATAATATAAAAAGGAAGCTTTAAAATGTAAGATAAAGGAATATCTTAACCATTATTGTCAGCTTGAATGACTTACGTTAACAATGAGTCACATACAAGAGTGCATTTCTCCTTACTTCCACACTGTGTCATCAGTCTCTTTGTTCCTGTTAATCTGACAGGTAAAACAAACAAAAGGAAACATAACTCATGATATTATTATTTTACACATTTCTTATTACGGATGAGATTGAGTAACTTTTCATCTGATTTCTTCTCTGTGAATTGTTTCCTTATACTTTGCCCATTTTTCTATGGAGTTACTGGTCTCTTAAAAATTGATTTGTGGGAGCTCTTTATATATTAGGTTAACTAGTCCTCTATCTGAGATATGAGTTGCAAACTTTTTTTCTAATGCGTCGTTTGTCTTTTGACTTTGCTTATGATGGTGTTAGCCATGTAAAAGTTTCCTATGGTTTAGGTTTTTATGTTATACTTAGAAAGGCATTCCTTTTCTGAGATTATAAAAATATTTATTGTATGTCTTCTTATAATACTTTTATAGTTCATCTTTAAATTTAAATATATGATCAATCTGGAATTTGTGAAATAGTGTTCTCACTATTTTTTTCAGTGTGAATTGTCTCAGTGTGTCCATTCAACAATGTACTTCCCCCCAGTGATTAAAAAAATGACACTTTTACTTTATACTAAATTTCTTTGTGCCTTTGAGCAGCAGTGTATTTTTGTTACCCATCCATGTTGGTATTCAGAGATGAGAAGACTTTTTAAAAAATATGTTTTAATTTCAGAGAGAAGAAGGGAGAGAGAGAGAAACAGCAATGATGAGAGAGTCATTGATCGGCTGCCTCGTGCACCCCCCCTGCTGGGGATCGAGCCGGCAACCTGAGCATGTGCCCTGACTGGGAATTGAACCAGCGACCTCCTAGTTTATAGGCTGATGCTCGACCACTGAGCCATGCCCACCAAGCAGGAAGACTTTTTAAGAGATACTTCGCCTCATCTCTCCAGGGCGTGGTAGGTGTAGCCCCAATTCAGCCTCATGTTCCTGCTGACTCCTCTCCTTTTTGATTTTAAATAAGAACCCTCTTGAAACGGTTGTTCATGTGCAGTTCTCCTTTCTCTCCTTCCTTTCTCTCCCAACCCCCATTGAACAGACTTTTGAGCCCAACAGGCCACCAAAACAGTCCTAGTTAAGGTCACCAATGCCACGGGGTCTGGCTTGCCCAGGACCATCCTGTTTTTGACCTGTGGTCCTGGCATAATTATTAAATGCATTCCTTTTCACTCTCCAACTGTCCTGGTTTGAATGATAAATTATGTGGTCACCCTCCAACCAGCGATAACTAAAACAGTACACTTAACCAAGATTCACCCATGGTTAACTTTTTACCCCATTGCTTTTATTTTTCATGCTCTTTCTATGTGTTTCCTAACAGCAGGAATACTCTCTTACATAGACACAGGACAGTGATTCATTCCATACATTTTTTGTCAGTTGACCTAATACCTTCCTGTATAGCATCCTTGTGCCCCTTGCCCCAAGTATAGGATCCAGTCTAGAGTCAGCCATTGGATTTACTTGTCATGTCTCTTAAGCTTCCTTCAACCTAGAACATTGCTTTGTCTTTCATAGTGTTGACTTTTTGAAGAATACACTCTTCCCCTATCTTTTGATTCTAGAACACTCCTCATTTTCTGTGGATTAGAGTCACTCTCTGACTCACAGAGCTCCAGTGCCTCCCTGAGAACTGAGCAGGAATCAGGGGCCAAGTTCCCCTCCTTAATCTTTCCTGAGAACTGGATCCCTGACTCCCTGCATGGATCTGGGCAGTGAGGTAAGGGGTAAGGGAGGGAAGGCTGAGTTCTCTCACACAGTAGCCCTGGGGTTCCCCTCTTTGCTGGATCACTATGTTCTAGAAAGCCCTTGGCTTGGCAATTGGCTGATTTAAATCTTGGGTCAGAAGGATGGATATGGTAGGTTCCGGGGGAGGAGTCTTCTCAAAGTCGTGGGGCCGGACAGTGAATCATGGTTCCCGACAATGAATCAATGGTGCCCATTTACCTGGCCTTGCTCTGTCTGATGTCCCTTCCTTCCTCCCTCCTGCCCTTCCCCAGCCACCAAAGCCCCACCAGTGACAGCTCCCTCTATATCACCTAAAGTCATTCCAGGTGCTCCAGGGACACATGTACCATCTGTCAGGAAATGTGGCTCTTAGGAGCTATTGGTCCCTCTCTCTATTAGGCCCTGAGAAACCATTTTCCCAAGTCCTACTGAGGGGAATCTTGGACCAAATGGCATGAGCGCTCTAAAATATTTGTGCCCCATTAAAACTAGAGAAAGACCTGTTTCAGCCAGGCTTCCCAAGGACCCTGGAGGAGCGCTGGTAACTAGCCTTGTCCACAGCCCATGTTGCTGGAACTGGCCTCCCTGGAAGGAATCCCATTAAAGGTCCCTCACCATGCACTGGTCTCTATATGGTTTCCATTCAGTTTGGCTTGTTTGGAGCAAGGCTCATGGAAGCTGCTTCTGCTTTTTGGTATCTGTATGTCCCAAAGGAGTCCCCACCTGTACTCCCCAGGCCACCCACGCACCCACACTTGCCTCCCAGTTGTTCTTTTCTGGTTTGACCCCTGGCTTACCAGGTGAGCACTTGCCCATCACCCACCTGAGCCTGCTTGGACCTCGGGACCTCCCACCAATTCTTTTCTAAATATTAATTTAATGACTCACACAGCTAAAACCACTTCCATCTGGCAGGGAGAGGCCCTGCCCTGCCACTGGGGCCCTGACTTAGCAGAGGTCTCACCGCGGAACTGACTGGAAGATGCTGAGTGTCCTGGGAACGTGCCTCCTCCCGCACAATCCTGAGTCCTGCAGGCTCCGCTGTGACTAGGAAGCCTTTGGTTTAGGCACCGACGTGAGGCAGACGTTATTGGCAAAGGCTTTGTTCTGCGGAGCACCAGGCTTAGGGCTAAGCAGGACACCGTTTTCTATGTTTGCAAGGTCTCTCAGTCATGAGCAAATGGTTTGCTGCTCACCATATGAAAAAAAAATGAACTTTGTCTTTTGAGACTTTGAGGGAAATCAAAGGAAAAGGGAAGTGAATGAACCAAAGAGCTGGGACAACAGACTGAACAAACATTCGCTTTCCAAAAGCATGTTTAAACATTTTCTCTAGAAAATCTCCCCAACGTTTATAAATAGCGCCTGGCTGTTGGTTCCAGATCAACCTTGGGGAAGTACTTCCAGCTTTATGACCGAGTGTGTGTGCCTGTGGCCAAATGGGTTGGAATGGAAACTTGTTTCTGTCATCTGGCTTATTGTTATTCCCTTCTGTGGCCACAATATTTGTCTGGGCCATGGGATTACTCAATCAATTAAACATTTATTGAGTAACCAGACAAACAATGGAAAAATTAGACTTGGACCATATTGCATTCCATACTATCCGCCTTAGAGTCTTAGGCAGCTGAGATCATGGAAGCTCATCTTTTGTTTTGGAGCTTAGAAAAGAGCCTACTTGGTTAGGAAAAGAGAAGGCGCACATGCAGAAGGAAATACATTTGTTTTTGAAAATTCTCACCCAAGAATGTGTTTTTAATTGATCTTAGAGAGAGGAGAAGGGAGGGAGGGGGAGAGAGAGAGAGAAAAAGAGAGAGAGAGATGTGAGAGGAAACGGATGGTTGCCTCATACACACCCCGACCAAGAATCGAACCCGAAACCCAGGAATTGAACCCACAACCTTTTGGTGTATGCGACGATGCTCCAACCCACTGAGCCACCCAGCCAGGGCGGAAATACATTCTTGTGACATTTGGCAAGTAAAATATTCACACTTTCAGTTGACCCATTCCAGGATCTATTCATGAATGTTCCTCTCCATTTTAGCTATTTTCTCTGTGAAATGTCGACTGTGTCAATGATACCCACTTGAACCTGGGAGCTCCGGGAATTAAATTTTGGGCTCCTTAATTTACCGTAGGAACAGGCCCCTAGAGACCGTAAGTCCAACATCAACAACGTGTGGGCCGGGGGGAGGGTATGTTTGTACACTTATATTTTTACTAAATGGGCGTGGAGGGAATCACTAGTGTTATTTGCCAATATTTCTCCTTCTTCTCCATCTGGGGACATGGAAAAATTTCACTTCTCTGCCCATTTGAAGTTAGGGTTGGCCCTCTGAGTTGCTTCAGCCACTGAAATACGAGCAGAGATGAAATGTGCCTCTTTGGGGTAGAAGCCCAATGTTTAGTGTTCCCTTTCATCTCCCACAGCAACTGGTAGTGTTCCAGTTGGTAGAGGTTCCACCAGCGGAGGTCCAGGAGTGAGCACAATATAAAGAAGTGCCCCCCACTGACCTCAAGTGGACGTGTAGCAGGAGACAAAAATCATACTGTTATTCCAGGCCACTGAAATATCAGAGGTGTTTTTTTCCTGCAGCCTGACCTTGCACATGCTGAATAACATGAAAGCTGGTACACAGAAGAGGGCTGCAGCTATAGCAAAGACCTAAGACAAATGATACTGATTTAAGGGCCAGGTAGTGGGTGGCAAGGACACTGCGTCTGCAGCAATTTGGGTTGTAGATTTTGCCCCCGTGAGCTTGTGCCTCCAGGGGGAAAGAGTAGGAAGAAAAGATTATTGTTAGTAGCGTGTGTTGGTTGCTGATGACTGTTTTTGGCAAGATGTTACAAGAAAGTGGTGAGCTCAGAAAGGAAGTGGCTCATGTTCAAGCAGGAATGTATAAAAAAAAAAAGGGAGAGAGAATTCAGGGACTTAAAAGACTGAAAGAAGATTGGATTCTAAATAGCAAATAATAAAATGATGAAAATTGTAAGTGGCCGAGACCAATTAAAACTCAACTTAGCATCAAGGGGAAAATTAAGGGCGTGGTAGCCACACTTATTATTAAAATCTGTGAATGAATGAAGACTTCTCTGAGTAAAATTTCCATTAATGGTGTGGTATCCAAAAAATCCTTACGCTTCTACCAAATGGGTCAGGAAAAGAGAAAAAACTGTGTGTGGCACCCACCAAAGCCTGATAGCCCCAGAAAATTGAAATTAAATTGATAGAGATATGAGAGCAAGGAAGCAAAGCAGTGTAGTAAATATGAGGAATATGTCTCCAAAGGAACTGTGGCTATTGGCACATGGGGCTGACTAGAAGAAAATACGCAAGGGGCTATGTTTTTCACAGAGTTGTACTAACAAAAGAGGTATTCATCAGTCTGGACAAAAGAGAGGTGCTTATTGAAGACCTCGCATGGCCTTGCGACTCCAGTCATCTAAGAGCAGGAAGTGGGTGGAGAAAGCTGCTCATTCCAGACAGGACATAGTGTCACTGCCCACTTCAAGTGTGGCCACGGGGTGATGAGAATGGGAGACACTTTCAGAACTGGAGCCAGGCTTCAGGAGGATGCGTGGGTGACAGCCTTACCCAGGGAGCAGGACCAGAACATAGTCAAGTTCCCTATCCCCAGGTAGGAGCCCTCCAAATAAATTAGAATTGCTATGGACTAGTGTCTGCCAAGTGCCTCTTCTCCTTCCCGTTTCCGAATGGGGGTGCTTCCCGTAGTTATCTTGTCCCTGTTCCACTGCTGAAGGGTGCTGGTGTGGACGGCAGACAAGCTGACTTTCTCACTCGAGGGTCCCTGAATCAGTCGGTGCCTTATCCACACCTGATATGAAAATGGCTGCGCATCTCCCCAAATCCTGCATCTGGAACGCAAGCCCATGCCAGGAGGGCACTTGCTGGCACGCTTCCCTGGAGGAAGAGATGAGTGTATTTTGCACGCAGAAAGGAGAGTGAACTGAAACTTCAGTAGCAGAAAGGGCAAACTCTGGCAGTCACTGGGGCTGTTCACCAGTATCCGGGTCTTCTCAAGGGCAGCTCTAGTAGTCACTGGGGCTGATCACCAGTATCCGGGGCCTTCTCAAGGGCAAACTCTGGCAGTCACTGGGGCTGTTCACCAGAATATCCAGGGCCTTCTCAAGGGCAAACTCTGGTAGTCACTGGGGCTGTTCACCAGTATCCGGGTCTTCTCAAGGGCAGCTCTAGTAGTCACTGGGGCTGTTCATCAGTACTTCTTTTTCTTTTTCTTTTTTCTAGATTAAACACCTTTATCACATGAGCTACGATAGGAGGAGAGAGGACTTATTTGCCTTTCGGGCCTTGATTTCCCTCAGCTAGAACTCCAGCTCCCTGCCCTGGAGCACATAGCCCTCGCTCGGCCACACGGGCCTGGTCTTGAGGCGATGCACGCAAGAAGCTTGCCTGCTGGAACTGCTCCTCGAGAGGACTGCTGATTTGGGCATTCTTTTTCCTTCCATCATATTTCTTCTGAATTTTCTTTGATCTTTTTTGTTTACAATCTCTCCCTCCTCGGGAGTCAGCTCGGCCCCTTCTTGCGGCCCAGGGGCAGCGCATAGCGGGACGCGTACCACGGCGCAGCTCTTCCCTGGGGTCTTGGTGCGGCCCAGTTGGTTGTTGGACGCATTGTAGACAACATCAATAATCCTCTTTCAGCGTGTCCAACACTCTGAGCCCCAGAAGCTGCCCACCTCCAGCCTCAAGGCTCGGTCCTCGTTGCTGCCTCCCGCGCTCGAGCCGCGTGTGTGCGGCGGGGTCCCACCTTAGCGTCGGCAGCAGGCGCCCCGGCTCATAGTTTCGCTTCTGGCGGTGGGGCTTTCTCTTGGCCCCGGTCTTGCGGCGCTTGTGCCGATTGTCCCGAGAGATGCCCATGGCTCGGCGCCGGCTGGAAAGAGCCACCAGCGTTTCTCAGCCTTCTCTCTCCTAGCATGAAAGGAGTGCAGCGTCTGGTCACCGTGATGTTTAGCAGGCCGTGTGATTTGCAGTGGCCCTTACCAAGTAACCTTGCTTTTACTGAGGACTTCCTGTTACTTGGTTCTCATATATTTGTTGAAATTTTAGTGAAACAAATAATCTACCGTTTTTGCTGCTAAAGATCCACTTCGCTTTCCTTTCTGCATGCAGAATATATTCCCTTCTTATACGGACGCCAGAGATTCGGTTACACGTGAATATCCCTCACTCACATTGTCAGGTAACATGTTTTTCTTAACTTCCCGACACTTGGATTATACCATGATCCAACAATATATTCAATTTTTGTTTGTTTGTTTAAAACTCACCTCTTCCAAGATAGTACACAATACTTTTAGACATATGTAAGAAGACAATAAAATAAACACACTTATTTTTATAAATGTATAGGAAAAGAAAGCTGCCCCAAAGTATTTGGTGTGAATTAAATTACTGCTTTTGAGCATTAATCAGTCCTGGCATTGGGTTATTAAGTTGTCATTGCTTGATAACAGCAAGTATACAAATTTGTCCAGGGAAAGTCTTTTGCAGATTCTTTAAGGATGGATAGCACGGTATGCAGTGTGTACAATTTCGCGAAAGATAAGAAAATATTCTTCAGATTAATGCTCTATTCCTCTTCTCTAAAGTCCAAGGACGTAACATGAATCTTAATTCTATGAAATTTGATCTGTGGGAGTGAAGATAATAAAGTTCAGGTTTGTAGCTTTCTGATGATCTACTTTACTTCAGGGATCGGGCTTACAGAATCCAGAGAAACGGAGAAATAACATATTTCCTTCAAATCCCAGATGCTTTAAGCAAACCTTGGCAAGTGCTGAGCTACAGCTAGTTTGTGATGGGTCCTGTGACAAATGCCTGACGTGTGTGCACCCTCACTCTCTCCTCTTCCTTCCTGAATGTTATCTCTCCAACTTGGAATGTCCCCTGCTTCTCCAGCCATCAAAATCCTTCTTTCCATGTCCCCCTAAAAGGCTAATCCTTCATGGAACACTTGTCAGAGGCAATAATGATAATAATAGATGATATTTTTAACTAGAAGTAAGAGAGTAGTATTTAGGTTTCCATTGTGCCAGATGCTGGGTAAAGGCTTTGGGTGATTATCTAAGTCTCATTGTATGCTTATGTCTTGGAACAGTTACTATTCGCATTAGGCATTCTTGTGCTCACAATTTCATAATTACAGAAATGCTTTATTATGACTTTGCAGCAGACATACCTGGGTTTGATTCCTAGCTCTAAACTCACTAGATTAGCTGTGTGACCTTGCACAAATTATTTACTTTTCTAAACCTACGTGCAAAGAACTAAAAGAACGAACAAGTCAGGAACATAAATAGCTGTTGCCCTGGGAGGGTCGGTCGTTTATCAACAACCCAGCCAACCCTGGGCCTGCCTTTTGCGTTAAAGCCTGTGTCATCTTGGTTCTTGGCTTACTCTTTTATTTGGTGGAACACATCCTCCAGGTGCTTTCTGAGAAAGTAAACATGAGGCAGAAGGCCGTGCTTGTGAGACCTCACATGTCTGCAATTTTACTTGTTTGATTGCTCCTTTAAGAGGTGCCTGGAGGCTTCTCTTCCTGGCGTCTTCCGAGGTTCACCCATGTTGATCTGCTTGCTGCTACTGGCTTTTGCCCTCTGCCAACTTAGCTTCTGATTTTCTTTGGTTTGACAGTTTATCCATGTGCTTGCCCACCTTCCACGATCCTGCAACTGTCCTCTCTTCACAGTCTCCTTACCCTCATGGGTTTATGCCTCTTTTTAAATCCTTTTATTGTAATGCAATTCTGCTGGGGTTTTGGTGGGAACACAACTACCCACAAGTATTTCGTTCACTAAATTGAACCAGACGTGAGCACTGTTGTTATTTTAACATGAAAATTTACAAGGACAACTGGAGTTCTCATCTATAGAAGGTCACGCCTCTTTTACATAAAGGTTGGAATACAGTAGGGGTAGTTAGGGTGGGGAGTTAATGATTTCCATTTGGGACAAGTTGATGTTGAAGTTCCTAAGGGACAAGCAAATAGAGATTTCTTGGAGACCTCTGGAGCTTAGGAGATAATTCTGGATTAGATCAAGATTTATGCAAGTTATCAGTAGGGAGGAGACATTGAGGAGAGCAAAGGATGGGGGACAGAATATCAGTAAGCGTCCCATAGAACAGAGCATTTTGTCAAGGAAACTAGATTATTTCCTAGGGTTTGGTTTGGTTTTGCTATCTACTCCTCCAATTTCTGGGATTAAAAAAAATTAAAGGTTCAAATTCTCCTTTTATAAATTTTTAAAATAGACTTTATTTATTTTTGAGGGGGTGGGGCAATTAAAATTGAGCATAAAGTAAAGAGAATTCCCTTATACTCCCCTGTCCTCCCACACCCATAGCCTCCCCAACTATCAATGCCCCTACCAATGCCCCACTATCAATGTTACAATTGACGAACTACACTGATACATCATTATCACCCAAAGTCCATGGTTTACATTAGGGCTCACTCTTGGTGTTGTACATTCTCTGGGTTTTGACAAGAATATAATGACATGTATTCACCACTGCAGTATCATACAGAGTAGTTTCATTGCCCTAAATATCCTCTGTGCTCAATTCTCTTCTTTTTTTAGGGAGTTACGCAACTTACTCTGATCTCCAGTGCTGCTTTCTGAACTTCAGCCTACATGAAACTGGAACAGAGATAATAGGTATAGAAAAGCTAAGATAGATGGAGGGTTGTTCCAAAAACCATGGATTACTTTAAAAGGTTTAAGTGATTTATAGCACATCACGAAAAACTGCCTTCCTCCTTAAACACCCACAGACAGGCTAGAACCAGCCTTCCTGCCGCAGAAATGGGTCATCCACCATCATGATCCAAGAAATGCTGACGGGAAGCCAAACACTCTGACAACTTAGCAAGGCAGTGCCTCAGTTACTAGGCAAAGTCACACACACACACACTTCTACATTCAAGCACGGTGTATGTAACATCCTTTGAGGGGAAACTAGTTAATCACTTAACATGAGAGGATTTGCCTCTGACTGTCCCAGGAGTTGGGAATCATTGTCATGGCACGTCCCCTGTGGAAGGAATTAGAGAAACTCAACTCTCTGCTGATAAGAGTTTCTCTGGCAGGGTCAGGAGATTTCTCAAGACAGCCCTTCGAATCTGCACTGGTGTGTGGGAGGGTATTTGGTTAAGAGCCCCGGGTTCTGTGTGATGAAGCAAGATGGAGACACCAAGGTTTGATCTGAAAACCTTTAACGGCAAGTATTAGCGGTTAGTCACCAAGACAATGAAGAGATCACCATGGGGTCTTGCAGACTGTCTGGTTTTATATTTTATTTTATTATTTTATTTTATTTTATTTTATTCTATTTATCTTTATTGTTGAGAGTATTACAGGTGTCCCGTTTTCCCCTCAATTGACCCCCTCCACTTTGTTCCCACCCCCTCCCAGGCCTTCACCCCATTATTGACTGTGTCCATGGGTTATGCATATATGCATATAACTTCTTTGGTTAATCTCTTCCCACCCTCCACCCCCCTTCCCTCTTCCCTCTGAGATGCGACCGTCTGTTGCATGCGTCCATGTCTCTGGATCTATTTAGTTCATCAGATTCTTTTGTTCATTAGCTTCTTCTTAAAGAAGACTCTTCAACTTTTCCTGTAGTGCTGGTCTGGTGGTGATGAACTCCTTTAGCTTTTTCTTATCTGTGAAGCTGTTTATCTGACCTTCAGTTCTAAATGATAGCTTTGCTGGGTAGAGCAATCTTGGTTGTAGTTCCATGTTTTTCATCACTTTGAATATTTCTTGCCACTCCCTTCTGGCCTGCAAAGTTTCTGTTGAGAAATCAGCTGACAGTCGTATGGGTGCTCCCTTGTATGTAACTAATTGCTTTTCTCTTGCTGCTTTTAAGATTCTCTCTTTGTCTTTAACCTTTGGCATTTTAATGATGATGTGTCTTGCTGTGGGCCTCTTTGGGTTCCTCTTGTTTGGGACCCTCTGTGCTTCCTGGACTTGTAAGTCTATTTCTTTCACCAGGTAGGGGGAGTTTTCTGTAATGATTTTTTCAAATAGGTTTTCAATTTCTTGGCTTCTTTCTTCCCCTTCTGGCACCCCAATAATATGAATGTTGGGCCTCTATAAGTTGTCCCAGAGGCTCCTTATACTATTTTCTTATTTCTGGATTCTTTTTTCTTTTTGCTCTTCTGGTTGGGTGTTTTTTGTTTCCTCATGTTCCAAATTGCTGATTTGATTCTCAGCATGCTCTACTCTACTGTTGATTCCATGTAAAATATTCTTCATTTCAGTTCCTGTAGCCTTCATTTCAAATTGGTGCTTTATTATGTTATCGATTTTCTCAGTTATTTCCCTAAGAGTCTGCTTAAACATCCTTATAAAGAAAATTCTGAATCTGTATCTGTTAGCTTGCTTGGATCTATTTTATTAGGTCCTCTTCTAGAGATTTCTTCTGTTCTTTCCTTTGTGACATGTTTCTTTGCCTCTGCATTTTGGCTGCTTCCAGGTGTTTGTTTCTATGTATTAGGTAGAGCTGCTATGTCCCCTGGATTTTGTAGAGTGGCTTTGTTTAGTAGGTGTCCTGTAGGGTCCAGTGGCTCAGCCTCCCCAGTCACCTGAGCTGGGCCTTCTAGGTGCTCCCCTGTGTGGGCTGTGTGCACTGTCCTGTTGTAGCTGAGCCTTCGTTCCTGTTGGCATCACTGGGAGGAATTGACCCCCAGGCCAATCAGCTGTGAGGACCAGCTGCAACTACAGCCAGAGAGCTGCTGTGCTGGAGACACCCCTATGGAGCAGCATTTACTTCAGTGGAGCTTTGGTGTTCACCAAGTACGCCCCTTGAGTGTGTCAGTCGTGGATGTGGTGGGGTTGTAATCCAGCGTGGTCGAGTCTGACCACCAGGTGCACTGTCTCTGGGGCCTCCTGGGAGGTGCAAAGTCAGTCTGTGCCAGTGCCTTGCCCAGGGCCAGCCAGCATGAGCTACACAGCAAACCATAGTTTGCTGCTACTTGTGCTGGGCTTGGAGGTGCCCAGGAGAGGCCAAGCTATGAGCCAGTGCAGCTGCTGCTAGTGCCAGGCCTGGGGCCACTTATTAAGTCGTATGGGGCCCGCTGCTGCTTGTTTGAGAGATTTAAGGAAAGTCCTAAGCATGGGGCTCGTGAGGCCACTTGCATAGAAAAGCCCCTGGAAATGGCCTGGATGAGCTGCAGGTGGGGAGGGGCGGGGCCTCCGGGAATCACGGGGCGGGGCCAAAGGTGGGAGTCAGGAGCTGGCGACTCAAATATGGCGCCTGCCTGCTGGCTGTGTGCGGGGAGGACTCGCCAAAGGAGCCATGGCCTCTGCCAGCCCTTCTGCCTGGAGGAAGCCGCCCTCCACCTCTCACCCGGACTTCAGGCAGGTTAGTTCCCCCCGAGTGTCCCGGGTCCTTTCAAGCTGCTGCCCGGGCTGGGCTCAGAGGGAGCGTCCAACTGAGTCCGTGCCGGGCCCTTTGAGAGGAGCTGCTGGGGCTCCCGCAGCCTCCGCCACCCTCAGGGACAGTCCCCGCTGGTTTCCCAGCCCGGAGTTGTGGGGACATCTCTTCCCAGCCCTGGATCCCTGGGCTGGGGGCCTGCTGGGGGCTGGGACCCCTCCCTCCTCCGGGAAACCCCCACCGCCGAGATTCCCTCCCGGGTTTAAACCGCGGCACCGGGTGTAGGCCGGCGGCGAGTCTTCGAATCAGCCCCGATCCACCCGCGTCTGCATCCCTCCTACCGGTCTGGGTGCTTCTTCAGCTCCCTGGTTGTGGGGCTTCTGTTCAGCCGGATCTCAGGAGGCTCTGAGTGACGGTGGTTCTGAATTAGTTGTAATTTTGATGTGGGTGCGGTTGGCGGCGGGTGCAGCTGTTACCTACGCCGCCATCTTGTTTCTTCCAGACTGTCTGATTTTAAATGAAATTGCCCAAAGCATATCCTGTGGTTCTACTGGGGACCGTCTAAAACCGGTGATTCCCCAGGTGTCACGGGTAGAGTTCTGCCTAAATGTGACAGAGTGGGGGCCGGGCACATGCCCACCTTCAAAGCCCCTCCTGGGGAGTCTACACGCAGCCCAGGTTGAGACCTACCATACGAGTTAGCCCTACCTGTGCTCCCAAATGCTGAAGGAGGTCCATTCAGATGTCAGCACCCACTGACAAAAGTGAGCCAGTAACAAGACTAGAGTCACATGATCTTCGTTGAATGAACAGATAAGGAATTGAAGCTGGGAGAGGAGAGAGCCCTCACTGGGAGTCACCTGTACCAGGTCTAGGATCAAGTACTCTACTAGAGACTAGACTTAGTTCTTTGGCTTCTTTTCGCATTGAGTTCTATTCCAAATTCCAGAAATCAGCTCACTGGACATGTGTCTAAGAGTCCTAGAATTTTAGCTCTGCTGGGACACGAGTGTGGCCTCTGCCTGATTCCTCGAGTGCCTTAGGAGTTTGTTTCATGCAGAGGAAGCTGGGGCTGGGCAGAGATGAAGGGAAGGATCAGGATAGGCCAGGACTTGGGTGCCCCACTCCTGTTTCCATCAAAGCAACTCCAGCTTTACCTCTTTAATATTTTGGTATTCCATAGAAAGAAATTTTTGGAAGGAAAGTGTCCAATGCTAAGAAACAGAAACACAAGATTAAAGGTAATGGTTTAGTCCAATCACTCCTCTCGTGTTATACAAAAGGAAACAGGCTGAGAAGCTAAAGGACATCCAGGACCTAAGCAGATGATGGTGCAGTAGGAAATAGCCTCTCACGCTGTCTCCGTATTTTCAGTTCTAAGCACAGACAATGCAGTGACCAAAACTCCCAGAGAGATGTTAAGTAACAATGATATTGAGCATCCTTGTATAATCCTGATTTTATTAAAAATACCCTCAATGTATGAGCTTAAGCCTCTTTGTTATCTAGATAGATCTTTTTAGTGATATTTAAAAAATCAATTTTAAGAAAGTTCCTTAGAATTGATGAGAACATTATGAGCATCTGAAAAGATCATATGATTTCTCTTAGTTTTAATGTTTTTTTGAAATAATTATAGGCTCACAGAAAGTTGCAAAGAGAGTACAAAGTGATCCCAAGTTCCCTTCATCTAGTTTCTCCCAATGGTTACATCTTATAATAACCACTACTCTATTTTCTGTCTTGATGAATTTGCCTATTTGTGGTCTTTTAATATATTCTTGATTTCCATGTACAGCACTGTATGAATGTTCCTATTTATATAGTTTTATAATTTTTTTGCTTTACCAGCTGCTTTCTGCACAGATTAGGGACATGAGGAGGTGGTCAACGGGAACAAACTTCCAGTTATAAGATGAGTCAGTCCTGGTGATCTAATGTACAGCATAGTGATCATAGTTATCAATGCTGTATTGTATACTTGAAGTTGTTGAGAGAATAGATCTTAAATATTTTCACTACCACCACCACAAAAAATGGTAATTATGTGAGTTGATGGATGTGTTAATTAACCTTATTGTGGTAATCATTTTGCAATGGATATGTGTATCAAATCACATTATACACTTTAAACTTACACGATGCTATATGCCAATTATATTACGATAAAGCTGGGGAAAAAGAGAGAAGCAATTGAAGGCCCAAACTAAGCAATTGACTTTATTTCCTGCTCTCTTGGAAGATACGGATGACTCCCTTTCATTCAGTTTGTCCAATTACACTTATTATTATCAGACATTTCTAAAACAGGCTAAAGGGAGAAATAATGCATTCCCTTTTTATAGACTTGGAATCAAATATAATACTACTTAGCTTTACAAAGGAAGTGACTGTCCTCTTAGCCAGCCCTGGTAATGGTTTAAAGATGGGACACTATATTTAAATACAAACAACTAGTTATATAATAAAGGATAGTTTATTTAACTAACTGCTCTCTTTATCAGGGATCATTAGTACCTTGATTGTTTAAGTAGGTTTTATAAAATAATAGGTACTTTTCTTTGTTCTTTGCCTAAGGCAATCTTCTTTCTAGCTTTTTTATAACCCCTAACGAGGACAGTAAGTTATAACATGAGACTAGTGTTTTCCAAAACGTGTTCCAATAGATGTTGCAGAAAATTTTTTTCTGTGGTCAAATACATTCAGGATGCATTGGATTAAATTAATTTAAACACATTTCTTTACTATAGGACTTTTCAAACATTTAATATGCTGTGTGTGTTACAAGATTTCATAAGTGGAATATAACATGTAGTGCTTTCCAAACTAATTTTTCTGTAGAATTTCTCTTTCAGGGGCCAGATTATAGGCAAGGAGGCTAAGTGCCAACAGAGCACACTTTAATAAAATAAAAATTAGACTAAGAACAAAAGAAGCAACACAGGCATATTATTTAATTTGTTGAACATCAACGGGCTTAAATGGCCAGGCTTCAGCTGTAACATATTTAAATCTGCTATATTAAAGGATGTGTTGATTTCAAAATATAGTAGACAACTGGAGCATACTGCCAACAGAGAGTTGGCAGTGTTGCCTGTCAGTGGTTAGTAATGAGATAAAGCAAGAGCATATGCATTGCTCATATAGATGCAAAGAAATGATGAATTTTCTTAGGCGTATAATAAAGCTGCATTATTGATTTAAACTTGTGAAAAGATCTAAGATAAAAGAAATTGTCCTAGACCTCAATAAAAGGACACAGGGAGCAATAGCACTAATTATTGATGTAAAAAATACGTATTAAGAGAATAATCATGCTGTTATCCAAAAATAGTCCTTAAAGACCACGAAAGGTAGATTAATAAGAGTATTAGTAAAAGTTCTCCAGGGAAATAGAAACAAGAAGATTTATATATCTCAACTGAGAGAGAGAGAAAGTGAGAGGGAGATTTTGTTTGATTTTAAGGAATCGCCTCATGTAGTTATGGAGGCTGGCAAATCCAAAATCTGCAGGCAAGGCTAGTAGGCTGGAGACCTAGAGAAGAGTTGATGTTGCAGCTTAAGCCTAAAGACAGACTGTAAGCAGAATTCTCTCTTCCTCCGGGAGGAGGGTGAAGATCACTCTTTTTTGGCTGAAGCCTTCAACTGATTGGATAAGGCCCACCCCCATTATGGAAGGCAATCTGCTTTACTCAAAGTCTACTGATTGAAATGTTCATCTCATCTAAAAAAATACATTCACAGCAATATCTAGACAGTATTTGACCAAATATCAGGGTAGCCAAGTTGACACATAAAATTAACCATCACAATGACCTGTAACATAAACTACCAAAATTATGTAAACTTAAAATGATTTGCATCAACTTCCTATTGGGACCCTAAAATATCTTTAAAATTAATAATAAATCCATTCAGTGAAAATAGCCTATAGATTAGCCAACTATTCCATCAGAATTATTTAGACCAGGGGTTGATAAAATATGACCTGTGGACCAACTCTGGCCCTGTTTTTGTATGGCCTCTGAGCTAAGAACAGTGTTTGCATTTTTAAAGCATTGGGGGGAAAATCAAAAGTAGAATAACATTTCATGACCCATGAAAATGATATGAAATTCAAACTTTAGTGTCCATCAGTAAAGTTTTATTAGAACTCAGGCAGTCATGCTCATTCATTTATTAATTGTCTACGGCTGTTTTGTATTATACTGGCAAAGTTGAGTAGTTGCAACAAAGATTATATGATTCCCAAGGCTTAAAGTGTTTATGATTTGGCTCTTTACAGATAAAGCTTGCTGACTCCTGATAAAAATTAGAGAAAAAAATTAATTCATTACTGGATTGAATTGGCATCCTATTATAGCCTGAAGAAGCTATGTGTGTAAGATGAGAGTAGGTGTAATAGGTTAGTTGAACAGCAAAGGGTGATCTACCTTCTGTAGAATAGTTAAGCCCCAAACACTACTTTAATGGTAGGAATTCTATACTTCTCCTTTGGATAGAGCAGGGAATGCAAGTTCCTGTCACTGTTAGTAACTGATATATATCACATTTTCTTGATCCATTCACCTATTGATGGACACTTAGGTTGTTTCCAGGCCTTGGCTATTGTGAATAATGCTGCAATTTTCATGGAGTAATGATATCTCTTTGAGATCCTGATTTCATTTCCTTTGGAAATATGCACAGCCTTCTTGGCCACCACCTGGGATAGCAGTTTTCTCCTAAGTCAAGTAAAACCCTCTCTTGGGTTGCATCTCCTAGACTCTGAGCCACAAGTCCATCTGATATCCAGCCATCACAGAGTGGGTCTATTAAGCTGACTTAATTCTTTCTGTAGTTGGGACACAAAGATTGCTTGATTTTCTGGATCTCTTAAAAGTTCCAGGTAGAGTGCATTTATTCCTTTAAATGAATTAATATTTATTTTGCTTTGAGCCATTTCTGACCTTTGAGATCATCTGGAGTTCTAAAGTTTAGAATTCTTTTCTCTGAACTTTGTGTATTCAGATACCCCAGAAAGAATATTTTATTGGTATATCTCTTGTAGCTAAAAATGAAAAATTTTAGTGGGCTACAGCTGAAGATTCAAATAAATAGGAGCATTTTTAAAATTCTAGTCTCCAATTGGTGTCTTATGGCAATAGCACCCATTTGATGGGACCATCCTGCTGAGTCATAGACAGGCTGCTTCACAGAACAGATGACTAACAAATACAACATGCCTGGTGTCCACAAAGATAAAGGGGGAAGGGAAGGAGGCAGAGGAGGAGGAGAAGAGGACGGAGGAAGTAGGGGGAGGTGGGTAGAAGGGATATTCAAACCCAAGCAGCCAACTTTAAGACTATTGTCTTAGGTTGATTAACCAACTGGCATTTCTAGAAAGTCTTTTTGGCTCAGCCCCTTTTCATCATTTCATTGACATGGAAACCAGTAACATGCCAGGTTGTTCTACCTCAGTGTTAAATGGGGTCCATCTCTGGCCAGATTTGCATGTTATATGAAGAAATACAGACAAGAATTAAATCCCAGGGGATCCCTTTTCTCTGCTAAGGAAAATAGAGATCCAAGTTTAAGGTCTAGTTTATGACCTTGGATAAGTCATTCACCAAGTAATGTCAGTTTTCCCATCTGTGAAATTCCTGGACAAACTGAACTGTACTGAGAAGAGTGGCCAGGACAATGAGGGGGATGAAAATCCACATGCATTTAACCTGAATTCCAAAAACACTTCTGAGGGCAATATAGCCTTTAACTATTCTAAGAGCAATTATGTGAAAAAGATATTAAGTTCTATAACTTGGGCCAAGGGGTATAAGTGACAAGATTCATATCAACAAAGATTTTTTTTTCAATAGTCAGAGGTATTTTTAAGACGGTGTGCTTCTGAAACCAGACAACAAGGGGTCCGGGCTGTCTGTCACAGCTTGAGCCAATTAAGCAGAGACAGGGTTGGATTGTATATGAGCATTTATTCTAATATTGCCTGCAATATGGTAGAATAGTAAGGGTCATCCATGGAAATCTGCTCTGCTCCCCACCCCCACCCCCCCCCCCGCCCCATAAGCCAGATGCTTATATTGAGTAGAAGGACAAAGATCACATGGGAAAGTAGGCATAACAGGCCTAGGGAAGAAGGCAAGGTGGGCTGGGGTCACAAAGGGCAGGTGCCTCCAGGATTCCATTGTTTTGGGAACAAGGTTATTTATCTTTCCATGATGATTGGCAGTTCTTGGAAAGGGAGAATGGACCACATTCCAAGGGTAATTCCCATGTCCCAGGGAGTACAACTCCTAGCCAGGTAAGAAAGTGCTTTTTCTAATTAGAACAGGACAATCACAGTTAACAGAACATGAATCATATTTCTTATAACTAAAGCTAACAATCACAGTCAACAGAGCATGATCAACATATCTGCCCCTAACACTTTGATTGTGTGGTGGTGAATTTTCTATCACTAGAGTGATCTAAATAGAGGATCGCTGGCCACCTAAGTTATAAGTGCATGTGGGCTAATGGGAGGCATAATTGGAAAACATTAAGGTTGTTTTCAATCTGAAAATTCTAATTCTCTAGATATGTCCTGGTTATTTTATTTAAAATTGAACTAATGTATGAGAAAAAAAAGTTGAAAAGACTTAGCTTTATGGATGTCAGGTGATGTCAAATACAATGACGACAACTTGAGCCTCAAAAGAGCCTTTGAAAGCTCATGTTCATGTACAGAGCTGGCATGCAGTGAAAGTTGAGTAAGAGAAGCAGAACTAAGCTTTTAACCACAAGAATGAAATTGCCCCAAATTTTCCTAGACCCTTCACCCATCTGCATTTTAGGACTTTGTTGGAGGAAAACATAGGAGGTTAAGATGGGATAAGGGAAAGGATAGAATGATGAACATTCACCCAAAACAAGGACCAGTATCAGAGCCGTCCTACGGAGAGAAAAGAATTGTGGCTCTGCCCTCTCGGCCTATGGGGAGCAGTTAGGGGACCCACATGTACGTCCTACAGAGGGTGAGTGTGAAGGTTATCTGCATGGTGAGGAAGAAATCTGCAGACTACCTGTGTCTGAGGAACCCTCAGAGTTCCCTGCTCAGTGCCAGCGAAATGGAGACCAAGAAGGCAGCCTACAGAGCTCGGTGTATGACAGTTCTTAGATTATCCTAACTCTTGAGTTATGCAGCCTTGCACATGTTCATTTTCAAGTAAATGTCATGCATTTTATACTTATGGCACAAAATATTAACACACACTTTAGAACTAAGAGCATTTTTAAAAACAGATTTATTCACCATTAAGTAATTATGTGTCACCAATCTCGTCCTGCAAATAGTTCACATTTGCCCTAGAATGGTGAGTACATTCAGAATTACTCAACTGGGGGCCTTCTTGAAGGAACATATCTCATTTATATTGAGTCCATTTTTTTAATTTAAAATTTTAGACTACCCCTCCTTGATGGTCTGCTGGATAACCACACTTATTTGAAGAGTAATCTTTTTTGGCAAGGCCAACAGAGTTGGTGGGGTCTCTGTTATATCTTCAACAGATTTTTATTCTGATGATGATTAAGAGGGTAACTTAATGTCCTGTCTGACCACTTGAGTATTAGGCCAAATTGTTAACTATGATTCCCGAGAGCTCCTTAGAGGCAGCAACTTTCAAGAGAGAGAGAGCAGGAAGGGAAGGGACCCCGGAGACATCACAAATCTGTTCTGCTCAGGAAATAATGACCAACTGCAGAAAGCCAAGGAAAAGCCTCAGTACTGAACCAGAGATGAGTGAAAAGAGTTGATAAATAAGGCCCAGGGTTAAATCAGGCTTCGTTGGTATTTTCCAAATGAGGAGATTTGTGGTCAGAAAGTGGTTCAAGACTGTGCAAGGAATGCAAGTGCATGAAAACCCAGAGTGAGGAATTAGGGAATATTCATTTGAAATAAAGTAACCCATGAAGAGGAAATTCTAATTCCCTTGCTGTGTAATCACTTGGACTCCTCCTCCCTAAGAGGGGTCATAAATACTATGGAATCTAACACAATGTCTGAAGGCTGGAGAGACAGATGAGAAAATAAAATTTATTGTGAATCCCTTTCCAATGGCATCAAGACATACTTTATCATTAACTTGTGTGAGAATGAAGGACCAAGTGAGGTATGGGCATATTAATTTTACATCACCCCTAAAGCAGTCTACACGTGACATGGGATAGCATTGGCAGGGTGAGATGGAAGTGAAATGTAAGCAAATGACAAGCTTGAAGTTCCCATTTGGTCTCCCTGTGGAACATAGCTCCCAGAGCTCGTGTAAGGAGGGAGACTCTGGGAGAACTGCTTTGTTTTCAGGCCAACAGTCCAGCTTTCCCCCAGGGAAGCAGGTCTTCTCTAGCCCATGGCCATTCCTCTTCCCAAGAAGGAAAAGAAAGGCAAGCTCTTCAGGCCAAGGAGAAGACATGGTGAGCAATATAGAGAGGGATGGAGAATGAGTGAGATCCCATAGAATTTTCTCTGTCTAAGATGTTTCTGCTCCCAGGAGCTGGTGAGGCAATTCTATGATGTCATGACTACAGACACAGCATTTGATGCTCCAAAAGGGAAGCGATGGGAAAGGGGGACTATGGAAACCAAGAGTTCAGACCAAACATCCAAAAGTGAGCAAGACTTCCTGGCTGTCCTGAAGAGCCAGTGGTTATCAACATTTGTGACACCCTAGCAGCTTCCACACTATGGGTCCCGGCAATAATCCCCTCGGTGAACCCAGGCCCCGTCAACAGTTGCTGGGCTCGGCCATGGTTGTTAGCTCAGGAGTTTGCAGAACACACAGCTACTAAGAATGACATCTCAAGGCTGTAAGTGTTGAGTTATAAAGGGGTAATGCAAAGGTCTGGTAGTTTTCAGAGCAGGAGACAAGTAAGGACAGACTCTTGAGTTTCTGTTCTTTAATTTCAGGCTAAGCGGGTGCTCTAGTGACCTCTAGCTTTGGCCTTGGCCCAAAAGCTTAAGGTAGAGCTATAAGCCCAGTCTATGTTATATAAACCAGGACTGTGCAGCCACCTGCAAAACCAGTCATGTAGGCAGTGTCCTAACAATGGCAGTGATTAATTGAAGGAGAGGAGACTCCAAGAATACTATTTACTGATTCTTAAATAGGTCACCCACTTTTTTTCCCTATGAATCTATTTATGTTTCTAGGACCATAGAACCAATTCAGCAATGGAAAGGCAAATGTAATATATTGAACACCTAACCCTCTTTCTAAATTCTGTGGCTAAGATGAGAGAAAAGAAAACAGAGGTATTTTCAGAACTTTATAATTTAATTTAGAATTTATAGTCTAGTTTGGGACATCAGATGAACATACAAAATTAGTTGATGCTTAAGGGGGTGTGGCGGGGGGTGTGATGTAGTATGAGAGGCTGAAGAAGAGACTTGGGTTAGGGAGCCAGGAATGCACCCAGAGAAAGGTTCAGGTTAGTACATGTAAGGCTGGGTTGCTTTTGGGATCTAGCTGCCTGGCAAGGGCAAAGACAGGGAACTTTTGTGTGTGGAACACAAGAGTGAGCCCCCTAACAAGAATAGCAGGTTTGGTATTGAAGAGTACCTAGAAAAAAGAGTCGGTGAGGACTGCAGTTAGGAACATGGGTTCGAACTCAGATTTGAATCCCGGCTCTATTTCCTTGTAGCTATGTGACCCTGAGCAAGTTTCTGAGCCTCAGAGTCTCAGCCTCCTCATCAGGCTGTGAGGATGCACAGACAACCCAAGTTAAGTACCTAACAGAGTGCCTGGACTTGTAAACTCGAGAGAAACATTAGCTCTTTTATTTTTCCAGTCTCCATGAGGGTAGTGGCTGTCTGTCTTTCTGTCATTGTTTCCTAACTATCAATACATGATTTTGAATAAAAGAATGAGTGAATTAACAGAGGACATGAAAGGGCAAAGAAACCCATGTGAGCACATTGGTGATAATGTCGTCGCCAAGGGTACCAAGTTTCTTTCAACCCACTGGCAACTTTATTTAGACAGAATTTCCTCCTCGGGAGTGTTTCCTTCTTGAGTCATGGGAAAAGCAAGCAAACAAACCACAAAGAACCTGATATCTCATCGATGGCATTAAAATTAGAAAGAGGATTATCCAAAGAAATTACGTGTGGTAACATTATCATGTTAAATAAATCCAGTTGTGTTCGAGAAAGTTCAATGAGTGATCAGGTTTCTCAATAGAAAAACAACAAGCATCTCTGCCCATTATATAAAACCCTTGCTAATTCATTCAGGCACACAACAGAGAGAACTAGAGCACAATGTTAAGAATAGTATTTTTTGTTTTACTGATAAATGATACCCCATGCAATTATGATTCATTACAATAGCTCCCCCCAAAAGTCAATTTGATATTCAATTCAGTAGGCTAGTTTATTGTAACATAAGTTAATTGAAATTTTAAATCTGACTCTGGGCTTGTACCTAGAATGTTTTATTTAGAGTTTGACTGAAGGGAATAAATGGCTTTGGCCAGTAGGCCAAGAGAACAGTGTTAATAATATTACCCTCCACTCACTGAGGGCTCCCGATGTGTCAGGCACTCGAAAGAACTTTAGTTGTACTCATTCATTTAATCCTGTGGCAAGTCTATAAAGTAGGTATGGAAAAATTAAGGTACAGAGAGTTTTAGTAACTTGTCTAAGATCACCCGGCTTGCTCAGGTGCAGAGCTGGGATGCAAAGCCAGGCACTGGGACATGTGAGCCCAGGCTCAATGGCTCGCCCACGCTGTCTCTGGCACCGACTGGTTCTGTGCACTTCAATCTGTCCCTCTCTCTGTGCAGGACTCTGGATGGGACAGGGGGAGGGGTGACCAGCATGTGGGTCATTATCCACCTCGATACTGAGGAATGAGACTGCTTGGGGGGAAGACAGGTCTGCTGGAGGGGGACAGTTTCAAGTCCTGTTAGGTTTGTTAGCAAATACTGGGGACTTCTTTTTAAAATAAAAAATTTCCAGCTTTATTGAGATACAGCTGACATATAACATTGTGCAAGTTTAAGGTATCCAGTGTGATGGTTTGATTCACATGTATATTGTGAAGTGATTACCATAGTAAGGCTTGTTAACGCCTCCATCACCTTCCACGGTTACCATTTTTGTGTGTATGTGGTAAGAACATTTAAGATTTACTTTTTTTGCAATGTTTAAGTATACAATACAGTATTATGAACTGTTGTCACAATGCTGTACCTTAGCTCCTCAGAATGTATAACTGAGTTTGTCCTCTTTGACCAACATCTCCCCATTCCCCCCCCCCCCACCCTCTAGCCCTTGGCAACCACCACTCTACTCTGTTTCTATGAGTTTGGCTTTAGCTTCAACCTATGAGTGAGATTACATAGTAATTGTCTTTCTCTGGCTGACTTATTTTGTTTAGCCGAACACCCTCAAGGTTGATCCTGGAGACTTGGAAATGATGCTGACTCTTGGGCCCCACATGCCACAGAGTTTGACTCAATAGGTCTGATAGTGGAACTCAAGTCAGTTCCCAGGGGATCCTAACACAGATCTTCCCCTCTCCACAATTTAGGAAACTATTTTCTGATTTGCTTTAAAATACTCCATTCATCTCTTCCCCCACCTCCTCACACCACACACACACACACACACACACACACGGAAAAATAATAAACGTATGGTTTGAAATTTTCCATGATAAAAAATGTTAAATAACAAAGACCCCTCCTTGTTCTATTCTATGTGATCTATACAGTAGCACATGATGGAATTTTAGATCTTGTACTGAAGCTAATACAGAGTTCTGTACTAGTTTTCTATTGCTGCGTAACAAATCACCATGAATTTAGCAGCTAAAGACAACATCCATTTATTCTCACAGTTTTGTAGGTCAAAAGTCTGGGTGGGCTCAACTGGGGTCTCTGCTAGGTCCCAACAAGGCCAAAATCAAGATGTTGACTAGACCGGGTTACAATCTGGGAGCTCTGAGGAAGAGTCTGTTTCCAAGCTCATCCTGGCTATTGGCATTTGGTTCCTTGCACTTGAAGAACTAGGTCCATTTTCTGAGCTGACTGTTGACTGGGGTCTCTGTCAGCTTCTATAGGCTGTTCTGTCTTTGCTCACAGATCCCTTCCATCTTCAAGCCAGCAGCAGTGTGTCTAATCCTTCTGGAGTTTCCAAACTCTGACTTTCTCCCCTGCCATTAGCCAGAGAAAACATTCTGCTTTTAAAAGACTCACATGATTAGTTCGAGAACATCTAGATAATCTCTCCCTTGATTAGCTCAAAGTCAACTGATCAATAATTTTAATTACACCTGCAAAATCTCTTTTGCCCTCATGACATCACATGACATGACATGACATAACATAAAACATAACATAAGCACAAGTGTGGTATCTCACCATAGCCACAGTTCCAGCAACTAGGGCAGGAAATCTTGCAAGTCCATTTTGGAATTCTGTCTACAACAAACTCTCATTGTTACCGATGTGTCTACATTCATCTCATCCAATGGGCCTGGTCCAGTATCTTCCACAGAGAATCCTCTTCTAAGAGTAAGTTCCCCTGGCTTGCATTGTTCAGACAATTGCTGAGCTCACTTCTTTTCTTTATTTCACCTGGACAAACATAGCTAAGTCTCTTTAAGTCAAGTGAATCTTTAAAATATGCCCCAGACCCAATTTAAGAGAACTAAAATCATGATTGAAGTTCAAATTCTTGCTATTTCCCCCGACCTCATTGTTACTATAGAATTATGCAGAAGGAGCCTTTCAACTTATAATGATGTAAGCTTACTTCCATCTAATGCTGCTCCATGGGCCCAAAAGCTTTCAATAGATACAAATTGGAATTGGAATCAGAAAAACATTTGGCCAGTTTGTAGCAGGTTTTCCAGAGAAGTATTTTTCACTGACATTGTGGAAACCAAAATAAGCTTCTCCCTCAGGGTCATCAAAAGAGTCTGGAAATATCTATCATCCCTAAACACAATCCAAGATGTTATGTTTTCTGGTTTTTTACAATGTCAGTTTTGATTTTTTTTTTTACTGAGCAACAAGAAATTTGGTTGTTTATTGGAACAAACAAGGCTAGTAGTGATTCTTTCCAAGTGCTGGATCTTTCCATTCACTTAAACTAAATAAAATATTTCTGGTATGCCCACGAGAGACAAGAATGTAGAACTGTGGAGTGTGCATTAGGAAACATTTCCAGTGCCTCCCCCAGGTCATTTCCCCATGATCAGCCTATTAGCATTTAAAAAAAAATATCTTTAGCAACTTGAATTGGATACAAATTCTAATTCCCTGGTGGGAGAATTGGAAGAAACTCTTAAAAATGAATAAATTAGGAATTGAAATTCCATGGTTACATCTTCACTTTAAAGCAAACAAACCTAGCATCACGTCCTCGGAGGAAGGGGCCTGGAGACTCCCACCCTGAAGAGGAGAGTCAGGGCATGTGGTGGGGGACCCATTGGTGGGCACCTTGGCGGTGTGGTCTGTCATTACAGGATGGTGACAAAGAATCAGTCATTGATACCCAGGATGTGAGCATGTTGAGGCTGTAGCTCAGGCCCTTTCCTCATTTGATTGAAGGGTTCTTTGCATTCCCTTCTCTCAACAGAACCAAGTTGTTGTTTTTTGGGGGGGGGGGATTGTTTTTTATAATGTTGTACAACCATCACCACTACCCACTCCAATTTTTTTAAATTTTTATTTATTGTATTTAGAGAGAGAGGGGGAGAGAGAGAGGGAGGGAGAAAGAGAGAAAGAAACATCGATTTGGTGTTCCACTTATTTATGCATTCATTGGTAATTCTTGTATGTGTTCTGGCTGGAGATTGAATCCGAAAACTGAGCACATCGGGACGATGCTCTAACCAACTGGGCTACCCAGCCAGGACAGAACTATGTTTTAAAGTCTCCCTGGAAGTTCTCTTGCTCTTAGCTGGTGAAAATCACAGAGGAAGGCATTTTTCCCTCTCTTTACCCTTCTAGAGACCCTTCTCCTCTCAACATATATTAGAACCTAAATAAGGAATGCCTCTGAGTAGAAATGTAGTTTTTCTACCATTTTTCTGTACTATGTTTGTTTGTTTTGTTTTTAAATGCTTTTATTGATTTCAGAGAGAGGAAGGGAGAGGGAAAGAGAGATAAAAACATCAATGATGAGAGTCATTGATCAGCTGCCTCCTGCATGCCCACTACTGGGGATCGAGCTGGAGGCCAGAGCATGTGCCCTGACTGGGGACTGAACCGTGACCTCCCCATTCATAGGTCGACTCTCAACCACTGAGCCACGCTCACCAGGCTGTACTTTGTTTTAATAACATTCTCTCTTTAGCCTGATTACAAATTTTCATATCCAATAAATTCAATGGGTGGGTCGGTGGTTTTCAAAATCATCCTGATCACCCATTATAATTCCCTGAGATTTCTTTCTCATTTTATTTAGCAACTTAGGGACATTAATACATATTCAGCCCTCCTCCACTCAATCTTAAAGGGACTTGTCTTTTTTTGGCATAATTTTCTTAAATTTGTTGAGTTTGCAGTGACAAGTCAATGAATCTTTTCTTCTCCTTTATGGCTTTAATCTGGATCTCTTGATAGGCTTCAAGCAAAAATGGGAGGATTCAGTCTATTGGGTTTGAGCATGTTTTGCCACCTTTTGTAAAAATCTTCTTGGGCAAAGTGCTTAAAGCGTAAGTCAAATCTTGTTATAAGAAACTCCCCAATACTGCTCAGTTCCTCTATTGTGTGGACTATTGCACTGACCCGTGAGCTCTTCTATAGCTTAAAGGATGTTTGAGCTCAAAGGAAAGGGGCTGCAGACTCTATGTTGTCCAGCCTTGTCATTCCACAGATAAGGAAACTGAGAATCAGGTACTTTTAAAGAATGAGCCCACAGCCAAATCGCATGGAGAGCTTGAAGATCTTACTCCTGTGTAGTTCCAACTCCTCTGAGCACCCTGAAGAGGACAGGATGTGAAGACAAAGCTCCGTGTCAATGTTTACTTTAACCCCATGGTCATGACATGCTTGCCCACCTTCCTGCCCAAGTGTATAAACTGTCAGGAAATTAATTTTGCTTCATCCTTTGTTTGATAGAAATGGAATCTTTGAGTAAGGTGGTATTTGAAGTGCCTCATTTGACAGAATTTTGCTACTCCCTAATATTTGTGAGGTGTTCAGCTGGTCATGGGGCTATACTGTAAAATACAGTGTCCAGGGTATTGTCTGTCCCATCAAGCTGCCCATTAGTGTGTGTAATGGGGACGTTTTAGTTGGACTTCAGAGTAGGTGCAGATAGGTTCAGAAAACCTGTCAAGCCATTAATACACTTCAGTTTCCCCCCCACTCACCAATAACAATATCCATATGATGACCACAAGACTCAGAAGTTCTACATACTTGGATTATATTTAGGATCTTGCTCTATTTTTATTGCAGTTTAAATTAGTATAGACCTAGGCTTTTTAAAAAAATGGTCAGGGATGTCTACCACTATAAATTTGACTTAACCAAACTGAATCCCAATTTTCTCTAAAACACTGGTTCTCAAGGGTGATTTTGCCACCCCCAACGACATTTGAAAATGTCTGCAGGTGCCCAGCCAGCATGGCTCATCGGTTGAGCATCAACCTATGATCCAGGAGATCGTCATTTGATTCCTGGTCAGGGAACATGCCCGAGTTTCGAGCTCGATCCCCAGCAGGAGGCATGCAGGAGGCAGCCAATCAATGACTCTCATCATTGATATTTCTATCTTCCTCTCTCCCTCTCCCTTCCTATCTCTGAAATATATATATATATATATAAAGAAAATGATGTCTGGAGGCATTTTATTTTTGTCATAACGGGGCCCAGGGGCAGAGGTATGTGCTATGGTCATTTAGTGGGTAGAGACCAGGGATGCTGCTAAATATCTTACAATGCACAGGACAACCCTGTACAACAAAGGATTATCTGGCTTAAAATACCAATAGTGCCAAGATTGAGAAACCTTGTTTTAAAAAGGTTTGGTCTGCAGACCAAAGGTTAATGCCATGGTTAATAGTCTTAGAATTCTTAGAGTATTACTAAATAAACCTTGAAGATTATAACTCAAAAAAACCATTCTTCAATGGAAATCAGAATACACCAAAGTGAAAAATGCGTAATTAATGGGTTTAACTGAGAGCTAGAGAAGACAAATATCAACAAGTGGTATATGGGAACAGTCATAGCATTCAATAATTTTGCTACATACATGCACTGGAACTCACATACTCACAAAAACCTGCTTCATCAAGTTTCAGGGCCATTTATATTTTTAGCTACACTGTAAGGATCTTTCACAGTAGTGGGTTTGATATCATACTTTGTCATATTTTGTCAATCCTCATACAGGTCCATTCATCTAGCTCAATATTGTGTCCTTGTCAGTAAGATTTTAACAGTTAGTCTTTGCTGCATAACAAATGACCCCAAACTTAAAAGCTTTCATCAATAAACATTTCCTTTCAGGCTCGTGGGTCTATAGGGTGATTGAACGGCTGATCTAGGGGGCTCAGCTGGGCAGTTCTGCTTAAGGCTGTGGGTCTTGCTGAGCTCAGCTCTTCACTGTAGGTTGGACTTGAATTTACCCAGGCTGAAGAAGAAGCAGCTACTCCTGGGAGAATCTCGCATGCTATGCTGATGGCAGACGTGCAAGTCAGGGAGCAGGATTGTGATTATTTAAGGCCTGGGCTCAAAACTGTCACATTGTCATTTCTGCCCACATTCCATTCGCCTAGCCTGGTATCAATGGGGTGGAGGGATGGATGTGCTCTGCCATCAGTGGGAAGAACTGCAAAGTCACATGACCAAGATCTGGAAATGGGAGAAGATTTGGAAACCATTATGCAATCCACAGCAGTCATGATGGGATGGTGGTTCCTCATGACATCGTCTCAAAATTTCATGGGTCATTTTAAAGCACCTCAAAGACCCCCAGTATGTCTAGATAATCCATAAAATTATATAATTTTTTAAAACTTTAATTTTCTTCCATAGTGAAGTTAATTAAAAACTTATTTTGGCTGTTTCCAGATCTTAGCTATTGTAAATAACACTGCTATGAAAATAGGGATGCATATATTCTTTCTGATTGGTGTTTCAGACTTCTTAGGATATATTCCTAGAAGTGGGATCAGTGGGTCAAATGGCACTTCCATTTTCAATTTTTTGAGGAAACTCCATACTGTTTTTCATAGTGGCTGTACCAGTCTACACTCCCACCAGCAGTGTACCAGGGTGAGGTGGTACCTCATTGTCTGAGTGAATAAAAAAGCTGTAGTACATTTAGACAATGGAATACTATGCAACTGTAAAGAAGGATCTCTTACCCTTATTATGCTAAGCAAAATAAGCCAGTCAGAGAAAGATAAATATCACATGATCTCACTTATATGTTGAAGCTAATGAACAAAATAAACTGACAAACAAAATAGAGCCAGAGATATGGAAGCATGTAAAATTTAGGATTCTCAGAGGGAAGGGTGGGGCAGGAAGGGATTAACTAAAGATCTGAAGGCCTGGGGAGGGGCTGGGGGTGGGGAGGAGGGGGTCAATGAGGGAAAAAAGGGGGATGGACATCTGTAAAACTTTCAACAATAAAGATAAATTTTTAAAAACTTATTTTGAAAATTATGGAAAGCACAGAAAACTAGAATAAAGAAAAATATTACTAACAATATTATAACACACCAAAAACAACTATTAATGTTTTGGTATATTTACTTTTAACATTAAATTGCTTTTGAAATACAGAAGCAATATTTTTCTATGTTGAGAATTTGGAAAATATTGTATAGATGTAAAATATAAAAATATATAGTATAAAGTATAAAAAAAATCATTTGAAATCCCACCACACAACAGTTGTCTCTGTTGTCTTTCTGTGCGTAGATCTTGTTTTATTTAATTGATGTCAAACAACATATGAATTTCTCACCCCCGATTTTTCTCACCAAAATATATATTAAGCATCCCTCATGTCATTAAATGTGCTTTGCAAAAAAATATTAACAACAGTCAAGTATTCCAGTATTCCAGCCCCTAGAGGTCCTCTATCCAATCACTTATTTAAACCAATTTTATTTTTATCTGTCAATCCTCTTAAGACACTTGCTTTCTTCACTGTTTATAAATCACACCTTTAAAAAACAGCTAGAGACAAAGGAAGTATATCCCAGATAGTGGTCAAATTCTGGTTTTATACAACATTCACTAGTAGACATAGTGATTAAAACAACTCAACTATTTCTAGCAAGGCTAATCAGGATGGGACCTAAATGTCACCAGTGCTGGCAATTGTCACAATAATTCCTTAAAAGTCCATACCTGGCTCATTTATTATCTTGGAACTAATAGTAACATATGCTTTCCTAATGATACTTTCTAGTGATTTTCTTCTAAGGACTGACAGTTTGATAAAAATTCTATTTGGTGATCATTTAACTAGATGAAGAAACATATTAAGGCTTTAGAATTTTGATAGTTTACAATGTCAATTGCTTTTCACTATGAAGACTTTTAGTGCTGCATGTAGCATTCGAGGGAGCCATGTGTACCCCTCTGCTGGACCACTTAGGGTGTGGCAATGCTTATTTATTGATAAGGCTTGAAGTTTAGCGGATGTAAATGGTTTAAGGATTAACTTTTGAATATTTAACCTAACCCTTTATGTACTACAAATCAACATCAGATAGAATTAAAAGAAATCTACAAACCAAGTGTACTAGTTTCCTAGTGTTACCTTAACAAAGCACCACAATCTAGGTGGCTTAAAACAACAGAAATGTATTATCTCATAGCTCTGAGGAACAGAAGTTCAATTTCAAGGTGTCAGCAGGGCCATGTTCCAGCAGTTCTTGGCATCCTTTGGTTTGTCTTGGCTTGTGGATGCATCACTACATTTTCTGTCTCTGTGACATGTCACATGGCCATCTCTCCTTGGATGACTTTTCTTCTGTCACACACACACACACACACATACACACATATATTATTGATTTCAGAGAGAGGAAGGGAAAGGAAGAGAGATAGAAACATCAATGATGAGAGAGTCATTGGCTGCCTCCTTCATGCCTCCTGCTAGGGATGGAGCCTGAAACCTGGGCATGTGCCCTGACTGGGAATTGAACTGGTGACCTCCTGGTACATGGGAAGATGCTCAACCAATTGAGCGCACCGGCCAGGTGACTTTTCTCTTCTTTATAAGGGCATCAGGCATATTGCATTAGGGGCCCATTGTACTCCAGTATGACTTCATCTTAGCCAGTTACATCTGCAAAAACCCTATCTCCAAATAAGGCCACATTCTGAGTTCCTGGGGTTAGGACTTCAACATATCTTTTTGAAGGACACAACTCAATCCATTATGCCAGGAAATAGAAAGTTAAAGCCCTGAGTAACTGAAATTCCCCCATATGAGTATTTGTTTCTATTGCTTAGCTAGAAAGAGTGAATAAATAATAAAAACATGTGTCTGTAGTTGTGGGATGGCTTTAATTAATAGAATGATGGAAAGTTCCCCTTTAGTCACTTACCAGCCCATACTCTGTTTAAATTCCAAACTTTAAGAGTATCCTGTGAACTTTCTGAGAGTGTAGCATCTCTACATATCATGGTCACAAAATTAGTAAGGGAACCTCCTAAGTTAACTACTGTTTTCTGGGAACTTCCCAGATTTCTCTGAATTTCAACATGAGTGATATGATCCAGAGTAACAGTACCGTGTGATATAGGACAATCTGGCTGGGAAGGACACATTTTCCTGGCTCTTCGTCTGATTCGAGATTGGGCTAATTGAGTCCATCTCAGTTGCACATGAGCCAAAGGAGAAGATGTTTCCCAGAATGAGCCTTGATTAGAAAAGTCTGCCCCACTGGACTCCAGCTACAGGCTAACTGGCAATGTCCTGAGTCACCAAAGAGAGCACTGCAGTGTGGCTTTCCTCATCGCTCTCCTCATCACTCTTGATAAGAAGTAATTACTGGCCACTAGGATCTTTCAGAAAGCACTCATTTAAACCCCAAGGCTCATTGTTAAATTGATTGTCATGTAATAAATTAGTTATACACAGACATTGCCTGTAGCCAAATTGTGCATGCTTTATTTAACCAACGATGCTTAGAGAATACCTGTGGTGGTATGAAGAATCTGTAGTATGTAAAATAAGCTTGCTGGTAGAATAATTTATAAAATATCCCTAGAACAAGCTCAACAAAGATGCTTACAAAGGTTAAGATGATTTTTCTTTACATTAAAATTGATGAAGGATAGCAGAATGACACTCTGTGTTAATAATATGCCTCTCAGTAGAATTTAAAGCAAGACCTCAATGTTATTTAATTCATTGCCCCTGTCCTTGGGATAGGCACATCAGTTTACAAGAGGGAAATCTGGGACAAAGAGCCAATTAACTGACTTTCTCATGACCCTGGTGTTGGATAAAATTAGGATTCTTCTTTCTGAGTTCTATAGTCACTAAGTATGCGCTCACAGAAGCATGTATGCAGTATGTTTACTGAGCACACTTTATACGCCCAATACTCTGTCCTGTGTATTATCCAACCTTACGTAATGGGATTTATCGTCTCCATTCTAAAGATAAGGAAACTGAGGACTAAAAAGGTTAAGTGACTTGACTCTGGCCCCCAGCTAGTAGGGTACAGCATGGATTTGAACCCATGGGGACAATTCCAAAACCTGTCCTCTTTCTAAGTCTGGTTTATTCCCCCTCCTCTAAAAAGCATCACGTCTCTCATGCCTCTTCTGAAGACATCCTGTGGCTGTGTTTCCAGCCAACACTCATTCCAGAATTTATTGTGGATTCAAGGGTGAGCTTAGTTATGTGAGCTGAAAAGTTAAGGCTCAAAGATGCAACAAGCAGCATCTCATCTGACCAGAACCAGCATCCTTGCCACTGCCATTGTCAGAGATTGCTCCTGGTGTCCCCGCTGCAGGTTGGGTGTGCACTGTAGCATGGGCTCAGACCAGCCTGTGTGAGGGGCTGTCACTTCTCAGCCCTCCCCAGAAGGCCAAGCCCCTTCTAAATTGGAAGCAGACTGGAGGTGTCAGGAGAGCCGAGTGCCTCCCTTGCATGCCTCCCAACTCACATGAGCTGTTATTCTTCCTGGGGGAAGCAGCCCCTGGATGTGTTCAGTATGAGAATGAGGATTATGGGAGATTATAAATAACACCCCGCCCCACCCTCGCCGTGAGCATGTTCCAGGAAAACATGTGGGGAGCCTGCAGGAAGATGAGTGAGTAGGAACAGGCTTGGCCAGCTGCAACTTGCGCCAAAGCATGCGTTTTGAAGTTAGAGTGTTGTGTTTTAACTCTGTAACAGTGAGCTGCGGTAGGGACCACCGAGCTTCTCTCTGATTTGTTTCTAAAATGTGCCCTTTACGTACAGAAACACTTCCCCAACAGGCAAAGTAAACCCAAATAAAATAACCCAACACCTGACTCTCATGAATGGATTACATGAGGTGTTAGAAAACTTTGGATAACGTACCTTGATGAAGAATGCAAGCGATGGTCCCAATGGTTTGTTGGCCATGGAGAAGAGGGGAAAGCGCTGTTCCTTTCTGGTACTCATAAAATGTTTATGTTACTTTCATCCTTAAAACCGAGGCCATAGCTTCCCAAAGACGTGGTGCTGCCCGCAAGGGGGCGTATTGAGTGCAAAGCACACAGATGTCCCCTTTCCCCACCCCATCCGGGTGCTGTCTGCTGGTCATTGCCTCTGGCAGACCTCAGCATGATTGCAGTCACCTCCCACCAGGGACCAGGCCTCTTCCAACAATCCCAACATCTCATTAACCATAACTTCCAACCTCTCCCACTGGGCTGCCTAGCAGAGCTCTGCCAATAGAAAAAGCTTCTGATGAAATCGTAATTCTATTTCCTTTGCTTCCCTCAGGTCTGGTGAGATGGCTATGCAGTGAAGAAGTTCAGGGAAAACTGGCATCTAGAGTTCCAGAAACCTACACTATCTGTTAATTCCATGAAGAATGGTCGACTGAGCTGTGAGGGCTGACCCAGATTCATGCAGAGGGGAATGGAGTCCTACTTCCAGGTCTCATCCTTAACACTGGCTGCAGGCAGAGCCCAGGACCTCATATCCAGGTGCCTCTGCTGCACCCCCTGCCCACCGAGGGAGCCAGCTCTCAGCCCCTCTTGGGGTGAGTGTCTGTTTCCATCTAGCTTACGGCCCATTTCTATCTCTGAGGTTCTCTTAAGCCCTTCATCTTAGGGCGCCCACATACCTCAGGAAAGCCAGCTGTAGCTGAAAATCCTCAGCTGAGTTGATAGAAAAGAACCAGAAAATCAAATAACAGAGGGCAGGCAAGGCAGCCAAACAATCCTATAGCTTCCAGCCCAGCTGAGGGAGAGATGGATGTGGTCAGGGTGAGATGGGCTGATCTGGACACTGGCTATCAGCTCTCAGATTCATGCCCAGAGCAGCTGATCTTTCTCAGTAAGATGACAATGATGATGATGATGGTGATAAAACTTTGCAAATGGTTCCATAACTGACCTGTGAAATGAAGACAACCTGATCCCTTCCTTCGACCTTAGTGAATCATTTAACAAATAGGAGACTTACATCCTCTGTGAAGAAGGCAACCATGTACTAAATAATTCCTTTTTCTTCTTTACTCAACAATTTATCAATTGTTAGGAATATGTTATGCACGAGGCCTATGGAAAATATTCAAAGATGTATAAGGGTCTTTGTCTTGAATCCTAAACTTGGGCTTTGGTCTCTAACCAAATCCTTGGTGACCCTGGCTGTTTCCTGTAAATAACGTAGCCCCCACATGGGCTGAAGTTGCTCTTTTGGTTGTGGCGATGTTTGCAGATGACTGCAAACATCCATTTTTTACTTGCTCATCAAGGTCCCCTTGACTCTTCATGAATTTGCAGGTGGCTGCCTGGAATTACGCACACAGCCTTTGGCCACGGAGCTCAGCACAGCTGTCTGGCTCACACCAGAACTGTTCTAAGAACCTTGGTGCCATGAATCACCCAACTGGGCCAATTAATTGTGAATGTCAATAATGTGCTGCGGGACACTGTGTGGAATGAACTCTGGACTCACTTTCTCTTTCCTTAAGGCACCCCCAGACCTTGTTTGCAGGCAAACCCCAGGCTGCCTGGTGACTCAGGCTGCTGATGGTCTCCAAGGGCTCAGGGAAGATCAGATTTGTCAGGAAACAATAGTGACAGACCCAAATGAGGTTTCTATACAGGGGTGGGGTGGGATGGAGGGGTAGCCAAGACAGTGACTCCTCATGCAAAATAGCCCTTTTGTCTAGAGCCAGAGCCTGATGGTAACGTGGCTAAGCATGTGCTCTGCCAGACCAGACAGGACCCACTGCTAACTAGCCAGGTGACCTTAGATGAAGGACTGACTTTCCATGCCTCAGTTTTCCTCATCTATAAAATGGAGATCATAACACTTACCTGGCAGCCTTGTTATAAGGACTGAATGACATCACATCACTAAATTCTTAGCATATGTGAATGATCGATAAAGGATAGCCAGGACTTTGGGCCATGACAGGGCACAAACTCAACAGTGATAGGCACACCAGGAGGCTGTGTTCTCACTCCAACCACATTAATTGCACAGAGCTGTGAAGAATGTGCATATAATCCCCCATCTGGCACCAGCACCCCAGCCTGGCAACAGATAGTGGTATCACAAACAAGATTATGGGCCTTTCAGGGACACCCTCACCGCCACAGGGAAAGGCCTTTCTCGTGGGAAAACACAAGGTGGTAATGCTTAGGGAAAGGAGTTTCAAATGGGTTTTGGTCTTAGTTTGATCTCAGGGGAAAAATCTCTTCCTTTACAGGGACTTTTCGGTACCAAGGCCCCCTCTCCAGGAATGACAGCGTTTCGAAGGCTTAGGCTAAATCTTACTGTTTTCCTTCAATCCCCTGAACTGCTGCTCTAAGTTTTCTTAACCTTGACCTTATATTTCAGGGAAATCTGGCCAGAAGAAAAATAAAGCCAGCCTCAAAATAGTTACCGTTGGCTATAAATTCCATAATGTTGGGAAGGCATCCTATCCCTGAACTGGGGCAACTTCCACACTTTTCATAAATGTCTTGATTTCCAGGGATGAGGCCTTTGTGCTGGAGACAGTGTGTGGGGGGGGCTTCTTTTGGTAGCGACACAACTCAGCCACTTTGATTTATGAATTGCTCCTGGTTTGGAGAACAAGTTTGGCTTTAAGAGAAAGACAATATTTTTCGTAGGAAGGAGCTGTTAAGTGTAGGTAGTTAAACCACTTGCCTTCTGACCCCTCTCTTTGAGACTTGATTGAACGTTGATAGTGTTTTTGCAAGGAGTGAGAAATAAACAAATACACAGCCACAGAGCTGTCACAGCAGCAGAGGGGGCTCCTGAAAGAGTCATGGTGCTTTGTGCTTCGGGGTCAAACACAGGAATCTCCAATTACAGAGGCCTCTTCCTGAATGCTGGGCTTTCGTGCTGGTATTAAGGGAGGAGAAGGGAGGTGGCATGCTGGGGTTCTTGTGATGATTCCACTAAGCTACATTGTGTCCAACTGGGTAGCACATCACTGTCCATTCATCTGTAGAAGAGGGACCTTAGATGCCAGGACCCGGCTGAAAGGACACTGATGATTGAAACTGATGATTGACAGCCTCCAATTCCTAGGTCCTTGCTTTGCTATACCCTGTCCGTGAAAGAAATGCTTCCCACTGTTCCTTCATTCACTCATTCATTCAGCATTTATTGCCTGCAAACATTTAGTCAACAACCTCTACAATGGAGTCCTTGTTTTATTTTAATTTTATATTATTGATTTTGAGAGAGAGGAAGAAAGAGAGAGAAACATTGACTTGCTGTTCCACTTATTTATACATTCATTGCTTGATTTTTGCATGTGTCCTGACAGGGGCTGGAACCCACAACCTTGGTGTGTCGGGAAGATGTTCTAACCAACTGAGCTACCTGGCCAGGACCTACACTGGAGTCTTTAAAGAGAACAAATAAACTCTTCGGTTCTTTTCTTTCTGTGTGCAACCAAAACCTGCTTCCAGATCCTGCAAAAGGAACAAAGTCCTGCTGACACCTTGATTTTAGCCCAGTGAGACTATTTCAGACTTCTGACTTCCAGAACTACAAGATGATAAATGTGTGTTGTCTAAGCCACTAAGTTGTGGTAACTTCTTATAACAGCCACAGGGAACTAATATAATATACTTTCCCTCTCTGCTCCTGTAGCCCCTTGCCTCTCGAATGCAGAGCTCTGTGATAGCACGCAGCACCGAGTCTGGGTGTGGGTGGTCGTCTTACTTGTCTCCCCATTAGGGCTGGACCTCCTGGAGACAGCTCTTCTCTTATTTATTAACTTACCCAGTACTGCCTGTCATACAGCAACATTCATTTGATTTTTTTTGAATGGATGAATGAAGTTAGGGGAATGTATTTCTCCCCTCTCTTATAGCAAGTGAGGCCGGCACCGCCACACCAGGCCAATGCAAGCAACACACAGCCATCAACATCATGAAGACATGACAGGACAGCGTGTGTGGCCAGCGGCAGGCGAGCAGGAGGAGGTGTGGCTGGAAGGAGCAAGGATGCTCAGGGCAGATGGCAGCGTGGCTGCACCTTCGGGCACATGTGACATGCTCACGAGGCTTTGAAACTAGAAGCTTAAGGGCTGCACTGGATTTGTGAAAACTTGGACAATAAACAGAATTCTAAGAAAAATATTTTCACAGCTCCTCCAGCTGAGAGATAAGGTAACTGCTCAACTAAGGTGAGAACAAAAGGCAGGAGGAGGGAGAGTCTAGGAGGTGAAATCTGCCCAAGTTTAAAGGCACAAAGGACACTCAGCCAAGGAGAGGATGGTATGGCCAGGAAGAAGCTATAACGAGAGGTGAGAAATTAACTAGTGGGGTGGCCTGGGGAGGGAAGGGATTAAGCAACTGGGATTTGGGAACAGGAGATAGAAATAGAGTTGAGAGATGGATAGAGGTCAGTTTAGGGCAGGATTTCTCAGCCTCAGGCACGATTGACATCATGACCCTGACATTCTTTTTTGGGAGACGGTGTGGAGGGGGCGGCCCCATGCATTATAGGAGGTTGAACAGCATCCTGGCCTCAGCCCACTAAATGGCACCAGCACCCAGCTCCCCAGCTGTCTAAAATGTCTCGGATCATTGCCAAATCTCTGTGGGGTGACAAATTGTCCCCCAATCTGTAGTAGGCAATTAGGCATGAGCTGAGCAGGAACGATAGGCCAGCTGCAGAGGGTCACCAGGGTGGAGAGCCCCAGGTGCCTAGCAATGGGTAAAACGACAACAGCCTTTGCATGGCCACTCCCTTAAGCATTAACCCCTAGGGTGACATCTAGGCTTCAGCTGTGTTTCAGCTCAGGCCCAGAGAAGCGGCAAAACCAGACCGAGTGACGCCATGGCTGACATCAGGACCAGCAGCATTGACTAATGACTCCCTGCCTTGGCACTGACCAATCAGTGGAGACCACAAGGGGGGTACACCTGGAAAGCTGATGAATGTTCTATTGGGATTCCCCCCAAGGTTTACAGATAAAAGCTCTTGGTATAGGGACCCGGTGTGGCTCTCTCTATGGAGCACTCCTGAGCCTTTCCCCAGCCCCTTCTTTCCCCAGGATGCACTATCCCCCGCCACCACGAGTACGAATCTGCCTCCCTCTTCTTCCCTCAAGGTGCATTTTCTCTGTTCTTTGCGCTTCTCTCCTAAGCTGCAACTTGTCTCCTGCACTCACTTCTTCTATAACTCCCTTTTTCTACCTCTGTAACTTTCTAATTAAACTTTCTCTTATAATCGGAGTATTGGCTCTGAATTCTGCTCTGAGCCAGAACTCAAGTACCGAGGTTGCTGGACTGAGCTGAGCACCTGGTGCTGCGAGCAAGTTGAGAACCAGCGATTTTGAGGACACACGAGTGGAGGAGAATCCTGGAAACTTGGGTACTCGGGGCAGGACTGACTTTAGGGAAGAGCAGGGCAGCAGAAAGAAAGAGTGAAGACAGGACAATCAAGCCAGGGATAGAAAGTGAAAGCTGGTGGGTGAAAGCGCAGGATCTGAGCAAAGGAGGAACTAACAGCAAAATGATTGATGACAGAGAGGCGCGAAGGACAAGGCAAGCAAAGAGCAGAAACAGGAGAGGAAAAGACCCCAAAGGAAAGTGGGATGGCCGGCCAAGAAGGAAGGACGCAGCTGAGAGGGAATTAAATTGACTTCAAAGCAGGTCACTCGTGGGGTTTAACGATGGGTTCCTGACACGAAGGGTCAGGGCCCATTAATCTTCTATCAGGAGCTGAAGGTTCAAGAGCCAAAGACATGTCAAACTGCATACACATGACTTCCAGGCTCATTATAATTACACCACAGATAAACGCTGGAACAGAGAACACTCAGAAGGCCTTAACTCCCTTTCTGATGAGTTGTCAGGATGCTCATCAGCAATCAAACCAAATAAACAACATGAAAAAGATACACTCGGGTCTAAACATCACTGATCAAGCAGAAAGAAGGTAAACAATTGCCCAGATAGGCTCCAAACAAAAAGGGAACCTAAACCAAGGCAGCTTATTTTATCTGGCATTCCTTGGAGCTTCTGCATTGTTGGTAAAGATTAGAACTGAAGTATGCAAACCCATGCTGATTGTAAACATCCCCTGCAGACTAGCCCATGGCCTCTGAGAGCTGGGGTCGGGGCTGGAGGGGGGCGTGTCAGTCAGAGTGGGGGGAGAGAGAGATCCCAAACCCTTCCAACTTTCTTGAGCAAACCTGGGTTGCAACTGCTTACCTTCCTCTATTCTTTCTGGATCTTTGAGAAGAATTGGTTTCCAGATGGTAGGACATTACATGGGACTATGCCGGACTGAAGTTTTCAGAACAATCTGCCTAGGTATTTATTGGTAATGACAATAGAAATGTCACCCCCCTCCCAAGCTTTCCTAACCTCTGGATTCTATGAGAGTTCTAGGTCTGAGAAAGACCTGTATTCCAGGAGTAGAACTGGAAGCATGGTTTGCAAAAGTGCCAGAGCCCCAAGAGTTTTGAAACCTGACACCACATTCCCCCATAAATCAGCAGACTGTCTGACTCTATGAGGACAGGTCTGATGGACACAGCTCAGCTTTGTTGCAAAGAGAGGGGTCAGCTGACACATAAAGGTGAGGACTTACGGGCCAACTGGTTGGCATAGAGCAGCAGCAGCAGGATTGTGCCTGAGCATGAACCATAATAGATTCTCGGGGTTACTGCTTATGGTGGTGGCCTCGAGCCTTCCCTGGTTCTCATTATATCCCTGGACAAACTTCTGAGATGTAATCTGTATCTTAGGAGAAAACTGCCCAGATGCTTAGTGTAGTGTTGAGTGCATGGGCCCTGGGGCCCAAAATGCCCCAAATCAAACCCTGCTCAGTTACGCACAACTCTGTACCTGAGGCAAGTTCATTGAAGTCTCTACCTCCATTTCCTCATCTGTAAAATGTAGATAATAATAGTGACAGAGGACAGTAATAAGAATTAAATGAGACAATACTTTGTGTTTTTAAAAGTGTCTGCAGGTACCAAGTGTTCAATAAGTATTCTTTGTGCCAAATTCCTGGAAAATTATTACCCATTAAAAGTTTGCAAGAATGGGGCTTTTTGGAATTACATCATGAACAGGTGCCCTTTCAGTTAAGAAATGCATCCCACATTCTATTAGAACCTAACAATATTTAACTTGAACTCTAAGATTTTGCTATACAAGATGGATGGAAACATTTTCTTTAAACATAACTGCCCTCCTGGGAGATTGTGGGCTTTCAGGCAGAGGCCCTTCACCCTGGTGCAGATTTTCCAGGCCTGACCCAATTAGAAAAGCTCCCCAGAAAATAACACAATCCCACCAATAGGTAGCTTTAAAGAGAGTATTTGCTCTACTCTAGAACTGACCACAGCTGGGTTTTCACTAGCCAGCTCCTCGAATACATTTAAACCGTGAGTTGATTTAAAAATATAAAAAAGTCAGACAGGCCCAGTACCCAGAAGCACAGCTGTTCTCTACAGGGAAGTATATACATCCCAGTTTCTAGCAACTGTTGCTGATTTCACTTACGCCGAGTCTCAGTTGCTCCCTAATGGCCAGTGGAAGCACCGGGGCAACGACACCAGTATCGACTCCGCTGCGTAGTTTAGCCTGCTCTGCGACAGGGCATCCCGCTCTGGCCACCCACTTCACCAAGTACCCCTTATGCAAAGCAAATGAGATGAGCCAAGGTGGATGGTCCAGCGTAACTGCATCCAAATTATTGAAGAAAAGCAATTAAATTGATAGAAGCTATCATTTCTTATCTCTGATGTGACTTCATGCCCGATATATATCTCATTTACTCTTCTCAACAATCGTGACTTGGAGATTGTTGCTTCCATATTTTTGAAGGACAAAGTGAGTCTCAGGACTGTTGTGCAATTTGGTCAGGGTCATCAGGTGTTAAGTGGAGGAACAGGATTTCAAACCTGACTGTTAAGTCTAATTTCTTCCCACTTCCCAAAGCTATTTCTCTAAGCCCTCCTTTTTTTTAAATATATCTTTATTGATTTCAAAGAGAGGAAGGGAGAGGGGGGAGAGAGAGAGATAGAAACATCAATGATGAGTCATTGATGGGCTGCCTCCTGCATGTCCCGACTGGGGATCAAGCCCGCGACCTGGGCATGTGACCTGACTGGGAATCAAACTCTGATTGCCTGGATCCTAGGTCGATGCTCAACTGTTGAGCCACACCCGGCCGGGCTCTAAGCCCATCTTTTAAAGGAGAGAGGTAAAGTCAACCTCATATCCAGAGTAAAAAGGTATTTTTAAGTGTACTGAGTATCCATGCCCTGCCAGCATGGGTAATGTAGCTGTTCACCACAGAAGATGTCTTGGCTCAGCTCAGAAAACTTTCAAAGTCAGCATTCTTGTTACCCATCACATTGACCTGATACCATAAGACAGGGCTGAGTATCTCCCAGTTCTCAATAAGTATTAAATAAGAACTCTTACCCTCATGGGGTTAAGGCATATAAACAGAGCTGGCTCCACACAAGTAAAGCAGAGAAGTTGTGGTACCGGAGTGGATACACTCAAAGGAGCCAGCAGATAAATCCTGGGAGATTCCAAAGCCCATTTCTCTATCAGAGACTTTGTAGTGTGGGCCAGCAGCCCTACTTCTCGTGCTGGGCCCTTATCGTCCCTTGTTCAGGCTGTGGGGACCAAAAGACATGGGGCCATCCCAGCCACGTCCTGTAGTCTCCATTTGTCCCAGAAAGAGCTACAGAATTGAGTGGTGGTAGAACCCACTACTAGAACCCACTTCTAAAAACCCCACGTTTGGTCCTATAATTCTCACTGGTCAAGGAGACTGTCAACGCCTATCGTCTCAAGGAGCTCCTGCTTTGGGAAAAACTCCAGACAGGGACTCAGTGTTAGAACTTTCAAGAATAAGACACCCGCCCTGGCTGGTGTGGCTCAGTTGGTTGAGTGTAGTCCGTGTACTAAAAGGTTGCCGGTTAGATTCCCCATCAGGGCACGTGCCCAGGTTGTGGGCTCTCCCCCTTCGGGGTGCATGCAGGAGACAGCCAATCAATGTTTCTCTCTCACATCGATGTTCCTCTCTCTTTCCCTCTCTCTTCCCCTCTCCCTAAAATCAATAAAGACATTTAAAAAAATAATATGGCACTCGAATCACATGAATAATTTTTCTTGATTTTTTTTTTTGAGACATTCAACCAAATAACAAGGTTTTCTTTTTTTGTATGGTTTGGACATCTTTCAGCAGCCTGTATACAACATAAGGCTAACTAATCTTTTAAAAATGCTTTTATTTCTAAGTTCAGCAAAAATGGTGCAATTTGGTCATAAACATAGGAATCAGATGTTTCTTCTTGTCTTGGGGAAAAGTCCAGAGACCCATAGTATCAATATACTGCAAGTTAAAACTAAGGCAGACTAAGTGCAAAGATAGTGTACACACCCCAAAAGCAGGGCTTTACAACCCTTTATCACATTAACATCTTTCATTGTCCTCACCTCAAGCGGTGGCTTGGAGACTGGCACACTTTAACACTCTTCAAGGGGTGACCCTAATTCTCTACGCCTACCTGGCCGTCTGTCAATCAAAACTGAAACCGAAGGAAAGGACTCAGGGCGAGGTGTTTATCGTGTGGACGTTGTGCTGTGTGTGTATCACTCACAATTCAGTAGGAACTCAACCCATGCTTGTTGAGTCTTGTTTCTGTGAAAGACCTTTACCTGACATGAGATGGCTGTTGTAAACATTTCAGGGGGACCTACAGGAAAAGTCTGTAATTGTTTTTGAGGAATTTCCTTTATGGCCATCTAGAATCTTGTTACTGATCAGGTAATTATCCTGAATGGACCTCTGAGAATCTGAGAACTGACTTGTGATCGGCTTTAAACAGCACAGGACTTTCCGCTTATACAATCCTGTAGCTTCATTTTATTACTCAATCCTGATTTTCCCCTTTTGCCTCAATTGCTTTATTCAATCTTGCTCTCTGCTATATATAATATATAAAGAAATAGACATACTGTAAAATAGTATGTATTTTTGTCAGCCACCAGAAATCCTTTTAATTAGGAAAATGTTAAACATAATAGCGGAATGATGTGTGCCCCTAATTGGTGGTGTGGTCTTTCTTCTTTAGAGCAATTTATCTTTTTTATTGATATCTCTTTTCTAATACTATGTCGATTGTCTCCAAATAAGATTCTGGAGTCTCTTAAAAATGAGCGGGCAAAATGGGTGAAGATAATACAAAGGTATAAACGTCCAATTATAAAATAAATAGGTCATGGGAATGTAAAGTGCAGATGGTGACTATCGTTAGTAACTATATTGTATATTTGAAAACTGCTAACAGAGTAGATCTTAAAAGTTCTCATCACAAGAAAAAAATTGTAACTGTGTGATGATGGATGTTAACTGGACTGAGTGCGGTGATCGTGTCTCAGTGTGTACAAAATCAAATCGTTAGGTTCTACACCTGAAACTAATACGTTATTGTCAATTCTGACTCAATTAAAAAATAAGTTAAAGCTTAAAATAAAAATAAAAAATGGGTGGAAGAGGCCATTGGTTTTATTTAGAAAGACACTGCCCTGTGGCCTAGCTTTTCTTTTCTCCTTTCCCTTTAGTTTTATATGCTGGCCTCTGTATTCTGCAGCCAATCGTCCCATCTCCCACCCCAACCCACTGCCCCCAGGCAACACTCAGCGGTCCTTAACAATACCTGGGCCACCAGGCCGTCTCTAGCACATAGCACAGTCCCTGCCCTAAAGCCCTGAACACAGCCCTGCAGCCCAGGACACGGTAAATTGTATAAATATCCACTCCCTGGTTTGTTTCAGGGAAGCTGACAGGTCTCTGTGGAAAATATCGCAGAGACTGGTATGCTGAAAAGAAATAATCATACAGAGCCTCCCTGAGGAGCATTTAGGTCCACGTCATTAATCTTTGTAACACTCTGATGGAAGAGGCAGGAGGGTCCGCTCATCCAGTGTTTCATAAGTGAGAGTGAAATCAAGGGTCCTTATGACTTTCATTAAATTTCATTTTAAATCCTAGCTCTAGAAATCATCCATCTCTCTGTCTCTCTGTCTCCATCCCTAGGAGACCTAGCCTTTCCCCCTGATAATCAGCAGCCCCTGAGGCAGCAGACGACAGTAGCCCAGAGCTCACTAATGCTCACACTCTCAGACCCCTGGCAGGCTAATGATAACATCTTGACATAAGTTATTTTTCAGCTCCTGAGCCCTAGGGTGGCCTGACCCCCTGGCTACTTGTCCATGAAAACAGACAGAGGGATGCTGGAAAGGCCCTCCGAGCTGTGCTCAAGACCTGAAGAAACGATTCACGACCCTTGCCTCACCTCCGACCAATCAGCTCCCAGCAAGACCTGAACCCCTAACCCCCCGTGTCTTGTGACTTTGCCCTATATATATAATCTGTAACCTACATGCCATCGGGGAGTTCGGGCTTTGAGCATTAGCTTCCTGTTCTCCTGATGGCACCCTTCATAACAAAACAGCCAATATTTCTCCCCTGCACCCCTCGGTGTGGAGTGTTGGGCTCTGCTAGTCCAGACCGAGTGGATGAACTTTCTGTTTGGTAGGAAATGAGGCAGATGGGGGGGCACAAGCTGGGGACGGGGGAGCTTGTCTGTGATGCTGGACAGAGTTTGGGTATCAGGAGAGCAAACTGAAGACCCTGGAGGTGCCTGTTACACTCAGCCTCATCTTGCCACATGCCACGCAGGCTGCAGCCTGAGCAGATGCACATCTTGTCTTTTCCCGGAGCGGCTACCTCCTCAGGGGACTGGTATGCATCCGTGGCCAGCCACAGCCACTTCTGCTTGGCTTTGCTCTCCAGCCAGCCCCTCAAGACTGACGCTGAATGTCACACTGTCAGTAGCTGCCAATTAGTTTAAGTTCCAGGCCTCCAGGCAAAGGTTTTCAAGAGGTCTCTGCTCCAGCCCACCTCTTTCATGAGTGCTCTGACCACCCACCCTGGGGATTGCCTCCCCTGGCAAACCCGGGCTGTTTGGCCCCAGAACCTTCTCTGACACCTCATTCTTATCTAGGCTCAGTGTAGGGGCTAAAAAGGAGGCAGCAAAGTTGGCTCTGTCCCCAAGCTTCTGCCACACAGCTGCGCATAACGGACAGAGTTTGGCTTTTATCATTTGCAGCCTAGATGACTTTCTCCGGGAGGCTGCATGTCCCCATATGTGGCTTATTAACTATTTAATGAAGCTGGTAACTAATCGCCTGCACCTTTCTCTGTTATTTGTAGAATTACCATGCACGAGGCAGCCGTAGGAAAACGAAAGGAGTCAAGATGAGAAAAAAGATAGCAAGATACCAAAACCGAGTAATTGGTAAGAAAATAAAAACAGGACCTGCTACAGGATGGCCTCTTCTCTGGGAGACGAAAATTAAACACTTTTGTGGGTCAATCTGAAGTGATAGTCTTTTTTTTTCTTTTCTTTTAAGTGACAGTCTTTATAAACTCTAGGATGGATTTATTTTTCATGTGGTCAGAGAGGTAGCTATCTCTTTAGGAACCCAAACAACTGTTGTGAAATAAACTCATATATACAGAAAGGGGAAACTTAAAAGTTAAAACTGAAAATTCTGCGTAACCATTTATGTTAAACATAACAATAGCTCATGTCTAGTGAGCACTCAATATATGCCTGGCACTGTGAGAAATGCTTTATATGCATTACCTCATTTAATACAAACATTTATGAGGGAGTTCTCCCCATTTTACAGATGAGAAAACTGGGCTTAAGAAAGGTTAAAAATAACTTGCCCCACGTTCACCCACCTAGGAAGCCTACAACCTGGGTTTGAACATAAAGTGTTTTCTTTTTTCTGACTCCATAACTGTCACTCAGGGTTTGCAAGCTTCTGAAGTGTCTTTTAAATTACCAAGTGAAAATTCACTTATTTTGTGTAGCGCCATATTTTTAATATTTGCGTGTTTTATGGTCGTCCATGTCTAGGTAAGATTTGCAGGAAAAAACACCAAGAAGTCAGGCTCCTAGCTTCAAGGACTATTGTATCAAATAAAATCATAGGTGTGAAAAAACACACAACCCCAAACATTTGGAAAATAAAGAAGCATTCTGCAAAGGACCGAGGATGTCATTGCTATTAAAAATGTGAAGGTGCATGGGACAGGCATGGTAATTCTCAGTTGATCAGAATACTTTGAATCAAAACACCTGCCCACCTAGCCAGGCAGCACCCCCACTCCTAGCATGTGAACAGCTACCGTCCACCTCACCCCCGGGGGTGGAGTTAGACGGCACAACTCGTGCTCTTGCAACTGCCTCTGGGCCAGACCACTTGCTTGGCTCTGCGGGACACGTTCATATCACCGGTTTCTCTTTATCAGGCCCAGGCATTCCCAATGTGCAATAAAGTGGTAAGAGGCAGACCTACACGAATTACAGCTGAGTCCCCACCAAACGAGCTGGTTGGCGCCCCCAGCCTGGTTTTTCAGGCTACCCATAAATACCGCTGTGTAAGTGGGGGTGCGGGAAGCGCTTCAGCCTCTCGCTGGCCTTCCAGGAGCTTCCAGCGCTCACGGGTGTGCGTGGCCTTCAAGCAGCATTAAAGCAGCCGAGGGCAGGTTGAAACCCCCCGGAGAGGCGCTGGGGGGCCCTGCTAACAAGTGAAGCGGGCCGGGGGCTTTCTCCTGGGATTCCAATGAGGACAGGCGGAGGTCGGGCTGTGGCAGGCTTGGGGGGCACCCTGGGGGAGCCCCTGTAGTCTTTCCACACCTCCCGCCGCCAGGAGGAAACGGCGCGGCGGGAAAGCCCGGGGCAGGCGCTCCGGGCGGGACAGCAAACGTCCCGGCCCCGGCCGTCAGAAATCAACTGATGACAGGAAGGAAGCGTGTTAACCCCTCTGCCCCCCCTTCCCTCCTCCCTGGGGGAGAAGCAGCTCCTCCTCTCGGTCGGGCGACCCTGGTGCAAAACGCGAGCAGCCGCCGGCTTCGCGCACCCTGCCCTCCGCTCCCGGCCCAGGACAGAGGCGAGAGGGAGGGCGCAGCGCAAAGCCGAGCCCAGCGTCGGGTAGGTCGGCGTGGCCATCCCGAGCCACGACCTGGACCCGCGACCCTCGCTGGGCGCCCCACTGACCTTGCAGCCTACGGGGCTTGCCCTCCGCACCCCAACTCCTAGCCTGGTCCCCCAGCCCCACAAAGCCCGGAGCCCCTGTGCCGTGCGCAGGTGGCGCAAACGCCCCCGCCCTCTGGCGCCTCCTGCCGGGGAGAGGGGCGGCGGCGGGGCCGCGGAGCAGCCGGGCGCAGGGCGGGGAGCGGGCGCCGGCGCCGGGAAGAAGCCGGGAGCGTCCCCGATGGTGCCGCCGCCTCCGAGCCGGGGAGGAGCGGCGACGGGGCAGCTGGGCAAGAGCCTGGGTCCGCTGCTGCTGCTCCTGGCGCTGGGACACACGTGGAGCTACCGCGAGGAGCCCGAGAACAGCGACAGGTAAGCGCCGCCAGCCCCTGCTTGGTGCACGCCCGGCGCTCGGGGTGCAGGCGGCGTCTCCCGCCTCCGCTGCGACCCGCACACGCTCGCTCCGTCCGTCACGGGCTGTGCGCTTCACTGCCCCGCGCGACGCTAAACTCTGCCCCCGGTTGAAGCCTCCGCGCCCTCGGCCCGGGCTCCCCCCGTCCGTGATACTCCTGCCGCGCGCTCCTGCGGTCCGCCTCTTCAGCCCCTGCCCCCCGGGGTTGGGTTCGCCCGGTGGGACCCTCGCCTGGCCCGCCCCCGCCCCCGGAGTCCGCCGGGCGCCCGGGCTCGGGGACCTGCGCCTGCTGGGCGCACCGGGACGCGGGGCCCCCAGCGCGCCCTGGCGTGCGCTCCCCCGCGGAATCAACGACTTTGCCTCTCTGACTCTCTCGTAGAGAAGTCTGCTCAGAAAACAAAATCGCCACGACCAAATACCCGTGCCTGAAGGCTTCGGGCGAGCTCACCACGTGTTTCAGGTAAGCCCGGGCTCCACCGAGTCCCCGCAGTGCGCCCTGGCTGCTGGGAAGGAGGGGGTTGGAGGTGCGCCGGGGGACCCGGGGCCGCGGGGGTGCTGGGAGAGGCTGGGTGAGTTCTCTGTGGTGCAGACCTTTGTGTGTGTTCCGGGCTACAGCGACAACGGGCGCGCGAGAAGTGTGCACCTAGAGGCTGTGCCCTGCGATGCAGAGGCTGTTGACTGGTTTCTGGAATACTTGCGTGGTGGCTGGAGGGGAAGACGCTGAAAACTCATAAGGAAAGTGGATTGGATTGTGGTTGTAAGCAGTGAGGCAAAGACGAATGACTGCTTTTGTATTTTGTTTTGTAAACACAACGTCAAGTAAATACTTGGCCCTCAGCTGCCTTGTGACCTTCTACCAGGACAGAGTGTAATACTGCCGGGGCCTCTGTGGGCAAAGGAGTGGGGAGAGGACTGGGGACTGTTGATACGGTTGTGTTGAGTGAAAACAAAACACGTCGAGATTGTTGAGCCACAAGAAGGGGAACAGTCTCTTTCCTGAAACATGGCCCGCAGCTCACCTGGGTGCTTGTTAAAACTAAGCCTGGATAGAGTTAGGGAATCTGTAGTTTGGAAAAACCTCCCCAGGTGGTTCTTTTTCAACAAAAGAAGGGGGAGGCACTGTTCCCTGCTTGCAGCTTTTTGGAAGTGAGGGTTGATGTTTTTCACTGTTGTATTCTTGGCTTGTTCCCACGCTCTCCCTGGATGGAAGAGGCATGCCCCCATAAGCGTTTACTAGTTGCCTGCTTTTTAAAGGTGCTGTGGAAGATACTGGAATCCCCCACTCACACCGGACTCCGTCTCTGTCTTTGAGAGGCATACACTGTTTGGGGTGCTGAGATAAATACTGAGTAGTACTAGGTGACGCTAGGACTCCCAGAAGTGAACCAAAAGAAAGATTTACTATTTATAATGTCAGTGAAGGAATCGACCATAATGTTCTCAGCTGTAAGAAACCTTATTTCATGTCTCCACAAGCTCAGGTGTAAGTGGTTTCAAGGCTGGTCAGTTAAGTGGTACAAAGGCACAGTCAGCTATATCATGTACCATGCTTTAAAATCTGTTCTTGGCGGTGAAATGACGACCTTTTAGGTGAATTGACAGTAGCTCCTTGGGAAGGGCTGCCTTCTCCCGGACATGGGTGGTGAACACTGAACAATACGTGAGGGTTGGGAAAGGGGGAAGTGTGTTCAGTTGTCAGGTAAAGACTAGAAGAGGTTAACTGGGTAAGCAAGGTCACCCAGCTGGTGAAATGACCTGGTGGGGCTGGCACCAGAATTGTTTGCCTGGTTCCAGTCCTGTGTTCCATCCACACAGCCACAGTATTTGTTCAGACACATTGTTTTCCTGTCACAAGTATGAAGCCTCTAACTTAATGTGGAAAGTGTCCCTGAGATGGTTTGCTCACTTGCTCAGTCCCTGAAGGTCAGACTGCACGTAAATCAGTGACAGTTACAGGATGCATGTCCAATTTTCAGAAACCATGGGTGCCTGATTAGTGTCCTAAAGCTCATTTCATTTGTTAGGCTGTTACTGTCATTTCCCCCCCCAGATTTTTAAAACAGCAGGGTTTCTTTCACACCTAGACTCACAAGAGACACTAGCAGTGTCTTGATGTGTTTTCACTAAGAGGAACAGGAAAGGATGTTTCCAGCTGGAGAAAATGGTCCCTGTGAATATTAAGTTATTTGGATTTAAGTTACTCCCTTTATGGGAGTCGAGAGTCCTGTGTGTACTCCATAGGTTTTATACTACTTCCATAATTTAACTTTTTCCTTTGCATTCTCCATTTTCTACTTCAGGTTTTTAAAATATTAAGTTATAAATAACATTAAGTACACAAATCTAAATTCTGTGGTTACATACGTAAACACCCATGCAACCTCCACTCGGGAACAATACAGCATTTCCAGTACTCCAGACGGCTGTCGCATGGCATCCAATCAGTACACCCCAACAAAAGTCAGTAGTTTCATAAAGACAAAGTTGGTTGGCAGTTGCTGCCCCCCACTTTGTTTTGAATCCTGCGAATGGAGGAATACTGTGTGCCTTCGCTTGAATTCTGGTTGTCCTGGCTCTGTAGAGATCTTGCTAGTTAGACTGGTCTGGAAACCAGCCATGTGGGCATCACCTGGAAGCTTGTTAGAGTCCTGGACCTCTAGAACCAGAATCTTCAGGTTAATGATGTGCTTTAAAGCTGGGGGAGCTTCTGCTGTAGAAACCAGGGTCCTCAACCTGGGTCATGGTGCAAACCCATCTAGATAGATCCTCAGAGGAACATGGAGGCCTCTGCAGATGGAGCACATCCACCTTGAGCCAGACTGAGAATCAGCCTTCCAGGAAACTGGCTCTTCAGCTCTTAGATGGCCCTTAATTAAGCTGTAAGTACAGCAGCAAAGCTACTACTCTGGGAATGTGACCTGATTATGTAGAGTCCCACTGTTTACCACATGTCTTTTGGTGAACAGCTTTAGCACAAGAGAAAGAACTTCTTGAACTTGTTGATAATGACTTAAATCATTGATATGGAAGATGGGTTTAGTACTAAAATGAGTATGGTAGATGCAATAAATCTGATATCCTACATGAAAGGATATGGAGATGAAAAGATGGGCTGAGAATAACCTTTGTTCTGTGCTTTCCTTCCCCTGCACATCCCCACATGGCTTCATCTAAGCATCTTTCCACTTTAGGCTTTTGTAATATGGTAAATAACGACAATTTGAGGATTATGTATTCAGCACTGCTCTATGTGCTTTACACTTATCTCTAATTTTCAGAGCCACACTGTAACATTTGTGTTCTCAGTTTTACAGAGGAGGGAACCCAAACTCAAAGGGATTAAGTAAACTTGCCCAGAGTCAGAGTTAACACATGTGAGAGCCAAGATTAAAATCCAGGTTTGTCTGACTTAAGCCTGGGCCCTTTCCTCATCCTAGAGGTATCTACAGATGAGGCTGAACTTTCCAGAACTTGGGACCTAAGTAAGGAAGATTATAAACTCAGGTGACTGGAAATTCAAAAGACAGTTCCATAGAGAACTCCAAGCATCCACCATGACCGTAGTGGTTCTGAATTACCATTGCCCTTAAGATCTGTCTTAAATAATTGACTCTGTAATATCATTATACACAGAATTGGTTCATACATGTAGAGCTTTCCTTCCTTATGGGATTTTTAACTTAATCACCGGATCCCTGTCTCTACAGACTCTCTACCCCAATGTGCATTGTGCCAATACCCAAAACTTAATGAAGTCGACTTGTTGAATGAATGCCCATGACAGCTGAACAAAAGTTTATATTGGCATTATCGTCTGACATAGGGCATATTCTCTTCCAGCTAAGATTTCGGGGTTGGTGTATGACCTAGCTGAGTTCATTTTAGGCAAACCAAGCATATGAAGCTATCATGGCATTCCTCCTCTTGTGGCTATTAAAGTTTTTCCCCTAAGCTGACTCTTTTTCTCTGACCCAACCATGCAGTTTGAACAAAAGGTTTGAGTTTACTTTCTTTCAACTTTATTGGTCTCATATCAATAAAATGAGACGTTAAAGGCTTTTTAAAAATAAAAATAGGGAATACATAATGTTATGTGTAGGAAATGTTAAATCCAACTTTTATTGAGTGAGGCTGTGTCTAAAAACATACTAGTTAACTTTTTTGATTTACTGAACATCTATCATGAGCTTAAAACAGTCCTAGAAAATGAGAAAAGAATAAGTTGCAGTCCCTGGGTCTGTTTATAGACCCAATTTTCAGATACGCCTTTGAAACTGTAACCAGCACACATAGTACACGTTTGAGTTCAAAGTCATGGAGTTCATACTATACTACCAATGATGGAGAGATTCAAGCATCTAGGAACGAGTTTATAGGTAAGAAGACAACATTGTGTTTTAACATGGCTCTTTAACATAGCGTGTTCAGTGTTTAAGTTGCATTAGGTACGATTTTCAGCTTTGGGGGTTCATGGACCTCCAAGTGGAGGCCGTCGGCTATATTTATCCAGGCAGCGGTATCTTACTAGGCACTGCTTTTGCTCAGGGTCATGTCCCCATAGGAAGTAATCACACAGGGGTGCAAAACCTCCCACTTTTCTTTGAGATAATAGGATTTGGCAACATTGTTGTATTAAATCTTGGAAGTTAATGTGAGATTTCTACAAATGTGTTTACTTGGAATTTGGAGGTTAAGAAGGTCACGTAATTAGAGCAGCATTGCCAGATTGAGAGCATCGGACTGTAGCTAAGGCTGTGCTGGGGGAAAGGCTGGAGGATGTCCTATCTGGTAGGTCACCGCGTTCCTACAGAGAGCTTTGGTAACGTCAAACACAGTGATCGAAACTCATCTGGGTTTGCGTTCCAGCTCTGCTAGTGTTGTGACCTTGAACAGTTTCTTAATCTCTCTGCTTTCGTTTTCTCTTTTGTAAAGTGAGGATCACATTAGTATTAAAGCTATAGGGTTGCCTTGAAGCGGAGACGAGTTAATATATGTAAGAAATACTCAGACTGTTACCTCTTGTGATCCCTGCTGCACCTCCCTACATCTGGCGTGGTGTGTGCACATAGTAGATGCTCCATGGACATCTGAGTTTCATTTGAGTTTTGGGCTTTGCAGTAGACATTTTTGAAAGTGCAAATTCAGAAACGGTGTTTATGTACAGGTCACACATCAGTTGTCCCTAGGTGCCTTTCCAAATGCAGGGTGGCCCAGACCAGGAAAATGACAAAGAACGTATCTTTGCTTCCTGCTTTCCACCTGACTACTCAAGGCACCCTACTCATATGACCATAAGGCCAGGCAGAGGCAGAGTTACCCCATTTTAGAGGATCTTAGACGTTGATCCCTTGCCTAGGGTCATGAAGTCTTATTGGCAGAGGCAAGAAATCAGATCCTTAGGTCCTCAGCCCAGTTCTGGTCTCTTCTCTGCTGCCTCTGTCCTATGCCCCACATACCTTACGACAGGCCCCCGAGGGCGGCTCTGTGAATAATGGTTGGCTCATTTTAGGGCGCGTGGTTCCCCTCTCAGAAAGCATTTGTATTTAACTGTCGGTACCCTGACGTTGAGGAGGAAGTAGTAATGAATGTTGTGAAGAACAGAGCAGGGGATAGGTGGAGGTGGCTTTGTGCAGAACTACCCAAGTCACAGGCCTGTTGAAGGCAGCCTGTTTCCCTGTGCTGGCCCTGTCTCCTGTTGGACAGTCGGCCTGCTGAGGGCCTGAGTCATCTCTCCCCCTCATGCCCGGGCAGTTCTGCATACATATTGTCAAATAATCCAGAGAATGAATAGATGAATGTTACAAGGAAATAATGAGATTTGACTTGAATCCGATCACCGGCACCTCTGAGACACGGCCATGGTCTGCATTGTTTCCCATCTGGCCTGCTTAACATGAACTGCTGGTTTGGTACAGGGCTGATTCTGGCAGCTCTGGCTAGCTCCACGAGCTTGCTATGTTAAATAACACCTGAAGAGGAGGTGGCATTCCTGCATTGTGACGATTGCCCTGTAGACACTGGCTCTGATGGGGAGGATGATAGTTTTCAAGGGGATCCTGCTTCCTCCCACAACCTATTTTTTTTAAGCTGAAGAACAGGTGTTAGAGGAGGGAAGGTAGCTGGCATTGGCCAAGGCAGCCTCTGATCACTTTTCACTCATTCTTGGAGACACAACACAGTGTTAGGAAACGGCTCACAATTGAACTCGCCACAAAAGGCTGTGCTTTCACTGGTGTGTCCTTTGAGCCTGGGTTCAGTTGCTTACTCTCATTGTCCCTGAAGTAGTTGATGCCTGACTTCCTACATTAACTTCACTTCATCTTTTCTGAGTGAAGCTGGCCTGGGTGCACCCAGAAAAAGCAAATGCGCTTTTTCTTTGTTCTAGAATACCCTCTCTCGTTAGGCAAAAGCTTGCATTTCAATCAGTAGTTTCTGAGTCAGTGCCTTCAGCTTCCGAAACCACCTACCCCGCTGCTCAGCAGGACACTCACTTTTGTGTGTTGGGGGGCTGCCTGCGCAGGGCATGGCAGAACACCCGGAACAAAGGTCTCCGCTGGGTTTCAGTTTACTTTTCCATCCTCCAAATAAAAGCAATAAACAGCTGTAACATCTGTAGCTCCTCTTTTGCCAAACTAGGTTCTTCCTTTTCCGTGAAGCCATTTACCAGTTTTAAAGTTTCGCCAACAATTTTCTTTCATTTACTCAACAAATACCTGTGAGCTTGCTGTGTGTGCCAAGCAGTTTCTACACACTTGGAGTACATCTGTGAATAGAGTAGATAAAAAAACACACAACTCTGTTATGGAATTCATGGACTTTAATTCCACTTATCTTTCAGTAGAAGAACTCTGAGCCAGAGATGACCTTTGGGACATTTTTAAGAAAGTTGTTTTTGGCACACATCTGATTAATGTCACATTTGGGGGGCTAGGAGCTTGAAATTTCCTGTGGCCCAGCTGTATTTCAGCAAGAGAAATCCCACAGGTCTAAACAGGGACACAAGAACCCAGGGATGTGGGAACCAAAGATTTCTTTCTGCAGAGGTGCTAGCAAGAAATTACCATGTGCCACAGATTCCTTCTAAGCATTATTGGAATGTGAAAGCATTACTAGGAGGTGGTGAATTCTCTGGCCATGTGCCCTGACAGGTGGACAGTGACATCAGAATTGGCCCACTTGGTACCTCAGCCAGTTCACCTTGTATTTTCCTAGAGTAACTTCTAGCAGAGTGCTTGCACCTCCAATGTTGCCTGATTTCTCCTAACGATCCATTGTAGATCTATTGTCATAAATGCATTGGGGCCTTCTGGATGATTTGTTTCCATCTGAAACACCTGTAGGGTGTTTGCCTCTGAGCAGAGGAGTGCTTTAGCTTCTTTCCAGCTTCAAGGTGTGATCCATGCAAGTCAGTAGCAGATCTGAGAGAGCTTGGCTGGGCCTATATATTGCTTCCTTGTTTATGGTGGTAGAACATGAACTAGACTTCCTATGCCCTTGATGATCTCAAAAACTTGAACCCCATCCGTTCTCAGCCTTCATTCTTAGCCTTTCTCTCTTGGCTACTCCTGTGGGGTGTCTTCTGTTTAACCCTGCCAGAGTGAAGCCCCCCCCCCATCTTTAGTCCTCTGGGGATGGCAGGGGTAGATGTCAGCCTGAACTGGTCGGAAGCCACGAGGGCCCTCTGCACTCAGATCTGGCCCTGGGAGTTTGGTGGAGAGAACAGGAATTGGCAAAGGAGGCCCCATGGCATGTTTTTATACAACCCATGATCTATGAATGCTTTTTACATTTTTAAAAGGTTGTAAAAGAAAAGTCTATGCAACTGAGACCTTATTTGGCCCCCAGAGCCTCAGATATTTACCACCTGGCCCTTTGCCAACCTCTAAAGAGACATCTGAATACAAAGGCCAGGAGTGGATTTCTCTGCCAATATGTGATCTCGTCCACAGGTCTGAGTCCTCAAGAGGCGACTTTGGGGGGCGTCTAATCAGCTTCATCTTTGGGTCCTTTGCCTATGTATTGCCTCACTCTATTAGTGGATCTCCTGGCCTGGGTGAGCATCTTTGGCCGTGCCTTGGTTTGCTGATCTCTAGGAATCACTTATTATAGTTACTGTTGAGATGGAACTCTTTCGAACCATCATCCCTAAGTGACACACTAAATGGACATAACTTGTCAGGACGTTAAGGAGCTGGACTTGACTGCAGCCAGTTAAGTATTAACTCACTGCTGTTCTGCATTCCCAGGATAAGCCTTGCCCTCCCACCTTCCCTAATTCCATATTTAATTCCTGAACTTGCATATTGATCATCACATGCTTGTATGGCTCGAAGCCACCCCTCCATAAACTTCATGTTAGTTGTGAATTTCTGCAGGGGAAAACTCATATTCAGAAACATATATTTTGAGGAACATCTAGAAGAAGTCATTTTCAATGAAGAGTATCCTAAGAGTGGCAACATTGTTTTTCCTTATATGGCTAAAAAGTGTCATACCTTACTACAGTTGCTCTATGTACAGTACAGGGTGGGCAAAGTAAGTGTACAGTTGTGAGTACATGAAACAGTATATATTAACTATTTTCCATATGAACAACTGTAAATCTGCTTCTGTCCCACCCTGTGTATCAGTACTTAAACTTTTGAACTTAAACTCCAAACCGCCTTTTCACAATGCCAACTTTTTGTTTTCTAGATGTTTTTAAAAGATTATTGAATTTATTGGGGTGACATTGGCTAATAAAACTATGTAGGTTTCAAGTGTACAGCTCTACAATGCATCACCTGTATATTGTATTGTGTGTATCACACAATGCCAACTCTTGCTCCATGAAAGATGGAGAGCCCTAAATAGTGATGCTTCCTGCCCCTGAGATGGGGAAAAGGTGAAGGAAAGAACTACTTAATAGAAATATTTGGAGGGAAGAGAGCCAAGTCTGCTAATGGTATTTTGGAGGAGAAGAAAATTCTTGGAATACACCAGTTGACATACGAGGGATGTTAAGATGTTGTGGGGTGTGACAAAGAGGAAAAATAGGGGTCTGAAAATCTGATGAAGAGAGCATCCTATGGATATGAAGTTGGGCAAAAAAGTTTGTCACGTGGGAGCTTTTGACCTTGTTCACAGCCATTTTTACTGAATTAGTTAAACGGAGCTTAAAGGCAAACTAAGCTTATGTAGATTGACAGACACATTTTCTAACGTCTTGCATGCATGTGGTCAGCACTGTTTCTTTGGAGGTCAGGATGGATATATGCCAGTGCTTTGCCTCCAACTGACCCCTGTCTTTGTTTTCATTAGCATCGCCCTTGACAATGTGTTCGTGTTTCATTCTGAATTTTTCCTATAGAGAAATGGCTCACAGTTTTCGTGGTGAAAAATTGTATGGCAGAGTCGAGGTTGCCTTCCTAGGAACCCCCCAGGACCACACAGACTGTTCATAGGAGGAAAGAGCATTCCACAATAGTGCACCGGAGCCTAGTTCTGGCAGGCTCCGAGAGGTTGGAAGAACCTGGGATGGAGCATCAATGGGATCTTTTGAGTAGAGCTTGAAGGATTTTATATTTCAATATTAACGTACATATGTTAGTTTTCTAGAGATCACTCTGGCATGCTCTGGCCTAATTGTGTGGACATAAGGAAAGATAAATCGTATGCACAAACCCCATGCTTAGTGGAGTTAGGTGGAGGTCACTTAGGCAACATTTCTATCTGGAATACAGCTGAAAAAGGAAGGAGACAACCCCGGTCAGTATGGCTCCGTTGGTTGGGCTGTCGTCTTGGGCACCAAAAGGTTGCCGGTTTGATTCCTGGTCAGGGCACATGCCCAGGTTGTGGTCTCGATCCCGGGTAGGGCGTGTGCAGGAGGCAGCCAATGGATATTTCACTTTCTCTCTCCTTCTCCCTCTCTAAAAATAAATTTTAAAAATCTTAAAAAAAAGGGACAGAGGGAGGGAGTGTTGAACAGCAAAGCAGAAGTCACAAAGGAAATAGATATCACAGAAGACTTTTAGTAGCCAAAAACAGATGAGAAATGTCATGTACTTTCCTTGTGGATGAGTCCCCTGGTCGCCCTATGTGTGCGGGCTGGCTCTGCAGAAACCATTCTAGCTCCTCACACGTTCTCACTCAGGGTCTCTGAGCAGGTCTGTGGCCAAGCGGGGGCCCTAAGCCGGACAGTCTGACTCCAGAGCCTACGCTCTTAACCACTGGGCTCTTCTGAAAGACCTGATAATTGCGGTTACCTTGCCAACCACAGGTTTACAAGAGGCACTTAGAAGAGGGAGGGAGGGCAGCTAGAAATAGGGATGGCAATCCCCTGGTAATGACTGGTGGAAACCTAAGTTGGACAAGTTATCAGAAGTAGACACAAGATCCTCCCTCCCCCTGTATTAGTTTGCTCAGGGTTCCTAAATAAACTACCATAGACTTGGGGTGGTTAAACAACAGAAATGTATTTCCTCAATTCTGGAGGCTAGAAGTTGAGATCAAGGTGCAGACAGGATCGACTCCTTGAAAGGCCTCTCTCCTTGGCTTAGAGATGGCTCCCTTCTCCCTGTGTCCTTGCATGGTCTTTCCTCTGGCCTTGTCTGTGTCCTAACTTACACTTCTTATAAGGACATCACCTCATTGGGATTCATTGGATTAGGGCACATTCTGATGATCAATTGAAAGCCTCTATCTCTAAGTACAGTCCCATTCTAAAGCACTGGAGTTAGGACTTCAACATGTGAATTTTAGGATAATTCAGCCTGTAATATATCCCCCTAAACTAACCCTCTCTCTCTGACTATGTAATTAAGGGGACATTTTTCATCCACACTTTAATCCACTATGGTACTCCTGAGCCATCCAGTGAAATTAAAGTACCTTCAGCAATACCACTGGAGAAGGGAAAGGATTAGCTCGTGTCTAAAGTGGCATAAACCATAATGTTTGTGCTGTTGACCTCCATGGAACCTCTCTCCCCAGGGTGGTTCCCAATGGTGAATATAACCTGTTCTAGCCCCTTACAGTGAGATTTCACATTGAAATTGCAGATGCTCGGGCTCTACTGCAGATCCACTGAATTAGAATCTGCATTTTAACAAGGTTCCTGAGTGTCTCCCCAGGAACCACCCTGGGGAGAGAGGTTCCATGGAGGTCAACAGCACAAACATTATGGTTTATGCCACTTTAGACACGAGCTAATCCTTTCCCTTCTCCAGTGGTATTGCTGAAGGTACTTTAAATTCCGAGCAGCGCTTCCCTGATGATCACTGCATCATTCCCGGGCTCGCTCACTCTCTTGGCTCATCTTTGCTTCCTGTTTGTAAAACTGAAGGCAGCGAGTCACAGCCTGGACTGCACATTGGAACCACCTAATGAACTTAAAAAAATAAATAAATAAAAAAATCCCAGTGTTCAGGTCAACCGCACCAGACACCAGAAGCTCTGGAGGGGTGGGTGCCAGGCACCAGGGGTTTTTAAAGCTCCTTGCACGATGCCAATATGCAGCCAAGGAGGAAAACCTTGGAGCAAAAAGGGGTTAGCGGCCTGGCCTTCTGTGCCCCCTAAGCCTGTGTCCTACTTATGTTTAACAGTTGATCCAGGTCCATGCCCGTTGACAGGAACGTGTACAGCTAAAGCCTGTATTGGTGGGCCCTTGGAAGCCTGGGGCTCCCATCCCTTGTCTGCTAGGTCCTAGTCTTCTCCTGGCATCTCCTTTCTACTCTGTGAGGGGTGGTTGGAGGGCAGTCAGGGGAGCAATGAAGTGGGCCGAGGTGGATCACAAAGGGTAGAGAGAGTTCTGAGTTTCCGAAGCGGATCAGCTCTAAGTCTCGTGGTGCGAATTCCATCACTTTTCATTTCCTATTGCTGGCTCTCAGCTTGGTGTCTTTAGCTACTAAGTGACCTTAAGTGCATTTTTAAAAAATATTTTGCTTTGTTGCTGCACTGCATGGCTTCTCCCAAGATATAAACATGGCTCAGCATATTATAAATGAAAGCTTTTCAGTGTCAAGCTGTGTTTTTCTTTCCTTGCAAGCAGCAAACACAAACACACTTTTTCCCACGTAGTGTGAGAGAACCTATGTGCTGGCCTGGAAGTCTCCCGAGGCTTCCCCTGTGCTAACTGGAAGAACTTCTCAACCCCCAGCAAACCTAAGGCTTTTTATAGGTTTGCATTAACTTGAAGCAGCATGAGACGGTGCGCTCTGCGGTTTCACTGTGTAGTTATCATTCCAGTGCTCTACTTACCATATGGCTTGAAACCAAGCAGTCCCGAACATGTCTAATGTATTGCATAGTTACATATACAGAACTGCATCTTTTGAGTGTAATAACAGCAATTATGCTGATTAAATAGAAATAGAAATTACTATAAATCCAGAAATAAAGGAACTGTCATTGCATTTCGGGGATGGATGTGCCCCTGAGGTTCTTACTGAGGGATTTCTCTGAATTGGAGGTTGGCAAGATGTGAAGCGGTTCATAAGTGATCTGTTTTGAATGCTTTCAGAGTTTGATAGCATAATGAGTGTGGCACCTTATTTGAGCGGAAGTAATAGGAATGGGTATTTAAAATCTATTTTTAAGTATTGACTTTAGAGAGAAGACGGAGAAGGGAGGGAGGGAAGGAGGGCAAGCAAATGAGAGGGGGAGAAATATTGATTTGTTCCACTTTCTTATGCATTCATTGGTTAATCCCTATGCATGCCCTGACCAGAGGTCGACCATGCAGGGGGATCGAACCCGCAACTTTGGCAGATCAGCATGATGCTCTAAGTGAGCTACCCAGCTAGGGCTGGATATTTAAAATCTTAAGTGAAAGCATGAAAGGATCCCAACAACTTATTCCACACCTCTGCTGCCCCCACTCTCAAGTCCTTTCCCAGAGACCCCTTGTGTTTGGGAACCGCATTTTAGATCGAGGCAAACCCAAGAATGATTATCTGTGGAGGGCACATGCAGGTCAATGACAGGGTGCTCAAACTGGAGGTGCCTGGCCCAGGTGGTAACCATGCCGTCTTAGGGCAGGAGGAGGTTGGGGCCTTCACACACCTGGAGCCCTTTCTGGGCAGCCAGGGCTGGGTGGGTGGGGTGGGGAGGGGATGCCCACTTTGGGAAGCGCCAGTGTAGACCACCCCCCTTACCTATCCAGCTCTGTTCAAGCCTCATCTCCAAGTCCAGCCTCTTCAGTGAGTCCTTCCTTGGCTGTTTAAGACATAATTTTCACATCCATTCTTGAAAATATGATTTATATCATCTCAGGACGTGTATTTATCTGTTCACTCATCCACAGCTTGGCTCTGTTGCATTGTCTTGACATTGGTATGTGCTTGTGTGTGTACCTTTGATGTGATGCAGCTTTTGTTTTGTGAAGCCCAGGGTGCTGCTGGGATCATGTTTAACTCCCTATGTCCCGGACAGATGAGGGTGTCTTCCACTCTTCTTAGTACTTTACAATTGAGGGGCTTGGCTCCTGCTGGAAACTGCCATAATTGACGAGGGGAAAACACTTTTATTTTTTAAAGAATTGATAAAGGAAGGTCATGCTTTCCAGTTCTGCAAGGAAAGGGGCACAAAAAAAGACGTCCTCCCTTTTTAAAACTTTACCTTTTGTGATGAAAGCAATACTTGCTCTTTGCACGTCTTATACCTGGCAGTGTATGACTTAGAACAGCGGGTCCTTCCTAACCTCAGCCCTCCGGATTGACTGCCGAGGGACTGGATGCATTTTTCCTCACCTTTCCATATCTGTACAAACACACATACTTGTAGATACTACTTATAGATATGGGATTGTTCTGCAGTTGCTTTTTCACATAACAATGGGTAAGGAACACTTACTCATTACACAAAGCACTAATTCACTTTTGCAGCACAGTATTTTATAGCATGGTATTTCACTGTATAGGTGCATCATAATTCATCTCTTCCCCGGAGAGCACTTTATAAGGTAATTGGCAGATGCTAAGGGGGCCCTCCCTGATTTTTAGGGTTCAGATTTTAAACTGCAGGTGCAGATTTCAAATATATTCAAGTTTTAACTAAATGAATCGGTAAAAGAAAATCTAGTGCCACCAGATAGCACATTGGTCTGGAACCTTTGATATCTGGCCTTTAGGATCTATCCCTGACACTGCCATCCTAGAATGTGTGGCTGTGGGTCCCCATGACCCTGTGACTCTCTTGGGAGGGGCACTGTGGAGTTCCTTCTCGGTCTGGAAATGTGAACACAGCAAATGAAAGCGGGTTTAGTTTATAGCCAGGGCTCTTGTTTGACATAAGGAAGACCATCTTGATTGTGAAGATGTTGTGGGGCATTTGGAAACTTACCTATAATCTGCCCTAAAAACAGGACAGCCTTTCGTGAGCTGTCAGCTGCACCTCTTCAGTGCCTTTGGTAGTTTTTCTTACCCCAGTTATTTAAAGAGGAAAAAGAATGCCTTTTACTCTCCAGATACATACTTCTGAAAGCCAGCTCCTCTGTGCTGCGAGCACATGCTGGGTGAGCACAGGAGCCGTCATTTCATTCTGCAAAGGGTGAGGGACACCCCACCCTCACCGGCTTGCTTTGCTTTCTTTCAAGATGTGCTTCCCAGGGAACGGCAATGACAGTGAGATACCACCAGCTTCCTCACTTAGGAGGACCTGCACTCCCATGGTGACTTCCCTCTTTCTAGAAAGGGGAATCATTTCATTTGGGGAGACTCATGAAAACAGAGTGGGAAGAAAAGGGGACATCAGCTGAAAAGGCTCATAAAATTTCTTTCACATCTTTTATCCTAACAGGCTTAATACTTGTATTTGCAAAGAAAATTATTACAAACTTATGTTTGAGCATATGTGTCCTTTTGAATTGACTTCTCCAAGGGTCCTTGGAAAGAGTTCATGTGCTGCAGTCCCACTGCCCTGGTCCCATCTCACTGTCCTGGCTGTTTAGGGAGACGGTGGAACAGGGCAGTCAGCTCCGTAATTGAGACAATAGCCTTTTCTTTTCTTTTTCCCCCAGCCAGTTACCCACATAGAAGGATGAGGCTTCTCTTGCATTATCCAGATAATTATCAGATTTCCCCATCCTTTCCCGTGGTCAGGCAGCCTTCGTTTAGCAGAAGGATGTCCCAGGCGAGTCTTGCCTTGTCAGCAGGCTCCTCATTGGTTGAAGCCAGATTCTTTCACTTTGTCTGCACATTCACCTGCCTTGTCTGCATTTCAACTTGTTTCCTTTGAACGAGTTTTAAATGAGGTTGGGGTTATAATTTGATGAATAGTGAATCTTTACTGCAGCCTTTGTTTTTCATTGGATTTTACTTGCATCCTAAATCACCCATTAAAAAGGTACAAATTGACCCTTCTATGAAGATAAAGAAAAGCTGGCCAATTTTCCCTCAGAACGTGAATCTGAATTATGAAACTCTTAAATACGCTCTAGTAAGGAGAAAGTCGGTTCCCATCTGCTCATCAGCAAGATTGTGCACCATTTGCTTTATCTGTCCCTTTTTCGTTTGGTGATGTATTCTAAAGCAGATCCCAGGCATGATGGCATTTGACCACTACATACTTCAGTACTCATTTCTAAGAAATGTGGAGTCCTCATACAGTCCTCATACATTACCAAAATGTCATTTTTACACCAAAAAACACAAAACAATGTTTTTCCCCAAATGTGGGTTGGTTTTGTGAAGTTATTTTTATTGAATTCTATCATGACAAGTGCTCCTTCTTTCACCACTAATGAGTAATCTTACATTTTTTATTTTAATTTTTTTAATTGATTTTAAAGTATTTCCCAGAGAGAAACAATGAGTCATTGATCAGCTGCTTCCTGCATGCCCCCTACTGGGGATCGAGCCTGCAACCCAGGCATGTTCTCTGACCAGGAAACAAATTCCGATCTTTTGGATTATAGGTTGATGCTCAGTTGCTGAGCCACACAGGCCATGCTGATCTTATATTTTTAAAAAATATGTTCTTATTGATTTCAGAGAAGAAAGGAGGGGGAGAGAAAAATATTGAGAAACATCGATCTGCTGCCTCCTGCACCCCTCCTAGTGGGCATCGAGCCTGCAATCCAGGCGTGTGCCCTGACTGGGAATCAAACTGGCAACCTCCTGGTGCATAGGACAACACTCAGCCAACTGAGCCACACTGGCTGGGCTGATCTTGCATTTTAACACGTGTGCTTAATTCTGAGAAAGTGTCTGGAGTAGAAACTCTGTACTGTACACTAGCTCTGTCTGTAGCAGAGCAGGAATCTGGGGGAGGTAGTGGCCCAGGGGCAACTACTGGATTGACTTTCACCATAAGATTATGAAACCTTAACCCTAATAAGAATATTTCACCTCAAAGGCAGTTCTATACATTTGACCCCCAAGATAATACCATACTATAGATGGGGGTGTGTTCTTAGACTAAAATGTAATTTCAAAAGGGGAGGTAACTTTATTTTTATACTTATATTTAGGGTCCTTTTGTTTTTAATTGAATTTATTGGGTGACATGGGTTAATAAAACTACATAGATTTCAGCAAGCTGGTGTTGCTCAGTGGTTGAGTGTTGACCCATGAACCAAGAGGTCACCGGTTCGATTCCCACTCAGGGCACATGCCCGAGTTGCAAGCTCGATCCCCAGTAGGGGGGCATGCAGGAGGCAGCCAATCGTTTCTCTCATATCGATGTTTCCATTTCTCTATCCCTCTCCCTTCCTCTGGCTCTAAATATAAAAATAAAAAAATTACATAGATTTCATATGTACAGTTCTGTAATACATCTATATATTGTATTATGTGTTTACCACCCCAAGTGAAGTCTCCTTCCTTCACTGTTTTCCCCCCCTCCCTCTTTTCCTCTGGTAATCACCATACTGTTGTCTGTCTGAGGGTTGTTTGTGTTTTTAGGGTTTTTTTTTGCTTAATCCCTTCACCTTTTTCACTCAGTCCCCCCAACTGCCCTCCCCTCTGACAGTTTAGTCTGTTTTCTGTATCTGAGTTGGCTTCTATTTCATTTACTTTGTTCATTAGATTCCACATATAAGTGAAATCATATGGTACTTGTCTTTCTCTGACTGGCTTATTTCACTTAACATAATGGACTCCAAGTCCATCTGTGCTGTCTCAAAAGGTAAGAGCCTCCCCCCCTTCTTTTTAGAGCCAAGTAATATTCCACTGTGTAAATGTACCACAGCTTTTCTGTCCACTCATCTACTGATGGACGCTTGGGCTGCTTCCAAATCTTGGCTATTGTAAATAATGCTGCAGCGAACATAAGGATGCATATTTTCTTTCAAATTAGTGTTTCTGGTTTCTTTGGATATATTCCCGGAAGTGGAATTGCAGGGTCACAAGGCAGTTTCATTTTTCATATGAGGACCCTCCATACTGGCTTTCACAGTGGCTGCCCCAGTCTGCCTTCCCTCCAGCAGTGCCTGAGGGTTCCCTTTCCTCCACACCCTCGCCAGCACTTGTGTGTTTTTGTTGATAGCCGTTCTGATGGCTATCTCATTTCAGTTTTAACTTGCATCTTTCTGATTATGAGCATCTTTTCATATGTCTCTTGGCCATCTGTATGCCCTCTTTGGAGAAGTGTCTATTCAGGTCCTTCGCCCATTTTTAAATTGCCATATCTTCTCCGTCTTGGAAATGAGCTCGTCACAGATCCTGATCAGTTCATCATTTTCTTTCGTCTTCTACTCCACAGCCTTCTCCAGCGAGTGGACACGCATCTGCTTCTTCCTTAGGCTTGCCTGGAAGGGCCAGCGCCGCCACCTGGCCTTGCTCTGGACCTGGGCAATGTCCTCCTTGACCAGCCAGAGTTTCTCCTCTGCCTGGGCCTTCAGCGCTTGGTACCTCTGGCCTTCCTCCTCGATTCTGATGATGTAGTGCTCAGCGCACTTCAGGAATTCTTCATGTGGTCGCCTTTGATCACCTGCTTCTGTTTCTGCAGCAGCTTGAAGAGGTCAGAGAATGACTTTTCCACGGAGCTCAGATCCACGGTCAGCTGATCTTTTTGTTTCAGAATGTCTTGGATCTCCTCTTTGCCAAGGCCCTGCTGTTCATGAACCTCCTCCATTGTGTGGTACATGAAATGCTCATCCCTGTCTGACCTCCCATATCTCCAGGTTTTTCTGGTGTAACTCCTTACACTGGCTCCTCAGCTGCAGATTCTCCAGTTCACCTATACTGCTAGGTCCAGGTCCTTCTGGCTGTCCTGCAGCATGTCCATGATGGTGTGTCCCTAGGACTGAGGACACATGGAGGTGGGCCCAGCACAGGATGGTCTGACACTCTCAGGAAGTCCAGGTCCACCAGCTTGGCTTTGGGTAGGCTTCTCAAGGAAGGTGCATCAGCATCCTGCATATTGCTGGTCTCAGGGCCACACGTGCTGGTTCTTCGGGAACAGGTCGAGCTTGAGGTATAAGTCAGGGCTGACTCCTTAACCAGGAATGTCCTGAACTACTCCTGGTAGTCCCCGTAGGCCCTGGTGCCTAGAGCCTCATCTGGGTCTCGGAAGTTCTCACTCAAGTCTATAGTTGTCCATTTTAGGTCCCTGTTCTATTTTGCTACAGTACTCAAACAATTTGTAGCATATTTTGTCTTTTCCTGACTAGATGTAAGGGCAGGGGTCAGGCCTGTCTTATTTTTGTATCCCCTGTAGCATGGTGCCTGGTCCATTTTCTGTGCAGCATAAATGTTTGTGGAAGGGTGAATGAATCCACATGGTTACTGTATAGTAAGATCATCCTCTGAAACAGAGCCAGGTTTATTACTTGTGGAATTAAATTTATACTTGGATCTATTGCAGATATAAGGCAGTTTATAATATATGAAATATGAGAAGATAGCATAAATTAAAAAGACAAAAAAACCAAAACAAACCTGGAGTCTTAGAGGGAGTCAGGATTGAGAGTAAAAATGTATGCCATTAAGGCGCACAGACTTGCAACGGGGGAGTCATTAGGCTCTGAGCTTTCTAGCAGCCAGGGAGAAAAGATGTTACTAGGGCCCATATGGTAAAATAGCCAAGATTAGGACAACAGCTGTTCTTCAGACCAAAGAGAAATTTCACCCAAGGGTCACGGTAAAATAGAGCAATACATAATGTGATAACGGTCATCCCTAGGATGGGGGTGGTCGGTCATCCCTAGGATGGGGGTGGTAAGTTTCCCATGGCAATGACCTTCAAATATAGAGGCCTGCCGACCTGCCAAGTGCATTGTGGTTAAGGCCCATTGATGGGGCCCAACATGATGCTGTCCCGGCTCTACATGCCTTATGACGGTTGCTGCTGCTTTGGTTTTCGCCACTGCCTGCTTCAGATTACCTACGTGGGTGGGGGCAGGAAGGGAACACATTTTGGTGTTTGTAACTTTTTTGGAGCTGGCTTTTATTGCATTATTGCTTATCTGCTCCTGCTAATGGGACATCTTTGAGGTCCCGCTCCTTTCCTTACAGACTTCTCTGTCCTGTCCTTCTGCTCCATCCCTGGGTCTGCTCCACACTCCCTCTAGCAGCAGCAGCATCTAGCTTCTCGTGCTCATCTCCCAGACAGTATTCGATAAGTCTCTTTACTCTGGATGGGCCAACTCCTGAATGCTGGGCGTTCCTTTAACTCAGTAGTGCTGCTGTATGTTCACAGCCACTGGGATTGTAAAGAGAAAGAAAACAGATGAGAGCCCAAGGAAGTGATTTTTTTTTTTTCTTTCCCCCTTGGCTTTGTAGGAAGAGGAATATAAGTCTCTTGATGTGGGAGGTGTCCACATACAGTGAGACTACTCAGCAAAACTGTATTAGAAGCCTTCCTGAGAGTTCCATAATCCTGGGGGGGGGGGGGGTAGACACCCGCAGGTGAAGTTACAGTAGATCTTAATTACTGCTTGGTTTTCCCTATAAGGAGCTCAAAATAAAATTGGTCATTAAAGAAAGCAGTCATTATTCTAGCTGAGAAGCTGCACTAAGATACTTTATTTAGCACCCTGGGTAGCGTCCAACACGGAACACTTCCTGCAGGATCAGCTTTAAGACCACAGGTCGGATATAACGCAGCAAGCTAATTAGAGAGGACCGTTTCCATCACGAGCTGCCACTGCTGGTGGTGAGGCCTCCCCTCACTGGGAGCTAGAACACTCGGGCAACAAAAGTTGCCGGTGATACTTGGTTTGAGCAGCTGGCTGACTGGCGTTGGGTTCTTCCCTTCAGCATTCTTATAGTCCAAGCTGCAATTTATCTTTGGGTTTTTATTAGCCCTCGTGTTTCCACTTTATCACCTACGGCTTTTCATAAAGCACAGTGTGTACAAGAGGGTGCAAGTGATAGTCTTGGTAGAGATAAAAAGCCTTTTGAGCACAACCTGGATGTGATTAAATACTAGATTTGCTCGGGGATGTTTAGGTTCGACAGCCCTAAACTCCACCTTTTCCCTATGGGAGTAGTTATTTTTATAACATAATTGTTCTACAAGATTCCTTAGAAATGTAAGTAGTGTATAAAACAAAAGAAATTGTTAAATTTTTCTAGAAGTGCCAAATATACACTTAATAACATAGTAATTATGATCAGAAATATTCTTGATCTTTTCATGATAATCATTGTAAGTAATGCATTAAACACTTACGGTGTCCCAGTTGCTATATTGAGCAATATAGATGATTTGCTTGAATGTTCTTGGCAATCTTAGGAGTAACAAACTTTTATTCCTCATTTTACAGATGAGATACATTAAGGTTTTGGCTTGGCCAGTGACTTTCTCCAAGTCACATAGCTCATAAGGGGAGGAACTGTAGTGGAACAGTGTTTCGAATTTTTATAGCTTATTCTTTATTCACTTCCTAGAATTTTGTTCTCTTACCAACCATCTACTGCAGCATAATAAGCCCCCCAAATCTTAGTGGCCTAAAACAATGATTTTCTTGCTCATGGTTCTGTGGGTTTGCAATTTGGGCAGGCCTCATGGGGATGGTCTGGCTGTGCTCCATGTGGTGCTGGCCCGGGAGACTTAGCTAGAGCTAGAGGAACCAAGATGACCTCACTCAAGTGTGGGGCCTTCGTGCCGACTGCCAGCTGGAGTGTCTCTGTTGTCCTCCAAGTGACCTTTCTCTACCTGCTCCCTCACCATTTGGCAGTCTAGATGGGGCTTCCTTCATGGTGGTATAAGTGCTCCAGGAACACTGAGATGGAAGCAGAGGTATAGAAGCTTTGAAGCCCTAAATTACTGAAGACAAACTAGCACAGATCACTTTTTCTGTATATTATTGATCAAAGCAAGGTACAGGGCGAGCCAGATTCGAGGTGGCCTGTACAGAGGAATGAGCAGATAAGCTTCACTGTAGGCTCTAAACACCACCCTCTGAACCACAAACCTTCACTTGACTTTTTCTCTCTTGACTTCTAATGTCGTGTGGCTACTGTGATTCTCTGCACAGCCATTCCAACCGCTTCTTTGCTGCATCTTTTTATCTGTTTTTGAGAGAGACAGGAAGAGAGCAAGAGAAACATCGATGTGAGAGCTAAGCATGGATCAGCTGCCTCCAGCATACCCCCTCCCGGGGATCAAGCCCACAACCCAGGCATGTACCCTTGACCAGGAATTCAACCAGCAGCCTTTCAAAGCATGGAACAATGCCCAACCAGCTGAGCCACACAGGGCTTTGTTGCATCTTTCCCCGCCTCTTAATTTCTGTACAAAACAGCAATTTGTAGTCCAATGATGCCAGCAGTAATGCATTTATTATTTACTCTTAAGGCATTTATTTATTAAAATGTTCTCTGCCAATATTTCACATTAGCTTGAGATTCAAATTGGTCTTTACACTGCTCTACTGAGGTCTCCACCTCAATGTATCACATAAAAACACCTTCCCCAGCAATCAGTATTACCAGCATCCATATGGAGAGCCCATGGTCAGGCTCTTTGTTCCCTAAGTGAACCAACCAGGTTTTAATACTGCTCTGCTACAAGGTAAAAGCTCCTAACTCAAACTTACTGGAAAGAGTGAAACTTCTGCAAAGAAACCAGTGAGTTCTCTAAGAATAAAGGAGTATTGTATAGCTGAGCATGTGATTTGCAGTGAAGAACTCGGATGTTGCTCTGCTAGTCCAGGCTGTTACTCTCCCTGTTCCTCCAGTGGGCCCCTTCGTCAGGTGTCCCAAAGTAGAGATCTTTCTCCAAGTCTTCGGCGGTAAGGTTCAATACTCACCTGCTACGTCGGTTGGGCTGCTCCGCCAGGATTCCCCGCACCACACCCACGCCCGCCTCAGGGGTTGCAGTAGTTCTGTGTGTCGCAGTGGGCCTCGGGAGCTGACGTTTCTTCGGTGTGTGCAGAGCAAGCAAGGGGGGGGCCACTGCGGTTTCTTGACCTTGTCTGGCAGCTACAGGGTCAGTCTTGCATCATAGTTTGCCTCAAACTTCTTGAACCCCCGAATGAATGCAAAATTGTCCTGAAACTTTCCTTTTACTAATCTGTCCACAGGAATTTTTAACACCCATCCTTCTACAACCTGCTTGTATTTTGGAAGTTCTAGATGTTTTCCTGTTCTAGCTTCGCTTGGAATTTCACTTCAAGGCAGTGAAGCCAGGGAACAGCAAGTCCATAAACCCACAGTAGGCAGCCCCTGAGCACAGTTCAACCTTTCAGATTCGGCTGCAGGGACTCGTTGATCGAGGCCAGCGTGTCATGCCGGCTTAGGTTTCACTGGTCACTGATCTTGAATATACGTTCACTGTCATCTTCAGCTTTTTTAAACTCATAAAACCATGTCCACTGGCGGGCCCGGCTCCGGTTCTATCTTCTCGTTCCATGTTGTCTATTCTGAGTAAAGACAGTCCCCATGCCCACAGCTAAGTGCCTTGTTACTGTTTGCACCTGTCCTTTTGAGTGTCCAAGCTTCACTCTTCTCTTGCTAGAGCTCTTAATCTGTTACTCCAAACCTGCCCCCTGCCAGCCTTGTCATTGCTGCCAAGAGGGCCCCTTAAACCTGCTGTCTCAGCGAGTATTGATGGTTTCTTAGCTCTCCTCCTTTCCCCATCTCATCCAGCCCATAACAGCCTTGGCCGGTGCCCTTTCCTCCCCTCCCCTCTCATGCCCAGGCTTGTATCACCTCACCCCTCACTTAGCCCAGGGCTGAGAGTGATCGCCCCTGGGCCTTATCTTCCCCTACTCCACTCCTCCCATAGCCGCTGGTCTTCGGAAAGGCTCTTAACGAAACCTACATTCTGTCCCTTCCCTCGAAGCCTGCCCTCCCGCCAGTCACCTCTTGCTGCTGGGTGCCTGAGCCGCTTTCCTGGTGCTTAGGACCCTTCAGCGGCTGCCTGCCTCTCCCAGACGGAGGAATAGTTATGTGAGCATTCTTCACAGCCAGCCGCCGTGTGTGGCATAGCTTTAGAGTGCCAGGCTTGGGTTTAGATTTTTTTTAGATTGATGTGGGATCATGGGGTGCCTGGCATTTAGCTGAATGTTTTGCTAAGGAGGAGACAGGTGGATCTACCTTGAAGTAGTGGCACTTTGGAGATGGTCACGTAGTTGGAGTTGGGTAGGACGTGGGCAGAGTATAGGAGTTGTAGAAGGTATGAGCCATCCCGTTACTGTGCGCGCACATGCGTGATTCTGAGGCAAGTCTTAATTATGGAGACGGAGAACATCTCCCTTAGGATCTTTTTTAACTCAAACCAAGAGGTCACCAGTTCAATTCCTGATCAGGGCACATGCCTGGGTTGTGGGCTTGATCCCCAGCAGGGGGCATGCAATAGGTAGCTGATCGATGCTGATATTTCTCATTGATTTTCTCTTTCCCTCTAAAATCCATAAAAACATTAAAAAAAAACTGCAATGGACTGAATGTTTCCCCTTAAAATTCATATACTGAAACCTAATCCTCAATGTGATGGTATTTGGAAGTGGTGCCTTTGGGAGGTTATTAGGTCCTGAGGATGAAGCCCCCCTAAATGCAATTCATGCCCTTAAGAGTCCAGAGAGCTCTCTCAGCCTTTCTGCCATGTGAGGACACCAAGAAGACAGTCACCTGTCAACCAGGAAGTGGGCTGTCACCAGACACTGAATCTGTCAGTACCCTGATCTTGGGCTTCCCAGTCTCCAGAACCGTGAGAAATGTGTGTCTTGTTTAAGCCACCCAGTGTGTGGTATTCTGTTATAGCAGCCTGAACAGACTAAGACAGAAATAATTCCTATGAAAGGATCTACTTATTGTAGGATGAAAATTAAGTTGAGCATCTGTATAATGGGGTTCTGTCTATTTAACCTACATAAGTTGAAAATGTCCTAAGTCAAAATATATTGAATACTCCTAACCTACTGAACATCGTGGCTTAGCCTAGCCCACCTTAAACATGTCCAGAACACTTACCTTAGCCTACAGTTGGGCAAAACCATCTAACACAAAGCCTGTTCTATAAAAAAAAAAAATGTGAAATATCTCATGTCATTTATCATGTATACTTTTGTACCATTATAAAGTTGAAAAATTAAGTTGAACCATTGTAAATCAGGGACCATCTGGACTAATTACAATAAAAAACATAATACTTCTGACTCCTGCCTTTTTTTTAAAAAAAAAAAAGCAGCCCTTCCTCTCACTTTCTACTTTCCTGCTTTCTATACCACAGACATGGTGTGGTAGCTAAAATAGAAGCACATGTTGGGGATGGAGAGGCAAGAAACCGTCCATCACTTTAGCCTGTGTTTAGGCATTTTCTTCTCCCCTCCCCCCCCATGATGTGCATATCTCACTTCAGTCACTGTTATTGGACTTTGTAGCAGCCAACTAGAAGTTCAAGCTCATACAATGTCCGCAGTGACAATGGTCATGGCTGCCATTTGTTGCGTGCCTGTTTTATGCTCTACGCACCGAGGGTGCATTTTATACGACTCCGTAAGGTTGGTGATGTGACAGCTCAGGTCCTGTGCCACACTGACTCCCACGTTCACCTAGAAGTTTGTGGAAAGACTTGGGGGAAGCCAAAGTGACACCCAGGCTGGTCATTCTGGCCCATCGTGATGTCTGGGGCCAAGCTCATAAGGGCATCGTGGGCCTTCCTCCTGCCTAAGACTTTGCGCATGTGAACCTCTGCCACCGTAGGAACTTTTATGCTTAATAGCAAGCTTCGTGTGTATGAGGTGGCAGTTTCCACAGGCCCTGCACACTTTTATTGAGCGGTCACAGTTGCTGGTTCACGTCACTTAGCTGTATCCTTACACAGGATGCCATTTGCTTCTGGCTTTTACAGAAATACAGGGAAATTTCATACCGGGCCATTAAAATACTGAGGCTTTTGCTCTCAAAGCTACAATCTTCCCTGAGGATAGTCTGCTTCATTCGCTCCCTGTTCATTTGGCATCACCCCCAGCGTGTTCACTGCGATGTTTTGCACATGCTGTATCCTTCACATGTTGGTGAACTTGATGGATTAGTGCAGCCCCCCAGTGTTCCTGCTCAGTTTAGGCCACGTTCCTCAGCTGACAGTAATAGCCACAAAGCAAACAGATGTTCCCTAGACCCCTTTGCCCTGTCTCCTGGTGAGCAATATGCTTTACAGTGGGAAGCACTTAACTGAGAGAGCTTGGCCTGGAGCATATAAAGGAACTCAGACCTATAAACATCTATGCTCTCAAGTATAAATGCTCCTTGAAACCCAGAGGTTAGCTTCTATTTTGCCTTCAGGAGAAAAACCACATGCTTCCCTTTTGTCTACACAAAGTATTTCCATGAGATTGAGGTGTTTGGCATTGGATCTATAAAACATGAGCATAGCCAGATAAATTGGTGCTGAAAATGGTGTGCTATGCCCCTACTTTCCAAACCCTTTTCCCTTTACATTGCTTTCCCTTTACACCTGAAAGCTTAAGTGATTGTCCAGCACTTCTTGAGAATGAAATCGAAAACTTCCTGCAGATTCCTTCCTCTCCCATGATCACCAGCCATCTAGCCTGGCATTTTAGTTGCTATTAACTACTGGGAAGCCTTTAATGCTAATCAACGGAGCAGAGGTCAACATTTTCTGTACCATCACCAATAAAATTGGTCTTAAAATGCTGAGACAAGGTACATCCTCTGGAGCTAATAAGATACAATTATTGGCTCGTGAACAGAGGTGTTTGCCTGTGTCCTCATGAGTGAGCTGTCTAGAGGTCACAGCATCCTGTTCGACGGGGACACAGGCCGGGCCAGCTGGGTTTTCAGATGGTTGTACAAGCACTGAGAAGAGAACGCCAGATAACGCACCTTGAACTTGGAGCCATTCTCGGTTTCATTCTGCTGTATGCAGGCATACCTCGTTTTATTGCACTTCAGAGATGTTTCAGGTTTTTTACAAATTGAAAGCAAGCCCCTTTGTCAGCAACAAGATGACGGCTTACTTTATTGAGATACTCACTTTATTGCAGTGGTCTGGAACCACACCCGAAATATCTCCTAGGTGTATGTGACCTGACTTAATTACCCCCAAACTTGCCTTTGGGCTCTTGCATGTATGCTGTCTGCTAGCTCCTTCCCCTCTGCCTGGCTAACTCCAGCCTCTGATACTGAGCTTAAATGTCATCTTCCTCCTGAGCCTGCTGGTAGATTATGGTCCCTGTTGATACCTGCCCTTACCTTCCCCATCACGCAGTTACCACATTTTGTAATTACATGTTTGGGTGATTGTTAGTTTAACTCTCCCCCCACTGGACTATTAGCACAGTGAGGAAGGAACCTGCCCGTTCTGGTCACCTTTCTACCGCAGTGGCTGCCATTGAGGAGGCTCTCAGTCAATATTTAGGGAATGAGTAAAGTGCAGTCGGCCCTTATTATTTGTAGCATGTGCATTTGCAAATTTACCTACTCGTTAACATTTATTTGTAACTCCCATCAATCCTTGTGGGACTGACCAGACACATGCAGAGCAGACAACTCTGTCTCCCACAGTGCACGTTCCAGCTGAGGCTGACCCAGGTGAGGCTTTGCCTTCTTTCAGTCTTCATACTGTAAACTCGTGTCCTTTTTTTTAGCGCCAACTTTTTTGCATTTTTGTTGATTTCACAGTTGAAAATGGCCCCCAAGCCTAGTGCTGAAGTGCTGTCTAGTGTCCTAAGCACAGGGTGGCCGTGATGTGCCCATAGAGAAAATACATGCATTAGATAAACTTTGTTCAGGCGTGAGTTATAGCTCAGATGGTTATGACTTCAGTGTTAATGAATCAACAGATATTCAGTAAATAAGTTGGCTTTAAACAGAAACACATTTTAAAAAATTAGGTTACGTATTGATGAGTTTGCAAAATAGTTGTGACCAGAGGCTCTCAGAAGCCTACCCCTGCATTTCCCCAGGAGTTATTGGTTAAGTTGATATTGTGGTGAACTTACAGGACATAACTACCATGGGTAATGAGAATCGACTGGACTAGCTCCTTTTAATTGTGGACATTAAAGCTCTGAGAATTTCAGTGTCTTGCCTCAAGGCATAGATAGCTAGTGACCACAAGACTTGAAGTTTTCATTTGTTCAACAAATATTTGAGCCCCTCCCCTGACTCAGCAGTTGTGTCCATTTGACCCTCCAGATCCTCAACCCCCTAAACCAAATGGACATGAACAAAGTGTCCTAACTTCAGTAAATTATTATAAACAAATAAGCTCAGTTGCACAGATCCACCAAACTCCTCCCGAGCTAGACTAAAAATATTTACTGTGTGCTTCTGGTCTCCAGTCTGCAGGTCCGCAGAGACACCCATTAGATGGCTGTGATGTTTTTTTAAGTTGCAAAATTTTCCAGATGAATTCCACAATGGGAGTATGTTAGCAGTATGTTGTTGGATCATCTCCAGGGAAAATAGCTTTGGTCAAGGAGGAAAAATACACATCAGAAAATTCATGCTCATCAAGTCATCATGGGTAGAAATAATTTACAAAGATGTATTTATACATTTCCTTAGTCTTGAGGTTTGTCAGGTATTGGGATATCTGGGGTAGGGGGAGCGTTTGTAGATCTGTGGTTGGCCACGGAATGACAAAGTTATTCCAATGAGCGACTAGTTCCAGCTGAATCCTCCCACAGATCTAATTCAGCATTTCAGGAGGAGTTTTTGGATTATTTCATATCATCTTTGAAAAGCTAATTGGGTTGAGTTTTCATTTATTACAGAGGTAGTGTCTTTAACTTAGGTGGACATCACTATATATAAACGCCCCTGTGAAGGAAGCAGTGAGAACGCCTACAGATCTGTCAAAGCGGAACCGTGTGCACGTGGTTCAGATAGTTTATTCACCAAATGCTTTATCTTAGGCTCAGAAAGGCTCTGCCCTCTGCGCAGGCATACCCAGAATATGGCAACAGGAATGTTCTGAAAAGAGCAGCCGAAGTTGGTGTTTAGGAATCGAAACACAGTGGGTCACTGAAAATGAAATATTAAAGGAACTCCTACCTTCTTTAGTAAACAAGACATGAGTCAAATATGAAGATTTGGGCATTTCATCCCCCCTACCACCACCATTTGCTTACTGAGTAGTGTGATCCTTTTGTGTGTGTGAAAGGTTCACGTTTCCAGGTAGGGCTGCAGCTAGGATGTGAGATGCTCTGGTTTGAACTGGGAAAAGGTGTCCCTTCCTTTAGGCTGATACACAGGGGAGTGCAGGTTGGGTTTCGGCAGGGAGCCTGTGGGTGGGGCAAAGCTACACAACTGTACCCAGAGGTCCCAAGTCCTGCAGTGGCCATCTGGAGAATTATCGCGGACTCAGTAAACTCTGGCATTTTCTAGCACTCGACTTAAAACACAACTAAAGGGAAGGAGAAAATGCTCTGCAGGGAGGTGCTAGGGATAAAAGGACGGTGTCAGACACTGAGAACTTGGGGCGACCTCTGAGCTCTGTTTTGTCTGCACAACCTTCTCATTTTACAGATGAGCAAGCTCTGGTCCGGGAAACTTTCGGCCATGTGTTTGATCACGCAGCTCGTTGCTGACGGTGGGAAAGGTTTCTGCTTCAGCCCACTCAGAACGGACCTATTTCCTCTGTATCCGTATGACACACAGCCACATGTCAGTGGATACCGTGGCCAGGCCCAGCAACGTTTCCTGGGACCCAGGCTCTCCAGAAATCCTGATACTGCCTGCGGTCAGGCAGAGCCATGGCTCGGTGCTCTCTGGCTACAGCTAGTAGACTTAATGAATCTTGTTTCATGTCATTTCCCCCCTTTCGGTTTTGGCATGCAATGAATAAAAATTGCTAAAAGTGCAGCCCAATCACTTCTTGTAAACTCTTAGAAATGCTGGGAGTAGGTTCCTGCCTGCCCACCTCCCTACTTCATGGTGCCTGGGAGAAGGCATCAAGCAGCACTTTTGAGAACTGGTTATTTCACAGCCATGTTAAGAAACCTGTGTTGTAGGATTTCACAGTGTGTGTACTGGCTTCTCATTCAAAACTGGCTCCTGCAAAACCAAAAATAATGTAAGTTCTTTTGATTGAACATATTAAGAGCATTTATGGAATGCACTTCTACATCAGTGTGGGAGGCCTCATTTCCTTATGTAATCTCTCCAGTAACAATCCTCAGTGTTGACATGGAACCTTTCTCCAAGGTCAGAGAACCTGCAGTGACCCCTGACCTCTGTAATATGTGTGGAAGCCACGCACAGAAATGTGTGGCATGAGCGAGCTTGGGTTGCTTTTCTTTTCCATTTTTTAAAGATTATTCCTTGTGGGGTATAGACTGATATGGGGCTGATGGAAATATCAATTGGCTGAGTCTTTCTGGTTGAACAGCTCTGAGCATCACATCTAATTTCGTGGAACATGATTACTTAAAATGAAGGGTAGGTGGTGTCAGGAAATGTTCATTGAGTACCATGTGCCAGTGTGTTCTATGCATCTTAACTCAGTCTTCATAGGAGCCTATGAGGAAAGTAATATTGCTGTCCCTGTTTCGCAGGTGAGTAAACTGACATGGAAGTTAGGTTCTCTGCCCAAAGTCACGCAGCTTCTATGTGTCAGAGTAATTTAAAAATTGGGCCATCTCCCTTCACGGCCCACACTCTCAGCCTCTCTGACCTACTGCCTCCAAAGCTATAATGCGGCCTCCTTACAACCAAGTTGTATTGGGCCTTTAATGTGTTATTTCTTATTTCATGAGACTGTTTCTTTTAAAAAGCAGATTATGTTGTTAAGTCTAAATATTGGTGTCAACAACCTTAATACTCAAATAACCCAAGGAATTAATGAAAGCAGCCCCTTTGTTAAAAGCACCCCAGGATCCTGAGAGTTGGATGCACCTTGCATGTGCGCACTGCTGTGCCGTGCCTACCCCATCAGGGTGGGATGCAGATGGAGGGGATGACGTTTATCTTTGGGGTCTCCATCCTCTCCTTCCTTTCCGCAGCCTTCTTGGTGTTCCCTGGCTGTTCAGCACCCCTCACTAAAGAACTACCTCTCTGTCCCAGGTGTGCCACGAAGCCTTAACACCTTCCCCTCCACTTGCATCCAAATCTGTCTCGGGTCCTGTTTCCCGGATGCTTTGCTGGGCAGCTGGGCAAATCTGCAACCACTTTGTATTGCTGCATATGTGTGTGATGGGTGCTTTTGAAAGTAATTTCATTTTTGTGCAATACTGCTAGAGATAATGGGACCAAGGAATGGAAGTCTCAAGGTAGAATTTTAGCCTGGGAAAGACAGGGATAGAGATATTTGGGGGCCCTGACTTGTCTCTTCCATGGTCCCCAGGGAAAGATCAGTAAACAGTTTGAGGGCCTAAATTCATCTTCCCAGTTGTAATGGCTCTTCTCTGCCTTTTGCAATCTGTGGGTTTAGCTAGTGACAGATTATAATGGTAGCCTTTGGGTGCTAACCACCTGAGATAGATGCTTTTGGTCTTCTCTGGGCTCTCACCCAAAGTCATGGTCATGTTAGAATGAAGTTTTACTGAACCTACCGTAGTTTCTATAGTAAAGGAAGTTTGTGAAATTAGCATTTGGTACATAAGGAACTTTGTTCTTTAGACAAAATAATAAACCTTGTGTTTACAGCTCCACCATTAAAAATGCCGACCTCTTAAAATGTATTGGTTAGCCAAGCAATTGCCAACTAGATGTACTTGCAAATAATTAGGCCCAGATGTCGTTCCTGACCATCGCAAACTAAAACTAACGACCTGGAATTCATGTCCTCAGAGTGGCGTCCTTAAATTCTCCCTTTAAGACCAACTTAAAGCAGTGGCTCTCTGAAGGGTAAATTAACCTCTTTCCATATATTGCAAACAAGTAATGGCCAAATATCCAGGAAAATAATTTAGTTGTTACTTAGTCATCCTCCTAAGATTTAATGTAACTTAGAATTCTCCATCTAATGCACAGTGAAATGAGCCACAGTCACCATCGCTTTGTAAGGTTTTAAAAATTCTCCTCTACTGTTTAAAAATAGTACAAAATATAATCAGCTGTTTTTTTCTTATGAAGTATGAGAATTGCAGTCAACTGTTATGGCCTCTGAAACCCTTTCCCCATCCTACTGAAATGAACACCCTTCTCTCGGATTCGCTGGAAATGGACCTGCTCATTGAAAATCTAATTGTAAAATTACAGCGTGCAAGTTCACTTGCTTGGGAATGAATGGTGGTCAGTCTTTTAAAGAGACACCAAAGTGGAAATTATACTTAGGGCACCTCACCTTCCCCACTTTTTCCTCCCACCACCCCTTTATGTTCTGTGTTCCTGGGAACCACTTTTAAAGTAGAGGCAACATTTGGAATAAATCTCCAGACCAGATTGTTTACAGGTTTGTGAAAACCAGACCTGCTATCAGGCTTCATGCAAAAGTGAACGCGGTGTTCTTTGCTTTCTGAGTGATGGTGTGTTTGTTTTTGGCATGTTCACAGGAGGCTTTAGTGTCTGAGGGCTGAGTGGCCGTCCTTAGTGACTTCCTGTGGAGACAGGCTTTGGCCAACGGTTGCAACTCGTGGGCTCTCTGCAGCCCTACTAGCCTTTTGTGGGATGTTTTGGCTCAAGAGTCATCTTCTGTCCTTAGGGGTTGGCCAGCACCCCATGTGCTGAATCTGTCTGCTGCCTGCTGTTGTAAATAAAGTTTTATTAGAACAAAACCACACCTATTTCTTTACATGGTGTCAATGGCTGCTTTCCTGCTACAGTGGCAGAATTGAGTAGTTGAGACAGACTGTATAGTCCAGACAGTCTAAAGGATTTGCCACCTGACCCTGCACTGAGGAGTTGCCAGGAGACGTTATATTTCATTTATTTTTCAGCAAGTCCCTCACACTTGTCTTCTGTCACCTGATGACACTCTCCTCTATGCCCAGTGGTTCAGCCTCATCTCCTTGAGTCCCCTCATGTTGCTCCCACTGGGTGACCAGTCTGGAAGCTGTGCTTGCGAACCGGCTCTCCTGCTAACCTGTCGTCGCAGCCTTTGTCCTTGGGTTTCCACGTTGGATGGAGCCTGTCAGCGTTACAGTCACAAACCAGCATCTAAAAGTGGGAAACTGAAGTTTAGAACCAGAAGAGACCAGTCCGTCATGGTCAAGCTCCCTCTTTGTTTAGATGACAATGTCCCTAGGAGGCTGAAGGACTACCCGCGGTCACACATCTAGGTAGTGGCCGTCAGGGTCCCCCTCAGGCCTCCTGGCCCGGGTTCCAGCTCTCTTCCCACAAATGCCATGTTGCTTCCACACACACACCTGACGGAACAAAATGTGCTGTGTAAAATGTAAACATTTTCTTTATTTCTACCGTATGTGGCTCTATCCAGGTGGGCCAGAGAGAGATGATTTATGCTCAGAAGAAAAAACAAAACTCCTGTTAATGCTGGATATGTGCTGTGTTTTTCTTCTTCACTGTTTATTCCACCAGGACTCAGCCATCAAGCAGAATAAAATCTGTTTTTTAATCTTCTTGTCAGTAATGACAATGCTAACAATTTTTTACAGCCTACTTTTAAACCATCAAATAAGCTGCCTTTCTGTTTAATGTGCTATTTTAGCAATGCCGAAAGCCTTCTGGCTACATATGTAACTTCTAGAATCAGCAGTTCTATGTATTAATGTTGCTTAGAGAGCTGACATTTTTGCTTATGATGTGTGTATTATAAGCATTTAAATTTTGTCATTTACATGGCGTTCATTAAATAATCACTTTTGATATAATTTTCTATTCTCGTGAGAGGGGTCAGTATTAAATTAGATAGTAACTAATATTTACACTTATATTTGATTTTGAACAAAATGATAGATTAGTCCAGTGACAGGCAGTTACTGTGCCTAGTTCTGAATTATTTCTCTTCACAGTCAGCATGGAATCTCTCAATTTGTTTAGCGCAGTGTTGGCTTTGAAAATGGGTTTGGGGGCTTACTGGCTGACCTTGGGCAATTTCTCAACTTCTCTGAGCTTTAGATTCCTTATCTATAAAGTAGAACAATGGTACTAATCTCATAGGATTGTTCGCAGAGAAAAATTGGCAGAATGAGTGAAAAGCACATAGTACTGTGTTTAGCAGAGTATAACTAGTCCAAATAGAAGCCTTTAAGCTCTGTGATTTGTTAATGGTTTTCTATTGACATAGTGATAAGCCCTCAGATATGTTGGTTTTATTAAGCAGGTGGACTTAAAAAAAAGAATGACCAGATTAAATTTATCCTTTATTGGGTGTGAAGAGTTTTGATGTCTCCTTCCTGGAGGGAGTGACCCTCAGCTGTGCTGGGTGTCTGTGGGAGGCTAGATTGGGGACAGGAGGGATGTTGGCCAGCTCTGTGGGGTTGGGGACAAGAACAGTGTCATTCCCTGAGAGCTGAAGGAAAGGGTACTATGTCAACAGGAATGTTTTTCCAGGCTCATGCCCCAAACTTACGTGATTATTTTTGGGAACATGGTGAGAAGGGGGGCTGAGAAGTAAAATGGTTAGAACGACCTGGCGCTGCTTCCTGTTCAGAGATTTATTTAAAAGTACCCCTACCCTGGGGCTGGCGTCTGCGCTGGAACTGGGGCTCCCCTCCGCACTGGAGAGATGTCCTTTTCACCGGGTTCCCAGTCAAAGTGGGCCAGTAGTGGCAGGCTCTCTGTCTTTTTCCTCTTTGCCCCACTGTCACAAAATAGTTTTGTAGATCAACTTTGCTGATCATAGAAGTCAAGGATGTAGAAAGAGCCTAACTGTCCCATTAGCCTTCGGGCTCAGGCACACACTCTTGGCCAAGCCTGTGGTAAAAAGGTGGAGGTAGGTTTCCACTCAGAAGTGCCTGATTTTCTTAGCGAGGCAGTCTGTACACTCTTTTTGGAACACCTGCAGCAAACCCTAGTGCCTGCAGCTCGTCTTCCTCTTACCTAAACATTGCTGCCCACATGACAGACCCATCGCTGCTGATTGGCAACAGCTGTCAAAAGAGATTGAGCTGAAGTCCTTGTAACTTGTTCAAACCGATCAGTGATGGAAGAGGGCTGAGTTTACCTTGATTTTTTGATTCCAGGGCTGAGACACCCCCCCCCCCCCGGGAGAAGGGGGTTGGGGATGGGGTGGAGGAATTGAGCCAAAAAGAAAAAAACAAAACTCATGGACATGGACAACAGTTGTAGTGATTGCTGGGGGGAGGTGGAGGAGGGTATGGGGGGGACAAATGGTGGTGGACAGAGACTTGACTTGGGGTGGTGAACACATAATACAGTATACAGATGATGTGTTGTAGAATTGTGCACCTGAAACCCATATAATTTTGTTAGCCAGTGTCACCCCCAGTAAATTCAATTCAAAAAAAAAAAAAAAAGGGAAAAGCATATTATATAAAATGATAGCATATTTCCCTTTGTTTCCCCAGAGCTGAAATTTACATGAACTACAAGATGGGGTCCTGAGTCTTGGTCTTGGGTCTAAAGACACGTGGTGATGTCACCAACCATGCTCTGTAAATTGTGTCCTTTCTACTCACCCTCCCTTTCCCTGAGGCTCTTGCCTAGAAAAATGCTATACTGAGAGCTGCAGAAGACTAACCCAGTCTGTCAATCACTCTGTCTCAGAAAAGATCCTTGCTAGGGTATGCTGAGCCATAGCTAATACTTTCTTTGATTCTCAGAAATAAACTGTGCAGAGAAATCTCAGTTTAATCCTAAGAATCACTTAGGAAAAGAACCTGAACTCAGTCTAAAGGAAAGAACCAGTACTTAGCACACACTCTTGACAAAGCCTGCTGTGTGAGAAGGTGGTGGTAGGTTTCTACTCAGAAATGTTTGATTTTCTTAACAAGGTAGCATGTACACTTGTTTTGGAACACCTGCAGCAAACCCTAGTACCTGCAACTCTTCTCCCTAGGTTAGCTTTGTTTCCAAAGGAGAATTACCTAAGTAGCTCAAACATGTTCTCCCAGTTACACTGTAGTTGGTGAGATCCTGGGGCCTTTTCTTTCTGGAGCCTGGGCTTGACTGCTTCTGTTTATGCCTTTGGCAGAAAGAATAGGGTAAGAAGTTACCATTTTGATGGGGTAAAGACAGTCTATTCAATAGACGGTGTTGGGAAAATTGGACAGGTACATGCAAAAAAAATGAAACTAGACCACCAACTTACAGCATACACAAGAATAAACTCAAAATGGATCAAAGACTTAAGTGTGCATTGCAAAACCATAAAAATTCTAGAAGAAAACAGGCAGTAGTAAAACCTTGGACATTTCTTGTTGCAATATATTTTTCTGATATAGCTCCTTGGGCAAGAGAAACAAAAGAAAAAATAAACAAATGGGCCTACATCAAACTAAACAGCTTTTGCACAGCAAAGAAAACCATCAACAAAATGAAAAGACAGCCTGCTGAATGGGAGAACATATTCACCAATGATACATCTGATAAGAGATTAATATCCAAAATTTATAAAGAACTTATAAAACTCTACACCAAGAAAACTAATTTTAAAAAATGGGCAATTGACCTGAAAAGACACTTCTCCAAGGAAGACATACAGATGGTCAATAGACATGAAAAGATGCTCAACATCACTAATAATCAGAGAAATGCAAGTTAAAACCACAATGCATTATCACCTCATACCTGTCAGAATGGTTACCATCAATAACAAATGCTGGTGAGGGTGTGGAGAAAAGGGAACCCTCATACACTGTTGGTGGGAATGCAGTCTGGTGCAGCCACTGTGGAAAGCAGTGTGGAATTTCTTCAAAAATTAAAAGTGAAATTGCCTCATGACCCAGTGATCCCACTTCTGGGAAAATCCAAAGAAACCCAAAACAGTAACTGGAAAGAATATATGCACCCCTATGTTCATTGCAGCATTATTTACAATAGCCAAGATTTAGGAACAGCTCAAGTGCCCAATCAGTGGGTGAATGGATTAAAAAGCTGTGGTACATTTACACAATGGAATACTACTGAGCCATAAAAAAGAAGGAAATCTTACTTTTTTGTGACAGCATGGATGGACCTGGAGAGTATTTTGCTAAGTGAAATAAGCCAATCAGAGAAAGACAAATACCATATGATCTCACTTATATGTGGAATCTAATTAACAAAATAGAAACAAACTCGTGCATACAGAAAACAGACAGCTGTCAGAGGGTTGTGGGGCTGGGTGAAAAATGTGAGGAGATTAATCAGGGAAAAAAAAACTACAGGCAATAGTAATTGCTGGGGGAAAAGAGGGCGGGGAGTTGGAAGAGGGCATAGCCAGGGATAAATGGTGATGGAAAGAGGCTTGACTTTGGGTGGTGAGTACATGATGTAGTATACAGATGATATAGTTATACACTTAAAGCCTGTATGGTTTTATTAACCAATGCCACCCCAATACATTTAATGAAAAGTTATTTGGGGAGAGGTTAAGAAATATCACTGGATATCCAGATTCATTAGCTTTCATTAGCTGGCCATTGTCTGGAAACAATCCATTGTGAGTTTTTTTAAACTGATGTATAATTGACATGCAGTATCCTAATAGTTTCAGGTGTATAGCATAGTGATTCGATATTTATATACATTATGAAATCCACGTGATAAGTCTAGTTACCATCTATAGCCATACCAAGTTATTATAATTTTATTGACTCTGTCCCCTGTGCTGTACATTGCATCCCCATGGCTTATTTATTTTAAGCTACAAGTTTGTACCTATTAATCCCCTTCACCTATTTCTCCTGCTCCCCCACCCCCTTTCCTCTGGTAACCACCAATTTGTTTCCTGTATCTATGGGTCTGTTTCTGGTTTGTTTTGTTTGTTCATTGTTTCACTTTTAGATTCCACATTTAAGTGAAACCACACGGTATTTGTCTTTCTCCATCTGACTTATTTCACTTAGCGTAATACCCTCTGGGTCTAGCCATACTGTCTCAATTCTTAATAAACTCTCAGAAAATTCATCTTGACCTTTAAGTACTAGTCTTTCTCAGGCCACACTAGTCTTTTTCTTCCTCGAGTTCCTGTGGCTGTTCCCATGCAAAGGAAGAGAGCATTTGTCTCCTTATAACTCATCTGTTCCTGCTGCTTCCTGACCGTAGATGGCTAACCCTGTTTCTGACTTTGGAGTCACTTTCCCAGGTGTGGTTTGGTGGGGGTAGGTAGGAATATGTTTTCAGGTGGGACCTGCAGGGAAGTAAGAGTGAAGGAACTCATAATAAACACAGATGCTTAGCAGCCCATAGGAGTAGCTGTAGCGTCCAAGCAGAGAACGGATTAGAGGGCAATGTGTTGTTCTAGAATGTCTGGGGAGCTTTCCCAGGGCATCAGAAATGCTTGAATGCTCACATTCCAGCTGGGATAATAACTTCAGAGGAAATTGCACCTAGGGTTCACTTGTGCTGAAGCCTTCCCTGAACCGATTATCCCGCTTACATGGAAGAGATTAGGCACCTTTTAACATGTCATTTTCTGAATCGCTCACATTAGGAGGTCTCCCATGGAATGATACAAGCTGAGGTGAACAGGAGGTTAAATGTGGTCCACAGGAGGAACCTGGGGAGAAATGGGGGCTCTCTGGAGGTTTGGAGCCTGTGTTTTGATCGAGTGGAGAGCTTAGCCCCTGCTCTGTGGATGCACTGGGCTTGGTCCCTTCCCATCCCACCCCACTCAACGTGGTGCCCAGGCAGAGGTGGACTGGCAACTAGCCTCTGCGGCTGTGCATTTGTCTTGTTTTTCTAAAGACAGGTTCTCTTAGATAATTCTGTGGGAATTATTTTCGTTCAGTGGCAGAAGCCTTTCTCTGAGGAGTACCATGGATTCTGCCATATTTTAAATCACCCCTTAAAAGCGCTGATGCTGGGAAGAGAGGGCTGCAGGGGGGTGGTTCCCTAGCTGGGGAACCATGGCTCACACCCCCTCCAAACTGGTACCGAACAAGTCGATAAAGCCAGCCTGTGGCCCTGAGCACCTTTCCCATATGCGCCTGGAGGCCAGTCTTTCATGGTCATTTCCTGCCACCAGGGACCACAGAGCTCTGAGCTCCCTTGGCAGCCTTGGCTCCGGGAGCTCCTGCACCTGGACTGGGGTAGCCCCTGCCCCACCATGCACCACATGCCCCATGAACGTTTAGATTTATGAACCTTTTGTCCCCCTGCCCTTCCCCCCCCCCCTTTTCTGTTGTAAGAAAGGAATGGAGGGTGTGTATTCCATTAAAATTCAACAGTAGCTGAGGTGGTTGAAAGAGTGCACTTTGGTGTCTGCAAGATGTGAACTGAATTCGGACTCGCTGCCCAGCAGTTACAAGGGCGGTGGGGCCCTCTAGTCACCCTCTCGGAGGCTCAGTTTCCCACGCTGGGAAATGTCCGTTGTGTGTTAATAAAGTGCTATGTGGACAGAAGCCGTTATTTTGCACAAAGCCTTAACTTACGCCTTTTCATTTTGGTGAATTTAAGCTAGAGCGCTGGGGTTCATTTTGACTTGCATTTCAGTGTGTCAGCTGCCAGCCATGTGGAGTGTATTTTCTGGGCTCATCTAGGCACTGAAGGAGCTGGGCCCAGAGGCCTGCCCACCAGGCTCAAAGTGGGCAGCTCACAGATCTGGTGGAGATCTTCTCCAGAAGACACAGGGAGAGATCAGAGTTTCCTGAACTTCTAGCTTCTGCCAACTAAACAGTAATTGTGTACCATACTTCATGCAATCTTCCTGTCCACTCTTAGAAGAACAGCCCTGATGGACCATTGAATTGTCCCCTTGTCAGGCACTCCCCACGTCCCCCAACCCCACCTCCGCGTGGAAAGTCCTCCAGTTCATTTGAAGTATGTGTCAAGAGAGATCAGACCTAGAGGTTTAAGCAGGATCAGCAAATGACAGCAGTGAGTACAAGATGCTCACAGCTCTGCCTGGGCGTCTCTGGGAGGGCCTAACCTTGGCTGGAGAAGTAAAGGGAGATGACAAAGGAAAGGAAAGCAGTTGGAGCCTGACTGGTTAGGCTCTGTTCACGGCCAAGTTCTGGGCTGTGGTGGAGGTGGCCTATCACTAGCTGAGTTGCTTTGTAGACACCAAAAGTTGCCCAGTTCCAGCTGTTGGTACCTGGCTTTATAAACCCATCAGCCAAGGGACTATAGAAACATCTGCGCTTGAAGAGTCTCTCACATGGGTTCCGTGAGGCCAGCCACCTGGTTGTCCAAGCATTTATATCCCTGGGTCTTCAAGACAGCCAGTTCTGTGTGGTTCAGTTCTTCTCTCTCCATCACTGGGGGACAGGAGTGTCGCCCACTACCTCACATCTGTCGGTCAGGCCCATTGTTCCTTACAGATGTGGGGAGACCTGACAGGTCAGCCTGGGCTCTTCGTAGTTCATATATTCTTCCCCTTTGCCTACATCTGCCTGGCTCTGTCTGTTCCTCTTTGTCATGTAGTTTAGTTCTGATGTAAGGATTTGCTCGTATTTGCTGTTACTGTAGCTCTCAGATAGTCTGGAGATGACAGTGTATGCAAAATCCAAGATATTTTTCAGCTTTTGGGAATAACCTAGTATATTCCCTAACTCTCATTCTCTCTCTCCCTCCCTCTCTCTCTCTCGCATATTCACACACACACTATGAGAGCATTTTTTAATTTCTTCTGATTCACTTAAAACTCTTTAAGGTTGAAAGCCTTGTTTTCTTATGCAGAACCAAACTTTAATTTATTCCATGAAAACAGTTGAAATGTGTGCCAAAATAATTGAAAATCGTGACAGTTCTGTCCTATCTTCCACAAGTACCTGTTCAAAATCACTTATTTGAATACATTGGAGGTTACTGGTCACAGGTGGAGGGCAGGTCTGTAATACAATGCATTCATTCACTTCTGACTCTGGACTCAATTATGCAAAGTTGCCACAACTTTTTAAAGAGAGGAAATGAACAGAGTTTTCTGCTAATCCAATAGGTAGGAACAAGCCTGGCAGAGTAAATACTCTCATTCCAGATTCTGATTACAAAAGCAAAATGGTCATTGTTGAAAACTCGGAAAATGCAGAAAACTATAAAGGTATGAAAAATAATCCAACCACTATTGATTGCATCAGACAAAGATAGCCTCCGTAACGTTTTAGGGCATATTTTTCAAGTTTTTTTCTGCAGATACATGCACGTGTTTATTTCTTGTTATTGTGTTATGCACATACTGTTAATCTTGTGTTTTTCATATATGGTGAATATTTCCCATGTTGTTAATTATACAGATATTAAAGTAATATGAAATAATTATAGTTGGGGATGACTTTTAACACATTCTATTTTATTGTGAACATTTTAAGGCTGAATTTGGTGGATATTTTCAGGCGGAAATGAAACCAAATGTAAATAGGGATTAAAGAAAAAGAGAGTCTGGGAAACTGCTACCAAGGTTTTTGGGTTTTGTTTTTTTAAGAATCTAGCATCAGCATCAAATTTTTGCTTGAGTCACTATTTCTATTATTAGGTAAAGTCAACACAGCAATTTCTTCTAGAACTTATGCTCCCATCCTTTGAAACACAGAGTGACCAGAGCTTGTTGCGCTGTTTTGCTAGGCTGGTGGTTTGTAGTGTTTGATTAGAGGTGAACATGAGCTTCACATGATTTTCTGGGAGGAAATGCTGCAGGGACCCGGTTGTTTTAGGTTCGTCCCCCTTCACATGTCATTGGTGGCCCCATTCACACTCAGCTGATGGTGAAAGCATGTGGATCAGCACGTCATCCGCAGCTGAGATGTCCTGCACACCAGGCCCCCAACAGGAAGCCCAGTTTTGAAATCATGGCTGCACAAGTTCAATCAAAAACCTGCTGAGAGATTTTATGAGGGATATTTATGTCTTTAGGGCATCTGTTCTTAACCATATTAGGTCATAGACCCATTTAAGAGAGTCGAAACAACTGGTCACATACACGTGAAATTCTGTGTTAACTTCACAGGGTTTGCAGCGCCCTAAAACCCAAGCTGTTTCTCAAGTTGAAAAGTTTTGCTTCAGATACTCTGAGCTCTAGCCCTACACAGCACCAGTGTCCCCTGAGCACTGGCTTCTCCAGGTGACCATGCACATTCCCTTCTGGGCTGGGATCATCTCTTCCTCCTGAGGGGGGGTCCCTCTTGGGTGGGTCCCTCTCAGGCCAGCCCAGTCCTGCTCCCTTCCCTAGTCCTGCAGGAAACTCACACAATCTCGGCCTTGACACATTCTGAGGGTGATCATCCGTCTCGGTAGCCTTTTGGGATTTTACATTGTGAGTTCTGCACTAGTCACTGTGGCCTCCAAACTCCAGTGGACACACATTCCATTTAAGTTGTTCCCTGGAACCCCTCTGACTGGTTTGGGTGGACTCCATTAGCTTCCTGCAAAGAAATTCTCTATACCTCTCTCTCAGCCTGCTATCTTGTGATCCCCTTAAGGTAGGAGGTGAGCAAAGCCTAGATGAATCGGTTCCAGAACCACTTAGTATATCTTGCATAGGGTGTCTGTTGCTTCCTTGGAATAAGGGGGAGAGTCTTTGCCACAGATTATTTTGTCCTGGCTGGTGGACAGTCTGAGACAGAAAGTGTTCCATTTGGATATCTTAACCTAGATTGCTCTGTCCAGATGGCCAAGAGTGGGGGCCTCAATCGGATGGGATGTGGGAGGGAATGACTTTGGATTGGGAAGAAATGCAATGGATATGCTTCGATGGGAATAATTCTGAAAGGAAATGGGTAGTTTTTAGACCTGGCTCTTCTGTTTTCTCTCACTGAGAAGCAGAAGGGACGTGTCCAACGTCATGACATTTTTCATAACCTATCTTACTGCGTGCTTTAAATATCCAGATGTGAAATTCTGGTTCTCAGAAGCCACATGTGGACTTGTGGCATTCCTGGGACGTCTAAAGCAACAAATGACGCTCACTGGGAGCAAGTGTAGAATCTTGTTATGACATACATAATTTTTCATCATATTTAGTAAAAGCAGAGACATGAGAGCAAGAATTCAAAATACCTATTTTTTCACTGACACCTTGTGGGAAGCAGGAAAGTCTCTTGTTTTGGTCTTAATTCACTTATTTAGGAATTGGCAAGGATATTCCCATGTGTGTTTGGGGCATGTGAAGAGTCTCTGCCCACTCTGCCCCACCCCACCCCACCCCACCCCACCCCACCCCAAGCTGGGAGTTAGTAATAATATGGAAGGAGGGATAAGAGGTATTAGGGAGACATGTCCCCACACATTGATCAGTGAGAGATTTTTTTCATTTAACAAACTTTGAAATCGCAAATGGTCTTTGAAAAGGATTAACCACATGGGTATTCAAGTAGAAAATCACATTGCTCTCCCGAGGATGGTTGCTCTAAAGAAATAATGTGACTGGGAAAAATGGTAATTTCGGAGCATGCAGCTCTTTTCTTGAGGACGGTTGGAATGGCTTGCTAGGTTGGGTCTTGGGGGGTGCTTTCTATAGCCAGAGAGCATAACAAGAGCAGAATTTATACATGCAATTAACCCTCAGAGACCCCACAGAGGTGATCCAGGTCAGCGTGTGTCAAACTGTGTCCCTCAGAACACAGTCCTGTGGATGTTTCAGAGGCAGAGAGAGGAAGGATCTCTGCTGAGATATGTCTGGGAAGCACCACTTGGGTCCCTGATTTGGGCATTCATGGTACATTTTAACACTTTAAGGGTTCTGATAAGACTCGCGCCATTTAGGAACTTGTCTAGCTGGGTTAAAGAAGTGTTTCCCGAAGTTCCTTAAAAAAGGAACACCCTACCCCTTAAGCATTAGGACTTGCGCCATTGGGATGTTGAGCATTTCACTCTTGGGAATGTTCTCAGTTTCCTAACCAGCTGCTGTGACTCAAGATGCATTTCATTTCAAGCTCTGGTTAAATTGCTTTGAAACCAATGGAAAATTTGCTCAAGTGGCCTCTATGGTGGTTTGTTTTCTTTACCTCAGGGGTCAGTTAGAAATTAGAGAGAACCACATATTTAAGTTAAGGTCTGATAAAAGATAAACAGGATTAAGTGATACTAGATAGGTGAAATAATTGGGTACATAACATGCACACAGATATGTTTATATATGTGTGAACACACAGGTTTTGAGTGCAGTTTAAGAAAAAGGAGCTTCAGATAGGACTTTGATAATGATTCTGAAAACAAATAACTCATTTAAAACAAAATAGTCTGTCTAACTGTGCTTTAAATTAAGACATTGAAGGCAGAAACCATGGCTGGTCCCTGGCTCCAGTGTAACTGATTTTTTGTTTGTTTGTTTTTGAGAAATATATAGAAGTTTAATAGCAAATAAAAACATCTGGGAGGAGGCAGAAAGAAAAACGCCATTGATAGTAAATGATCACAGTCTGGCCTGGTGCCACCCACCCAACTATCCACTCATGAACTCACAAATTTTTAATTAATTTATTGGGTTGACACAGGGTAATAAGATTATATAAGTTTCAAGTGTAGATTTCTATAACACATGATCTGTATATTACATTGTGAGCCCACCACCCAAAGTCAGATATTCTTCTGTGACCATACCATTGGCTCCCTTTACCCTTTACGACTCCCCCAGCCCCCTTCCCTCTGGCAACCATACTGAGCCTGTGTCTGTGAGCTTCAGTTTTATATCCCACATATGAGTGAAACCATATGGTCCTTAGCTTTTTCTGAATGACTTATTTCGCTTAGCATAAGTAACAACCAAAGTGCCCTTTGACAGAAGATTGAACAAAAAAGATGTACATATATACTATGGAATACTACTCGGCCATTTGCGACAACACGGATGGACCTTAGGAATATTATGAACTCACTAACTTTTAAAAGAATAACCTTTTCCTAAATTGTTTTATCTTCAGTACGTCCCCTGTGACTTGCTTTATTCCTGCAACACTGTTTTAAAGAATCATTTTGTCCTATGCCAGCTAATTTTCACTGTAGCAAACTGATCGATGTTTGATATTTCTCGCTCACATTGATGTTCCCCTCTCTCTCTCCCCCCCCCTTCCTCTGTCTCTAAAAATCTTTATAAACATATCTTCAGGTGAGGATTTAAAGAAATTCTTTCTACCATATAATTTTGTGCTTTTTTCCTTTTTTATGACACTGCTGCCTTTTTATTTTCCTGTCTTCCATTTAGATTTTTCATCTAAAAATATTTTCTAGCCCGGCTTGGCGTGACTCGGCGGTTGAACGTCGACCTAGGATCCAGGCGATCAGGGTTCGATTCCTGGTCAGGGCACATGCCTGGGTTGCGGGCTCGATCAATGACTCATCATTGATGTTTCTATCTCTCCCTCTCCCTCTCCCTTCCTCTCTCTGAAATCAATAAAGATATATTTAAAAAAAATAAAAATAAATATTTTCTATCTTTTTTTGGAAGTTAAACATTCCATTTCTAGTCATTTGGTGGGTTACTCTTAAATTTTTAATATGCACACTGACCTTCAAGTCTATCATTGTCTATCATTGGTGAATACCTGTTTTTTCCTCTTGAATAAAATACTTAAATTTTTGATCATACCTTTGGTAAGTTTTGATCAGTATTTTGGATATATCTTCTAACCCTCCAGATCACACCTTTTGTTACTGGTTTTGATAGTGGCGGATTTCTTTTTTAATTTCACCACATTTATTCTGTCTTTGTTTATTTTTCCTTATTGCATCTCAGACCTCCCTTTCAAGATGGTAATTGTCCTTTCTGGTGCGACCCATTCTTTGGCAGTTCTATTGGTGACTTAACTTTCTCCTTTATTGTTTCCCCAAAATTACATTTTTCTTTATTTCTTGAAAGCCAGTTTAGCTGTTGACGCAATTCTAGATTGATAGTTATTTTCTAACAACACTTTGAAGTTATTATTTAGTTGTCATCTGGCTTCCAGCTATAGCTGCTGAAGTCTGATATCAGTCAAACTGTCATTGCTTTGAAGTCATCCATTTTTGCTGTCTGCAAACTGTCTTTGCTTTCTATGTTTTGCATTGCCCTCCCTTCCTCCCTTCCTTTTTCTCACTGATTAGAATTTGTTGTGGTTTCAGAATGGGAGGATTTTGTCTTTCATCAATTCTGCAGAGTGGTCAACTGTTACGGCTTCAAATGCTGTCTGTTTTTCTATTTCTTTTGAGTTTCTAATTAGAGGTGTTAAACCTTCTCATTCTCATAATCTCTTAATCCCTCTGTTCAATTTCTGTGCCGTGTACTGAGCTGTTTCCACAGATAACTATAATTCAATCATCAGCTGTGTCTAACCTATTTAACTTATTTCTGAGTCTTTAATATCAAGTGGTGATATATTTTGCATTTTTAGAAAATCTGGTTTCTTTTTCAAATCTGCTTGGTCCTTTAAGTCATTTGTTTCTTGCTCATGTTTTAGTTCCACCTATTATTTCTTCAAAATCAATTACATTTTACATTTGGTTGTTTTATATTATTATTTGAAAATTTAGATTGATCTCCTAGGGTTTTCTAATTTTTAATGTTAGTGGTTTTTGTGTTTTGCTGACTCTAGCTCAAGGAGTTTTATTTCCTCAGTGTTTTGTAATTTTTTATTGTGAATGCATATTTAGACTTCGTAATCTGTGGGAATCCCGAAAGACCTGGCTTACCGGTTTGCCTCTGCCAGGTACCCTGAAGCGCTTTTGAATTGGAACTGTGTTCAGTTAATTTTGCAGCTTGGGGAGATCTCAGATCGTGCAGTTAGGATAAATGCAAACCCTGAAGCAGTGTGAACACAGATCATCTATGGTTACAGATTCACAGGGGGGATTTTTTCTTTCTGAGCAGAGGCCCAGACAAGTTTCCTTGTTGAGCTTCCCTGCTGGTCAGCAGGTTTTCCTGGCCTATCCTTTCACTGGGAGTGTAGCCCTTTGAGGGTCCTGTTGCCATTTTGCAAAATGATTGTCTTTGACTTCAGTCTGAGGTTTAGCATATCAAGTTTGTTCTAGATTTTGCTTCCCAGTTGGGTTCAATTCCCTGGTATGTTCAGGTTATTGAGACCCAAATTATTAAGAAGTCCTTCATTTCTTTTTTTATAGATTTACTGCAATTCCTACAATTTTGCAAGCACATCTGCCAGTCCTGTTTTACTTCCCATATTGGCCATGTTTCCCTTGAGGTCATGGACATTCATCCACAGCTTGAGTAAGCTTTTCCTATGTTAAGTCAAGATCTGACCCTTTGTTTTGGTGTTAGTGCATTTAAACAATTTATTTATGTTTGGGCCCCATGTCAAGTAGAATGTTGATATCATAAAAGAAATCTAATATTTCACCATAAAATTATATGCATAAAATGATTTTTAAAAAAAATCTAAATTATGTCAGAGTGTGTGTAATACAGGAAGGAGCAGCCTGTCTTTGGATAGGTTGGATGGCCCTTCGTTCTCCTGGCTACTTAACCTCTGAATAGTTTAGACAATGCTCTCAATGTTTTGCCTCAAGGGCTATTGCTGGCTGAAGGTCCTTTAATAACACCTTCAGGGATTGAGAGCCTGGAAACCTAGTTTAATGCAATGTACAGATGATGCTAAAGGAGAGAAGTGTTCCACCCTCTGTGGGGACAGGAGCTCCATAGTAAAAGGAAAAACTCATGATAAAGGCAATAAATAATGAAACAGGAGAATACGCCTGCATTTGGACTAGAGAAAATTAATGTATCTTCAGAAAACTGATCTGCAGTGATTCTCAGAGCAGCGATCCTAGAGGGAAAATTGGAGCCAGAGAGGAAATGTGAGAACAGGGGCTGGGGAGTTACACTGCAGTGATTTTCAACTAATTGGTCATAAGCTAAACAACAGGGAGTAAGAAGTCTCCGTCTTTCTTAATAGAAGAAAATTGTTACCCTTGTATATTTATATCTATAAATACTTGTAGAGTGCTTTGCTGCTGTTTTCATCCATCACCGCAGGTTATTTCTGTCGTAAACTGGATTTTACAATATTCTTCCTGGAATCTCCTGGAGTATGACCTATCGAGAGGTGTCCTTAGGAAAGAAGAAAGCTGTTTGGGTCATCCCCTCTTAGTTATGAAGTTATTTAAGCACAGAATACTCAAAGCCAGTGAAAGAAATTGTATAGCCATAAGAAGGAATGCTTGATGTTTCCCTTGTGATCCTCGCCTTGGTTCACTCCATTCCTTTCCACGTTGTAAAATTATTTTCAAATATCACAGCCCAGAACCTACATCTATGATGGGCCCTTCCCTGACTCCCCAGCCCTCAGTGATCTCTTTTGAGATCCTGACGTCCTTGTGCCACCTTCGTGGGCCCTTGTTTCCTCATCAGTGAAATGAATAGCTTGGAATGGCTCTTCTAACTCAGGATCTTACGGAGATTCCTAGTGTCCTTTTAGCCTGTGGCACAAAAGTCAGTGCTAGTTATTGGTCTCTTGTATTGCAGGCTGGTCTTGGCTTCATGTCGTGATTAAGTTCTTGTGGACGTCCGTGTCATATTTTGTTTGAATCCATTGGACGAACTATGGCAGTCCAATGCTGAATACAGAGTAGGTTCTAGAAAAATGGTGGCTACCCCAGACCTTTGCTGTCTCATATTTCCTATTATCTCCCCACTCTAAGATTCCCATCCAAAGCACCAATGCTTAATATTAGGGGTCTTAATTAGAGTGGGCTTACGTGCCAAACCCCAGATTCTGCCTCCCTTGATGCAGGGCTGCCACCTAGTGGGAAAAAATGGCAACGATAGGCTATTTAGTACCATGCTCCCCCCCCCCCCCCCATGTTTCTCCTTTAATTAATGAGAAGTAGGCACTTTGGAGTGAGTTACAGCAATTGACTAGAACCACGCTGTCCTTACACGGTAGACTGAAGCCTGCATTGTGTGACACGGAGGAGCTGACCTGGGTTCTCCTGATCAGAGGTCCTTATCCCGGTGACCATAAATGCCTCCTTATAATACTGTGCTGCCCTCTCATTCTTTCCTGGACGTAAGTCAGGACGCTCAGTTACGATGGAAGGAAACCTAGCTCAGGCTTGCTTAAAGCTAACAAAGGGGGAGTGAATTGACTTATGTAACTGGGAAACCTAGGGGTAGGCCGGCTGTAGGCACGTTGGAATATCATCGGGTTTCAGCCTCTCCTTCAATCTACCTCTTGGCCCTGCTCTTGGCTTTACTTAATGGCACTTCTTTTTCACTTGGTGCCACCAATCCCGTACTCTCCCCACCCCATCCCCCTGCAGCTTACTTTATGCCTTCTCCAAATCATGCAAAAGTCCTAAAGTCCTGGGATTTACTATTGAGTCGTGTATCAGCCCTTGAACCAATTACTGTAGGGAGGGAAGGGGGTGGGGGACGAAGTTGAATTCTGTTTGGCCAGGTCTCGGTCATGTGCCCACTCCGATCACATGGACTGAAAGGGAAGGGGATCGTTTCCCAAGGGAAAATGGAAGTCCGATTTCCAAATGTCTTCCTCCTGCCAGCAGCTCGTTGGTGGGCTGCCTCCTTTGATGTCGGGGAGCCTGTGCAGTGCGAGAGCAAGAGGCCGAGGCTGGAGCCCGCTTGCTGTCCCGGCTTTGCTGCACGTGGCCGTGGCTTACAGGTCCCCAGGAGGAGAACTGGATGCCAGACAGGCAAAAAGATCAGATGTCCATGACGTTGGCCATTGTATGTTAGCTCATCACAGGCAGCGCGCCATTTGCTTTGATACCTGCCAGTGTCTGCACGTTGCTAGATACCTAATATATGCTTAACAATTACTGGCTGAATGGTTGAGGAATAGGTGGGAAGGGAGGCCAGTGAGCACAAGGCCACTGGGTACCTGGGGGAAGGGTAGAAAATTAAAGATAGGTTGTATGGGTGAATTCAGAAACAACTGAGGTGGTTTTAACTTAGCCTCCAGTACTTTAAAACGCCTTCCATTGAGAAGTGCAGTCTGTGTTCCCTCCCCTTGAGTCTGGGTGGGTTTGTGATTGCATCTGTCAACAGAATATGGCAGAAGTGACACTATGAGACTTTCCAAGAGTGGTCATAAAAGACCCGCAGCCTTGTTCGCTGGGACACTTGATCTCGGAGCGTAGACGTACCACATAGGTTCAGCATGAGACCACCGTGCTGGAGAGGCCACATGTAGGTGCTCTGATTGACAGTCCCTAGGGAGCCCAGCCTTCTGTCGTCCCTGCTAAAGTACCAGACATGAGAGAGAAGCTGGTCAGACCCTCCAGCCCATCGCCAGCTGAGTGGTACCATGGAACCTCTGATACCAAAATGGAACACGAAGAACTGCCCAGCTGAACCCTGTCTGAGTTCCTGACCCACCGAAGTGTCAGGTTTAATAAAATGGTGGTGGTTGGAAGCCACTGACTTTGGATCAGTCATAACCCGAGTGGAGCAAACTGTCTCTTCACCCTTAACGAGCGAGTGAAGACCAGACACACTGCACATTACTTTGACTGTGATCTCAACACACATGTGCTATAAAAAGAGCTGTTTATGAAGAAAGATTAAATGATTTTTCCCCCAAAAGGCTTTCAAATAATAAATTCAGATAAATAAATGTCCTCCTCCTGCCAGCAGCTCGTTGGCGGGCTGCCTCCTTTTATGTCGGGAGCCTGTGCGGCCCGAGAGCAAGAGGCAGAGGCTGGAGTCCGCTTGCTGTCCCCGCTTTGCGGCACATGGCCGTGGCTTACAGGTCCCCGGGGGCCCGCAGAACTCCCGTTACTTCGTGCAGATGGATCTGGGCGGGCAAGTGCAGTGAGGTCCATTAGTGGTATTGCAAAATAGAAAGTAGGTTCCGTTCTGGAATTTTGATTCCTTTTTTTCCTCTTTCCCTCTGCAGACATACAGCCCCTCCTTTCTCCGGAGGACCCCTTCCACCTGCCCCAGGGGCCCTCCTGGTCTTCCCTCTCCCTCCCCCTCCCCCTGCAGGCCTCGCCCCCAGCTCCCCCAAAGCTGTTGAGAACCAGCCAGCACACGTGCACATGTGTGCTTGAGAACCCACAGTTTCCCCCTCAGGAAGTCTCCCAGCTGGGGCTCCCTGGGACCCGGAGACTGCACTGTCTTCTGTTCCTGACTTCTCACTGAGAAAAGCAAAGGGACTCCTTGCTGGAAAGGGGGTGCAGCACTCCCTCTCACCCGGCCCTCCACCCAACCAAAATCGCGGAGCTCACGCTCAGGGCCAGGTGGCAAGTGCTCTGGACCCTGGGAAAGCGTATGCGAGCAAAACGGACAAACATTCCTGTGGTTGTGGAATTTACCTTCTAAACGGGGGGAGAGGGAGAGCCAGGTGGACAATGAGCACATAAAACACACCGTGTGTTAGAAAGCTGTAACTGAAATGTAAAATAACCAGAGCAGGGTCAGGAGTGGGTGACAAGGTTGTGGTGATCGATGGTGTGGCCAGAGAGGTCAGCTCATCGAGAAGACGGTGTTTGAGCGAAGACTCAAAACAGATTAGAGAGCCGGTTACATGATATCCGGGGGAAAATTATTCGGGGAAGAAGGAACTCTCAGTGCAAAGGCCTTAAATTGGTAGCAAGGGAGCCTGAGTCTCTGAGTGTCCTGACAGGTGGGAGTAGACGAAGTCGGGGGCCATGTGGGCCATTGTAGGGACCTCTTAATGTGATAGGCATGGGAGCTGTTGGAGAGTTTTGAGCAGAGAAAGGGACAGGATCTGACATCTCAGAGAGATGGCTCTGGCTGCTGCTTAAGAATAGACCATAGGGGCCCTAGCTGGTTTGGCTCAGTGGTTAAAGTGTTGGCCTGTGGACCGAAGGTTCCCAGGTTCATTTCTGGTCAAGGGCATGTACCTCAGTTGCAGGCTTGATCTCTGGCCCTGGTTGGGACTTGTGTGGAAGGTAACCAATCAATGTGTCTCACATCTGTGTTTTTCTCTCTCTCCCCCTTCCACTCTCTCTGAAAAGCAATGGAAAAAATATCCTTGGGTCAGGATTAAAAAAAATAAATTAAAAAAAATTGTAAGGTACAGGGTGTACATAAGGGATCCATAGAAGGCTGTTGCAATAATATGGATGAGAGATGGTGGTGGTGGGGCCCTTGGAGGTAACTGTGGAAGAGGCGAGAAGTAGTGGGATTTTTAGAGCATCTTGAAGGTAGAGCCAACAGAATTTGCTGATGGATTGGGGTTTGGAGTAGAGAGAAAGGTCAAGGATGGCTCTGGAGTTCTTAGTCTGTAGCCAGGAGGATGGGGCAGCTGAGAAAGCAGGTTTGGGAAGGTGAGCAGTTTAGCTTGGTTGGGCCATGTTGCATTTGGGAGGAGGGCTGTTGGACATGCAAACAGAACTATGAGTTAGCACTTGGACATGCAGGGCTGGTAGACCAGGCTTTAGTGAAAGAGCCCTTCCTATCAGATTGCCGGTTGACTTGGGTTAGATTAGTTCTCAGAGCAGAGTGGGCACATGGCTTTATCACTAAGTTTCAGGACGTTCTCCAGCCTGTCTTCTGACTGCTACATCTTCTACAAAACTGTGGACCCCTGTGGTGGTGACAGAAATACAAGATGTCTCACAGCACCATCCAGAATTGTCCATGACAACAGTGTTGGCCTGGAGCACAGATTAGGCTGTTGGCATGATGAGAGAGAGAGCTGTCTTCTCCGGTCCTGTGTGTATTTAAGTTTGGAGAGCCCGAAGACAGACTTTTCCATCACCTCCTGTCACATGGGGGTAGGAGAATTCAGACTAGAAGAAAAAAAAACCAATTAGGAAAAATGCCATTTTATTCTGAGAGAAGCCAATAAAAGAAAAAACATTTTGTTCTGTCTTATTTCTTCTCTTTTCAATGGAAAAATAGTAGCTTTCATGTAGTCGATCCTTGTGTAATATTTACTAATTGAAAATATTATCCCAAAAGGATGGATGTCCAAATCTGGCACGTTTAATCCACTTTTGGGTATGGTTTCTAGCATACCCCTACCAATTTCAGAGGGTTGCCATAATAAAGTACCATAAACTGGGTGGCATAAAGCAATAGAAACTTATTCTCTCACATTCTGAAGACCAGACGTCTGAAGTTACAGGAATCAGTGAGATGTGGTGAACACTGATGAAGCCCAGAGAGGCAGAGCGATCTGGCCAACATCACGTCAGGCGCTGGTAGCAGAAGCGCGTCTCTGAACTCGTCCGAGGCTTGCTGTGTAGGAAAGCCTCTCCGACCTGAAACAGCTGTGGCTGGGTGCTTACAGCCATGGGAAGCTGAGGACCCATCGGTCCCGGTCATCCTCTTTTGTGGTCACTACCCCATCACAGTATTTGAGAATTCGATTGTGTCTGGTGCTTAAGCATTAGGAAGCCTAATTCTGTATTTTGTTCTCTTACTCCCCCGGGTATAACGAGATTAGAAAGTTGTATTCATTAGATGTTGGTAGTTCCAACAATCAGATATATTTTTAAAAATTTAGAAGACCATTCAAATCTATTGCCTGTTTCAGAAGCAATGCCTACCTCTCTTCTCTACTGCTTCCTACCCCCACCCCTGCATGTCCCCTCATTTCAACTTTAGGATGCTCTTGTATTTGTAACCGAGTCCCAAATATTTTGTCATAGCCTTGGAATGGTTAGATGACAGGGCAAAGAGAATCTGAGGCTGAAATGCCACGGTCCGGCCAATGAGAAGGACATATCCTGATCTCTTCCAACCTTACAGTGAGGAGTAAGGGCAGCTAGCGTTACAAAGCACTTCTTAACCAGAAGCTTGGAGACCCTGGCAGGCGACTCCACATTGTCTTAAATTGCATTTCTAGTAACCTCAGCCTGGCCAGACCACCCTCTTCTTTGTGCCGAAAGGTGATTCTGCTACCAAGTTCAGTCCTCACCCGCCATCATTTGGAACGACTTATTCCCAGTGGCCTTGTGGTCTGGGTCTGTACGCACTGGGGAACATGTTTAATAAGAACCACACAATTTATCTTGACAGCCTTGGCCCATCTCTCCCAAAGTGAGTTGTTGCTCGTGACTTACTCTCTTCTATTTTCAGTTTGTGTTTCTTTGATTGCAAAATCAGGCATTCCTTTGAATTCATGTGTGTCCTTATAAACAAACCAGCTGTGTTTTCAGTGGCGTGCCTGTCCCCTCTCTGTGGCTGCTGGTGGATGTGTTTATCTTTCAGAGTGGAGGGAATGGCAAACACTCGTTAGTAAACAGATCCCCCTAGGGATCTGTTTAAAGGCAAAGGTGTAGCCCCCAAAGTGCTGCTCTAGGTCTGTGGGCTCCTAGCACTGGCAGGATGAGATTCAGGAGAGTTTAAGACCCACCACTGCTACAGGGACGTACATGTCCCGTGGGTGTGGTCCTTCAGCGTGTTGACCCAGGAAGATACCCTCTCCTTATGCAGACTTTGCTCAGTAAGAAGCAGGGTGGCCAGTGCACAGAGCATGGCTGGTGAGATAGACGAGAGCGGGGTCTGAACATTTGCTCTGCCGTCTCATAATCCTGTGTCTTGGACACACTCCTTGACCACGCACCATGCCTCAGATTCCTTTTGCAAAATGGGAGACAGTGATAGTGTTCCCAGTGGACCCAAGAGTGGAGAGGCTGGTCTTTTTAAAGGCCCTAGCACAGGCACTCACTGGCCACAGAAGCAGCGATCAGCGTGGTCTGCTGGCCTCATCCTATGGTTGGTGCTTCCTTTTGAATCCCAAATGGTGTTCAGTTTGTCATGTTTTCATCAGATTTGGCCCTGGATAACATTTGCCTCGTACCAAAAATCTAACCAAGTCTGAAAGAGCTGCTACTCATGAGAATATTTACAAGAATATGTTGCAGACTCTGAAAATAATTTCAGTAGATGAGTTTCTGCAAAGTTCTGAGAAATGGCAGTATTGTTGAAATAAATATGCAGCTGCTTGGAATGTCTTTTACCAAGAGCTCTGGGAAGTGAGCAGGCCACTCTACACCGTGTTAAACTGCATTTCCACTTTGAAGGGCAGGCTGTTCTTTTGGGCAGATCGGGCTGAAGGGCTGTGCACATTTTTCCATCCCTTCAGGACTTCAGATGAGTGGCCTTGTGTCGGCCAGTAAGTGAAGGTCCTCTTGGATACTTTGAAAAGAGGCAGGAAGCATCCTTGGATATTGCCACAGAAGAGGAAGTACCAGGTGAACTCTGGACCTGGGAAGAAGGGACAAATCCAGGCGAGGTGGAGAGATGCTGAGAGATGGCAGGCTTTGCCTTAGTCAGTGCCAGGGATGGGAGTCCAGCAGGCCACGTGCAGGCAGGTTTCTTTGCACAAGAATTATAGGAGTGTCTCTTAATGCCAGAGTCTTGTTTAGATGGAATATGAGAGTTAAGTTCCTGGCTGGACCCTGTCACCAAGGGTGATGTCTATGAGTTGCCTACCGCTTACCACGTGTGCGGCAGGTTCCCCATGTGCCATTAAGCTGATATTTCTAATGTTAAGGCAAAAAATGGGACAGTGGCTGTTCCCAATTCCCTGTCCCCCTCCAAAACATAGATCCTCCCTTTTGTCTAGGGTTTGAGGCGTGCAAGTGACGGAAGGTTGGCTAGGCTTTGGGTCAGAGAGATCTGAGTCCACTCACTAGCAGTGTGATGAGTGGGTTTCTCACCTGTCTGAGCCTTTTTGCTTACATGTAAAATGGAAATAATCCCGTTTCTTTAAGGGTTGGTTTGGGATTTGATTACAAACTATGTAATGTGAGGCGTGCAGATGATTAAAATTGTAGCAGTGGTCATTTAGGATCATTTTTTTCTTTCACATGCAAGGGCCCAGCAATGTCATCCGTCTCTGAGCAGCTTCACTGACTGGTTCTGATGTCAAACCCTGTGGCTTCAGTGGCCCCCATGCAGGTTGTCCGGCAGTATAGACATCTGGAAAGAGGACTGATTGGTCTAGTCCCGGGTCCAAACGGAACATAGGGCCGATTCACCTTGTCCTGATTGATCATCCATCTCTGCACTTTTGCATACAGTAAGAGACAGCTATGTAAAGGCTCTCATTCTCCAATCAAGTATTTGAAAAGCTATTACTTTAAGAAAAAATCGGGGTACTTCACAGGCGCACCATCATAAATTCTGAGCACTTTCGTCCCAAGTAGAGAGCCCCCATTTAATAGCCCCCAAGGTTTATTTCCAAAAGAGCACTTTTCTATGTAGGACATCTTGGGAGTGGAATTCTGAAAATCACACTTCTGGGAATAGGGGTTGGCAGCTCCAAATTTTATATCTTTTAATTGCACACAAACCACCAGAAAACTCACATAAAAAAATGAATCCCTAGTTATGGGGGACATTTAACTTTGATATATAATTAAGTTCAGCGAGTTCAAGTTGGTTATCTTTCTGAAATTGCTTAGATTTTTAATTACTCAACTCTGAAAGGTAAATGGCTCCTAGATCCACTTATACAAATCTTACTTTGAGGCGAATGGTATGATCCATTAGTTTATCAGGTGTCTCATTAATCCTGCATAGTGGGAACGTTGCACGCTGGCTGGATTAGCTCAGGTGCTGTGCCTTGCCCTTTCCAGTGGGCAGGGTGATGGAGCAAACAGGAGCATTTTCAGATGTGGAGACCCCCAAGGTCAGCCTGGCTCAGATCTGACCCTAGTAATCATCAAGTCAGAGAAGCGTTGTCTCGAAAAATGTTTCTGCTAACACGGCTGCCTTATGAGCCTCAAAATGAAAAAACCTGATGATAAAATTCTCCAGGAAAAGGTACTGGTCTGAGTCAAAGGCCAGCCAGGGCAAGACCGGCATTTCTTTCAACCCATCAGGAAAAGTCTCTGAAAAAGTATCCTGAGGAGAGTTTGCCTCCTTTTATCTCACCTCCTGCCCTGTGACCTGCTCTTGACCAGACAAAGACAGGCAGTCACGTCCCTGATGGAAAATTGCATTTCTCTCCATCATTTTAAAATAAAACCACCGTTCTCATGTTTCCTGTTTTTTATCTCAGCAGCTGACCTTTGGGCTGAAGAGCATGTTTTAGGTGATGCTTTTGGCAGTCTGGCTTGTGGTCCTGCAGGTGCTGCCTTCAAAGGCAGTTTTGCTAAACAAAGAATCTCAGACTAAGATCTGTAAGGATTTCAAAATTACCTGTGACACTGGAAGCGTGACTGAATGCCTAAAGTTTATAGAGAACAATGGGAAATGCAAAAGGAACACACAGTTCCCATTCCTAAGGAGATTCCAGAATAACTCTTTCAGCCTCTCTATCCCATGAAGCCACATCGGGTGATCACCTTGAGCATCGTGGTCATGGTCATATTGTAAATTTCTGTAGCGCCGTGGTTCCCGACTTTGGCTGCTCATTAGAATCGCCTGGGATAATTCTTAAGGCTCAGGTTCCACATCATTGGTCGGGGGTGAAACCTGGACCGCTAGGTTTTTGCAGCCAAGGGTGACCACCAACAGCTTCACATCCACCCTGAGGAGTCGGCCGGCCGGGCTGTATTCTCACTCAGCACATGTGGAAGCGGAAGCCGGGGGCGGTGCATGCAGCCAACAGGGCGCAGTCAGTCAGTGGCCGCGTAGGCATGAGAAACAAAGGCTTCCACCCGAGTGGACTTTCAAGTGGAATCTGGCTGTCCATTTATCACGCTGTGTGAAATTCTTTGGTTATTACATTAAGAATCCGTTTCTGGGAAATGTAATGCAACTTTTTAAATCCTGGAAGCCCTCCAGCCTTAATGGACACTCTCCCATGCACCAAGCTTTGGCGGGCGGGAGCGAGATGACTGCAACCGGCCCTTGGAAGAGCCCGGGCTGAAGGAACGGGCTTGGCGCCGAGCCTCTGAGCGAGTTTCGTAAGAGACAAACTCCAGCCGAGATGGCACTACCTCCCTCTCGCCCAGGGACCTGTTTCCTCCCTGGGGAGCCATAATCCCAAAGAAGGGAAAGAGCAGCTCTTCCCTGTCATGCTCTGGATATCTAGACTTGAAACGGACCCAACTTTCCAAATATTTTAGATAACGCCACATATAACCAGAAATTGCTTACCTCAGAGTTTGTATTAACCACATTTGGGGTCCCTCATAAGTCACTTAGTCATTTTTAGGGCCTCTTTTGGCTCACCTTTGTGGATTTTCCACCCATTTAGCCAACTTTGCATTTTTTAAATAAAGTGATGTTACTTTGTCATTTTTTAAAAAGTATGTTTTTGATTTTAGAGAGGAAGGGAGAGAGGGAGAGAGGGAGAGAATCATTGATCTGCTGCCTCCTGCATGCCCCCTACTGGGCATCAAGCCTGCAACCTGGGCACGTGCCCTGACTGGGAATCTAACCGGCGACTTCTCTGTGCATGGGACGACACTCAACCAACTGAACAACACTGGCCAGGGCCCAACTTTGCATTTAAAACAAGTTTCCCCAAATTTGTCATGTCTTAGTCATTTTTCCTCCACCCAATGCCCGTGCTCCCCTGCGCAGAACCCACAGCAGCCCTCACCTGTTGGACAAGGCTGCCCACGTTTTCCAGCTCTGGAAGGTCTTCGACAGCTCATCTCCATTGGCCCTCAAGCAGGTCCTCGGGTCGGGAGGCCCTGGGTGTGTGCCAGCCAGAAGGAGGCCAGGCCACCCGTTCATGTGATCTGTGCCTGTTACGGAAACACAGCAGGGCTTGGTTGCTCTGGCTTCTGTGGCTTTAGAATTCCCTTCTGGTCCTGACATGACCATGGTAGCGGGCTTTTTTTTTTTTTTTTTTAAGTAAGCTTTTCATACTACTAATAGTCCCCTTGGGAAGTGTCCCCTTTCTTCTAAAGGAGCTTGCTCATATGCTTTCATCTTTCCTGTCCCCTTTCTTCCTTTTCTGCCAACGTTGAGTGCTTAGTCTATGCACTGTTTTAGCAATGTCAGTGAACAAAATAAAGTTCCCGCGTGGGCCTTTGTCTTCTAGGTAGTGTCTGTGTGAGTCGAGGGAGGACCCTTATCACCTTAGTGCCAAGAATAACCTCATATATTTATGGAAGAAAGCAGCAGATTAAATAAATACAAAGTATGGTGTTTATAAAAAAAACAAACAAACCCAGCTCCTGGTCCTATGCTCACAACCTATTTAGGAGATAAACTTAATAGTATAGTTTAATATGGTCAAGGTGTATAATAAATGCAATGGACACACATGTAAGAGGTGGTCCATTTCTTTTTCTGACAGCTAATCAGGAAAGACTTGACCAATGCAAATGACATTGGAAATGACCTGGGAATGAGGACTGGCATCTGATGAGTGGACAGACAGAAGGCCATTCTCTTCAGGAGGAATTGGCTGGATGAAGGTGCAGAGCAATGAATGAGCACGGTATTAGGGAACAAACTCTAGAGCAAGGGATTCTGCCTGGGAAAGAAACTGGAAATAAAGCTTTGACTAGCTATATATATCCGAAGAGATGCCCTTGTAGGTAATAGGAAACCATCTCAGGTTTTAAACCTTAGTGGTTTAAAAGGTGTGTTCCAAAGGTCACTTGGGTAGAGTGGAGGACATGCACAGGGGCGACTGGTTAGGATGCTGAGCTGTGGGTAGTCTAATTGAGGTTCTGGTCTCCATCATAGACGGGGCGAATGGAGAGGAGGGAAGGATGCAAAGGAAACTTTGCCTGGTTGCCCGTCATTGGTGGTTGGATATGCTAAGCGAGTCGAGGCAGAAGACTTGGGTTTCTAGCTTGGACAGCTGGATGTGCCATTACCAAGAACTGGAATATGCTACGGTTTGGGGTGGAGATGGGGGCGGGGAGCATAATGAGTTGTCACTGGGACACATGTTTCTTTGTCACATGGTAACATTTGTTCTGATATCAACCCTGAGATATATGTAGGTGGGATAATGTCACCCCATTTTGTATCAACTCAATGGAAGTCGGGAGAACTGCCATCAACTCAACTTTGGAACTGTGGCCACAGAGGCCAAACAAAACCTTAAGAGAGAAGGGTTAAGAGCCAGAGAAATGAAAGCTGCACCCTAGGACTGAAGGAAGTTAGCCAGAGACCCAGTGTTCAGACTCATCAGGGTTGAAAAGTCAGTAACCTGTTTGGAAGTGCTTGGGATGAGAGCTGTGAGGCCACTCCTTCTGGATCACATTGACGTGACAACCGTAGCGTGAGGTGTTGAAAAATCGGCCCAGCTGCTTGCTGCTCCAGATTCTGGTAAACATATCAACCCAGCCAGTTGAAAACTGTTGCCTAGAATTAGCTTAGGAAGGCAACTCAGAAATTATTTGGGAAGGCATGATCGTTTACTTAGTAGATTGAGTGTGTTTTAAATTTACGTGAAAAAAACTATGTAAAACGTGATCAAGTAAATCAAACCACTTATTTTTTTAAGACCAATCTGTGTACATGTGCTATTTCAAATACTAGTGATAATTAAAACTTATACAAATGTTTCCCATGAGAGAAAAATATCATCCTTGTGCTTAGCTTTAACATAGTTAATTGAATAAGAGGCTTGGGCTTATGTTTACAAGTATGGAAACACAATAGACATGAGAACTAATTACAGTGACATTTCAAATTAAAATTGTAAATGTTAGGTTGTTAGACAATTGCAGTACTCTAAAGAGAATGGGGGCACTGAACATTGCAGAATGCAGCTTAAAACCTTTGGAGAGGATCATTTCCACATTAAAGGTAATTGTTAAAATGTGCTTGTCTAGAAGAAGATTTGCAAGGTGAACTTTAATTTCTTAAGGGGGGATTTGGATTTAACTTGAATACATTGAAAAGTAATATTAAAATTAATAAAAATTCAAAAGAAACTTTTTTTTAGATTTCCCTTTTTAAAAAATTTATCTTTATTGTTAAAAGTATTACAGATGCCCCCTTTTTCCCCATTAGCCCCCTCCAACCCACTCCTGTCCCCGTCCCAGGCCTTCACCACACTATTTATTGTCTGCGTCCATGGGTTATGCATATATGCATATAGTTCTTTGGTTAATCTCTTCCCACCCTGCCCCTTCCCTCTGAGATCCTCAGTCTGTTGCATGCTTCCATGTCTGGGGATCTATCTTGTTGGTCAGTTTATTTTGTTCATTAGATTCCACATATAAGTGAGATTTTGAATGATCGTTTTTGCATGGAGAAACCACTCTCAAGAGTACAAAACCCACACTGCCATGGGTGTGGACACACATACACTCTCTCTCTCCAGTAATCCCCCAGAAGTGCAGGCCTTTGCCCTTTCTCACCCCTTCCCCCACCTCAGGGAACGTCCTTGAGGTCTTTCTTCTCTGAATTCCTTTAGGGTTTAAAATCCATACCATGCAATTTAGCACTTAATTATATGCCCTCTGGTCACAGTCTAATTCTTTCAGTGTGTGTGAGGCTGGTCTCCCCAACCAGAGCAGGAATTCTCTCTTGGTTCCTCACCCTAAACTGCAGCCAGCCGCCTAAGAGAGAGCTTTCAAAAGAGGAATGAATGAAGGAGAAAGCAGATGAATACAGGGTTTGACCCACCGCCTTGCGAGTTCTATGCCCTGATGACTTTTGGGTACAAGGAAATCACATGAGGTGCGTTTTAATGAACCCACTTCATGGCACAGCACGGGGCTTAGGCTTCAGAATGCCCTCCTTCCCGTCTGGCTCCATCATTTCTTTACTGGCTGTGTGAACCTGGCTAATTAATTTAGGCCGCCCAGTCCTCAGTTTCAGCAGCCCCTTAGCCCAGTGCCTGGGAAGTAACAAAGCTCCATAAACATCCATTGCCTTTGGTAAAGCCAGCTGTCCAGAAGCTTCTACCTTCTCGGGAAGAAGGGAATGGCTCCACCTCCAGCTAGAGAGGCTCCTGGCCTCCAAGCTGGCCCCAGGGGAGCCGGCAGCTGGGCTAGCGCCTGCCCCCTTACAGCCCTGGAATTGCTGTTGCCTGCTCTGCCCCGGAGACTGCTGGAGGTTTTAAGCTGCCACCACGTTGCTGGCCAGAGGAACCATTAGGGAGTGTGACGAGCCAGCTATTCTGCCAAAGGACTGAGATTTTATGTGACATTTGGGATTTACCCCAGTGACTCCCTTGCTGACTATTTCGAGCCAGAACTCGCCCTTGCGGCCGGCTGCTTTGCTGTCGTGACCGGCCTTTGTCCTAGGCTCTCCCTGGAGACACATCTTATAAGTAGGCAGAAAAGACCAAGGAAGGTTCTCTCCTTAGGAATGCAAAGATTCTGTTTGGTAAGGATAAAGGAAATTATGTTGTCTCTCATCAACACCTTGGCCCAAGTTTCTTGAATAGCCTGTATTTAGCACAAGTAGAAAGTAGGGCTTTGGGTTCTGGAACACATGAGAGTTCACTGTAGTGTTCACCTCTAAGGAGTAAAAAAAAAAAAAAAAACAACCCTGGGAAAGAAGTTCTATAAATGACAATAACCAATACTTATTGAGCACTTGTGGGTCACACACTGTACTGAGGAGTTTGTTACAGAACTTTCTTTTTAATTTTTAATATAAGCCCAATCACATATACACTTTTATTACCCCCATTTTTTATTTGGTAAATGAAGAATGTGAATTTGAGGAGATTAATAGGATTGCTAGTGTCACAGAGCAGGTGGTTAGAACTTGAACTCGGGTAGACTCCAGAACCTGTGTTTAACCTCTGCTCCATTCGCTCCCAAGCCCCAGTATTCTGCTGTGGGATGGATGGGAGGCCACCCAGGGCAGCTGATGGTCAGGGAAGGAGAACAGTGAAAGAAACAAAAGGAGACCGCATATTGAAATCCAACTAGGTCACCTTCCTTTTTGCTTACAGTGGTCTATGGGACTGTAGCAAGTGGGCCCCACAGTTTTATCTTTACAGGCGGCTCCCGTCCTATAAAGAACTTGTGTCCCATAGTTCATGTATGTCAGTGATTTGAAATTTGGCACGATTCTGCATTCTCAATAATATTGTAAAAGGTGGTCAGATCTCCAGTGACATTCATGTAAATAATCCATCCTTTAGTTGGTTCACAGGTGATCCAACTTGGGCACTAAGAAGAGGATCTTCACGACAAGCTCGTGAACTATCATCCACAACGCCGATTGGCAGCTGGTTATGTAAATGCCAGCCCAAAACACGCACAATTAGAGGACCGAATCCGCAATTGCAAAACACTACATTTCCACGTGTACTGGAGAGGATTGGGGGATTAACCTTTGTTTTCAAGAGTAAGTGCCAGTCTTGCCCTTTTATCAGTCTGACCGATGAAGTGAGGGGGCTCACGAGTTTTCGTTTAGGGTGTGGGCTTTCATCAAAAAAGGCTTCTTTGAGCAGCTGCTAAAATGGGAAGTGAGAGGACTAGTATTCATGTTTATAAAGGTAAAGTAAACCCATTTTAGTTCAGAGCTATCATGCTCAAAGTCAGAATTCTCGGATAAAAAGACTTAACTGGGTTCTCTTTTCATGGTTAAAGAGCCAGAGTGACAGAATGTCCAAGATAAAATATGATCTGCAGAGATTAGTCTTGGTGTGTTTCCCGACACCCTCCAAGGGTTGTTTAGGTCACCTTGTGGCCCCATGGAGACGCTTGATTTACGGATGCTCAGCTGGTCTAAGACTGCAGGAGCCACAAAGGGACACTATCTTAAAGACTAAAGCCATGTTTACTGCTTCATTTGAAGACAGTTTGTGACAGGATGTCAAAACAGGCTTGTTAAGTATGTAGATAATTAAAACAAAGTCTGATTTATAAACAAAAACAAAAGCCACGTAGGAAGTCAGCATTGCATTGCATACAGTTTGTGGTTTGCTGAACGGACATTTTCCTTGCCACAGATGCCTTTCTGCTTTTCCTGCAAGGATCACCACGTCCATCCATCGTTTCTGAGGAATTTCATTCTAAGTAACAAAAAAACAGTTTAAGTTTTGTCATAGAGCACGCGAGTGTGATCCTTGCCTTTTGAGAGCTCCACAAGGCATTTTTCTGAAACAGGTAGTGAGCAGTTAAGACCTCAGCTTGCATTACTAAGAAAGCTGTACTTGAAGTTTGGGGTAAATTGGAGTTTATCCCAAAGCACAGCAGGAGCTGAGATCAGCTTCTTGGTGGTGGTAGTCGGGGTGTGTGTGTGTTAAGTGTAACACGGTTCAGGCAGGAAGCTATGGCTGGGAAGCTCGAGCATTTTTATTCATATCCTTGGCCCACTTCCAGCCCCGGTTTCCTGGGGCCTGGCCTAGGCAGTTTTCAAGCAGAGCAGGCTGCTTCCAGCTTCACCTTTTCCCACAGAAACTACCAGGAGGAAGGCAGGTTACCCCAAGGCTGCTTGTCCAGTTGGCTCTGGACAGTTGAGTCTTCCTCTGACTTCTCTCTGATGACAACTCAAGTATACTTGAACTTTGTTGGAGGTGTCCTGGCAACACAAGGTGCTTCATCTTCCACCTGGGAATGTGTCACTGGGGTAAGTGAGAGGCAGAGGGGGGGCCCTGAAAGGACGAGGGTGAGGAGCGGCTGTTTGGAGGTCGAGAGGCTCAGCGTCATCTTTAGGTCCCTGGTTTTTCAGCAAAGTCTTGGCACATGCGAGACAATCAGGAAATATCCCCTGGGTGATTGGGATGCTGAAAAAACCGCCGGACATGGTTTCCTCTGTCTGGAGTTGCCTCTCTTGGCCACCCACTCAGCACCCACCTGGACCACCTTTTGTCCCTGAAGGCTCAGTTCCATCGATGCTTCCTCCATGAAGCCCTCCCGTCTTTCCCTGGCAGTGAGGAGCTCCCCTTAGGCTGTGCTAGAGCCCAGTTCACACCCCTTTCTAACCTCCTGCCCACCTGTTCTCTTTAAGGATAGAACATGTCCTCTTCATTAAGGCAACTCGGTTCCTGGTTTGGTGCCTGGATTCGGCAAATGGAGGGAAATGATCAGGCTTTATTGATCTTAAGTTCAGTTTTTGCCTTTACCCTGTTCGAGAAGGTATCTCATCAAGAAGACCCAAGCTCAAGCTGCTGCCAGACTCCTCCTCTTTCTCTGTTTCTATTCACTGTGTCACAAGGGCTGCACCTGCTGGGGCAGGTCCACCGGCTCCTGCACTACAGGCCAGGCTCCCAGAGGGGATGCTTTTCCTGGCCTGGGCAATCACATCAGGCCAGATTGCATTTCCCCTGGCTGCTTGCACGAGGGCATTGCTTTCATCCCTGCATTTCCCTTGGCTGCTTGAACAAGGGCATTGCTTTCATCCCTGCATTTCCCTTGGCTGCTTGAACGAGGGCATTGCTTTCATCCCTGCATTTCCCTTGGCTGCTTGAACTAGGGCATTGCTTTCATCCCAAGGCAGATGAACGCAGTGCAGCTGGTGGTGAGCACGGAGACTGACCCACACCTCCATGCGAGGCAGGTCTGGGACTGTCAGGATCCGAGCTGGTCACTGGATAAAACGAGGGTCTTGTCACCACTCTGCCCTTATCACGCATTTTCACAATAGCTGACAAAGAGTAATGGATACATTTTGAAAAACTTGGACTATATCTTAATGCTAAGCTGACAAAAATAGGCAGTACACAGTTCAGTTTTTAAGAATCGAGTCCTGGTCTAGGGTATGTCAAAATTACCATTATGAATAATAGTTCGAGTTGGCTATTGGGGCAAATACCTATGGAAACAATTATATGCAGTGGAAATTGTTTCTTTGTTACTAAGTATGCTTGTTGAATTCACATGTTTCTGCTATAAAAGATGAAGAGTGATTAACTTTTATATACAGGCGATTGTAGCCAGGTAGTTAGAATAAGCGCCAGTTTATGTCAAGGGCATGGTGATTTTGTTTTATAAGCTCCCAGTAGAATGGATCGTGCAGAGGGTCAGTTTGAGGGTGCCTCTTTTGCTTTTTACTGGACAAGTACCTCTGTGTTGGTGTCCTCCCGCCACCGCCAGCTGTGTGAAGCGGGGCCACATACCCCGGCCTGGCTGGTACCTTGGCTCTGTCCAGAAATCCTTTGGGCCTCATGTGGCCCGGTAGCTCTGAGCCTCTTCGTGGAGTGACGATGAAAAGGGGCCAACTTGGGTGTTTCAGTTTCTTCTGCCTTCTTTCTCCACTGGACCTTTCCTCTGGCCTGCCCGAGATGGAATCAAGTACCAGAGAGAAACGGGAGAGACCTCTTCCCAGTGTCCATTTTGCAAAATGGATCAGTAACAATATCAGTTGTCACATGTATTGAGCATCAGGCTTTACCTTCATCTTAGAATCCCCCTGCAAAGTCACCCTGGTTTGGATGTGGAAACTGAGGCATAGAGAGCTTGAGCACCTTTCAGCCTGGGGAAGACAGAGTAGAAATTTCCGTGTCACCTCGGGCTCCGGGTGCTACCTCAGATCCCTTTATGTCTGAGCTGCTTTTCATCTCTTCCTTGTGTGGCGATTTATTGGCTCAGTCTCCAGTGTTTTAACAAGGATAAGAGGTTGTCTTTCTCTTAAAATAAAATTGGTGTTTCTTTATAAAGAATAAGGGAGAGCTCTCTAGAGTGGGAGGAAAAAATAACAAGTGCTTTGTAGTCAGAAAAGGACACTAATTTCACTTTGAGTTCCAGTTGACTAGAACAAGATAGAAACACTTAATTGCTTGGTAGATAATTCTGTAATTACTTAAAGCTGAGCAAAAACTTGGACATGGCCCAGGATGCGAAAGCTTTTGAAGCAGGGAGACACGCTCCCTGCAGAAAGCCAAAGACTGTATTTAAATCAGATGTTTTATGGAGAGATGGGCCATCGCTGTCTGTAAAGGCCTGATGCCTCTTCACAGGAGTAGAGGAGACAGGTCATTTACAAATAATAGCTGTATGCACAGAAACCTTTCAGCCAGGGAAGCGAAGGGCCCTGTTGACAATGGATGAATCCTTGCAACACTGAGCTTCTCCTAGTCCTTCAACTCTTCAGAAGACATTCAAGCCCAAGAACTGAATTCTATGCACTGATATTCTAGGCTGCAGGAGTCCTGCGGCTTTTCTTCCCATGGTCATTCCAGGATCCTCTGAGCAAGTGGTGAGCATTTGGCTTGGTGCACACGTACCCTAGATTCTTTCAAGGATAGTTTAAAGTGAAATATTTTGTCCGATTAGCTTCTATGTGCAATACAGTGGTCCCTCTGTTTTCGAATGGAATCCATTCTGGAAGACCATTCGAGTTCTGAAACGTTCAAAAACTGAGGGATCCACAGCTGACGGCTAGGCCTCAGGATCTTGCCCTCAGCGGAAGCCGTGGGGCATGTTCCATTCCGAGGTGTGTTCAAAAACTGAAGCATTTACCTCCGGGTTTACGATGTTTGTAAACCGAAATGATCGTCAATGGAGACGTTTGAAAACTGAGGCACCACTGTAGCTAACAAATGCAGTGTTCTGTGTTCCTGGGAGCACATGAGCACAATTCAAGTGTTAGCTCCTTCAAGTCCCCACAATAAGCCTGTGAGGTAGGTATTATTACTTCCTATTATGGTTCAAGACAATAGGACATAGAGAGATTTAGCAAGTTGTCCAAAGGCACAGAGTCTGTAAATGTGAAGCCCGGTTCTGATCTCAAGTCTGACTTTGAACCCAAGCTCTTCACCATCTGGCTGCAGTCTCTTGTTTTGATAGACCACCTGTTCTGGTTTGGAATCGGAAACTAGGACCATTATGTGTCCCTCCTCTCCATGGTCCTAGGGGCCTACTGCTGTTGGGCAAGACCATCTGTGTCCCACAGTTCCTGGGGCTGCTTTGTCCAATCTGTAGTTCTCTGGGCTGGCCCACTTGCTCAGGCCTGGCTTCTCTCTGTGGGACTCCCTTCCCATTTCTTCTCTTGCTTTTCCAAGTCCTCCCCATGCTTCAAGGTTCCCATGTAGCCTTTCATGGTTATTCCAGCATATTGTGATCACTGCTTCTTGAGATTTCTGCCCACTCAGAACTCAGAGGATTTTTCTCTTTATACAGTGCCTTGTTTCTGTCCCATGAAAGGAAGTCGTGGAAAAAATCGGCTCATTTTGCTCCTCCAGCATCTCTTTGCCTCCCAACACCCTAAAGAATGATCCTGGTACCAAGAGCTTGTACTTTTCTTAGATTTTCACTAGCTTTATGGAACCCAACCTGTGGCATTTGTAAAGAAAAGCGAGTAGAATTCACATTAGTAATAACAAATGGTCTCTGTAAATAAGGAGCACCCGCAAGAATTGTGATCCACCCCATTTCGCCTACTATGGAGCACCCGCAAGAATTGTGGTCCACCCCATTTCGCCTACTATTTATTCCAGTCCTGTATTTTGTCGATGTTAAAAATGTTTCAGATTAGTGGATGTTTCTTAACTTTCCTATATAAGCAAGCTGATCAGGTGTCGAATTTGCTAATTGTTTAAATATGGGCCAAGTGGAAAAGGAAAGACCTCTTGGGAAAATGAACAGGACAGAGAGGGTGATAAAGGATGTGTGCATGTGGGGAGAGGCAGTTTCTTCTAAAATTTCAAAGATTTTATTTAATTAAAATGCCTAGCTTAACAAAAGCAGAATGCCCCCCTCCCCCAATTTCATAATGTTCTGGGCTCCGCAGACTTCCTCAATCCAAGTTTCACTGTTAGGTAATGAATGCAATTAGAAGAAAGCCGAGACAGCTAATAAAACAGCCATGTTCAAAGCAGAACATGGGCCCCCTTTTCTCTCCTGCAAGCATGGGAAATGGGTTTAATGAAGTATCCTAAAGGAACGTTAGTCTGTACACTCTCCTGCCTCTCACTCCTCACCACGCTTGAAATCTTTGAAGGAATATCAATTCCAAGGCCTGGGCGTGAGGGGTGAGTGGTGGGGATGGTAACTGGGGAAATCAGCAGAGGACCAAACTGATCTACCTAAGGAAAGGGAGCTGGCTGCTCAGAGGGGAGAGCCTGTGTGGAAGAGTTGGTGGTAACCAGCCTGGGGGGCTAGAGGGGTATGGCTGGAAAGCGAATATAGGGGGGCTCTGCTGATCAGGGTCTAATGTAACCCTTTCCTTCATCTCCTTATATATCCTTCAGTAGGATCCACATTGCTCATATAAAGAAACAAAATGCCTGACATCCCTTCTGACAAACAAGCAAACCCACGGGCAATGAGGGCGCTCACTCTGGAATGACCTGTTTCATTGGGAAACACCATCGCTCTGTGGCATTAGGGTGAATTTTTAATCTTTAGTAAACAAAAGATATTTTTGCTCTCAAATGGCAGATAGAATTGGAATGACCCGGGGTCTTTTTTTTTTTAACAGCAGGTTAAAAGTCATGTGATATTTTAATTTCATAAACTGAAATGACATGGACTCCGATAAGAATTTGATTTCATTGCCACTACCTACAGTTTCCATTTTCTAGAAATGCGTCCTTCCATTTGGAAGTCTCTCGTGTCTCTGGACTCCATCCGTGGAACCCAGACCGGCATTAATTCTTTAAACGGGAGCTGATGTCCCAGTGGTGCAGATGGAAAAGGTAGGGCACAGTGACCTGCTCAGCTCTCACAGTCATAAGGAGGTGCAGCTGACATTGAAACCCAGATCAGACTCCAAACTTTGGGCTTTGAGCCACAAGGCATACCACAGGGATACGCTTCAGTAATGCCCCGGGATACTATGAGACAGGAACAAACCATGTTTATCTAACTATTTACTACACTGTAGTGATGATAGTTAAGGAAATGAACCACAACAGAATAATTATTTTAATTTTAGTCTTTATATAACAGGGCTGCTTCTGTTCTACCCGGGTATGATAATTATATTAGTTTCAGATGCCTCCTGGATCCCATACTGCATATGTTCTCAATGACTTCTTGTCACATGTCATTTTTTAAATTAGTTCTGAATGAGATCATGGAACTAGGAGCCCGCAGCATGGTGCCACGTCCATGGCAGTGTGGCTCAGCATTTAGCAAGTTTACCATATGGCGGCTTCCTACAGTGGTGGTGACTTTCTACATCAGGGCAGAGGCAGTGTGATTCCGCAAGGTAGGAGACTCTTATTGGCAGCTCAACCCGGAGCCTGCCCCTCCAGGCTTTATAAGTCATTTAATACCTGGTGACCTCCAGCTGCATAAACTAGTTAGCGTGGTTTCTGCCTGCCTTCGCCGATCCCCTGTTGATACGGTGCCGTTACTGGAAGAAGAAGACATGGACCTGGGTGGGCAGCACCGTGCAGGCCCACCGGGGTCCCTAAGCTCCGATTCCCTCCTGCCTTTCTCCTCTCCATTTTCTTCATTTACTTCTCTCCATTCCTTGGAAACTCAGGCTGTGAGGCTCCAAGTCGTGTTCCTCAAGAGATGTTCCAAAATATTATTCCTTTAATGATCTTGAAGAAAAGAGTAGATGCTTTTCTTCAAAAGGATGAGAGCCCAGCCGGGCGTGGCTCAGCGGTTGTGCATCGACCTAGGTAGGATCCAGGCGATCGAGGTTCGATTCCCGGTCAGGGCACATGCCCGGGTTGCGGGCTCGATCAATGACTCTCTCATCATTGGTGTTTCTATCTCTCTCTGTCCCTCTCCTTTCCTCTCTCTGAAATCAATAAAGATATATTTAAAAAAAAAAAAAGAAAGATGAGAGCCATGCTTAAATGAGATTCATGCAGAAATGGGGATGGACTAGAGAGGCTCTTAAAGTCTCCACTAAGCTTGTATCCTGTGCCCTTCTGGACATTTCCTAACGGAAAACAGTGGGAGTGGAAATATCATAGACTTTGAAGTCAGATTTGGGCTCATTTCCCTGCTCCTCTATTGGCTAGTTGTCTGACCGGGGACAACTGTGTTTAGTGTCTCTGAGGCTAAATCCTCTTGCATGGAAGGGGATGGTAATAAGACCCCATGGGTTGGCTGTGAGGGTTAAATAGTGTGCACACATGTTTCACTCAGTGAATGCGCCAGTAATTAAGCCTCTTTCTGCCCCATCTGTTCCTTTTCTGACTCCACACTGCATTAAATGCTAATACTAATTGAACACCTATTGTGTGCCCCGCCATATTAATATGGGTTATCTCATTTAACCCTCACAACAACTTCATGAGACAGATACGTTGGTTATCCTGAGCTGACAGATGAAGACGTGGAGGCAGGGAGGGATTGTGCAACTTGCCTAAGTGTACACAGCTAGTGAGCAGTAGATTCGAGACTTACACCCACCAGTCTGACTCCAGAGCCCAGGGCCACTGGCTGTACTGCTGCTTTATTCCTAGCTCCTGGCAGCTCAAAATACTGAATAAACGTGAATGCCTTAAATAGTGGAATACAATGTACCCAGTTCCTTCTGGAAGAGGGTTTCACCAACAGATCTTCAGAACTTCTATTTTAGATTGCGCTGTGTTGACCTGTTTGCATTGAGCCATGCACATGCTCCTCTAGGGCTGTCTTGGTAACTCCTAGCCTATGTTTATAAGGTTGTAAACCTGGGTGTGTGTCATTTGGCCATGGAACAGGCTTTGCCTGCATGATACTGGTTGGCCTCCTTAGATGGGTTCTTGGCTTTGTTTCCAGGTGAGTCCTGTTTTAACTAAATGAGCTGCACTGCCTTCTCAGTTCAATGCTCTGTCAATGGTGGGCTCACACCCAAGCCACTGCTACCCGATAGAAACAGACAAAAGGCTTCTTGGAACCCTTGCTATCTCCGTAGTATAAAACAGAACTGGATGTAGGTGCTCCTCACTGCCGACTGTGAGAGCCTGGGCTTGGGAAGGGGACACTGGGCACAGGAGTTTAGTGTCTGTAGTAAAACTGAATTGTTTGCTACTTATTGGGGCATTCTTCCACCTTATATCATAGCCGAGAATGGTTTCCAGTAGACGTGGATCTGGCCTGTGTCTGAAATACTGTTTTCTTTAATCTAAAACTTGAAGAGGATCCAGATATTGAAACTGAAATACTTCAAAAAGGGTCAGTTCATGTAAACATTTCCAGGTACATGTTATTTTTAGTGTTAAGGAAAACTAACAGTTGTTTGGCAAAATTATTTTTAAAAAGTAGACTTCTGTCACCATGATCTGTTCTCAGCAGCCTGGAGTCGGACCCATGGTCCCTGACATTGGACCTTGTGTCCAAGCTTTCCCTCCCCACCCTTCTCACCGCAAAACACTGAATTATTTTGAACTCCACATAGTGTCCTCAAGGTTGTCACGTGTTACAGCATGCTGGTCTTCAGGGCTGAATGTTTCATTGTATGGATATTCATTTTCTATATCCTTCTGTTGTGGGCACTGAGCTTTGTTTCCACACCTTGGATATTTGCTTAGAGCTGCAATGAACATAGCAGAGCTAATATCTCTTCAAGATACTGGCTTCAATTCTTCTGGGTAAATAAATACCCAGAAGTGGGACACTTCTTAACATTTTGACACACAACTTGTCCAGAACCCATCTTATCTTTGCTTGCACAAATGGAAGAAAGACATAAGGGAGACATTGGGGTAATTTTTAAATGGCTGTTTTATCCTTAAGGGGGAGGATAGGGGTCAAACTGGCCTTTGTTTGTGGCCCCCAGGTAGTAGGAACTCTGCAGAGAGTCTTTTTATGATTGCCTCAGTTTGCTGGTCTCTGCAGAAGCAAATGTTTCCCCTGCCTTCACCTAGATGTCCTGGGATGTTGAGACTATAGGGAGCCCCTGTAGTTCTGCCTGGGTTGACAAGGGACCATGGTTCTCAAATGTGCAAGGTAAGAATGAATGGGATGTTGCCCCTGGAATGGGACCCCCATTCCATTGTGAAATGGTGCCCCTGCAGGTACCCACGAAGTCACATGGCTTTTTTTTTCTAGACCAAAGGCTGCCACCCTCAGTGGCCAATTGAGCTGACAGCCCATGTACCAGACTTAATCAGTTACAGTTTGTACAACTAACTGATAGAAGTTGAATGATGTGAACAGCCTTGAGTTTGCTTTTTTCCCTCCCCCCACAAAATGTTTTTAATGTTCAAATGTCAGCGCAAATCAAGAATCTGGGGAATACTCCAGCCAAAACTGCCTGCAGCTGGGATTATAAAGATTATAAATGTGTCCAGCGAGTTCCCAAAATTTCAGGCCTTGTCTTATGTAAGCACACTGGGCTGCTTTTACCTTTTTATTTTTATTTTTGGACTTTTCGTAAGAAAATGAGGTTACATAATCATTATTTTCATTGTCTGTGCTGTTGAGGGAGTGTGACAATGTGGATAATTTAAAACAGTTGATAGAGCAAACACAAGTTAGAATTTATAGTTGGTACTGGAATGCATTACAGAAGTTATTGTTGGCAATACTTAAAACCTATTCATGTTTTTCTTAAGATAATCTGAAAATTAGAATGTGTTCTCTGATCACGCTACATTGAATGGAAGGTGTGTGTTTCACAGTTGTATCGAGTGTTAGAAAAATGCTAAAGATTTCAGGATGCCTGCAGATAAGCATCCCATAGACAACTGAGAAATGGCCGGGCACGTAGTCTTTTCTCAAAGAGGTTTTTATTGTAAAATGAAATACTGTACAGATATAGAATACTGCTCAGAACAATTCTGCACCTTAATATAAGGCAGATATCATGGTAGCCGCCACTCAGGCCAGGAAATATAACTTCGTCAGCCCCCCAGAAGTCTCTACATGTACCACATCCTAAAATACAAACCTTCCATCCCTCCAAAAATTACTCTTCCAGTACTGTCTTGCATTTCTTCATAATGATTCTATCACCCACATGTGCATTCCTGAACCATAGAATTTGCCTATTTTTAATTCAAACTCTTTTAAATCTTTAAAACTTTGTCATATGTTTACTGTCTGGTAGGGCTAGTCCCTCTCATCCCCTGCCCAAGCTTTTCTTGTTTAGTGTTTTCTTAACTATTCTTGCATGTTTGTCTTTCCATATGAAGTTTAGTATCATCTGTCTAGCTCCATAAAAGAAAAGAAAAATGTGTTGATATTTTCATTGGAGTTAGTAATTATTTGGAATTGATGAATTAAGGAGAACGAACATCTGTGTGATGTTTAGTCATCCAATCCAAAGACAAAGGATGTCCTATTTATTCTAGTGTGCTTTCTTGTCTTCCAAGGGTGTTTTAAAATACTCTTGTAAACTTTGCAAATTTCTCATCAAGCTTACCTTTTGAGTCGCTATATTATATGCTACCTTACTAAATATTTTTTACTATGGAGATATTTTTTCATTGTTTCTCTTAGTGTTTCTATTATGCCATCTGCACAAAGAGTTAGCTTGTTCTTTTTTAATGTTGATGTCTCTGATTTTCTCTGGTCCAGCTGAGTTGGTTAAATTAGAATGAAGTCAGTGTCAAATAGTAGTAGAGATAGCAGCTGCGCTTTGTTCCTGACCACAGAATGGTTTTACAACTAAGCTGTATGTCTATCAATTCTTGTTTTCTTGAGCATGAACCTGTGAGTGTCTATGTTTAAATCAAGAATGGATGTTGAACTTTGTCAGACTTTTTTTTTTTTTTTTTTTTTTTACCACTATGGAAATTATGGTTCTTCTTCCTAGATCTGCTTATGTGCTATGTTGGTTGATGTATTTCCTACTGTTGGATCTAACGTGCAGTCCTGGACTATATCCCAGTCAGGATTTCCTAAATATAGTTGACCGTGGTGCATTATTTTTTAATGAGACATTAGATTGTTTGCTATTGTCTTTGGAATTTTATATCAATATTCTTTTGTGATGTGGGTTGTAACACTCTTTCTTGGTGCTGTCAACAACAGGCTATTTAATATATGCTTCCTTTGCTAAGCAGCTCCTCTTGCCTCAATTTTTAAAGAAAATCGAAGCCTGCATGTGTAGTGTAAGCTGTTTGCACACACTTAACAAAAGGTACATGCATGACACACGGTGAGGAATGTGGTGTTGGGTGAGGAATGAACGGAGGTGCCAGGCATTTGCTGTGTCTATTTGTAGCTTTACCTCTGTGTGGGTTTATAATGGCTGAAGAATTTTGTTGCCATTTAACAAAATAAGACATTTCCCCACTCTTGCACCTCTCATTGGAGGCATGTCAGAGTGGTTCTCTGCACATTTTAGTGGATTTGATTCAGAGATCACTCAACCACCAGTTGCTTTCTGGGCTTCTCTGATGCGCCAGGCCCCGACCTTGGTGTTGGGGATCTAGTAGTAGCAAAACCCAACATAATCCTTGTTCTCAACATGACCCTTGTGACTCCTTATTTTCAGAAGTGTATAGGCTAGGGGCAAGTCATCATCAAATAATCACCTAATAAATGCAAAATTCCCTTGTAGGAAGTGGGTTTTGGGAGATTTCATGGGGATGAGAGTGTTTAGAAGAGAGACCTTGGGAGAGGAGTGGGCATCAGAGAAGGTTTCCTGGAGGAGGTGGCACATACGAGATATGAAGGGTGAGCCAGCATGTTCCAGGAGCACACTGGAAGGCCACGTGGCTGGGAGGAATGTGGCGTGCTGGGGCAGCTGGAAGAAAGGGAGTGTGGCTCAGGCCCAGACTGCCAGGAGGGGAGTGTGCCCAGTGCTTGCGGCTCTGAGCAATGGCAGCACACGGGTGCCGAGCTTTGATCGCTGCCTTGCAGTGGGAGGAGTCCGCGAACTCGCTGGTCTAAGCAGGAGAGTGATGGAATCACAGTTGTCTCTTGAGTGGGATCTCTCAGGCTTCATACAGAGGAGGCCCTGAGTCTGCAGGAAGGTTCCGAGGGAGCATGAGGCCCATCACACCTGGAACCAAAGGATTGCCCCTCGCTGTGGGAAGGTCTCTGCTTTGACTCAGCCGTCCAAGACCAACGGGCAGCGAGAGCACAAGGCAGTTAGCTGTTATTTATGGGCAGGGGGGCCGGTCCCTAGCAATACATCCCAAGGGATTGTAGTAGATTACAGAGCTCTTCAGAAAAAGGGCACTGGCTGTTGGATGGATAGTGAAAAACTAAAACCAAAGGTTGGGGCCCATTCTTGTCTTTTCATGCTTCCCACCTGGGGACAGTTCTGCCCTCTACCCTCAGAGCAGACAGCTTTTGGTTAGGCATGCGGAAGAAAGTTCAGAAATGACGGACATTAAAACGGACAGCTAGAGAGTTGAAGTTCCCTTTCATCTGCGAGAATCTTTAATTTTATATCTTTAATAAGTTTAGAAAAGTTTGTGTGTTTTATGTTTTTTCCATGGACATACAATTAAAGGTGAAAGTAGAAATTTCAATTTAATAAAGATACTTAATTGAGAGAACTCATCCGTGTGAGGAGCTCAAGTGAGGAACCCGATGCAGGATTAAAATTTAGCCTAAAAATGGTCAGTATGCCCCTTAAAGTTGGCTTTTTCCCTCACAGAAGTACATAGCCACCTTATAGCTAGCAAGTTTAGTACCCATTTTTACCTGTTTGGAAGAGAATTCACTTTCTCCGATGAGCAGGATAGAAAGTGAGCCTGAAGGCGGTCCTGATCCAGGGCACGGGTCTGGGGGTGTCTGCTGCAATGCTGTTGGCCACCCCTCGGCTGGTGGTGACTGATTTTTTGGCTCCGTGATGCAGCAGCTGTCCCCTTCCTCCCTCGCTGCTCCACAGCACACGGGGTGCTGAGTGAAGAGCCTCACTTCTTAAGCCAAGAGTGTCCCTTGCCTCAGTCTGCTGCAAGCCTCCAAGCAAACTCAAAGTCTGTTTGCACAAGGCACAGTTAAATTCCTCTTCTCCTTATCAGGTACTTGGCATTAGCACCACAGTCTGGTGATCGCAATAAGCCTGGTAAAGCCTCAGGCTTGGACAACAGAAGCTCTGAGGTCTAACACCCTAAGATCCTATCATGAAAGGTCAGCGCAGCCCACATTGCATGGGGTCACCATGCAGTCTTTCTGTTCCCCACAAGAATGTGAATTCAACCAAAAGTATAAGAAAGTGAAAGGAAGGGCAGACGGTGACGAAGGCCCCATGGGAGAAGCTGCTTTTGACTTGGGTCTTAGAGAGTGGATAGGATTTGGCTTGTTGCAGACAAGGAAAGAGCTTTCAGAAGGAAGGGAAGAGAGTCGTAGCATGAGGAACAGAGGCAGCTCAGTTAAGTGGGCACAGAGGTTTTGTGAGGGGAAGGGGTCACATAGTCACCGCTGATTTTCCTCACTGTCTCATTTAATCCTCATGCTTGGCCCATGTGACAAGGACGGTTATTATTATTAGTGATGAGACAAGGACAGAAAATCCACATTAAATGAATTGCAGATGGAGTTGGATAAGACACTGGTACAATGGTTCTCAGCCGGGTGCTGGGGACTATGAGTGACATCTGCAGACACTGGTTGTCACAACGGAGGGTGGGTGCCACTAGCATCTAACAGGTAGAGGCCAGGGATGCTACTAAATGTCCTGCAATGTGCAGGACAAACCCTGCCTCCCACCATACCCCCCTACAAAGAAGTATCCAAATGTCACAATTTCTGAGGCTGAGAGTGCCCTAGTGTATTTGGAGGGGCCAGAAGGCCCCATTCGACCCCTCCTTTCCTTAGGTAGCGACCCTGGATATTTCTAAACATAGGAAGACAAGCGTGTGCTTTGTTGCCCAGTGAACTGGGCACCTGCAAGCTGGGGTCTGTTAATTACCCTTGGGCATAACTCTTCCTCCTTGTATCCAATGTCTGTTACTTTGAGACTTTTCAAAAAAGTTAAGGAGACACAAGCAGGAGAGCCTTGAATGTTTTCCACAAGCAATAGAAAGCCCGTCGGGTAAGTTTATCTCTCTCCACCAGTTAGCATTCTCCTTGGCCCCCTCTCAGTGTTAAGTGAGGTATGAAAAGTTGTCACCTCGGTTTCAGATGTGTTGGCAGCTGTTGCTCAAATTAAAGGAAATAAATAAAACTAACCAAAGGAAATGGCACAGAGCTCTGGTGCCTCTTATCTGCTCCAAGGCAGCTCCGAATGGAAAGCACGCAGGGGTGGGTAGAATCACGGCCAGGCCCGAGTCTGGCCAGCGTGCCATGGATACATCAGGGTTCTCGGGCCCCAGATGGCACAGCATCCCAGCAAGGACCAGAAGTTGGAAGCAAGTAAATGGTCCAGTGGAAAAAGCACAAACTGAGTCACAGGGCCCCCACTCTTTCCTGACCCAGCCACCAGCCAATACCTTGGACAGGATGCTGTGTTTCAGGGCTTCATGACCCAATGTCACAGATGAGAATGTGGAACTCAATTATTCCCGGGGCTTTCTAACCCTGAGACTTTCTATAATAGATTGACAACTGGCCTTCACCCTCTTAGACTTTCAGTAGGGCTTACCTTCATTTTGTTTTTCCATAGAAAATAAATTCTATTCAAATCAGATGTGAGTTGCTCTCCCTGGATTATGGAAAACAGAGGAGCTTCAGGTAGATTTTTCTTTGTTCTTATGGTCCTCTCTTCACATCCTGGCGGCATCTTTCTCTCTCCATGAGCTCAGCATCACCAGTTGTTCAGTGAAGGCAGATGCTGGTGGCTCAGCACACGCAGGCATGTCCCTTTGCAGCAGGGAGGAGTCAGGTCTGCATGTGCTGGTAAAATAATTAGAAATTCCTGGACAGGGAATCAAATGCCACAGTTCAGGGACAGTCCCCAGGCAGATCTCACTGCCAGGACTCTCAGATGTCTCCAACCCACACATTTCCTTCTGTTGGCATGCTCAGGCAGGTGGGCGCAGCACACAGTGTGGCGAGTGATGAGGGTCCCCAGATGAGGTATTTCCAGAGGTGGCATTGCATTGCTATGAATGTTGACAAATGTGTTATGAAGGGTGATTCCATTAGCGTTGTCCTCGGTTGGTAGTTTTCAGCCTCTGCTGCATATTGAGGAGCAGTTTAAATGCTCGTTGCCCAGACGACACATCAGAGCATTTAAATGAGCATCTCTGAGAGGGGAACCCAGGAATCTGTCAAAGGCCCCTGGCTTCCAGCATGCAGCCAAGCCTGAGAAAGCTGTTCTTGGGAAATGTGTCCTGTTCGTGCGTTTGTGGAACTGTGAACTGTTGCTTATTTTTGCTTTTCTAGCTTATTTTGACAAAAAAGGAAGCTAATAAGTGCACTGGCCTGATATGCAGATATAGCATTTGTCAAAGATTCAAAAGTTGTAAAATATATACATACATATATATATATATATATATATATATATATGTATGTATGAATGGCCTGTGAACCTTTTGTCAAGGGGATTCTTGTGTCTTGAGAGAAGTTGAATAAGAAATATAATATTTTGTCTCTGAGAGTCTAAGATTCAGATATTTGACTTGTGTCAATGAGGCTGAAATTAATCTGTCTTTAAGCTGTTTGTACTGTGATTTTCTTCACGTTCTTAATAATAAAAGGAGATATCTTCTAGTTAATGCCTTACAGCTCTGTAGATTGGCTCTCTGGGTGACCAGTTCACTTTTGTCAAATTAATTCACATACTCAATTTTTTTTCTCTTTACATCTGTTCAAAATTAAGTTGACATAGGAATATTCCAGTTGCTGTCTTTATTGTGTGTTTTCCCAAGAAGATACATGGCATGTATGTGGGCACAGACTTGGGTTATGTAAGCCTGTGCCCACATATATTCATCATACCTCTATAATTGCTTCTTTAAAATCCACAAATCTTACAAACACTTCTTTCCATGTGGCAAACCAATCTGAGCCTATTTTCATCACATGTGATCGAAGGCATTTGGGGTAGATTTCTGATGCTTTAGCTTTAGAACTTGGGGAATAACAGAAGTGCCATCAATCAAGGGCAGCTTAAGCTGGTCCCTCATGTCTTTCCAGGGGGTTTTCCTTTGTTGAGTTAATATTTGAACTCACTACACTGCCAGACTTCACTTTTGTTGAGGAGAAAACCAACTTGAGCTGGAGCCATCGCCCGGATGCTTAAAGCAGCTTCCCAGATACAACTGCCCTGCCTGGTGACCCTGTAAACCCTTCTCTCCCTGAATGCGCAGTGGCCTGCGCGTGCCCTTAATGCTCACATTTTCTCTCTCTCAAAGTCACCCCCCCGCCCCGGCTACTTCCAGATCCAGGATCGCTAAATCCCCTCAGACACTCCTGCTTCCCACAGACGCAGGTTCGCACAAGGACCCTTCAGAGAAAGAACAAGGCTATCAGATTTATTTCTTTTGTGTTTGAGCCAGCTGGCCTGTGGACTGACTCCCAGGATTTCTCTTGGTCCTGCACATAGAGGTACATCCACGACTGGAGTCAAGTTTGGGGAGAAAACAGGGATTAGGGGAGCAGTCAGAAAAAAGACCTCTTTCAGGTGGGGCAAAACCACTCTGCAGACTGGCTGGAATCCTCACTTCCAAAGAGAGCAAACCTCTCGGGGGAAGAGACACGCAGTGCGGGTGAGACACGCAAGAACCCCTCACAAATGGCTGCGTTTCCCCTCCTCAGTGCTTTTGAAGTGAGCAGTCACCGTTTGACAGCAAAACAGAAGCCACGATGGGGCGCCGTGGTGAGAGCGGCGGGTGGGAGAGTGTATAGAGAGGGGCCTACAGGGTAAGAACCACGTCCTGGCTTCCTGCCCAGCTCATCTCTGCAGGGGAGACAGCAAGAGTGATTTAGTCCCACATTTAATCAGAAGTGAAATAGAGGCAGAAAGAGGTAGCTTTTCGTCTTCACTTAAGCCTCTGTCTACTTACAGCTTTGCTCCATTTGTTTTTTGCCTTGGTCATAAATATCACGGTTTTTGAAAATGTTCCCCATTTAGCATTGACATTTGTCAAAAACATTATTTACCGACTGACATTAGTCTTTTCCCTGAGTGTCAAGGGTAATGTAGAGTGCATGTAGTTTAAAAAAAAAAAAAGCAAAAAAAAAAGCTCCTTTAAAACCAACCATCTACAGCCCAGCATTTTGGAAAACACTTAGTTTTCTTATCAAATTAAACATACATTCATCATTTGACCCAGCAGTTCCACTCCTGATTCTTTACCGGGGTGAAATGAAAGCCTGTGTCCACACAAACACTGGTATGCAAATGTTTATAGTGGCTTTTGTCATCTCCCCAATCTGGGAGCAAGAAAGATGTCTCGCATGTGGGGAACGCATAAAGCTGTGATGCAGCAATACCATGGAATACGTCTACACCATGGTATGTGTCTATACCATAGAATACTGCTCAGCGCTAAATGGAAGGGACTGTGATACACCCAAGCGCATGAATGGATCTCAACTGCACTATGCTAAGTGAAAAAAGCCAAACACTAAAAGGCTGGGACCTCTGGTGTGATTCCATTTATGTGACATTCTCACTGAGGAAAAGTTACAGGAACAGAAAACAGATGAATGGTTGCCTGGGGCTGGAGTGGAAGGGGTTCACTAAAGGTGCGTGGGAGGAGGACTTGGGGTGGCGGAACTGTTCTGTATCTTGTGAGGGTAGTTATTGAACGTGTACATTTACCAAATTTGCAGATACTATACACTTAAAAGTGAAATTTTCCCTATGTCATTTATGCCTTAATATATACAGAGAAAGCAAAGGGGGGCGTAGGGAGAAGGGACCAGCTGTGTGAGGTGGGATGGGCTCTCACCAAATACTGCCCACCTAGGGCATTAAGATTCCAGCTGCCAAAGTGGGTTGGGCCCAGTCTTCCAGATGATTCTCTCCAACCCTTTTAACTCAGGACTTTGCAAATGACTAACCAAACGTCGGTTAAGAAAAAGTGAAGGCACATAAATGAAATGAGAAATCTGCAGTTAACTTAAGTAAAACCTATTAACAAGAGTCTACAAGGGTCATCTCGTCATCACTCCATTCTCCCCGCTTTCAGGTTGGGCTGTCTTCTGTCTACCTCAACTCTCTTGTGCTAGTCTGTTAGTCTAGTATACACATGTTGTGTATCAGATATTCCTAGTATCAAAATTCTGATGACAGTTTGTTGAATATTCCCAATCTCTGAGGTCACTTTCATAAAAATGTCACTTTCATTAAAATGTCATTTTTATCTAAAGAAACTTTATTTCTATAGGTCGGTTGTCCCAAATGTATTTGGTAAGATGCCGGCTGCTGGCTTTAAGAGTAACTAGGGAAGGTGTGCACTTGTGACCTGCGTCTCCTGCAGTCTGCCCCTTTGCGTGTTGCACACGAGTTTTGGGGGCACTGCAGGTGGGAGTGTGGGTCAGTTCCTAGGGCCTCCGTAACAAGCAACACCACCTGGGAGGCTAAGAGAAGAGACATCTATTGTTTCACAGTTCTCGAGGCTAGAAGTCTACTGATTTAAATGTTCATCACATCTAAAAAATAACTTTACAGCAACATCTAGACTAGTTTGACTAAACAGCCAGTCACCATAGTCTAGCCAAGGAGACAGACAAAATCACCCATCTCAGGGACACACATGTACAGGGGTGGGCAAAAGTACATTTATAGTTGTTCATATGGAAAAATACAAACTAATCAATAATACAAGAATAATTTCTTTCGTGCACTCACAACTGTAAACCTACTTTTGTCCACCCGTGTATATGGTTTTCACTGTTTTCAAGACATTGCATCCCGAATGAAGCTCAAATGTCCCAAGAGATCATAGTTTATTCTCTTGAAAACTGCCCTAGGATCCAGCTTCAGCTTCCTGCCGGCTGAGGGCTGTCCCAGGAACTCGGGGTCTCCTGTTTATCTCTACTGGCTCAAGTTTGAAAGTAAATGAAGTTAATCCATCCAAGCTTGCCCAGGCAACTGAAATTATCTTGACTGACTTACATATTTTGACATTTCACAAAAATACAGATTTTTTTTTTTTCTTTCAAATAATCAATGTGATATAAATTCATGATAGAAGATGTTAAGGGGAAAAATCTTATATAGTCATTTTTCTTCCTTGAAGCATTTCACTTGGACACATTGTCAAAACAATTCATGGCAAAGTCTGTGCAGTGCCATTTCACATGGGTTTAATTATGTTACAAAAAAATAAAAACCACCCCAAACACCCATATGATATTATTCTAGCATCTCCTATAATAGCAGGAAATCCGGGCCCTCTTTTATTTAGTCTCCCTATAACAGGGCAATTGGTTCCAGCTTCACTGGGCAAGAAGAAAAACACGTGAAATCTGTGGCAGCTACAATAACACTGCTTTGGCTGGATTAAACTCAACAGCAAGCTGATCAGGGCATCGATTTGATGCCGCAAGACATTTTTAAAAAACACACACATCCACTCACTGTTAGGGGCTTCGTGGTTTATTTCTTTTCATGCTCAGTAACTATGAAAATGCCAAGGTGATGCCAAGTAATGTGTTCTTTTCATTTTTGTTTTCTTCCCCAGATACCACCTCTGCCAAAACAGCCATGGCAGAGACCCTTTTGGGTGTCAACTTTAGACCATTGTGAAAAGGATGTTGATGTCGCTGGGCTTCTCCAGTGACTAAACTCTGGACTAGACTCTCCGGGAGTCTAAAGTGTGGGCTCTGTGCAGTGTCTAGACGACATTTAACACTGGCTCAGACTATCTGATTATGCAAGTCTGGGGTGGGGCCCGAGGATTTGCATTACAACAGAATCCCAGGTCTTCTATGTATACCAGAGAGAAAATATATGAGGTTAAATCAGCCTTTTTACAAGACCCAGATAGTTCTACTGATTCTCCATTTCATCTATTAATTCATTTATTTGAGTATGTAAGTGGGACTACTATATGGATAGATATTTTTTAAAAATCGCTGTCACCAAAGACCTTACAATCTTTTTAAAAGAAAACAAAATGAAACACATAAGGAAAGTCATGTGAAAATGCGAAGCAGCAACTCCTCACGTGCCGAATGCTTCAGCCTCTCCTGACACCCTCAGCAAGCTGACCTCTGAAAGGAACTAAGTTAATCCTGGCTTGTTCCACTGTGGACCAAGAAGAAAATAAGCAGGTTTCATGTCTGGGGTTGACTGTTACAATCAGAGTGGTAGGGAGAATTTCTAAGTCAAGCTCACATATTCCAGCTCAGCAGTCCGCTTACTCCCGTGATGGGCCATGAAATTGGAGTAGCATAGCCCCTCAGCTGAAGGGCCAGCTTGGTGGGATCTGGGCCCAGGGCACTGCTGGCGGGGGGAGGGGATATGAAAGACAGGGCTCAGATGCCTTGGTTTTTACCCTGGTTGGTGGGCAGCCCAGGGGCATCCAGCTCTCTTGCTCTGATTTCTTTGCCCAGCAGCAGTCCTGCCCTTTGTCCTTCCTGGAAGTTCCCCCTTGTCCCCAACACACAGCACTTTTAATACATCTTTCATGAGCTGCAAGGGCCCCTAGGAGGTCCTGGTCCCCCAGCACATCCCTGAGGGCACTCCCCTTTCATTTTCTGGGAGGTCACTGCCCTGGCCACACCGCATAGGACTTTTCTCCCCTGGCTGTGATCCCAGGGACCCTGCCCCAGCTACTATTCTTGCTCACAGCTGTTTGACGCTTAAGTCAAATCCAAGAGAATGTCTGCAAGGCCCTGCAGAAGCCAGAGATGTTGCAGCCAGCAGACCTGGGGCCTGGGCACCTTCCTCAAACGCCTTGCACTCGCCTGATCAAAACCCCCTGTGGACCATTTCCATTTCTGGCCCAGAGCCTGGCTTTCAGGGCCATTTCCCTTCCAAGCATATAGTCTCTGTTTCCGAGGGTGGTCCGCTTGGCCTCACTCAGCATTTTGTCCCTCCTTTGTGTGGGTGCATGCCCCCCAGCAGACCCTCTTGTCCCTCTCCCTTAGGAGTCACAGGCTTAGTCACGCTGGGCTGCAGAGATGGTCTCAGTTTATAGATTCCTACTTAATTCCTTTCTCAGGGCATCTGGGGAACTTCCTCCCCCAGCTTACTAAGCTCCCAACAGAAGTCATTACTCTTGACCCTTTGAGAATCTAGTCACCTCATCAGGGCTCGTGGCAGGCGTAAAATCACTTGTTGAATGAAAGAGTAAATGAACGGCAACAGACTTTATAGGGAAGTTGAAGATGACTTCGCCTGTCCTTTTTAAGAGGAGGGGAGGGTTTAGAATCTGACACCTTCCTGGTGGCCATGTCTGCGTATGAAAAGGGAGCCGAGTTACTATAAAAATAATGTGTTCACAACATTCTGTAAACACGAATTGATTTAGGCTTTGTGCCTCATTTTCACTCTTCAGTTTACTGACTGTGTGATTTCAGTTAATTTACTTTCTCTCTCTGATATTCTTTTTTTTGTTTTTGTCTGTAAAATGGTAATTAAATCTACCTTTCAGGGGTTTTGCAAAAATTAGAGGACTCAGTGGATATATGCAAAAGTAAATCAACTACTGGGAAGTCTCTTGGCACTTGAAATATAGTAGGTGCTCAGAGAACAACTGCTTTTGATGTTAATGTTGTCGGTTGTACCATTTCAGAGTAAAATGCTAGTAAAGTCATGAAGTGAAGCAATACAGAGACAGCAAAGAGTCTTGAACTTCCGACAGGCTGGTGCAGGGAGGTGTTTAAAACCTTCCCAGTGGGGTAGTGGCCAGGCCCGCCCTTCCCGTTCCAGTGCGTTCTACAGCTTTCTGACCTGGGTTGCTGGAGGGAGAGCCGGACTGTGGGGGCAGCCACTCGGGTGAATGAGCTCTCTTCTTATAAACCAGCTGAAGAGCTGTGAGAAGACAGCACTGTGACAACAGAGCAGAACTAAACACTGTTCTGCGGAAAATCTTGGCTTCTTGCTTCTCCCAGGTAATTTGAGATGTCAGAATTGGGAGGTGTTATGAGCTAAATGTTTGTGCCCCTGCCACCACCAAATTCATGTTGAGGCCCCAATCTCCAATATGACTAATTTTGGAGAAAGGGTCTTTATAGGGGTGATTAAGGTTCAATGAGCTCATAACGGTAGAGCCCTGATCCAATAAGGTTAGTGTCCCTAGAAGAAGAGACGAGAGCTTGCTGTCTGCATGCGTGCTCACCAGGAACGGCCATGCGAGGACACAGAAGGCGGCTGTGTACAGCCGAGAGAGGGCTCACCAGACTCCATCCCTGCTGGCACCTTGATCTTGGATGTCTAGTCTTCAAAACTATGAGAAAATTAAGTTCAGTCATTTAAGCCACCAACCCGTGGTCCTTTTGTATGGCAGCCTGAGCAGACTAATTCAGGAGGGTTCTGGCTTGGAAAGGGCTGAAGGACCCCTGCAGGGATATTCACTTTTGTCCCAGAGGGATTTCCCTCTCTGTGGTTCTTTCCATGCAAATTCAGCTTTCAAAAGTTAGAAAAATAATGTTAAACCACAGCAGCAACTTTTCAAAAGCCTGTAAATAAACAGAAAAGTTCAAAACAAGTTTAAAAATTTTTTCAAAATAGAACATTTTATTAAAAATAGCTTTAGGAAAGGGACGTCTTGGATCGATGCTCTGGGGCATGAAATATGAGTCTACTGATAAAGCCTGGAGTTGGTTCTGCTTTAAATCGGCACGTTATTGACAGTGACTTTGATCCCTGTCAGAAGCAGAACAGTGTTTTGTGTTTGTTAAGCAAAATCACATTGTTGGCAACTCTTGGATACAGCTGCAGACAATTCTAGGCAGAGCATAGGACAGGGAGGCCTGGAAATTGACACATAGAAGGGCCATCAGGTGCCAGCAGAGGGGGTAATCATGAGAATCGCTACATTGTCACCAGACCCACTTGGGTGGCAGCTGAGGGCGCTCCAGGGTGGAGCAAATAAATGTGTCTATTTGCTCCCCCAGCTCTTCTTCCTTTGTTTCCCTGTTAGCTAATCGAAGGGTTGGAAGCCTCAGAGATGCACGTAAGCAAGAAAGGTTAATGACAGAAGATGGTGAACGAGGTAACGTGCCTTTTTCAGTAAAGCCGAAACAAGGAGAGACCTTGGAAATGACCTGTTCCTCTGCCTCTTCGTTTTACAGATAGAGAAGAAAAAATGTGCCCAGTGATTTGTGGTGGACACATGGCCACCCTAGCAAGCAGGTCTTAAACTAAGTGGGTTTTTTAATCTTAATTGTGCCTTTCACCCCTACTTTCATCTCTGTTCTTAATGTCTTCTGGGCTTTAGAGAGTTGTTGGTAGCTAGACATTCCAGGAAGCAGCAGCGTTTTTTTCTTGAGGGAAAAAAAATGCAGAGGAGGGGGAGTGATAGCTCTTAAGAACCAAATGTTAGTCAGCCACAGTGTCAGTGATGGTATTTCTTACTAAGGGAATCTAGAGGTTTGTTAATATGTCCAGATAAGATAAGCAGCATCAGCAAATATCTCTGGCAGCGTTCAGCAGAGTGGTTCTTTCTCCTCAGGATAGTCACACACTTTGCCTATTTGCTCTGGTTTGGAGCTTTTTTAAATGCATGCCCAAGGGGCATGTAGTGAGGATTTAACTGGCTCTTTAAAGTTATAAGTGCTGCCCTGGCTGGTTTGGCTCAGTGGTGAGGGTGTTGGCCCATGGACTGGAGAGTTCTGGGTTCAATTCTGGTCAAGGGCACATACCTTGGCTACAGGCTTGATCCCTGCTGCAGGAGGCAACCAGTTGATGTTTCCCTCTCTCTCTCCCTTCCACTCTCTGAAAAGCAATGGAAGATATATCCTCAGTTGAGGGTTTTTTAAAAAATTAAATTAAGTTACAGGTGCTTAATAACATAGCACTTTTATCTTTTAGGTTCTTTTTTATGTTATTGCTTAAATTTTGCAGCACTTCTAAAAACAAGTTTAATCAGATTTACTAGTAAATTATGCAGATGAGCCTTAAGCAAACATGTTCAATGTAAAGTATCTCCTCCTTCCCCTAGAAATTGCCTCTCGAAATGGTCACAAGAGGCAAGTGATTGACTCAGGGGCCTTATTTATCATGGAAAATGGATGTGTTATGAGTGGGCTGGGAAGAGGCGTTATGTGCTCCCACGTGGGTGGGAAAAAGGAGCTTCTGTGGATGGACTGCTTGCTGACTGACTTTGCTGCTTCTGTGGCACCTGGTTGCTGTGATTGCTGTTGCAGCGTGTGTCCCAGATAGTCTACCAGAGTCCTCTCGCAGACGGGCTCTGACTCAGAGCACAGCAGAGCCCACCCCAAGGGTCTGAAAGCTGTCCCTTCCGGAGCACAGAGGTCAGGGGTCGTGGCCCAGGGGTCGTTGGCTGTGTAATGAGTGATTGTGGCAAGAGTCCCGAAGCAGCAGCCTTAGACTATTTTATGCATGAGGTTGGATGATTCATTTGATTTTCTTCGTGGAGGAAAAAGTTTGAAAACCCAACAGCGTGTCTGAGAATTTAACAGGCTCTTTATCTGTGCTGTAAAACAGATTATCTAGTGTTGACAGCCCACCTCGCCGCTTCGCTGCAAGGTCTAGGTTTGTCTTTCACTTATAGGCTGGCTTCACGGCCACATGGCCTCTGCATCTGCAGGGGGCCCCATGCTCAGAAGGGCCCTGAGCTCAGTTTCATGCTCTGCTGTCACCATCTTGAGAAGTCCTCATAGTTTCTTAATAAGGGCCCCACGTTTTCATCTTGCACTGGGCCTGGCAGAAATGTAGCTGGCCCTGCCTACAGCCTCAGCTACCCCCTGACTCAGGCTGGGTGAGGCACATAATAGGCCCTCAGGGGTCCCTGCTCTCAGTCTTTCTGCTCAGCCCAGTATGAAATGAGGTGGAGGAGTGAATTCTAGATACCGAGCTCAGCCTGCCCGTCACCCCTCAGGGTTGGCCCTGCCTGGGTGATGGCCTGTGTCCCTGGGGTGGCCCTGACACCACCCTTGACAGCCCTTCTCAGGCCCTGTCCTTGGGGCTGGATCTTGCCCCCTTCACAGGCCTTGCCATTAGCTGGGACCCTGTTCTGAACAAAAGACTTCCTGGGAACTCCTACATGTGCACACCTGACTCGATCCCAATCCACCCCCTCTTTTCTACTCCCCTCCTCCCACCTCTGGACATTTTGACACTCAGTCAACTGGAGGTGGTCACAGGCTCTGGTCAGTGCTCGTTGGTTATAAGAAACATCCCCTTCCAGAACTCAGGTGGAAAGCATTTTGTTGTTGAAAGGTCAGGGGACTCTCCTGGAAGTGATATGCAGGAAGGACACTGAATCACACAGGAATTGGAACTCCTCCAGCCCATGCTGTCTCCATGTCTCGGTTTCTCGAGCCACAGGCTTTTGTTGTTATTTTTGTTAATTTTCACCCAATGATATTTTTTTGTATTGATTTTTAGAGAGTGGAAGGGAGGGGGTGAAAAGAGAGAAAGAAACATCGATGTGAGAAAGACACATCGATTGCTTGCCTCCCCCACGCACCCCAACTGGGGCTGGGGATCAACCTGCAACCCAGGCACGTGCCCTTGACTGGGAACCGAACCGGCATGGGGCATGGGGCCCACACTCTGACCCCTGAGGCACACTGGCCAGGGCCACATGGTCTTCTGTTCCTGCTTCTCTCTACCTCTGGTCGATTCTCTTATCTGTCTGAAAACACATCATTTTGCCTGTGGTGGAAAATGACTACACTCCTCCCCAGTGATACCAGGTTTACATCTCTAAATGTCTTAGTATTCTAGAAGGGTGGACTCAGATTGGTTCCCAGTTTACCAATGGATGGGTTTCCTGTGGGTCAGGTGCTCGTGCCAAGCCAGTCAACCTGTGGGCGCACAGACCTTCCATGTTTCATAGAGCTAAGAATTCCCAGTGAATCTGGAAGATCTCATAATAACCTCGTCCCGGGTTCTTTGATTTTCAGCTTTTATGCAGTGAATGACACTGGGCGAGGAGTCTTATTCTCTTGCAACCTCAACTAACTACAAAACTAAATAATCAAAGTAGACTGTTGAACCAAGTTTAACTGTCTGCCCACTTTGTTGCAAAGTGGACCTGAATGTCTGTGAAATTAAGTCTAATGATTTCATAAATCCAGTGATCATGTTTCCATCAGCTAGCAAACTGGGAATGGTGTTAAGGGGGAGTGGGGAGCAGTTGTTCAACAGGCCTAAAGTCTCGGGTATGGAAGATGAGTAGTCCTAGAGGTCTGCCATACACCTTCATGCCTGTAGTTGACAATACTGTGCTATAGAATTTAAGAGGGTGGGTCTCCTGGTATGTTCTTACCACAATAATAAATAACTGTATACATACATACATAAACACACTATTGAACATAGTTTAAAAAGGAAGAAGAGTTTGAAGAAAGAAAGGTGCATTGTAAATCACTTAGAAAGGAAACCCAAGATGCATCCGAGTCACCAGGTATAGAGCAGCCTTCTGTTCCTCCGTGGGAGAGTTTTGAGGGTTTTTCTTCCCAACATTTAACTGTCTCATCCGTGACATGATGATGACAGTCGTGATATCAGCAGTCATGATAATGACATAGTCACACACAAAAAACTTCAATTATACCCATGTGCAGCTTAATAAAGGTATGTGTATCCATTAGGGAACTAGAGGAGCAGAAACACAACGATAAAATAAGATCCTAGGGCTTTCACCGAACCCAATTGTGGGTGATGGTTAAAAAGTCTATAAAGCTGGTGCTTCTGTATCAGGTTTGTACCTGAAATCTTCGGGGCAGGCATCGCAAAGATGAATGGACACAAAGTGGGCAAGAGCAAGGACGAGCTAGAGCCCGGGTCTGTCTGCTGCTGCCTCTAGGCCTGCAGATTTCATGACGTGGGTACCTGCAGGAGAAGCTGCACACGCTGGCCCGGGGTGCAGAGAGGGTGAAGGACAGCCAGATGCTAGTGGAGAAAGTGGGGGCCCAGCGGCTGCCCCAGGAGCTGCACAGCACCTGGTGCCCTGCCTGACCTTGAGAGCACACAGAGCATGGCTACGGCTGCACTTCCCCTTGCACATGGCACACAAGTTTCCCCTGGTGACCAGCGTTCATGTACAGGCTGAATATTCAGGGCCCGGAATGCTGAGAAACGCAGTCCCTGCTGCACTGAGCTGACACGGCGTAAGTGCAGCAGACTCAGAAAACGTGTAAGTGTTCCCATAAACAATGCAAACAATGTTGCTTTGTTTAAAGCAGAAGCTATCCATAAAATGCACTGATAGGGACTACCTCCTTCTTTGGAAAATACCACATCAGCTAAACAAAAAAATCTCAGTGTGGGCTGGAGAAGTTATAAACTGATGATGTATTGATTCTCCAAATAATTATTAATTTCGGAACTGATTAGACCCTTCTGAAAATGGCAGGTTCTCTGAGCAGAAAGGAGCCTTTTAATTAAATTCCGACACACAAGGTCATCACTCTGCCTTCCACCTGTTCCCTGCCACAGGGGCTCTGCCTCCAGCTACCTTTAAGGTTGCGTAAACCTTTGTCTTCTGCAGCTGGTCACATTCAATAAGTAATTACAGCGCCCCTGATTAAGGTCACTCCCAGAGCTGCCATTAATCATCTCCAGGGAAGAATGCTGGGGAGGCAAAGGTTACTGCAGGTCACTTTTTCCTGACCTGATCCAAGGTCTCATGCTCTGCACCCGATCGGCCACCACTGGAATTGCTCCTGGAAGACAGAACACAGCTGGACCCCGAACATCCCAGGGACTTGTCCACAGCTGGGCTTTGGCTCTGCTGGGATCTCAGGGGCGTGCTGAGGACAAGACGCCTTGTCTGCATTCCACGCATTTCCCAAAGCAGCCCATACCAGAGCAATAGCAGGTTGGTCAGCTGAGATGTCATTCAAGCCAGGAACCAGGCAGGAGGTGGCGTGTCAGGGGAAGGGTGACAGAGGTCCTGGGGCAGGTGTGGCTCACCTGGGAGCTTGTATGACTGAGACCCGGATGCCATGCTTCTGAGTGGACCCCCAAAACAGTGAGAGTCTGAATACCCCGAGATGCTGCCAAAAACACACTTGGTTATCAAGGCTGCAGGCTGTAAATCTTCCCTCCAGTGCTTTCTGTGACCTCCCCCAGCTCCTGTTGCCAAGAAATAACAGATGTAGTTGGTCCATCTTCAGGATGTCCCAGTGTGACTGGAGCGCTGATTCCCTTCGTATAACATAAAGAATGTCTCCAGGTTGTTGGCGCTTGTACATGACATGGCAGCGTTTGTTTTCTATTTTTGCACGTTCTGAATGGAACTGAAGATATCCCCCATCAGTGAGCTTTGTGACTATTTCTAAGGCAACTGCATGACCTGCTTCAGTCACGGAAATGCAAACCCCTGGAGCTGGTACAGGAGCCAGACTCTTGAATAATAATGCTGACCAGGACTTCTGGAGAAGAAGCTGAACATGACCTGCTGGCAAACATAACGAGAGAGACAGCAAGAGCTGAGGGTGTAGGTCATGGGTACAAGCACAGCTCTGATGGAGTGGTACACACCTATTCAAACTTGCCATCAAGCCTAGCTCCCCCATCCCCTCCCACGACAAGGAGCCAAGGATCCACGTGCTCTTTTAAACTTCTAGTCTTTTACCTTTGAGTGTTGGGTGATCAACGGCTCCTCTCGTTGAAGGATTTTTTTTAATGTGACATTTCAAGAATAAAAGTTTCAGATTCTGAAATCACGTGTCACTGAAGTTCTCATGGTTAGAGCCAAATGGGTCATATTTCTCACTTATAGGTTGAAATCGGAAGAACACACGTGCTATTAAGTTGGCTGGGGAAGCATAAAATGAATGTCAGCCAGAAGAATCAAAGGAATCACGTTGCTCCAACTGTCTCATCACACAGATGACTTTGAACCAGTGCCTGGCTTGATTAAGGCTTGTGCTGGTCATGGGCAGAGGGCTAGAACCTGATGCTCTGAGCTCGCACCCCCCCCCCTCCTTCCCCCTATACCTCCAAGCTTCTTGATTCTCTCCAAACAGTGGGGCATTCATCTGGAGACCTATGGCCCCATTTCTTTCTGAGTACCTTTTCAGGTAGCAACTGGACCACAGCCTGTACCCCGTACCCCTAGGAACCTCTCCCCATCATCTGCCTTCAGGGGAGTATCCTATCTAGTATGGAGAAGGCTGCTCACCTGCCCGAATGTGGAGCTCTTTCTTATCACCTTCTCATGCAAGATCTCTGATGTCACAGGGAGAGAAGAAACTTGTAGCCCATGCATATCTGGCAGGTCTACCTTTTGAGTCCTTAAGAGGTGGCCATTTGGGCCTGTCATTTTACATGAGAGCTCATCTCTTGTCGAAGTTTCCTGGTCGTCTTCTCTCTTGGGACTGGTAACCCAGAGGAAAGTGGGAATGACATACATGCTGTGAATACAGTAGAGCTATTTTGGTTGCTCAAAGACCTCTGGCCCACGAGAAATGCTGTGCTGGATAATCTGATTTAGGCTAAATGATCATGAAGAAAGACCGTAAGTAACAGGGCCCACACACACTGTTATGATGGAATGTGATAAACTGCATTCAGGTTTTTAAAATCAAACATAAAAGGCAAAATGTCAAGACAATGACGAGCCAGCTTCCCTTCCTAGATCCTTTACTCCAGGTCAGTCTTTTGATTTGGAAAGACATGTATTCTTTTCATTGAATGCTGATTAGAATTTTGTAACCAAAATTTTCTTCTAGATGCCAGTTGTCCACAGCAATGCCTTATCCGAAGCCATGAAGGGAGTCGAAGCTCCACCATCATTGACCATCCTTGACAGTACCTCAGATGTATTTTATTTACACTTCCAGAACTTTCTTCCTCAGGCCTTCATGTCACCATAGTGGAGACAGGGGCTGCCGTGTTGAAGGAACAGCTGGGAGCCTGTGCTGATCAAGGTCACTGAAAACAGAGTGGTGGCACTTCAGTTCCACTTTTCAGAGTTTTGGGCCCAGAAGCAGAACACTGACAGGAGGGCAATATCTTCCCACCTAGAAAGTGTGCTTTTCTCAAATAGGAATGGTACCTGTGGTCGGTCTGGATTTTGCCCCAAACTTTCTCCCTTTTCCTTCACCCCTAGAACAGGAAGGGTTTCAATGGCTTGAGTTTATGACGCTGCTGAAAAAGCACTATGAATATCTCCATACCCATTCAGGGCCTACAGCCCATCCGTTGCTTTCCAAGGCGGGGGCTGTCACTGCATCTGGGTTATAATGCCTGGCTTGGGCAGTGGTTGGGTGTGTTATGATCTCTCCAGACCTCAGATTCCTCATCTGTCAAATAAGAGGGTCCCCAGTGCATCTGAGGTCTGTGATGTCATGGGTGCTGGTGCATGGATGAGGTTGGATTGCTCAGTTTAGCTATAACACACCTTTACCCCATCAAAGTAATGACCATGATTAACAAGCAGAGACTCTCCCCCACTTAAACTGGTTTGCTTCAGGTGAGTACAACGGAGGCCATTTAAAATTGTCTCATTAATTTGACCAGGGCTTTGCCGTCTTCTCTTATTGATCCCAGGATTAAGAAGCTCAACCCTCTGACCATACATAGGCTGCAACCAGCTTTGGCAAGTAGGGATAACTCCTGACACACAGAAATCTGTAAAAGGCTGTACAAGTGCAGCTGTGTAGTTAGCAGAAACCAGTATTCCATCTTCTCCAGGTGTTACTATTTTATCTTTGAATGTCTGGGCACGTGGGACAACTAGATGATCAGAGGAAGGCCAGTGTCAGCTCAAAGGGGAAAACTCCACCTGTAAGCAAGTCTAAACATTCATTTCAAGGACATAGACAATGATTTTTTTCAAAATTACTGATTATATGGGTCCTTTCACTAAAGAGGCAAGCAAATATATTCTGACACACTTTCCGTAGGCTGCTGCTTATCATATTTATTGTGATACAAAATGAATTTGATCAGGTATTTTCCTTTTTGATTTAGAGGACTTCCCTTAGTAATCTTTCCAAACCAGGTTTCCTGATAGGAAAACAACATTGAAACTATTGCCAATGTTGATGTAACACTTTCAGATTAAGTGAGTAAATGAATATTTAGGATTGTTGAAGCACAGGGAATGGCCAGATTAGTTCCGTGTGCTGCCAGAATCAGGATGCATGCTAATGGGAGGAATGTCTTTGTTAAGATATCCATGTAGTATTGCCAAAAACTGGGTGAAGAATAGAGAAGTTTTTTTTATATGCTCCGGATAGTTCATGAACTTGACCCTCCCATGAAACATTCTACATGTGTTACCTCATTCAGTAATCACAATAAACAGAAAGGCATGAATGCCCTGGGGAAAACATAGTCACAGAATTTTGCAGCTCTTGCCATCAAGAGGTGGAGTCCATTTCTCCACCCCTGGTGGCTTCCTCTGGCCAATAGCACATGACAGAAGAAATGATGTGCGAGTTCCACTGACTTGGCCACAGGGGGCATCTGACTTCCGCCTCCCGGAATGCTCCTGCCCCCATAGATAGGAAGTCCAATCTTTTTTACTGGATGACAGTTCCCCCGAAACAGAGAGGGGCCCAGATGACTTCCAGTGCCAAGGCACCAGCCATATGAATGAGGCTATCTTATACTCTCCAGGCCCAGCCAGCTGCCAAATCTTACAGCCACATGAGTGAGTCAAAGCAAGAATTACCCAGCTCAAATGGAGAATGATGTTCTAATAAGGGGTGATGGTTTTAAGCCACTGAGTTTTTGGGTGATTTGTTACACAGCCATAGATAACTGATACATGCACCCACATTACAGATGAAGAAATTGAGGATCAGGAAAGTTAAGTAAGTTGCCAAAGAGTTGTAGAGGCAATGGTGGTAGAGTTGTGATTTGAACTAGGTCTTCATGATTTCAAGTTCTTCTTTGCTTGTCCACATCAAAACTATTCCACTTCAGTGAAAAAGTTCTGAGTCACGAGAAATGTTTATTAAAGGACTAGTTTCTTATAACAGATGATAAAGACTAGTTAAGTATCATCGTGTTTTGTTTGAGTCTATTTTTCTGTCTCCATTAGGAGGTCTTTTCCAAAACACCTTCAGAGAATGTGTCACCTGCTCTTTGGGAACAGGATTCCCCATCTCACAGGGTTCCTGAACCTGCTAACTTTCTAACATCACAGGGCTCAGGCAGGCACAACTCATCTGAAGTACAGGCCTTTTCTAGTTCAATCCACTCAAAGGAAAAGATTTACCAGGGAGTCAGCGGCTGTAGAACTTGGTGTTCTAAAACCCGTGTAGTCTTACAGGTGAGGGCCCTTCTGAAGAGCAGGGCCACCAATTAGGGGTCAGGAAACTTCCTTTGTAAAGGGCCAAATGGTTTTTGTCACAACTACTCAATTCTGCCTTTGAAGCTCTTAACCAGCCATGTGCAATATTGCAAACCAATCAGTATAGATGTGTCCAAATAAAATTTTATTTACAAAATTAGGCAGAAGCCTGATTTGGCCCATGGGTCATTGTTTGCCATCACTGAGTTAGAGGAAGCCGGCCAATCAGGAGGCCACTGTGGCTATGCTGCTGGCCTGGGGTATACAGGGTTTGAGTGAATACATAGCTTCCAGGTAGCTATTGTGTAGACAAGCTAAAGCTGGGTGTAGATACAGCCTACCGGGTCAGATTGAGAGTTGCTTTCCAAGGATTGGTGGACGCACACCTTCCGACAGTGCCATCATCCCAGTGGACTCCCGAGGAAGCCAGGCGGCAGGCAGGCAGCCATCTGGCACAGATGTATCCTTGGGAATATAATCTTTCTGATTCACGGCATGTGCATCTGTATAATGTGGGGGAGGGAGATGAAAAGGAGCAGACTCTGCAAAATGAAGGAGCTCTTTGTGTCGCGCTGGTGGTGTCTTCACCCCATGCTCACGGTGGGAGTCAAGTTCAGTGTTCTTATCGCCCAATGTGGAGAGCAGCTGTGGGTCATTAGGGAGTGCCCATACGTTTTGCTAGGGGCATGCTGACTGCCCGACTAGACACTGTATCCCTGCCACGCTGCTGACTTCTGGCCTTGCTTGTTCAGCTAATAGCCTGAGTTTTGACATCTCCCTTGTGGCAATTCTCTCAATTGGTAACAGAAGGCAACAGGGCAAGTGGGGTTCAGTGCCTGTTGTCCCCAAGGGTTTAAGCAGCTGATTGACAGAGGTTACCTTCTTGGGCCCAGGTGCACCAGATGGTTTATTTTAAAAATCAGCCTCAATCAATGAGATCAGATATTACATGCTCTTAATTAAATTTGCTTTGGGGCCTCTCTTGTATCCCTTCATGGGGGTGCTCACTAGTATTGCTTGCTCCTTCAAACTTTAGTTTGTTTGATTTATTTTGCTGGAATTCTTTTGGCAGAATAAGAATAGTTGAGTCGAAATTTACATTCACCGTGATGGATTATTTTCACCAACGTTACATTTCTAGAATGCTGCCATATGTGAATCAGATGTTGCGATTTTGAAGTGTGGATTATTTTATATTTTAAGAGCACACACAAAACAGAGTCTGCTCTATATTTCCAAGTGAAATGAAGAACCTCACCGGGCAAAGTATATTTATTTTGGTTTAGGCTCTTAGTTTTAAGGGCTTTCTGCAAACAGTTTGTTGATCTATGATTTCATTTGTTGTGGCAGCAGCTAATTTGGCCTTTCTGGGATTTTAAAGGAGAGCTTTCCTTCTCATGTAATTGTTCTTTGCAAGATCTCAAAGGAATCTAAATGATTACCTAGCCTGTTATGGACTGAATGTTTGGGTCCTCCCCCAAACCCATCTGTTGAAGTCCTAGCGCCCAGTGTGATGGCATTAGGAGGTGGGGCCTTTGGGAGGTGATTAGATCATGAGGATAGAGCCCTCATGAAAGGGATCAGTGCCCTTTCCTGTCATAAGAAGAGACAGGAAAACTTGCTTATATACTGTCTCTGCTCTGCACCACGTGAGGACACACCAGATCTGCTGGCACCTTGATCTTGGACTTCCCAGCCTCCAAAACTGTTGATATATAAATTTCTGTTGTTTAAGCCACCCAGCCTATGGTAATTTGTTATAGCAGTCTGAACTAAGACAGATATAATTCACTGTGTTTGGATAATGGAAACCAGAGCAATCTGAAAGAATCCATATAATTTTATTTGTTCATATCAGTGCAAATGTTCCCACTTGGTTTCATAACAAGGACACTCTTTCTCTCAAGGAAAGAACATGGGAGAGTAAAGAGGCTTAAAGTCTTAGCCCAGATGGACCACTAACCAACTGCATGGTCTTGTTTCATAAGATGAGGCCACCTTAGAGGAACTCAGTATGTGGCTGTCACTCTCCTGTGGACCCACTTGAACTTTTTTTTTTTTTTTTTTTTTTAATATATCGTTATTGATTTCAGAGAGAGGAAAGGAGAGGGAGAGAGACAGACAGAAACATCAATGATGAGAGAGTCATTGATCGAGCTCGCAACCCGGGCATGTGCCCTGACCGGGAATCAAACCCCGATCGCCTGGATCCTAGGTCGATGCTCAACCACTGGGACATGCCCGGCTGGGACACCTGACCTTTTTGACATAAACATTTCCCAGGGAGGTGTTGGTAGGAGGACAGGGCTCTAAATGAGGAAAAACACCATACATTTGTTAGGGAATGCCTTGGAGTATCAGGGGAATAGGCCTTCTGAGGGTATGCTCTTACGGGAGACATTTAAACGAAAGGTGTCCCCTCACTTCTAGAGTCCTCTGTGGACAAAGATGTTTCTGAGTCTTTGCCTCAGTCCACACTGGCCATCCGTAATTAAGCTACTGGTTATTTAAGGTATGCAATGTGTGTCACCAATTTCATGAAAACAGAAATTTGGGGTCTGTACACACTGACATGAAGAGGGTCTAGAATGAGAAGTGGAATTGGGGTGGGAGTGCATTTTTTTTCTTTCTTTTTTTTTTTTTTTTTTTTACTTTTTGGGTTTTTTAAATGTACTTCTGATTATTTGGGATCTTTTATAATGAGTATGCACTGCTCTTGTGATGGGGAGAAAATGGAGGCTCCCATATGGGGGGTTGTATATATATGTGTGTGTACATATATGTATTCTCACATGCTGGTTTTATAGACACAATCCTTGTCATAGTCTTAGGAAAGCATGAGGATGACCAAGATAAGTTGCCTAACTTATCTGAAAATCAGTTGTACGTGGTGGAACCACTTCCTTTTTACAAACTAAAATAATAGCCATAAAACAAAATACAAAATAAGTCTTTTTCTGAATGGAAAGAAAGAAAAATGCAAATGCTTTAATATTGCATCTTCCATTTAGAACCCTTTCCCTAAGTAGTGTTAATGAAGGTGGGGGTTTCCCTAAAGAGCAGGGTTTCCCCAGGAGTGACCCACAGGCCCTGGGGAGAAGAGTAACTTATACAGGACCCTAGCCACACACCCTGCCCCAAGTCAAGGACAGGGCCCTGGACCCCCATTTTAAACTACCCCCCAGGTAATTTTTAATGTCCGGTGAAGTATGAAACATTTAGGGCTGAACCAGAAAAATCCAGGACTTCCTGAGAAGGAAGCCAACATTCTGAGGAGAAGTCTAATGATGCTTGCTGGCTTGTTCCTTAAAAAACTTAAAATAGCTTTTCAAAAAGAGAGAAGAGATGACTTCTGGGTGGTCTGGGTTTGGCGGGATTTTGAAGGAATCAGTCTTCCTCTGTAGTAGAGTTCAAAAGGGTTGCCAGGATGAGGAACCGGCGGTGGCCAAGAGAAGAGGGACGTTGGCAGGGCAGAGCCTTCGGGAAGGGTCAGTAGCATGGGGCACTGCTGCACTGGGACCTGGGGCCCAGGAGGAGAGAGAACCAGAATGACTACCCTCAGGAGGAAGGGCCCTGTGGTCGGCAAGGCTTCAACACCATTTCAGAGCACTCTTCAGTCCTGCCTGCCTTGGGCTGTCTGGGCCAACACTTTTCAGCATTGTGACTACTTTCCCAGCTCTATCTCATAAATTCTTTCAAACAGGACTTGCCTCTTTTAGTCTGTTTCACTTTTCAGATGAGCACAGAGCACAGGAACATTAAGAATGACTTTCTCATCAGTCCTGTTAAAGTGGTAGTATCATTTTCCCTGATCCCTTATGGTGGCTTTTTAAAATGCCTATAATACATAATTTTAAAAATCTATTGTCTTCAGTTCATGTAACTTCTCATCTCTGTGGTGCTTTAGGTTTGCACTGAGACTCAGAGTCCTGCCTTTGTATGAGAACTAATAATGTGTTGTGTTATATGGATAACTCATTCATAGAAACTCTAGAATCTCATGTTTGGAAAGGTTGTCAGATATCACACTGTCCTAATATTCTTCAAGGGTTTCAATAGGAGCACATATGACACACTATTCAGCAGCAGGGGACCCAAATTGCACCGAGAAGATGATAGATGTTTTAGGGACAGCTAGTTCTAATTGTAGAAAAGGCTTTTTAAAAATTAATCTGAAATCTGTCTCCTGGCATCCTGACTAATTCTGACCTTGCCTGTTGAGACCCTGGAGAACTCTAATGTCTTCTCTGTCACATCACAACCCATCACCTATTGAAACACAGTGAGTGTATCATCCTATGTCTCCCTCTCCAAGCTCTTTTCTTTCAGCATTTCCTCCCATGGCCCAATTTCACAGCCCCTTCTGCTGATAGATGTTGGGCAGCTCCAGTTATCAGTGACCCAGACATGTGACACCTCCGACTGACTCCTGACCTTGAGCAAGCCTGAACAAGGTGTTCAGCAGGACTGTTATCTCCTTTCTGGGTGCACCATGTCTGCAGAAGTAACCTTGCCTTTTTCCCCCCAGTTGTTTTGAGATATAATTGAGAGCTAACATTGTATAAGTTTAAGGTATATAATGTAATGATTTGACACATGTATATATTGAGAAAAGATGATCACCAATAAGATAAATTAGTATCTGTTACCCTCTCACAGTTACAAATGACCTTTTACCTTATAGTGAAAACTTTTAAGATTTATTCTCTTACCAACTTTCAAATGTACTACATACACAGTGCTGTTAACTATAGTCACCTTGCTGTACATTGCATCCCCAGAACTTACTCATCTTATAACTGGGAGTTTATGCCTTTGACTCCCTTCACCCAGTTCCCCCACCCTCTCCCCCTGCCTCTGGCAGCCACCAGTATGATCTGTTGCTATAAGTTTGGTTTTTTTTAGATTCCACATACAAGAGAGATTATGCAGTATTTGTCTTTCTAGGTCTGACTTACCCCACTTAGCATAATGCCCTAAAGGTCAATCCACGTTGTAACCAGTGGCAGGATTTCCTTCTTTTGGCTGAATAATTTTGACTCATCTCCTAGAGCAGGTGTGCTGTAGAGCAACCCACATTTAATGTAAGGTTAGCAAAGAGCTTAAACCTGTTTGCACATTGACTGCTATTGAGCCCCTTCTTTCCCATCCTAACCTTCAGAAATTGGTTGGTAGAATCCAGTATCCTTGTTACCTTGTTAGATTTGGCTTGTTCTTTACAGCCTGTTGATCCTTTTGGGTCCTGCCTCAGCTCTTGCATAATAAAGAGAATGTGGGACTTGTCATCAGAATATGCGATTAAGCCCCAATTCTGTCACTTATCTTGTCCAAGTCATTAATAAGAATGTAGAACAATTCCAGGCCAAGGATGAATACCAGTCCGTTGGTCCTTGTTGGGACAGTTGATTTAATGGGCCCTTCCCTCTGCAATACCACATTTTCCCAGCTTCTCCTCAAGGGATCATAAGAGACTGTTTAAATGCCTTGTTGAAATCCAGATATGCTGACAACATATTGTATTCACTCCCACTAGGCTGGTGACCATCTCCAAGAAAGTAATGAGAATATTTGAAAGTACTTGTTCTTAATAAATCCATTTTCATTCCAAATTATCCCTACATCCCTGTCTCATTATTACAAAGCTCCATGTAAACAACTTGATCTACAATTTTGCCTGTGATTGTTGTAAATCTTCCTGACATGCGGTTATGAACTTCACCTTCTCCTGTTTGTCTTTCTTTTGGGTTTCCTATCGTCAGTGCATTTATTGTGACTTTCTTTTGTGACTTTTAAAGAATACTGAACAGAATTGAAGTAAATAAATGCCCTCAAGACAATTGTATGTAATTCCTCAACTTGAAAAGAAGACATCATACCGGTAAACAATGAAAAAAAGACAAGTGCCTTACAAAGTTATTGCAAATAAATTAAACCATTAAGCAGCCCTGAGAAATGGGTTGGATATTAATCTCATTGTGTAATGAGAAACAACAGTTTCAGAGAACTTCACTGAACCCTGCCCACGGTTCTCATGTCAGAAGGGATGAAGTCAAGATTCAAATTCAGCCCTGCCTGGAGGGAAGAGATAGCTAGTCTTTCACTTGGCATTTTTCTAACAGTTCTGTCTACTTTACTGTAAAGCACTGGCTGGGCAGACTATCTATTCCTTAGAGTTTCTATCATGATTTTTTAGAATAGGAGTCAGCAAACGTTTTGTGTAAAGGACCAGCTATTTAAATACTTTAGATGTTATGGGCCAATGGTCTCTGTCACAACTGCTTCGGTCTGTATCCTTGTAGCATGAAAGTAGCCAGAGACAATATGTGAATGAAGGGTGTGTCTTTGTTCCAATAAAACTTTCTAAAAAACTGGCAGAGGACATCCTTTGCTGACACCTGTTTTAGACCTTGAATTCATTTAGAAATAGGACCTTGTAACATAGAAAGATCGGCTTCATTTGTGAAAGTGCTATGTTAAGAAAATCCATGGGGAAAAGGATTGAATTGGCACTTTAACCTACACCACTACTGCTTTAAACTGTAAGAAGTCGAAAAAGACCCTCCCCCGGCAAAAACATAGACTGACAACAGAGCCTCCCTTCCCCCTCCTCCCATTACCACCCACTTAACACCAAGGTTGGCCACAGTCCAACTAAAACCTGGAAAGACTTTGTGCTCAACTTCACTGGAACATGTTTGACCCTGAATTACTCCAATGTATTTGTAAGACCTAAATTGCACTGCCTTCTGGGTCCTGTATATAATTTTCTCAGATAACGGGTAAGAAATTGAGCTGTTGGCTCCTTTGGGTTAGTGCTAATATGAAGAACACACAAACCCAAAACAAATAAACAAAAAAAATACAATCCTAATGTTCAGCTGCCTTTAAGGAGGAAATGTTAAGGAGTGCTCGTAGTAAGTCTACCAATTTCTTGGAGATGCAGTGGGGGATTACACATACCCTAGCTATTTATAAATGCCTCCTCATTTCCACTCTTCTCTTCATCATAGGAAATGAGAGGTTTATCTCAAAACTCAAAATTTTATGGGCCTGAGATTATACACTGATCTTTAAAGTCAACCAAGTGTGTTAAAGTGGATGCGGGAGGTAGGGAGTGAGGCATGTCCCTCAGGGAGAATTGACCAGTTAGGATCCCCCATGGGGCGAGGGGATGTAGAATTTGAAAAGGCCTGTTTGCTGTTATAAAATAATTGTGTATGTCAGAAACAACAGGAGACAGAACTAAAATTTAACAGAAATCTTCACCTGGTATAACATGATTTTTAAAAAGTTGAAAATCATGGCTATTGGACTATTACCTGGGTTTTAAAGCATATCTGGCAATACAAACTTTGGGAGAACAAGACTTTATTTTAGCTTTTGAACTGATCAGTGGAAGTTGAGAGGTTTTGAGGAACCAAAAGATGTGCTCAGATTCGTACAGCCCTGGAGAGTCAGCATGGTGTGATTGCAAATAGCTTTGTATCTTGTCTGATTTTCTTCATTATTTGATAGACTTTCTATCAGTTATCTATTGCTCTGTAACAAAAGAACCAAAATTTAGCAGCTCAAAATGATCCATCTTTATTATCTTGGTTTCTGTTGTGAGTAACTCAGGCACTGCTTTCTTGGGCTCTCTTCTTCTGCATCTCTCACGGGCTGTAGTAAGGTGTCAGCTGGACCATGTTTATTCAAGGTTCAACTGGGAAAGGGTTTGCTTCCAAGATTACGTGGTGATCAGCAGGATTCCGTTTCTCACGGAATGTTGGATGAAGGGCCTCAGTCTTCACTGGCTGTTGGCCAGAGGCCACTCTTGCGAAGTGGGCTCTTCAATGTGCTTACAGCACGCAAGCCAAGGAAACACTAGAAAGAGTCAACCTGCAAGATAGACGTCATGGTCTTTTATAACCTAATCAAAGAAGTGAAATCTTGTCACTTTTGCTACATCTATTGGTTAAAAATAAGTCGCTACACTCAGCCTACCCTCAACTGGAAGGGATTGCAAAAGGATGTGAATACCAGGAGTGGGAACCAAGGGGGTCACTGTAGAAGTCTGCCCACTGTAGACTTCTACTGTCCTTTCTGTCAGGCCAATCCAGTCTTTGAATTAAGAAATTGCCTGTAAGTGTCACTAATGTTTCCACAACATATGGCTCACTTTTGGCTGTTTTCTCTTCTCCCCTCTTATGTTAGGCATTGATTTTTGGGGGGTTGTCATGTTAGTACCCTTTGGCTAGTAGTTCCCATAACTGAGTACAAGTATTTCGGTGCCCTTAAATTTCCCCTTTTGGAAATGTATGTTACTTAAGAAGCTGGCCAAGAAAAGGCGTATGTTCTACAGAGAGAAGGCAGGAGTGGCAGGTTTGAGAGATGTCTGCTGACGTACTTGGTTTTTAGCGTTTTTTTTTTTTCCTTTTGAAAGTATCTCACCCTGGCCAGTTTGGCTCAGTGGTTAGAGTACCAGCCTGTGGACTGAAGGGTCATGGGTTCGATTTTGGTCAAGGGCATATACCTTGGTTGCAGGCTCGATCCCCGGCCTGATTGGGGCACTTGTGGGAGGCAACCAATCGATATGTGTCTCTCACATCGATGTTTCTCTCTTTCTGTCTCTCCCCCTCCATTCCACTCTCTCTAAAAGAAATCAATAGAAAAAATATCCTTGGGTGAGGATTGACAAACAAAAAAAAAGCATCTCAATAACAGTTACAAACCTGTTTATGATTATGTTTAATGGAACGGAGTGCTGAGGAATAATGGCTTTATCAGAGACACTTAGGAATGGAAATTGAGAAATCAAATGTGCATGTATATTTTGGCAACTGAAGATGAATATATTTTTAACGTACTTTGAGGGTTGGGAAGTATCTGGTTTACTATGGAGGTTTTGAGAATGAACTCATCCATTTCACAGCATTTAGCTATTCTATAACCTACTTAAATGTGCTCATCATTCTTGACATCCTTGGTATGCAAGACTATACATCTTTAGACATATTATCTATTGGACATGTTTAATGAAAACCAAGATGTTTTGTAAAATATCAACTTGTCTTGCCAATGTAGCTTATTTATAACCATATTATTTTAAAAATACATATTGCATTTATATGTTCCAGGCACTCTTAAATAAGCTATTATTTTAAAATACCTTAAAGTCCCCATAATACCCCTGTGAAGTAATAACTATTATTATCTCCATTTTCCAGATGGAGAAAGTGACATAGAAGAGGTTAAGTGACTTGCCCAATGGCACATGGCTAGGAAGTGGTGGAGTTGTCGATCGGATTCCATTAAGATATATTATGTAGTTTAACTATAAGTTTGTTGGATGAGATGAAAAATGTGTTGAGAGCAGAAGGGTTAGCCAAGTTCTTTCTGAGTAGAGACATTGAATGCTCTGTACTTTATTTGCTTGCTAAAGTAAGAAACTTGGCAGCTGAGTTCCAAGAATTTGTCACCTTGGTTTGGCTGGCACTGTGCTACAGAGTCTATAAATATCATATAGAGCACTCCAAAATCTGAGTTTGAAATTTAGGGACAAGACTATAAAATGGCAGCTTGAAAATGGATCAGAGCTAATATAAAATGAATGAGATTAACTGTTGTAAAACCCCAGCCCAAAAGATAGTTTTTAAGTCTTAGCTGATGAGGTCAGAGGTCTCCCAAATGTACCCAGGAGCTGTCACTAAGACTTACTTTGCTTTTTCCATTTTGTAAAATAGCAAAAACAAGAAAAGCACAACATACTCTTCTGTTTTCTTGATTTTGTGCCAAGAATGAGGAGAGATGCCCAGTTAATACAGTTTTGCTTCATTAGTTTGTATCCATCCTTCTCATTTGTCTTCACCATCACCATTAGCAAGGTGTGGTTCTCCTGGCACTTCATTATTCTCACCTCCATTTTTCTGGGAAAGTTGATGTTTCCCCAGCCCAAGATAACTACCTCTTCTTTTGTACGTACAGATTTCCTCTTGCATTGTCTTGATTATATCTAAATATAGATCAGTCTCTTGCATGTGCTACAGAATCTGAATGAGCCTCATTCACAAGATAGAAGAAGAGCTAGTGATGATGGTGGTCATGTTGCAGGAGAGAGAAGGAGAAGAAAGACAGTGAGCCCAGGGAAGGGACACAAAAATTTCTCGAGTGCTGTGTGTCAGACTCTACAAAATGCAGAGCACCTCACAAATGACATGTCCCTCCGATACCAGATGAGAAAACCCAAGGTTCTTAGAGGTTAATTTGACCAAAGTCTTGCTGCTAGTAATGGAGATACTCCTCTCTCTCTCGATTCAAAAACTATTTTTAAATAAGATATTTCAGACTTTTTACATACTATAAAAACACTTCGTAGTCACCTGAAAAAATAAAATATTACAAACAATTGAAAGTCTCTGTGTGTTTTTCTCCCCCTTGAAGGAGTACACTGTATACCAAATCTGGATTGTATTATTTCTCAGATATGTCCTTATGTTGATATATGTATGTATTCCTTGGCAATAGATACTATTATTTTCAAGTATTTAGACTTTGACATAAATGGTATCATGAATGTACCTATCCTTCCACAGCTTGCTTTTTGTATTTAATATTATCAAAACATGTGATGTTTTTCTGTATGAGCAAACTGCAATTTATAATTCATTCTCTTGTTGATAGATGTTTGAGTTATTTCCAAATTTTTAACTATTAAAAATGCTGCAGTGAACGCCCTTGTACATGTGCCTTTGCTTTCATGTACATGAATTTCTCAGTGTTCCAGTCTTCAGTGTCGTTAGGAGTTGATCAAGCTGCTGAGGCAATAGGCACATTTTCAACTTTGTTAGGCATTGCATGCTGCTCTCCAATGGTTATGCTAATTTCCACTTACAGTGTCTGAGAGTTCCTGTTGCTCTATGTGCTTATCAACACTTGGTTATATCAAGCTTTTGAGTATCTGCCAGTCTGATGTGTGTAATAATAATGAGTTTTTATAATGACTACTGAAGAAAAACTTACTTTTTACAAAAGAGAGCTAATGCTAATTGAGTACCATCATCTCAACACAGTCTGCAGTCACCAACTTTGACAGCCTCAGTATTTACTAGTACCTTCTCTTTATCAAGATTCAATTATGCTCTCGATTTCATTATTACTGAAAGCTAAACTGCAGCATTCTGAATTGTATGCCCTAAGATTAAAGAAATTGTAGTGGTTTTCATACATCTTTCTATTGCATAGACTTAAGAGAGCATTTGGAGCAACTGTGGTGTAACATTTTATTCACCTCTCTAAAAATTAGAATTTTTTCAGTTTGAGTGAAAAAATAGATTAAAATGGGATTTCTTTTCATTGAAAAGTTAGTGGCATTGCTTATGATTTCTTTTCTCCTTTCCACTCACCAGCGAGTACTTGACTTTTATGTTCATGGTCAATTGATGACTTTTGAGAAAATGTACCGATTGTGAACTCCAAGTTGTGTGGTTCTCAATTCCAGGCCAAAAGTTCTGCTAAGAGGCATGCCTAAGAGAGTGCAGGGATGTTTATGGGACCAAACAATCTAGGTAGAGCCCCATTGTGTAAAGCTGTGGTCTTCAGCTGTCTGTGGACATCAGAATTATCTGAAGGGCTTATTAAGCAGATGATCTGGGTTTACCCCCAGAGTTTCTGATTCGGTAGTTCTAGGGTAAAGCAAAAAATTTACATTTCTAACAAATATCCAGATGATGCTGATGCTGGGACCACACTTTGAGAATCCTTCTTTAGAGCAATTTACCCCAAAGTAGGGTACGTGTTGGACCAAGAAGGAGCTTTCTGGTCAAATCCAGATGTAGAGTTGATATGTAATGTTACAGTGCAGAAGTCTAGCTGATAGGTGTGTGGGTGATGTCTATTTTGTGTGTGTGTGCTTTTTGGCTTATCTCACTTATTTTAAAGTAAGTATGTGTTTTAAAATATTTAATTAAAGGTAAGACTGAGTAAAACCAACTGAAGCCTGAGGGATTCACAGATTAGGGATTTAATAACAGATGGATCTTACTTTGAATTTTTAAAATTCTAACAGGTTTTAGGACATGATACAAATGTTGAGGTGATAGCCGTTTAGGAATGTATGGTGGGCAAACTGCTTTTAAGATTACCATAGTTACACAGATTTATCACTAGCCCACATTTAGTAATCCCCATCCATGTCCCAGGTTATGAAGGTTGAATGACAATTTTTAAAAGGAGGAACAAAGTCGTAATGATTCTCCAAATCAAAGGTTTTCTGTTATTTGGGATCCACCAATCAGATAGGTCAGCTCAGGTTCATGGATGCCCAGTGCATGTGACAGTAGAAACGTTGAGTGACTGCCACTATGAAGTGCAGTTATGACTTATTTAGGTAAATGGATAAATGTATTTTGCCTTATGGGTGTATCCAGACACACACATGCATATGCAATTCATATATATATATGACCTGTATAACTTGGACATTAAAACCAGGTGATCTAATAACTTTGTTTTAAAAAATAATTGTGAGCCCGGCCAGGCGTGGCTCAGCGGTTGAGCATTGACCTAGGATCCAGGCGATCAGGGTTCGATTCCCGGTCAGGGCACATGCCTGGGTTGTGAGCTCGATCAATTACTCTCTCATCATTGATGTTTCTATCTCTCTCTCTCCCTCTCCTTTCCTCTCTCTGAAATCAATAAAGATATATTTAAAAAATAAATAAATAAATAAAAAATAATTGTGAGCAGACACCTGGTATGGAGAAGAATTTTAGAATGCCAGTGAAGGTCTGTGCTTGAACCTAGGTGATATTTACACAGGTCTTTTTTGATAAACATTTGCTACACTGAATATATAACTTGCATTCTATATGTATTTTATGTTTCATAACAAAATGCTTTAAATATAAAGTTAAAACAAAATTAAATTTTTTTTTTCCATATTACATTTTTTTATTTTTAGAGTGAGAGGAAGAGCAAGAGAGAGGAAGGAAGGGAGGGAGGGTAGGAGGAAAGGAAGAGGAAGGGAAGGGGAAGGAAAAGATAAGATTTATAGTTCTACTTATTTATGCATTCATTGTTTGATTCTTGTATGTGCCCTGACCAGGGCTTGAACCTGCAACCTTGGCGTATTGGGATGACGCTCTAACCAGCTGAGATAACTGGCCAGAGCTGCTTGCATTTCTTTGGAAGAGTTATGCAAAGTCCTTATAGTTAGTACATTATATATATACATTTGTGAATAAAATGGGGGAGATGTGGGTTAAAAAGAATATAAGGAAATAAAGTGTTATTCTCTTTATAATCTCTCATTTTATAAGTAACTGGTCTTATATGGGAGTATTTAAGTTTTCTAACAGGAAAGTTTGCCTTGGTTTCAAGTTTCAATTTTTATTTTCTTTATTTCAAAAGACAAGTATAGATTCACAATCTGAAATAATAGGAAATCCATATGCATGTACTTCTGATATCACTAGCATTTCATTTTTTTAAAAAATATGTTTTTATTTATTTTAGAGAGAGGAAGGGAGAGGGAGAAAGAAACATCAATGATGAGAGAGAGTCATTAATCAGCTGCCTCCTGCACGCCCCCTACTGGGGATCAAGCCCCACACCCAGGCATGTGCCCTGACTGGGAATTGAACCGTGACCTCCTGGTTCATAGGTCGACGCTCAACCACTGAGCCAGCCCGCTGGGCACTAGCATTTCATTTTAACCTAACAATTCTAACAGACAGTTTCTTTTGGACTTACTGTGCTGAGAATAAAATGTAATTTCTAGTTATAATCTGCTTTTTGTTTTCTTGTCTTTCAAGATTTTATTTGAACATATGTTAAACATAATGAAATGGAAACCAAGAATAGCTTGGGGAGAAAAAAGACTAGGATCAAGGTTTCAAAATATTATGAAAAGGAAGCAATCAAACGCAACACTTCCCTTTTATGTTGATCTTTTGGCTCTGGTTCCTCACCCCTCCCTTGGTGAAGTGTTCTGAAGCCTATGGGCGCTGGTGACCTGCCTGACAGAGGTTACAATTCCCAGGCAGACTCAGCATTGAGGGGATTTGGGGAAATGGACAAGGCCAAGGTAGCCCCCAGAATAATTTTTTTTGTTTTATAAAATTGTTGTTCTCTCAGGAGGAAAGTCTGGTCTGAAATGCCTATATTCTGAGTTCTGAAGTAGCTTAATATGGTGGAAAGAGCATGAACTTTGAAAATCAGACAGATATGCGCACTCCCCTCCCTCCTTCTCCTGGCTCTGTTCTATTTAATCTGAGCTAGTCAGTCATAACTTGGGTGAGAATGCTTCTTCAGCCTATGGAGTGAGTACCATAAACCGTCGCAAGATTTTGAGTCAACATGTGAGAAAATGAAAGCAAGTTATTGAAATGTTCATTTTCCTAGCTCTTCCTGCCCAAACCTGGTCTTCAAAGCATGGTGCTGACACCCCCAGCCAGCGGCTTTGGGGGATAAGCAGGCTATCGGCCCAGGTCCCCTTTGCCTGGCCTCATCATTGAATGGATTTAATGTGCTGCCAACCATGTTTCCTGACACAAGTCCTGCCTTCTGGACATTGTCCACATAAAAAGACTAAAACATAAGAACATTGAATGAAGAGATGTAGACGGTCATGAGTGTATTTGTTTACTGCCCAGTTGATGAAAATGGCATGGAAATAGGTTTTGAAAACCTAAAGCAGACTCAACTGGTGTGGCATATGCTCGGATTGGGGGGCAAAGTGAGAAGTGATGCCACTTCCACTGGGTTCCTTTCAGAGGCCATACCGAGCTGGCCTGCTCAGGACTGACTGGTCTGTGTCTTTCCCTCTTGAGCTCTTCCCTTCCCCCATCCTTAGAGTCCAGAAGCCACTCATTCTGAGCACGTTAGTTGGGTGATGAATCATCAGTTGAGTGAACGGATGACCTATAGGTTTGCCCCAGCCAACGTGTTTTATGTTCTTACGATATTTTAAGAAGGGTCAGGTTCCCAGAAGCTGAGTGAGGGACTATGGACGTCTTCAGATGGACAATGTCTCTCTGGCTCTTGCCTCTTTTTTCAGTGTCTTTTTAATACCCTGAGATTTTTGTTTGTTTTTTGCTTTTCAATTAGTCGGGACACCAGGACTCATCACACATCTTCGTGCCTTGTCTTTGCTGTAGGTGGGCACCCATGATGAACTGGAGGACCACCCATTTCCAAGCAGTGACCAGACAGGAATAACAGTTAACACTCCAGAAATGCCTGCTGCCATGTGCCAGGCACCTCTCAGCACCTTCCAGTTGTCAGCGTATGGACTTTTCCCAGGTGTTAAGGATAACAGCAATACCTTGGAAAGCCTAAGACAGACTATCCTGGAATCAACAGACACTAGTTTCAAGGTGAAATATGCAGCATTATGAGATCTTTGTAGGTAGGCTCCCAACCATTACAGTTTATTACTCAGGTCCCAAAATGGACAGGTTGCCTATTGAATTCTGTGTTGAGTCACATATAATCGTATGTGGCCAGCATTCAGCAACCGTATGCTAAAATAATAATGCCACCACATCAAAGGCAACTGAATTTTTTTTTTTTTTTTGAGTGGTTACATGCCCGGCATTGTGACAAGTGTTTTCTCTGCTTTGTCATTTTATGCTCCCAACCACCCTACGAGGAAAATTCTATTACATAAAACCCTAGATGTCAGACTCAGTGGTCCCTCTGCTCCATGCCGCCTTTATGAAGAAATCAGTGGGCAGGTGGGCAAGGGGAGCTGTCTCAGGTCAGAAGGGTAGGCAGTGATAGGGTTGGGGCTGGGATCCAGAGAGCCTAACTCGAACCCCAGTGTTCTTTCTATTATATTACATTGTCCTTAAGGTTATCTTTTAGTTCCTATCTCCCTTTAGTTAACTTACTATTATGTATTTCTGGAACCCTGTTTAGGACAAAATGGGATTTTAAATGAGGAAGAAAATGAGCATGCTTATTAACTACTACTATCACTACTAACACACACACACACACAGCCCACCCCTCATGTCAAAATTTCTGTTGTACTCAAGGCTCTTGCACCATGGGGCCCACCCTTCTCTCCAGACGTATCCCTATCACCCTCCTCTGCACCTTCTGCTCTTGCCAAACCCTGGAGAAACTTTGTGCAGTCTTGGACTTATCTCTTTGCTCACCTACTTTCCTTTTCTGAAATGTCATAGCCATGGCTGACAATCACTCGTGATTCAAGGCCCTGCTGTCCTCCCATGTCTTCTGAGAATCTTCCTTCCATGGCTACTGCCCCCAGTTAGATCACATTCTCAGCAAGCCTGCGCCTTCCAGGTCTCTGCTACTCACTTGGACCAGCTGGATGCCAACTTGAATCGCTTCTTATTATCATGCTGGTGTGTCTTGGTCCCCAAATGAGTTGCCATTTGAAGATGTCACCTTCTTATAGGGTCCCTTAGACACATGGTAGGTATTAATAAATTTTTTGTTCCTGGGAACAAAAATTTTTTGTTTCTCTCTCTCTCGCACACACACATACCTACCTTGTTTTTCTTTTATTCTAATAAGTCTGGTTTAATAGCCCACGGGAGTTTGGAGAGAAGGAAAAAGATCACATGAGGTTGAAAGTAAAAGTGGTTTTTATTTCTATCTTGAGTGTGTCTTCTCGGCTTTCACTCTGCAGGGGCACTGATGAGGCCATACTTCCAGCGTCTGGGTCATTGCGTTTGTAGAGCTGGGAGTTCTGTTTTGTTCCGTAATTGCATGGCCAGCAAGTTGATTTGAAGGATATCAGATCATTCGGCTCAGCCTGGGATCCCTTATTATGTTGGAAGAACACTACGTTCTCCCGTGTATTTAACAAAGACAGCCCTTAATTAGAGGACGTTCCAACTGGGTTTTTGGTATTTTACTTGAACAGTTTTAAACTCATCAGTTCATGGCCATCACTTGGATATCTGGCATGTCAGAATGGAAGAGTTTGCTCATTGTAGTAAAGCATCCCGTTAAATACTGTGTTTAAGAAAAATATTATGGATAATTCAAGAAATAATTAGATCCAGCACTAGAATAAGACAATGTCAAAATTTGGAAAGCTGTATCTACAATAGCAACAATCATAATGCCTAGTATATTGATTAATAAGGCATTTAAAAAAACTATTTTAGAACAAAGGAAAATGGTGCTTTATGGAAATTGGTGTGTGTGTATGTGCGTGCATGCTTGTCACTCTGTTATCATTCTTGGTTCCTCTGTTTTGTGCCATCAACCATAGCGTAAGCCAGGTTTTCCAGAGAATTCCAGAAGCTGTATCACATTGATGAATGTCAACTAATAAGCAGAGATGAGAGAAATTGAAAATTAGCACCAGAGGGTGGGATGTCCAGCCTCCAATCAAGGCCAACCCTGACCTTGACCCCTTCCCCTCCTGCTTCCTCAAAGACCTTGCTCTGTTGGTTACCTTTCACTTAGTTATTTTCTGGCTGCTTCTCACATAAAAAATACTTCAGTGTTCTGCTGGCCCTTGTCAGTCCCTCTTTCCCCACTTAGCATCCAAATTTGGTGGAAGAAGAGTCTGTGTATAACTCGCCCCATTACTTCATTTTCATCTTTCCCCCTACAGTAGCCCACAGTAGTAAGACCTTTGCCCTCACTGCTCTTCTGAAATTGTTCTTCTTGAGGTCAACAAAAGATCCTCTTGTATGCAGTGTTCGTTTCTCAACTCTTCTCTTATTGAGGTGCTGTTTCTCCTTGAAACTCTTTACTGTTCGTCTTGAACATGCTCTCTGTGGTTCTCATCTTGCTGTGACCATCTCTCCACCGTGTACTCACTGGTGTGCCCAGGGTTCCGTCCTCAGCTCCCTGCTCTCCTCCCTCTGCTCCCTGGTAGCACGTCCCTTAAGATTCCAGTGTTCATTTCTCCTCTATGGCCAATGACTCCCAAATTTTCCCTCCACTTCAGGCTCATTGATGGCCGAACTCATCTACTAGACATTCTAGAACTTCAGATTCAGTATCTTGCCCCCACCCACTTGCCTCTCATTATTTGTTTCCAGTGTTAGCACTACCCACCCTCACCTGCATTAGAAACAGGCGTTGGCCTGTATTCTCTCATCTCCCACATCCAATCCATGAGCATGCCTCTGACTTAAATTCCTAAGCAATTATTTCTTGAATCCATCCCCTGATACGTATAACTTGTCTTCTTTCTCCTGGACTTCTCTGATGGCCTCCCATCCTTCGGGTCCTGCTGACTTCAGTCTTGTCCACATCAGATTCTACCCCCTTTCCCTGTTGGAGTCACCATGCTAGAACTTGCCCGTGGTCATGGCATTCCCTTCCCTAAAGATACCGGGGATTCTTCGCAACCTACAGGATTAGCCTGGCTCTTTAGCATGGCACACAGGGCCCTGACCTTTTCCCTTGGCTTCATGTTGCAGTGCAACTCACAACCGAGTCCCCTCTGTCACTGCCACTATATTCTGTTTGTAGGGAACAAGTCGTGATGTCCAGTGCACACTCAGGGGGAAGGGATGTACACTCCACCTTTTGGAAAGAGGAATATGGAATTTGTGGACACATTTTAGAACCATCAGAGCCCTTTTAAGTAAAGGCCCAGGAAAGAGGCAGGTCTGAGTGATCTGCTCTCTGCTCCCTTCCCCATGAGGCCCTTCCCCTGGGCTTGGTTTCCTTTATCTGACCATCAACAATGGAGGGAGGAGGAAGGGAACAGGAAGGCAAGAGGGAGCACATTCCCTCTGAAGTCCAAAGAGGTCCTAGCCTCCCTTGTTTCAGTTGGTTAGAGACAAATTTTCCAGTTCTAAAGAGAAAAGAGCAAGGTGGTTATTTTCCTTCTAACCAGTGGGTCCTTGGAGAGAGAAGCTAGACTTAGCAGATAGAAATTAATAACAGTAAGTTTCTGAGTCATCCTGATGTGGGAGGAAGGGGCGGGCCCCTTGCCTAGATCGTGGCACAAACCCCACACCACCGAGGGGGGGGGGCTGCGAGGGTATTGGAGCACGCAGGCACAGTCATCCTGGAGGAGGGCCGGGTCAGCCTAGCTGGGCTGGGGGTCTGCAGCCTGGTTTTAGCTCTCCTTGCCCTTATCGCTAACTCATCAAGCAGATGCGAAAGCTGGCCTCAGTCATCTCCCAAACAGACTTCCTTTTCTAAACAGCTTAGCTAGATAAGGAGAGTCACTGGCAGGGAGCCGCAGCCCTGCAAAGGGCACTTAGTGGACATGAGCAAACAGGGCAGGCTCTGCAGAGGACACGACGCAGGGTGTCCGCACACTCTGTAGGCAAACAAGCTGCAGAGCCAATGTGACTCAAGGATCTGAGACATCGGACACCGTAACCTGTGCTCAGCAGGTATTATAGCCACAGTATGGACCAAAGTTCATACCCATTCAGTCAGCCTGCTCAGGAGAAAAGAGCAAAGGCCTCTCTTTCTTTGACCAGCTGGGTGAAGTTGAGCTTCTCATAGGAAGTGGCCGAGCCAGGTGGCAAATGCACAGTGTGTCACCAATCCTTTCAAGGTACATCAATAAAAATCACTTATGCATTTATGTTTCAAAGAGGACATTTAAGCCTAATTTCCAATAATTACAAACTAATAAAATTAGATCTAACCTGCAGACTGCAAATAACTTAGGAGAGGGTCTGATTATCATAGGAGGAAGTCTCTTCAGAGTGTCTATTGAATTTTCTTTGAGGGCGCAGGCCTATGAGCAGGGTTTTCCACTCACCACACCATGCTCTAGGCAATTCCTGCCTTCACTTGGCCTTTTAGGATGGGAGGAAGGGGCTGGACCCCCCCAGACCTTGATTTATCAAATCTGATGTACACAAGAAGTAAGAAGCAATTCAAAGAGAATGCATGTATGGGCTGAAAGAGCTGGTCTATGATTACTCTTATTTCTAATCTTCAGCTCTTTTGGGAAAGTTCCATCTGTCGGTACTAAGCTACATTGACCATATGTCCCCATTTGACAGCATAGTCCTTAGAACCTTGTACCATAAAACCTTGGTGTTTTTTTATGTTGTTTGTTTTTTAAAGTTTTCTTTTTTATATATTTTTATTGACTTGAGAGAGAGAGGAATGGAGAGGGAGAGAGAGAAACATTAATGTAAGATAAAAACATTGATCGATTGCCTCCTACATGCACCCCACGGGGAGTGAGCCCAAAACCCTGGCATGTGTCCTGACAGGGAATTAAACAGGATGACGCCAACCAACTGAGCCTCACTGGCCAGGGATTGAAGCCTTGTTTATTTTTCCTCTTTGGGAGGGTCAAAGTAGAGGAACCCCTCACTGACTTGCAAAGCTCAGCCCTGATTTAGTAGCTGCAAACAAAGCAGGACCCTGAGATACCTGAAACCCAATGATGAACTTATTAAACCTGTGAAATTGGTTAACCAGGACTCGGCTACACTGTCATTTTGGGGTTTGGAGTTTTTTGTTTGGGTTTGTTTTGGTGGTAAAGATGTTTTTAAGGAAGGTTTAATAGCACCAGCCAATTTAGTGCTTACCCAACTAAATGCAAAGGAGAAAAATTGACTTTTGGCTCCTTGACTCTGAAAACAGCCTAGATGTTGGCTGAAACTAAGGACCTTGTTGCTATTTGAGACCTGAAAGGCAGTCTCTCTGTCCAGGGGCTGGAGCAGTCTGGTATTACCTTTCCTTGCCCTTATCACTAACTCATCAAGCAGATGCTAAAGCTGGCCTCAGCCATCTCCCAAACAGACTTCCTTTTCTAAACAGCTAAGCTAGATAAGAAGAGTCACTGGCAGGAAGCCGCAGCCCTGCAAAGGGCACTTAGTGAACATGAGCAAACAGGGCAGGCTCTGCAGAGGACACGATGCAGGGTGTCCGCACGCTCTGTAGGCCAACAAGAGCTACAGAGCCGGTGTGATTCAAGGATCTGAGCCGTTGGACACCGTATCCTGTGCTCCCTTAGCTATTTGCCTGAAAAGCAGACGGTTTGCTCAGCCCTTAGCAAGGCTTCCTTCACTGAGGCATCTCAGGACCCAGGCTTCCCATGGCTTTGTAGTTGGGAAAGCCTGAAGGCACTTTGTAAGTTAGCAACAAAAGCGCCTTATATGCATTATCCAGCTTAAACTTCACAGCCCTTGAGATATTCGTCCAGTTCCCATTATACAGTTGAAGAAATTGAGACCCAGAAAGGTTAAGTCGCTTTTCTGAGACCACCAACCCATGAGTAACAGACCTGGGTTTTGAATCCAGAATGTCTGACAGAGGACTGTGCTGTTTGTTGGTACACACACTGCTTCTGCTGAAGCCCCTGCCCACGCCGGGTGCTGCCCAGCAGGGCCTCTGAGCTGGGACTGTCTCAGCTCCTCTGATCCCCACCACTGTTCCTGCACCAGAATGAATCTCAATACATGCCTCTTCTACCGGTAAATCATTTTTAAAACTCAGTGCTCAGTGCTGGTGGGGGTGGGAGGTAGACACTTTTTTATCATGCTGACAGACCTTTTCAGTCATAGAACTTTCTGGAGAGCCATTTGACAATCAACAGCCTTTAAGTCCTATTTAGAAATATGTAATTAGAAACTAACCAGGGTTCATGTAAAAGGTGCCTATTAAAGGATTATATGTCTTAGCACAGAACCTCCTACTATACAAATATACAATAACCAGAGAAAGGTTAAACATGGTTTATCCACCTGAAAGAACATAATGTAGCCAGAAAATGTCATGTGTTCACAAAATGTTTAATGGCAGAAAATACACGATTTTTCCAATGAAAGCCAGAAATAAAATAGTATAAAGAACACAGTCCTGATTTTGTTTAATATATGAGTATGCCCTATACAATAAAACAAATATGATTTGTGCTTGGGAAGTAGGGTTATGGAGCATCTGTCATTTATTCATGCTTTACTCTTTTCAAATTTATAGGATCACCATATAGTACTTTAGTATTTAGAAAAAACTAAGCGTTATTTTAAATTTTTTCTCACTTAAATGTTCTTTAAGTCTGATGAATGTCCTCTTTTAAAAGTAGAACTTCTCACAAATGTTTTATCCTGCAAAGCCTAGAGATTTCATATGGCACTGTCTCCACATTAAAAACAAACAAACAAGCCCTAGCCAGTCTGGCTCAGGAGTTAGAGTGTCGGCCTGTGGACTGAAGGGTCCCAGGTTCAGTTCTGGCCAAGGGCACGAACCTCGGTCGCAGTCTTCATCCCTGGTCCCAGACAGAGTGAGTGCGGGAGGCAATCAATTGATGTGTCTCTGTCACGTCAATGTTTCTCTCTTTCTCTCTCTCTCTCTCTCTCTCTCTCTCTCCCTCTCTCCCTCTCTCCCTCTCTCCCCCTCCCTCCTTTCCATGCTCTCTGAAAAGCAATGAAAATATCTTCAGGTGAAAATTTTTAAAAAAGCAACAAAAAAACAAGAATAAAATAAAACCAGATCAAGCAGCATGACTGCTTGACTTGGCTTATAAGGAGAGGCCAAGGTTGCTATCTGGTTCCTTTTTTAAATCATCAATATTTTTCACCTAGAATGACGTCAACACAGAAGGAATCCTTGACTGGCAGCTGTACCCAGAGATGTGGGTGGAAAACTGGGTCAGACTCTGCACAAGAACCCTTGCATCCACTACTGATTATAAAGACTATTGGCTGTTTCCAAAATCCTCTAGAAATTTCCTGTTGATCCCTCATATTTTGAGAAATGTTCCCGCAAAAAAGAGACTTATTTTCCAGGGAAGGATGCATTCCATCCAGACTCCTCTGTGGTCCACATAACTCATAAATACATCTCTTCATTGTCACCACAACCGAGAAGCAGAGAAATCTGTATTGAAAAACAATGGTGTTGAAATCACGTAATAAATCCAAAATCACAGTTCTGATGCATATCAAAGTCAGAGCTGGGGGATTTTTATGTGTGTAATGCTCTTTAGCATTTGGCTCTTAATTTTCAACTTAGTAAAAATTCTTGTGCACTTAAAATAGTCATCTCAGCTTTAATGGGGCAATATTTAAATGTGAGAGCAACGCATGGGATTAGATATTGCTGGCAGGGAGGACTGAAGATTCCACTTTGGACTGTAAAGTCTGCACTTCTGGCTGAGGGATGAAGGCAGATGGATTGAGTAACGGGACAAGTTCAGCATTCAGAAAATATCGTTCCAGAAAAATAGCTTTACAATTCTTTCATGACTGATAAAAACCAACAAAAATCTATTACTTTTAAAAAGATCAGTTTTTCAACAAAATGACCAGTGTGTACACTGTTACAGTTAAGAGGCATTGTGCCAAATTGGATTAACTTATATTTGTGTTTAGTATATCTGGATCTTTTTTTTTTTTTTTCATAGCAAGGTTTTTTTTGTTTATTTAAACATTTTAACATGTCAGATGGCCTTTTCTAGCCTTTCACTTTTTTTTTTTTTTAAATAATTTTAGACTTACAGGAAAGTGGCAAAAATATTATAGAGATTTCCTAGAGGGCTTCATTCAGAGTCTATGTTAACAATTTGAAATATATGACCAAGCTTATGTACACATTTAGACTTACATTTCTGTATCTATCTTTTTTATTGAATTTGTTGGGGTGGCATTGGTTAATAAAATTCTGTAGGTTTCAGGTGTACAGCTCTATAGCACATCATCTATATATTGTATTGTGTGTTCACCGCCCCAGATCAAGTCTCCTTCCGTCACCATTTGCTCCCCTTTCCCCTCCCCTACCTTCCCTACTCCCCTTTCCCTCTGGTAACCACCACACTATTGTCTGTGTCTATGATTGTCCAGACCTTAAGGCTTTGAGTGAATGTTTTTCTGAGCAGGAGATGAGGGAAAGCGTGATGCTCGTGTTGGCAATCAGCCAAAGTCAGCCGAACTCAATCATCATGGACATTGGCTATGCGTGGTTCTGGTGGATACTACTCTATCAGGAAACATGAATTCAAATATTACTATAAATCTTAGATTCAACCTGCTTTCTTTCTGTGGGTTTCGTTAACTACTTTGTGTGTATGCAAAATTGCTCCTCCCTGGATGGATATTTTGCCATTTATCTGAAAACTCCCCATTGCAAGAAGTTACTTGGACAAAATTCGAACATATGTGCTTACTTAGAAACTGCATTGAATCATCATGAAGCAGGTAAACACAGTCTGTGTTGAGTTCTACTTAACCCCAAACTCATCTTGTTAATGGGCCAGAGTTTATATTCAGCACCTTAATTTTGCCAATGGCATGAGTCCTACATAATGTGGGACATGTTGCCTTTGAGAGAAGTAAAAGCTTTCCCATCAAAGCCATTTCTCCTGGATATTTAATGAAAACTATTAATTTAGGTAAAAGTTGATAGATTCAGGTATTACTTTTCCATTGAAATGTGTAGAATAAGCTGTTCTTCTAATCCATTTTTTTCTGCTATGAGAGAGCCTTCAAAATATCCAAGTAATTAAATTTAAGGAAATCTTAAAGATTGCAGCCAAAGGTTATAAAAAAGCTCTGTTAAATGTAGCACATAGAACATAGTAGTAAAATTGGTCTAAAATAGCATAATTTTGCAGCCGTTAGAAATTATATTAAGGATTTTGGGATGAAATGTTTATGCTGTGAAAGGGAGTGAAAGAAGCAGCATATACAATAGTATATCAGTATGATCTCCACTATTAAAAAAGTCAAATGCATAGAAAAAAGTAAAAAGATTGACTTTCTGTAGGCTTATGGGTGGTTATTCTGTGTATCTTTCTGTAATTTCTAAAATTTATACATTTGGATACATGAGCATATTTTACAATTATAAAATGGTAATAAAAATTACAAAGTTCTTAAACATTTTAAAAACAAAAGTCAAACTTTTAAAAATGTAAAGCTTTGCATCACATGCATGCAGGTGCACATCTGTACAAATATACCCATCCTCACTTACAGACATTATATATAAGCTGTAAGTTCAAATATAGTCTTAAAACAGGGAAGGGCATATTCCTGGATTGATTCAAATGCTTGTCAACTTAATTTAGTAAAAAACAGAGATAGTACATTTAATGAAAAAAAAGTTTTCTCTAAAACATATGATCAATTTTAGTTACTGTGGTTTTGACTGTATAGCACCCATTCTCTCTTCCTAGTAATATTATTGTCATTTTGTTTCCCACCCTGAGTACATCGTGTTGAACAGACCTCCCATGCTGGCCCCAGGGTCAGAGCCTGTGGCTGAGGCATAAACCAGTCAAAGCGTTAGCCTCCGCTTCATGATGGCTGGTGCAGCGGTGGGCACGTTTGGGCCGGTGGAAGAGAGCAAATGCCAGGATATGTTCAGCACGTTGTGTAAGCCCTTTGGACCTGGTGTGAGGATGTGGGCCTAAAGCTGCAGGGAGTCGACCCCTAGCAGCAGTGCTCAGAGATGGCACCTGGTGGTACTTGTACCCTGGATTGAGCCATCCCTTCGACCTAATCTTTCCTGCTGTCTGAGCCAATAACTTCCTTGCTGCTTACTCCACTTTTGGGTTCAATTTTATTTCAACTAAAGGAACTTAACTGGTACAGAAATCAGAAAAATATAGTAACCAGCCAGATACTGGAACATTCGCTCTGAGTCCATACTGCATTGGGCAGCGTGCCTTTGCTGGGGACTCTACAGCGTAAGACATGCCTTCATCACCGGCGTTTAGAGAAGGTGAGCATTTGAAAGGCAGCTCTGGGTGTGTACAGGAATGTGATGGGCTGCATGGGGGATATAGCCGGTGTTCACAAGGGCAGGCTTCAGTGACGGCTGTTCCAGCTCTGCTTCAGGTAAAATTGGACTTACAATTGGACAACAACAGTGTTATATTATAATAACTTTGAAATAATATTATGAAAGTTATATCATAATAACTTTGTACAGTGACGGAAGGTTACTAGATTTGTCATGGTGATCCCTTTATAAGGTATACAGATGTCAAATCACAATGTTGTAGACCTGAAATGAATATAATATTGTATGTCAATTATACTTTAATTTTTTTAAGTGGTGTTTCATAGAGCTACCATGAGTGTATCAGAAAAATGCTGAGTCCCACCGGGGAGTTCCAGGGTTCTCTTGATCCTACCATTTTGTGTCCAAACCCAGAGAACATCATTTCCTCCTTTCTCATGATGCTGATTGCAGGCCTAGCAACAAGGGTGTAAGTTCCCTCCTCACCTTCCTAGAGAAGCGTCCTGCTGGGTTCAGAACCACGGACAGTGTCGTGGGAGGTGCCACCCAGCATCTAGGACGTGCAGATCCTGTGACACATCTCCTTTTAAATCTGTGAAATATTCCCACCTCCATGACTGTGTGTGTTGTGTGGTCGAGAAAATGTCTGTTACTGCTTCCAAACTCTAGACATGTGACTTTCAGTGGCTATGGCTTGAACCTGCTGCTTAAGGGCTCAGCAGAAGTAGAGCCGAAATAGCCATCACTGAAGCTTACCTTTGTGAACACACCTAAAAACAGGTGAACATTCCTCCTACCCCAACAAAAGGGAACTTTGTCCCCAAGGCAGCTAAATTGAATATTCTAAGAATGCCGGATGCCCAGGTTCCTTACAGTTGGACAACAGTGTAAAAGAACAGCTTGTTTCTTAGTGAACCATCGAATTAGTTTGCAGTGATACAATTCAGTTTCACGCCCCATTCTCTCACCGTCCTATGCTTGAAAGAAAATAGAAGCATTGAGATTGAATGACCTCTGTAGGTGGTACCAGACCTCATCTCCAATGACCTGTCCCACCTGCCATGAGAAAGTGTGCATTCTTGATTTAGACACTTCTATCTTGTGTGGTTTAAATTTATGGTATGAGCTAATGTACCAGGGGGAAAAGTGGTATTCAGATGCTCTGGCTGGCACTAGGAAGTTTAATCAATACCTAGTTTATTTCAAGACCTGAACATAAGATATGATAGGAAAGATGACCATACAGTGCCTTTTACAGAAGGCCAACTGAAAAGGTTGCATTCGGACAAAGACTCCATCCTGGCACATCGTAGTGTGTGGACAGCCACTGTAGTCACTTTCCAGAGCATTCTCAGTGTTTGTTGTGATATCCTGGCAGCCCCCTTGCAAGTTACCACACAAGCATATCGCATTTCACTGTAACCCTGCCCGAGAAGACTGAGGGCTGGCCTCCGAGCATCTGGAGTCTCAGCAACTAGGTCGCAACATGGAAACCAATTAAATAGAAATTTTGGTTAGCAAGCCAGGAAGGTCTATGGTAATGAGCCGAATCATCTCCTAAGAAGAAAAACAGACCCTGAAAATGAGTCATAACAGGAGGGTAAACAAAGATAAAGGTTGATGACTCCCCCACTTGCCTTTCCAGCCAGACCCTTTGCCCCCCTGTCAGTGGAATGTGAATGACTCACATCCATCCCTTGAGGTACCATGGCAGCAACAACGACTAGCAGCTACTATCAGCCACTTGACGGGTTTGCTGGCCCTTCTCAGTTCCCCTGGCTCCTGGTCCCTCGGCCTTGATGAAGAGTTGAAGATGTTTGCATTTCTAGCCAAAGAGCGAGAATAAATAGATGTCTTTCTGAAGAGGAGAACCTTTGACCTTGCTGCCTTTCCCTGGTAGCATGGCTTCTGTGACTAAGGGCAGTTGTGCTCTGCAAAGTTAACTAGAAGATGGCACACACACGTTTCTGGAGCACCAAGAAAAGGCAGGCACCATATTTAAGCCGTACTTGCATTATTCCCCTCAGCCTCTGCAAACCTATAAAGTAGATCCTACTGTGCCCATTCTGCAGATGAGGGAACCGAGGCTCAGGGAGATTAGCTTGTCTGAGACACAGCTGGAAAGTGGCAGAGGCAGGACTTGAACTCGGTCAACTCGATACCCCAACCTCTCATTTCTTCCACCCCATTCCAAAGATGACTTTACAAGGACTGAAAGAGCAACGCAGAACCAGCATGAATCTGAAGCTAACATTTGTTTTCCCAAAGGATCATTTTTCTTACTATTTAATTAATTTTCCTCCAACTGAAAGATTATCTTGGCCTCCTAACCTGAAATTGTGTCCAAGATGGGCTTTCAGGAGGGTCCGTGTTGACATTCCCAAAGAACTGCTCAGAGATAGAATCAGAACACTGGGAGTTGCTAGTCTCGGAGGCACAGAACAGTAGCTCTGAGAAGACCTAAGAGGACATGGCACAGGACAACCTTAACAGCCCAGGTTTGGAAATGAGACCATTTATGGGCAAATTGCAGCTCCAGGCCCTTAGAAATGCCCCTCATGTTTGTGAGACCTTGTTTAGTGCCATCCCGGGCATGGAGTAGGCACTTAAGTAGTTGCTGTTTGAATTACTAAGATCTATTATATTGACCCCCAGACAACTGGTCTTTAAATACTCAGAAACCTAAGCATATACATTCTTTTTCACAGGCAAAAGGAAAGAAACCATTATTTGTACAGTTGATCCTGGAAAATATATGGAGTTTGTATGATGCTGTCTTTTAAATGCCGTCTTTTAAAGGTTAAGATAGAGCTGTTGTTTGCATGACTCCAGTGCCAGCTTTAAGCCAGTAGAAGTGAGTGGTCCCCTGTGGCCGGGAGTGGGTAGGGCGTGATGGTCGCACATTTTCTCCCTCGGACTTCATTCCAGGCCTGCTTTCCCTCCCCACTCATCTTTTCTTTGCACCCCTGCTTTTTACCCTTGTTCTCTTGAGTTTCACATATCACTTTACACGACTTTATATCATCTTTGGAGAAAGCTGTGACATGCATACATTTTAAAAGTCAAATAAATATCAAGAATTCCTGCTTCTCGGCTTTGCAAACATGAAAGTGAAACCATGCAAATTCGAACCTTCCCCCTCCCCAGTTACCGTTCTTCCAGGCGTCATCCATAAGTACAGTTGAGAGTCGGGACCTGCGGTGACAGTGTAGATTTATCAGCAACCACGGAGAAAGCTAAGGGGCTGTGGCCAAAATGACTTTAGATGTATCTACTAAAATGGATGGCTTTTCCCTTATTTTATTATTTTTTTAATATATCTTTATTGATTTCAGAGAGAGGAAAGGAGAGGGAGAGAGAGAGAGACATCAATGATGAGAGAGTCATTGATCGAGGCCGCAACCCGGGCATGTGCCCTGACCGGGAGTCGAACCCTGATCGCCTGGATCCCAGGTCGACGCTCAACCGCTGAGCTACGCCCGGCCAAGCTCCCTTATGTTTTAATGATTAAAACCAAAAAGCACTCTGTGCCGTGGTGAGGGTGCCCGGGGATAAAGAGTATGTGTTCTTTAAAGCCAGCAGATGCCACTTAGATTAGGGTTGCAGGCTTTGGGCTTTATTTGTTTATTTATTTATATGAAGAAAAGAAAAAAAAGAAGAAAACATGCCTGAATTCCCCAAGGGAAGTCTGTATTCCATAGCAAACAAAGCCCGGCCAGAAGTTAGCCTTCCACGCACAGGGCCCTGAGCCAGCTGACAATGTCACCCGCGCCTTTCCAGGGCAGACTAGCAGGCTGGGTCACTAGTCTTGGCTGCACCGAAGGCTGAGCTTGGGGAAAACAAAGTGACAGATCAAAGAGCGAGACCAGCTCTCAAGCTCACTCACTGGGAGGGCCACGTGCCGACTAAGGAGCCAAGTGAGGGGACCTCCCAAGAGTCCAGGCATGGTAAACAGCATTTATTAAGTGCCACTGTGTGCTGCACTGCCTAGCAGCAGTCTGCTAGATGCTGCAGAAGATGCAGGAGGGGCCCCTCCCTTGAAGAGCTTATGTGGGACAGGTGGTGTGGTGTGGGAAAGTTCTTGGAAAATGATAAAGCGATGGCCCCATGCCAGGGGGTGGTGGTCATACTGCTGTATTTGTGATGGTTACTGGTGTCCCCGAACTCTAAGTTGCAGCTGTCCCATGGTCAGCAAGGTCATTCAAGCCCCTTGTGCCCACAGCAGCCTTGGTGGCCCCAGCACGGGGTGTAGGCTGCCCCCAAACAGGAGGGGGTCTGCCCTCTCCTTGCTTATCAGGAGACATTGCGGATGACAGAAGGAGCAGGGGCTTGGGGCCATTCAGACGTGGGTCTGAATTCCCGCTCTGAGCCCCGGTTTCCTTATCTCTAGTTCAGGGCTCGTAGCTCAGGTTGAGATCAGGTTTTTTCACATAAACGTTGCCCAGCCTCTCTCCCTCATTTCTTTCCAAGTGTTGCCTTTGCCGATCTGCAGGGTAACCAGGGCTAAGTTCTATGCCACCTCCTTCAATCTCTTGTCTCAGTTGAAACTCCTGAGCAGGCTTGATTGGCTCAGTCAGCTTCCTGGGGGGGGGGGGGGGGGGTTGAGACTTGTGTCCACTGATGAAGGGAGGGAGGGGAGGGAGTTTAAGCAGAAGAGTAACTGACATTTTTAAAAGATCATCGTATTTACTAGGAAACTAATGTCAATCCATAATAAGGAAAGAAGGCAGAGACCAGTGGTCAGTAAGGGTTTGGGACTGAAGCCAGGGAAGGTTGGAGCAGAGATGGAGAAAATATACTTGAAGCCTAATAAAGATATCACCATATGCTCTCCCTCAAAACTCACACAACAAAATATGACCAGTGGTCTCGGCATTCTCCACCGTTCACCCAACAGCAAGAATGGGTGGTCACACAGAAGAATAGATGTTGCAACTCTGCAAAAATGGGAGGCATCAATCCCCAGGTATCTCTCTTTCATGGCGAAAGAGGAGGGTGTTTCCTAGGCCCAACTGCCCCGATGGGAAGCCTTTGACTCCATGGTGACAGTGGCTCACGTTTCACAGTGTGAACTCTCAGGATCACTGTGGCCTGGTATTCGGGTTCATGGCTTTTTCCGCTGGCTTCCCGCCTGTGGCAGCTCAGCATCCTTGTATAACATGATTTGCACAGCCACTCCCTTTCCCAGCCTGCCCCCCAGAATATTGCCATTCCATCGCTTTGAAAGCAGGCTGGGTCACTTAAACAATTATTCCCTTTCTCACCCAGCTCATTAATAATGACATTCAATAAATCAGTCCTATCTACAAATGCTTGCAGAGCAAAGGAACCATCTGGCTTTCAGGAAGGTCATTAGACAGCTCACACGAAATAATTGTTTCCCAATCCCCTCCGGTATGAACCTGGCTGGTTTCCACTGGGCACTAAAGTTCCTCTTTTGTGTGGTGTGCTTCTGCAAACTTAGGAAATGTGCTAGATCCCCAATGTGTCCAAAATCTCATAGTTTCAGCGTGTGCCTCTGAGGGATTCTGTTTAAGAACCAAATTCTTCGTTTTTCCTTTTTTTGTCCCCTTGTATGAATTACACTTAAAATTAAAATGTTACAGTGTTCTTAGTATTTATCATGTATCTGTAAATGCACAATAGTAAGAATAAAGATAGAATTGCCAGAATTTTTCTTTATGTATTAAGTGATAGCAAATAACTTATAGATAATATCATTAAAATTCTTGGACTGCAGCTACTGCAGTACACGCTTATAATTTTTCATTCATGTTCACATAGATAACCTTTCCATTAGTTTTTTTTTTTGATTGTTTGTTGAGCAGTGCCCTAGAGGCAGCTAGCAATGTTGATAAATATGGACATAGCATGATAGCCACTATCTACTGTGGCCAGTTTCTCAGAGTGTGTTTACTGAGGACACAAGACAGTTTGAGATCCACAGAGACACTGACTCCAGGTTTCGTTGTTTGGAAAGACCATGACCTAAAAACTAATCTCTGCTTGTTCTCAACTCCAGCATGACTAAGCAAAAGGGTTGGCTTTAAGAAGACAGGAGGGTGGGAATGGGGACCATATGATGTGACCAGCAATCAACTGTCCATATCTGAGCTCCATGTAGTTAAAAACTATGTTCACTTATTGGACTTGAGTATAAGTTACTGTTTGTATTAAGGGCCTAACTTTATGCCTGCACTGTGCTAAGTGTCTTACATAAATGATCAGTTTTTACCTTCATAATAACACTATGAAGCAAATTTCAAATTGCCATTTAACAAATGAGAAAACAGTCACGGACAGGAAGAAATACGTTGTTCAGGGTAACCCAGGTGGTATATGGATGGACTAGAATTCTAACTCGGGTCTGTCAGACTCCAAAGCCCAGGCCCTTAGTCACAATGCTATAATGTCTTTCTTAGCCCAGAGAAACACACCTACCATAACACATGCTTGTAGGTTAACCTGGAAAGTAAGGACATCAGGAAAGATGTAAGGGGTTATGATTAGGTATATACAAGGTGTCCCCCAAAAATGTATACACACTTTAACAGCTGATAGCTCAATTTTGAAAATGAAATGTATTTTAATAAACACTGCCTTTATAATTACTCAGTGTGCGTAAACATCTTGGGGGGACACCCTATATTTAACACTAATTACAAAGGAAAGGTTGACTACAGATGTTGTAAGGTAAGATTTTTAATAAAAGCTTTCAGTTCAGTTGGGTTTGGGGCAGACTCTGGTATACAAAGTAAAGTATATGTGATAATGGGACAGGTATAAGCACAGAATGAGGGTAGGACAGCAAAGGAGACCCCCTGGCCAAGCAAGGTTCTCCTTGGCAGATGATGAGAAATAGGTTGGAAGAAGCAGGTTGGAGTTGAAATATGAAGAGCCTCAGGAGCCAGGGCGAGGATTGTGGACTTGACAGGGGAGGACATGAGACAGAGAGGTCACTGAAGAATTTGAACATGGACATGGCATGAGGAAGGCAGCATTGCCTTGGCCATGGCAAAACCGGGAGACCAGGGAACCCAGAGTTGTGAAAACCAGCTTAGAGCTTGTTTGCTGTCATCCAGGCGTAGATGGATGTGGCTTAGACTCAGTGGCGGCAGTTGTAGAAGTGGAAAGGCATGAGCAGAAGCACAATGTCATTGTTAGAACGGACAGGCCTTGATGTTTGGGCAAAGGGAATAAACTGGAGGGTTAAATCCCAGGTGGTTGTGAGAAATGCGACGAGGAATTTCAAAGGGGATGTTGGTTTTGGAAAGAAGATGGTACGGTTGATTTTCAAGCATTCTGACTTTGGAGTGTTTATGATGAAACGTCTTGGTGAGGATTTCCTGGGTCATTAGAAACTGGGACTGGAGCTGGAGTGTGAGGTTGAGCTGACCGTGCAGATGAGGGAATCCTCGGTGACGGCCAAAGACACGGTAAAGGCTGAGTGTGGAGACAAGGAACGTGCAGAGGGGCCGGAGAGAGCCTGGGTTAGAGAAACCTCAGCTAAAAAGGGGGGGAGGTGGAGAAGAGAGACCAACTAGGTCTTTAACATCTTTTATTTCTGGGGAGGGTAATAGTCACTTTGGGGGAAGGAAAGATTTAGGAAAGATACTTTTCAGCTTTATCATTCCAGAAGTGAGAACTGTGAGATTTAGTCTCATGTGGTAGCCTTTGTTTGCTCTTCCAGATACTTCTGCTCTTGGAGCTCCAGCTCTTTGCAGGGGGCTGGCCTGTGAGGACCACATCAGCATGGCCCTCATGTCCTCTGGTTTCCCTGCTGGGTGTAGCCAGTGGGGAACCCCAGGTGGAGATTGAAGGCAAGGAATGGAGGTCCAGATAGATACTCCTCTGACTCCCTTCATGCCAGGTTGCCCCAGACTGGCTCTGTCCCTTGACTGAAAGTCACTACTCTGCTTAAAGTGGGCTGCTCAACACGTTTTCTCCCACTGGGCTGTTCCTCTCCCTCCTTTCATCCCTTGAAGAAATGGGGTGGTGTATCAGTGTCCCAGGGCTCCACAACAAATCACCACAAACTTGGTGGCTTCAACAGACATGTATTCTCTTATAGTTTAGGAGGTTAGAAGTCTGAAATCAAAGTGTCATCAGGGCCTGTTCCTTCTGGGGGTTCTTAGGAAGATACTATCCCATGCTTCTCTCTTAGCTTCTAGTCGTTGCCAACGATCCTTGATGTTCCTTGGTTTGTAAACACCTCACTGCAGTGAGGTTTGCTTCCATCTTTAAATGGTTGCCTTCTCTGTGTGTCTGTCTCTCTGTGTCCTCTACTGTCTCTTACAAGGGTACTGTCATTGGATTGAGGACCCATCGTAATCCAGTATAATCTCATCTTGATCCTTACCTTACATCTGTAAGACCCTATTTCCAAATAAAGTCATGTTCTGAGGTTCCTGGGGTGGACATGAATGGGGGGGATGGGAACACCATTCAACCTGTTATAGGAGGTAACAGCTCTTCTGTGGTCAGCTCTGAGTTCCTGCACTTGACCTTATTGAAGATCTGTCTGATGAACATCCTTTTGGTAAATGTCTTACCTCTTGTACAAACCTATTTTAAAATTAACTCATCATAGCTCCTTTTATGGGATTAGCTGCCAGGAAAATTAGCTCTAAGCATAGTACTTAACTATAGAAGCTCTCTTTCGCTTAAATTCCTGCTCTATTTCTCTTTTCCTGTCAAATGACTCTGTTGTTTTGTTCTCATTTTAACATGTCTTTATGAGTTATTTTAAAAGATATGAAATTGTGTAATTTAGTAAGAAAAACGCTGGTTCTCCAAGTCTTCCTTTTGCTTGCCAAATTGCTTACAGTTTAAAGCTCATCCTCAGAGGAATCATATTTAAGCGTCTATTTTTCATATTCTGGGGGACGTACATTTGGCTAATCTAAAGAATTATGTCTTGAATTCCACTGGTCAATCATGACTAAAAGGAATGCTTAAGTAGTTTTTCCTCTGTGTGTTATTCTTAGTTTGTGAATAGTTGTGATAACCCAACTTTTTCATGATGCACATTTCACAGCATAGCTCACACAACCCACGTCATCAGGCCCAGTGATGGTAACTCTTCCCCTGCTGGGCCATCTCTTGGTTGCATGCTCAGTTTGAGATGCCATCATGGGGTCCTTTGGAAAATGAAGAGGAACATAACATCCAAATCTTTTCAACTCAGTCATTTGAATGAGACCCAGAAGTTCTATACTTTTACACTTCATCATCTACCCCACTAGAGTGTTTTCAAATAGTATCAAGATATCTGGCATTTTTCATCAAATCTTAGAATTGAAAGAAAGCTGAGAGGCCATGTAACCCAGCTATTTTGCAATGAATAGACAAAGGCCCGGAGAGGTAAATCGACCACCCAGTGCCCTGTGATGCATTCATGTTACAGGAGGGACAGTGTTCTCATGGCACTGTCCTTTCCCCTCTGATGTGCTGCATGTGACCTTGACAAGGTCTGAGTCGCACAGAGAGGGAGTGCTGTGAAGGTCAAGGGAAGGAAGTCACTTTCTGCTTGGCTCCAAGAACCAGGGACCAAGTCAAATAGGAAGAAGAAATCGAGTGAACCTTGAAGTGTGGGCAGTGGTTGGCTAAGTTCTAGTTCATGTGGGGAAGGCAGGAAGACATCAAAGTCTCCCACAGGTTAGCTTCGTTTGAGAGTAGTTGCCATGGAGTCTGCCTAGCCCCAAGGCACAAGACGTCCATCTAAGGCACACCCACTTCAATATGCTGGTCAACTTAATCCAGGCACCAGATCTTGATTTAAACAAGTGAGAACAGTAGGTCAACCAGACTCATCAAATCATCAAGAAAATTGCACTTGGGCTAAGAAAGAAAAAGGTAGACATTCCAGGCCCAGCTACTACTCTGACCTTTACTGAGGAAAATAGTTTTTTGAGTGGAATAAATCTAAAGTAAAAGGTCAAGGAACCATGTTTTTAGCTAGAATTTTTAAATCTAATTTCTTATGGTTATTCCAGAAATAAGTAAAATCTGTAAAACTATAGCGTAGGAATTGTTAAGATTGTTCAGAATGTGACCCCATGCATAGATAGGCAGTTGTGAAAAATTCAGTGATCTTTGCTAATCTTATCCACCTTTGAGATTCTGTTCATTTGGTCAGCGAGTCAGCTATGTAACCTATGAGCACGTTCCTTCTGCCAGATCCCAGAGAAATGACAAAGGGGAACAAGGCAGCCTCCTGCCTCCTAGGAGCTCACATCTTGAAAGATAAAGATGAACAAATGAGACTGCAGGAGGAAATAGAATGTTTTACTGAAGGGATCTCCTGAGCTGGGCATTTGACCTGTCTGGATCACGGTGGGGAATGACAGAGAAAAGACTGAGAGGGTGGAATGGGGTCGCTTGTGCTTTGCTGAGGGTTAGACTTGACTTACAGGCAGTGGGAGCCAAGAGATATATTAGGATAATGAAGTAGATATACTTTAAAATATTTGCACTTGATGGGATGAGGGGAAGATTGGAAGCAGGAAGATGAAGAGGCGATAAAAATGGTAAGGGTGAGAGATTCTAAAATCTGCACTAAGATAGGCGACAAGGAAGGAGAAGAGAGGTGGATTCTAGAAACACTGGTGAGGTTGTGTAGTAGAGTGACTAGGAAGCCTAGAGTCAGAAGGTTTGGGAACAGGTTCCAGCCCTGTCACTGAGCAGCTGAGTGACCTGGGCAAGTTGTTTAATCTCTCTGGACCAGTCTCCTGATCTGTAAAGTAAGGATATCTTTCCATGGTACTATAGTACAGGGTGCTCAGGTGACAGGGCGCATAATATGCGCTCATTAAACACTAGCTGTTGTTGCTGCTGCTCCTGGTACTCTTACACCCAGGCACCCTGACCTCCAGCTGGGTTATTGTCTCCAAATCACCCTTTCACAGCAGGTGGAGGGGGAACATTTGATTTCCATTGGGGTAGTTCTCATTGCTCACCCCTCGGCCACCAACTGCACCCACAATACTGTAGGCTGTGTCATACGCACATCACAGGCCGGTCCTTCAAGGGAACAGGCACAAAGCCACCCCAAGAACAACAGTTCACAACACTTGTCTTGCTGACAGTGAGCCAGGAGCCTGTCTTCACACGTGAGAGATGGTCTTTCCTCCACTTGCATTTGCAGGTCACCTTTGCTTGGCCCCTGTTCAGTTTTAAGGGGATTTATTAAGCACCGGTGATATAGAATGTTAAGTGTCCTTTGATGGGAGAGAGAGCTCAAAACTGGAAGGCATTCAGCGGACTAGGTCCCTGCCAGGGAGTCAGGGCTGTTTGCGTTCAGCAGCCTAGCAACAGAACCACCCCCAGCCACAGCCACGCAGAGCAGTGGCCTCGCAGCTCCGCTCCAGCCTGGCTTTCATTTCTGAAATGGAATTTATGGCCTGGTATCTAGTGTGCTTTGTTTTTCCCTTTTTTTTTTTTTTTTTTTAAGTAAAGTGGATCCGCAAAGCCAAGTCGTGTAAGCTTGAGAATTGCAAGGGCTCGGAGCTGGGCTCAGGTTCCCCAGGCGAGTGTCGGGGCTGCCCTCTGGCTCACCTTTGTTTAGATAAATAATTGAGAGTGTGCCATTTACAAGGCTGGGGCGCACAAAGGAATCTGGCTGCAGGCTCTTTAATTGAAAGCAGCAGATAACCAACAACACAGCCTGTTCCTCCCTCGGGATGTTAACATGGGGAAATTTATTTTCTTTGGAATCCGTGTTCTCGGGTTGCCCAAACCAGAGGATGACACACATACAACTTTTACCTTACAAACAAAGCAAAGTGAGCTCCCTCTCCCACTGGGGGAGTGTTTAGATTTTCAAGCGAGGATACAGCTACTCAGCAAACTTTCGATGAGCGCTAACTATGGGCAAGGCCGATGCTAAGGGCAGTGCAACACCAGGCTGGGGTCTTGCCCTGAGGAGCACCCAGTGGGGTGGGGAAAGGACATAGTGAAATTCTAGGGCATTCTAGGTTCTCAGTCCTGGCTGATGTCTCAAAATACTGATTCTCTGGTTCTAGCCCCAGAGGTACTGATTTAATTGCTTCAAGGCTGGGCCTGGACATAAATATGTTTCATCTTTTATTATTAAACAGTTCTCCAGTAGATGTCTAGCATGCAGCCAGGATTAAGAACCACTGTTTCTTTTGGTTTGGTTTTTTCTAGATATCCTGAGATGGGCACAGATAGTGAGAATGTGGACGTTCAGAGAAGATGGAAATCCCTCCCTGGGGGGTGGGAATTCTGAGAAGGCTTCTAAGAGGAGGAAGTTGGGCTGAACCTCTGAAGAGTAGGTTAGATGTGTTTGGGGTCAGGCAGGGGCTATTCACACTTTATTCAAAAAGTCGAGACTTGAGGGGTTTGCTCCACACCTCAGTGGGTTTTCTAGTAATTCCGAAGGGTTTTTTAGCAATTCAGAAACCCTCTCACGTCAACCTGGCACTCACTCAGAATGCTAACTGCCCATAACCCTCACCTGTGTCTTAGGAAGGAGGAGCTGGCTTTACCCACCTTTGTGTCCTAATCTAGTAACCATGTGTCCAGAGCTCCCCACCTGGAGCCAGGGGATGGAAGGACAGATGCTGTCCCCAGGGAGGAGAAAGCAGCCCGGCACACGGTGCAATCAGACTGATGATACAGCTGAGTGGCCCTGGCACTCCTGGCCTCAGAAGTGGGCTCTGCTGGTGGTGGAGTGAGGACTTCCACATCTGCATTTTTTTAATTTTTATTTTTGCATTCAGATCTTCTTAATCAGCAAGTGTTCAGAGCCAGACACTGTCTGGCCCTCAGTTTCCTCGCCTGTAAAATGGGGATAGTCACAGACTGTCTTGTTCCTTGGGATGATTCACTGAAACTGTGGAAGGGGCAGTTTCTTGCCTTGTGACTCACTGTGAGACCCCATGGGAAGAAGCACAGGAACAGTCTCTGGGGAAAGGGTAGCAGGTCCTGGGTATGTGATTTCTCCTTGGCGTGTCACTTGTGCTGGAGGGCAGGATGCACCAGGCTGGGCACAGAGAGAGCAATAACTGCTCCCACTGCTCTGCGGTTTCCACCACCACTGCCTTCCAGCGTGAGGCCTGCTTCCAGGTTTACCAGTCGGTGGGGCTAGGCGAGCCGCCTCATGAGGAAGGTGGGATGGACATCGAAGGGCATCGTTGGCAGTTTGCTGGATGAAGCCAGCACCTGCTGGGAGGCTTCTCCTAGAAGGATGCTCAGGACACCATGGCCGACCAGAGTTACGGTCTCTGTCAGCAGAAAAAAAGCCAAGCCAAAGGGAAGTCACAGAGCCGGGACGTGCTGGACCTTCTGAAGGTCCCCGCTGCTGTCAGAGCTGCCTTCTCTGTCAGAAATGGAGAAAGGGTGGGGGAAGGTGTTGCTATTGTTGGTTGTCTCCCAGAGTGAATCACAGGTGAGAAAACAGCACTACAGGGGTCTCCCCGAATCTCTGGGAAAGTGTTGTGCTTGAGGTCCAGCTGGTCAGCATATAGCCCGTCAGCACAACTGTGGAGCAGGACCGTGCTCAAGCTGCTGCTGTTGGGGTGGCCTGGAGCCAAGGATGGTCTGGGTGGTTGTTAGGATTGTCCTGTTCTACTCTGGGAGTTATTTCTTGACTCAGGGAAGCCCTGGCTGGGGCTAAACCCTACCTTGTAGACCTTGGCCATCTAGAAGTGGACCCTAATTTCATAACATATACCCCTCAATAGATTTATTCACAGCTGTCCAAGGCCCCCAGAGCTCCAGTCCTTGGGAAGATACTGGACCAGAGGGAGTCCCCTAGAGTGACTGTGGTTCCTTGGGAAGGGCCTGTCTCGTCTACACCCGTACCCCACCACCATCCCCCTTTCTAGCCCCCCACACAAACACACTTCAGCCCCTGGAGAAGTTCCACATGAAAAGCCGGCTGCAAGTGCCCTTTATTAGACTTCAGAGAGCAACCTCCACTCCGTCTCACCACAGAAGCATCACTCCCACCACAGTATCTGGGTTCTGTCCTTCATTATAGTGCCTGGAATTCCATCAGAGTCACTCCTCTGAGTCCAACGCCATCCTTTGTATAGTGATGCTCTAAATAGTGGTCTCTTCTTAAGGTGCCCAGTTCTCCTGGTGGACCCTTGCTTGACTGTCCCCTAGAAATAAATGAAAGGAATCCTCTGTCACTAGAACTTCTAGCAGTGCTTTGGGATGTCTGAGGAAAGGATACTGAAGCCACTATGGCAGGGTTCCAAGGTTACGTATCACACTTAATCCCATGACACTATTTGCTCTCTATCTTAAATGCCATACTTGGGATGGAGAAGAAAAACTGCTCTCTTCAGCTTCTGAGAGCCACTTGGCCTTAGTTTACATGAGGAGAACAGATGAGAAAGCATTTCAAAGATCTGGAAGAGGGGAGTCAGTTAATAATCTAACAGCAAGGAGTAATCTAAGTGCATGAAACAATGCATCTATTTATCAATCTGATCACTTCTCTCTAATGGAACCCACAGGGGGATTTCTTTTGGCTGGGGGTAAAGAACCAGACCCCAAGGAAAGCCATACAGAAGACAGAGAGCACCCAGGCACTGCCAGTGAATTAATTATGCGTTCACGTTGCCAGAGACACCAGAACTCCCGTGTTATTTAAAGCAAGCTCAGGTTATAAAACACATTTTCTTTTCTTTTTTATTGAATTTACTGGGGTGACATCGGTTAATAACATTATATAAGTTTCAACTGTACAGTTCTGTAATACATCTCTATATTGCATTGTGCGCTCACTATCTGAACTCTAGTCTCTTTACATCACCATATACTTGATTTCCTTCATTTCACCCTCTTCATCCTTCCCAGCCCCTTATGAGTGTGTTTGTTGCTTTGTTTTATATTGCACATATGAGTGAAATTATATGGTTCATGTCCTTTTCTGTCTGACTTACTCTACTTAGCATGATACTCTTAAGATCCATCCATGTTGTCGCAAATGGCAGTGTTTCATGCTTTTTTATGGCTGAGTAGTATTCCACTGTGTAAACATACCACTTCTTCTTTATCCGGTCATCCATTGAAGGACGCTTTAGGTTGTTTCCATGTCTTGGCTACTGAGAAAAATGCTTCAGTGAACATAGGGCTACATATATCTTTACAAATTAATGTTTTCAAATTTTGGGGTTAGATACCCAGAGGAGAGATTGCTGGGCCATATGAAAGCTCTAGTCTTTTTTTTTTTTTTTTTTTAATATATCTTTGTTGATTTCAGAGAGAGGAAAGCAGAAGGAGAGAGAGGGATAGAAACATCAATGATGAGAGAGTCATTGATCGGCTGCAACCCACAACCTGGGCATGTGCCCTGACCGGGAATCGAACCCCGATTGCCTGGATCCCAGGTCAATGCTCAACCGCTGAGCCATGCCCGGCCGGGCTGGAAGCTCTAATCTTAATTTTGAGGGGAGCCCCTCCATACTGTTTTCCATAGTGACTGCCCCAATTTACAGTCCCACCAGTAGTGAATGAAGGTTCTTTTTTGGTTCACAAACTCTCCAACACTTATTTCTTGTCTTATTAAAAATAGCAGTTCTAACAGGTTGTGAGGTGGCATCTCATGGTGGGTTTGATTTGCATTTCCCTTATAGCTAGTGTTCTCACTCTTCAGCTTGTTTTGCTCTGCCTGATACAATTAATTTCTTGTTTAAGCTCAAGCTCTAACTCTTTTTCAAGGTTATCAGTAAATAATTCACCAATGCCAAGAATACCTGGGCATTCAACTGTTATTGACAGGATCCAATTCTCAGCATAGTAAGGGCTGTGTCTATAGGTTAATAAAAACATTTATGTTTAACCATCCATGAGTGACTTCTGTTCATGAGACAGAAATTTGTGCTTTTGATAAAACACAGCAATCGTGGAAGCCCTACCTGTGATGAGCTCCCCAAATCAAAAGCCTCTTATACTATTATTGTAGCTTTTATATGTTACCAGGATAACTAGAAAAGAACATGATCTCAGTTGCAAAGAACAGAAATGCCACTTGTATCTCAAGAGTAAAGGGAGTTGTGCTTAAGATGCCTGGGCTTAGAATGGAGGAGCTGTCAGGAAACAGGGTGGCCCTGGGAGTACCTCCTCCCTCATCTTCCTCACAGAGTCCCTGCTTGTGTCAGGGGTCTGGCCAATGCCTAGTTTCCTCCCCCAAATGAAGGTTTCAGCTCATATGGTGTCTCCAGAGGTTTCTCAACTGCTGGAGCCTCAACTGTTCTGGCACAACTAGCTACCTACTCATTGGGCATTTGTTAGTGTGGACCCCTGGACAAGAGTGTGTAATTGGTGCAGCTCACAGTTTTGTCCTGGGAGAGGTGGCTAGATTGGCAACCCTGGCTTCAGGTGCCCTTCCAGTCTTCTCAACCTAGATGGACATCATACAAAGTAGGACCATCCAGGCTACCCAATCAGGAGCAACTGCGGCTGAGCAGTTTTCCTTAGGATATCTCCGGTTCAGGGGATGCCTGGGTATTAGAAGTTCTAGCTAATAAGGCACTGATGTCTGTCACCATGTAACAAAAATCAAAGAGTGCTTTATCTCTAACAACAAGATAACCAACACCTCTTCATGCTCTTCTCTGTCTGGATAATCTTATCCACTCTGTGAGATGCAAGTCCCACTTTGTAAAGAATTCCTAGACCATGCCCTCTGGGCCTGTTTATCCTTCAGTAATTTTTGAAGGACCGAGTGCCTTTTGACATCGTTGAGTATTTTATTATTTTCAAAGGTTGCATTGTGGTTGAATACTTATGTTCTGTGTCCTCAGTGATTTTATAAACTCTTTTTATCTTATGATTCTTTGTATTTCCCAAGGCATTTATCAGTCATTTGCTCAGGGTCATCATTCAGTTATTTGTTGATTCGATGTAAGTTAATGTACTGTTTAATCTTCAGGCATTCCAGCATTTCATCATAATTCTTATAAACTCATTTACTATATACTTTTGAAGAGGAAAAAGGGGGTCAAATATATGCCAAGGGAAGGAAAACAGACTTTGGGTGGTAAGCACACAGTAGAGGATACAGATGTTGTATTATAAAGTTGTACACCTGAAATTCATGTATGCTATTAATCAATGTTACCCCCAATAAATTTAATAAAATACATATATATACATTAACCCCTACATTGAAGGAGGGCAGGAGAAGAGAATAACAGTAACTACTGCTGCTGTTGCTACTGTGATCATTAGTAAAGTCTTTTTATTGGGCATTTGCTATACGAGAGGCACTATACCAATTGCTCATTTAATGTTCAAAATCACCCTAACAAAGTAAATGTTGATATTGCATTTTTCGGAAGAAGAAACTGAAATGTAAGTTTATATATAATTTACATCCATTCACCATACGAGTAGGTGGTAGAGGCAGGTTTTAAACTCAGGTCTGCCTGACATTGAAACAGTTGCCCATCCTGTGTGCCAGAAAACTCCACATTTTTATATTTATTAACAGTTTTGTTTCAGTCAGTCCTTCTAAATGCAGAGGCCTGTGTTGCCACTCAGCAAGGATCCACGATTAATGTCCTGGAACTACTTCTTAGCCTGGTATGGTGACCGAGTTGCCAAGCAGCCCCTGGATTCTGGTTCCAGCTACACCACTGAGCAGTCTTGGACAACTTGCCTAGACCACCCAAGTCTCCCTGAGTCTCCCAGCCACCATCACAAACAGCGGAGGGCATATTATTTATTCCAAATAGAGCTGAATATTTTCAGTTCCTAGAGGCGGAAGGTGGTAAAGGCAATCGATTTGTCATTATTTCATGCAAGAAACATTGCTGGGTTACACACTCCTTACAGTCTGGTCATTACTCTTGCCAGTCCCTAATTTCTCCTCCACCTTGTAACACAGAAAAGGAAAAGGGAAGGAAGGATGAGAGCCCACAGGAGGCCAGAAAAGATAAAACAACAGAAAGAGATAATAAAGCCGTAACCCTTATACTTGTAAATAGCGTCTTAGAAGTTCTTACAAAATGGATTCTTCCCAAAGAGAGCTCTGGCAAATCCCAATTCAGCTAAAATGTGTTGAGTATCTGTGACCTTTCAGACACTGACCTGGTGCTAGGATAACTAAGACCTGATTCCTGCCCTAAAGAGTTCACGGTGAGTTAGCAGAGACATGGTGGCATGTACAATCTGTGTGTGCTCCTGTGACCCATAAGATTTTCTGTAGAGCTACCTTTATCACAGAGCCCAAAACTATACCTTGTTGTCAGGAATCAGGCTTATTACTCTAAGGCATTCTCTTAAATTTTGCAAAAGGGAAAAAAATCATGATAAATGACATAAACCCCATAAGTAGACTCAATATAGAGATGTAGACAGCCTCTCCCTTCTAATAAAAATGGAGCTCCAGATATGAAGGAGCTTAAGTTCTTTTAAAAATGAGGATGCCTTGGATCAGGAGCCAACATTCATGCACCTTAGAAATCCTTGTTGAATTTGGCTGTTTATTGACTGACATGTGATAAACTCCTGAGAACCATCACTTGAGCAGATTTATCCAGAGGTCATTACCACCCACGAGCTGCAGGGCCGAGGAGAGCCAGGGCTGCTACATTGCTTCCCTGTGGCTGTCCTAAGGCACCTTGTGCACATGCCGTGTCCGAGAGCCCACCTGAGGTTCTCATTAACTTCCCATGTGTTTGTGAAACATTCTCAAGACATCTGCTCACTCACACCAGTGTCTGGAATGATCAGGGACTAATTTCTTCAAATAGCTCCTTCTAATTCATGTCTTTTAGCCCCCTCTGGGCATTGAGGTTGTGTCTTCTTTGACCTATATTTCTTTTTCTCTGATTAAAAAAAGTCAAGTGCAATATTTCATGTTATCATTAATAGTTTTGCACTAAGTGAATAATTAATTGGAACTAGAGAATTTTTTTGATCCACTTCAACGAAGTATAATTTACATCCGATAAAATGCACCAATTTTAATTATATAGTTCAGTTAGATTTGACCAAGTGCCTATATACACTTGAGTAACGGCCACCACAATGAAGATATAGAACATTTTCATCCCCCCAAGAGTCGGGGGGTTTTTAATTGGGGGAGGCCTTAAGGATCAGCCTCGTTCAAGGCCCTTTTTCCTGGAGCAGGAAGCATAGGCCCAGAGTACAACAGTTTGTTGGCTTCTTTGCTGTCACTTCTCTGACTAGTCCCCTCTATTTCTCTCTGGCTTTCTGACTCAGCCCAGTTGTTCCAGGAGGACATCTCCCCAAGACATGTCCTTGGCCCACGCCCTCCCTGGGTATTATGCTCAACTTCACCTGTCCCTCTGAGGACTGTCTCTAGCACACCTCCACCCCTGGCTCACCTTGGCTCACCCTTGAGCTGCCTAAGGCCTCAAACATGCTAAATGATAGATCCAAACCAATGTAATTAATACTTTCTAGTCATCCCAGAATTTGTACAATCAAAATCTTTTGTATTTAGCTCTTTCCCGGTTTTACCTGCATTCGTTAATGGTGATCTCGCCCTCCAGGCAGCGACACCAGGATAAATCTCTAGCCTTGCACTAGTTTTTTCCTATTCTCTACCTCCAGTGTGTTAGGAAATCCTATAGATTCTGCCTCCATAATCTCCTTAATATCTGTCCTCTTTCCATTCCCACTGCCCTGTTTTAGACCCGCTTAATGTCACACCTGAAATATTACATTCGCCTTTTTCATCGCTCTGTCTGCAGTCTTGTCTTTTCTGCCTCTCCTCTGGGCCTCGGACCTGCAGGTTAAACAAGGATCGGGCTTGGGAGGCACCTCCTAAAGGTTGTCTGAGGACACCCTGAACCGAGGACAGGGCAGTTTTCCCCAGAGGGAAGTTGAGATAGCAAGACAGAAGCTGGATTTGGGGCCCAGCTGGAGAGGCGAGACTGGTAGGTAGTGAGGGTAGGGCCCCCTTTACGGAGCCTGATACATTTTTCTGGGGCAGGACCTGCTCCAACGGGCCACAGTCTTCGCAGGCACTGATACTGAGTTAATACTCTTCCCTGTGTTTTGAAAGAACACATTATGCTTGTGTTAGGAGGCTTTTAATGCTCTCTTGTGTTATTTGTAGCTGTGTATATATATTTCTCCCACGTTGCCTTCAAGGACTAAATGCAAACCTTAATCATTTCCGTTTCTCCTATAATATCCAGTTCAGGGTAGGAGGTGGCCTCCGGAGTCCTGCAGCCTGGGACTAATTTGTCCAACTCAGCTACTAATTTGAACAAGTTACTTAAGTGTTCTGTGCTTCAGTTTTCCCATATGTAAAAAAGGGTGGTTATGAGAATTAATCTATGGAAAATGCTTGGCTTCCTGTATAAGTAAGCTCCCAATTAAGTGTGTGTCGAATTAAGTCAGACTTAATGCTTCCAGTTCTTAACTAATCTGAGTTAAGTTTTTACTTGATACTGCCTAATACAAATAGAAGATTCCTGCTCTCATCTGTAAATTATTTGCAGGTAGAAATCCCACTTTTGGTGTTGTATGAATTTCTCCCTCTGGGGACATAGACCTGAAATAATGTCAGTTGTATTTTGTTTTCCATAAGGGTTTTATGCATATCAGGAATGGGCTGTGTCACATCGTGACTAATTAACCTAAGAAAGAAAATCTCAGATTGGGTCCCCTCTGTCGTTACAAGTAAAACTCTCTAGTTTAAGACTGCCTCCTTTAATTCCCAAGTGACTGACCTGTGGGCAAAAACCTGAATCAGCAAATTGTATTTACATGTTCCTGAACTTCGATCTCTCTGGAAATGCCACATTGACACGGTGAAGTGTAGGCAAGGGGGCTGCGCACCAATGAAAGTCTGCCCACTGTGTGGAGAGAACTCCCTGTCAAAGCAGAGAGCTCTTCCACTTTGGATAACTTACAAAGAAGCTTCCAGACGTTTACGTTTCAAGGGTCAGTATTTCATAAGGCTCAAAGGGCCCCTCTCACAGTTGTTACTGGAGCACAATGAGAGGCCACATCTTCTCCGGGCCCCTTTTGGCTTATGAACCTTGCATTTCAGTAGCCTTTCTCCATGGATTCATTCCCATCCGTTATTTTAGCTTTGGGGGTGTATTAGGCTCCTGCAGCTGAAACCAAAAATAATAACTTAAACAAGATGGGAGTTCGTTTCTCTTACACAAAACTGTCAGGAGTCCTTAGCTCATGCGGCGATGGGCAGCATGGTGGCCCCAGCTCCTTGTATGTTCATCCACTCGTTGCTGAGGTATTGATTTCATTGTCCAGGGTGGCTCACCACTCCCACTCGGTCCCATTCCCACTCGCGGGAAGGTGAAAGGTGGAGGGCGTGTGCCCCTTCCACTTAGGGATGGCGCCTAGAAGTCACACACGTCACGGTCACTCACATCCCATTGGCCAGGCTTTACTCACAAGGCCATGCCTGGTGGGACAACAGGCTGGGAAAGGTTTCCTTTATTCTGGGTAGTCATGTACTCAGATATAATTTGGGTTTTCTTTTTTCTTTTTTTACTGAACAAAAAAAGAGAAGATAGATTTAGGAAGACCGCTGGCTATCTCTGCCACAGAAGTGACCTTTTGAAAAGGCAGCTGTTGTGGGTAATGTGGGGCTTCTACTATGGAAAACATTAGAGGACAGTATTTATAAAACAGCATTGTGGATTATTTGCCTTTAAACTCTGACTCCATCAGGAGGCTATTCTGTTCCACTTTGGCAGTGAGAAATTAATGTTTTCTGCTAGTTTTAAAATAGAGCATTTTCTGTTTACAAAGATAATGTCTGATAATTATAGAAAAACTTAGAAAATACAGGCAAGCAAAATGAAGGCAACTTAGATAGAGTCACGAGCAGAGAAGTGAGAGTTGAAATCCTGAGGCTCGATCCACCCTTTGAAGAAGGGAGGGGAGTAAGGTAACAGTGGCTGAGCTGTGGAGAAAGCCCCGAGTGGGAGGAGAAGGTGGAGGAACAGTCAGAAAACTTCCAGAAATGCCTTGGTAACCACCGTAGATGACTTTTGTTGCTCGGTTTATCGTGATTAATTCAATGCTTAAAGATATGATTTTCTTGATGAAGACCATTGCAGCATATTATTAATAACCATTCAGGTGAGTCTAGAATGCTTAGCAAGTTAAGGTTAGAATAAAAATAAGTCGATGATGAGGGCCTTGGGTCCCACAGTGTCACTGCACTGTCCACAGACAGCGACTCACAGAGTAAGATGCAGTTGACAGCCATCAGTGCTTCTGAAAATTAGCAACTGTGGGAAGAAAGGTGAGCAGAGATTTGTTGGTTTAAATGGGTCTCACAGATAGGGAAAATTGTTCCATTAAAATCCTCTCTCCAAGAAACCTCTATTTAACCAGTTATTTGAGGTGAAAAAAATAAGAACGAACATCCCTCCCAATGGTACACTAAATCCCTGAGGGCCATTTCTTAACAAATACCATATATTGGTTCCAGGTGACTTGGTCAAAAGCAGTTTGGTTGACACCTGGTTGGTCAGGCTGGTCCAAGATGTCACTGCGTGGTTTCTGGGTTGGCCAAGGAACCCTGTAGGCAGTGATGCTCCAACACGTGCTCGTGAGCATTACTCCATAAGCAGTGTTCAAAACCAGAGCTTCTGGAACGGTTGCCACGCCTGGCATTAGCAGTGTACCAAACACCCCCAAATCCCTGGAGATCCCTTTATTTTATTATTTCCTCTATTTTCTCTTATTGCAATCCATACCTGCTCATTCCAAAAAACCAGAAGAGACACAAAAAAGAACATGAGGAACACCTCATCCTGCTGACTCTACCCAACCTAATCTTTGTTTTTTAATGTAAAAATATCTCACTACCTATACATATATAAACATATATACGTAGATACAATTTTATATTTTTTACAAAGATTAATACCAAACGACTTTTTCCAATCTGTTATCATTTCTTTCTTATGTTTCAGAAGTGGTCAACTGTTCATCTAAAATTGGGAAAAGGCAGCCAGCAAGCAAGAGAATTGGGGTTGACCAGGTGGAAAACTCATTTCGGGGGCTCAGAGGAGGAGGGAAAATGTGGAGGGGAGGGCTGAGCGTCGGCAGTGGCCTAGCTGGGAGGAGGCGGTTCATCGGTCCCGGGTTCCTGTCCCCTCTGGACTCCGGCGGCCTCTGCGGAGGCCCTCGGCCCTGGGGGTCTGAGGAGCGCTGCGCCAGGGGGGCAGGGAGGCGCTGGCGGGGACGCACGCGGCCCGCAGCCCGCAGCCCGGGCTGTTGTCTGACCTGCCCGTGTGCCCCTGGGCCAGCTCTGGGTGAACAGGCAGCTATCCAGACATCTGCGTTTCATCACCGAGAACAGAGACCGCGCTGATCGGAGGGGGGTGGGAAATGCTTTAGGGCTTCGCTTCTCCTGCAAGATGACCCAATAAAATCATCTCCAAGCAGGTGTTAGCGTGGAAACAGATACGGCCCTCGTGCTGCTGAGTGCTGGCTGCTTCCCGCTTAGCCCAGCCCAGGGAAGGAGCCTGTGGCAGGCCCGCCGCTCCCTCCTCTGCAACACTGCAGGGTCCTTGGAGGTGGGGCCACAGTGGGGCCTCAGCAGGAAAACCAGCACATTTCTTTCTGTATTTTCTGATGGAGTGAATGTATGCCAGCACCGAAGCACTAAGGTCTATGGCCCTAACTCACTGAACCCTCACACTGAGCGGGTGCGGTGGGTGCTGTTTCTCTCCCATTTTACAGATGAGGAAATGAAGCTAGAGGAACTTGAAGTCGCTTATCGAAGGTCCCATAGCTGAAAGCAGCAGAGCCTGGATTCAAACCCAGGAGGTACATCTCCAAGGCCCAGGGCCCCAACCACCAGCTGTTCTGGCTTTGGGGTAGATGCAATATGAATGTTTGTTGAATGAATAGATTATGATCCCTCACAACCTTGCAGGGGCAAATACCTTCTGGTTGTTACCTTAGCTCCACCTGAGAATAACCTCACACACTTTTCCCCTCCTGTCATTCACACGGCTAAAGCCCAAGTGATACCATGACCAAAGCATTAGTAGCTAGAGGAACGACTTCAACAGAGTTTGTGTAGTAAAATATACACAACATAAAATTGACCATTTTAACCATTTTTAGGTATTTAGTTCAGTGACATTAAGTTCTTTCACCTTGCCATGCAATTACCATCTCCAGAACTTTTCCATCTTCCCAAATGAACACCCGGTACCCTCTGAACAAAAATCTCCCATTCCCCCTCTCCCGGCCTCTGGCAACGCCATTCTTTCTGTCTGTCAATTTGACTATTCTAGGTACCTCATGTAAGTGGAATAATCCAATATTTGTCCTTTTGTGTCTTTTCATTTAGCATAATGGTTTTAAGGTTTATCTATACCATAGCCTGTGTCAGGATTTCATTCCTTTTTAAATCTGCATAATATTCCGTTGTATGTATATAGCACATTTAGTTCATCCAGTCATCTGGATGATGGACATTTGGGTTGTCTCCACCTTTTAGCTTTTGTGAAAGACGCTGCTGTGAACCAATATCTGTTTAAGCCTACTTTCTATTCTTTTGGACATATACCCAGAAGGGGAATTGCTGCATCATGTGGTAACTCTGCTTAATTCTTTTAGGAACCACCATACTATTTCCATCATTTGATCTTCCTCAGTGATTGCACATATTAAAACAAGTTATACCTAATAGATTCCTTACAATTTTCTTAATATTGTCATTGATTTGGCAGTAACAAGCTTACACATAGATGGATACATGGGTAGGTTTGTTTGGTTTTTATTTTACTGATTACTGTAGTAAACATATTCCATTTGCTGGGGGGTAGGGTTTTTGCACTTTCTGGTTTAAAGGCTGGAACCAAGCATGCCTAGATGGCAGGTGGGTCGTTTTATTGGGTTCTGTTCTCAGGGCTTCTAGTGTAAAAGGAATCCTAGTAATTCACAGAAAGTCATGCAAAGCTCTAAAAGTTTTGGAAAGCAAGAAGATTAAAAGGAAGAGAGAAAAGACTCCTCACTCTAAGGAACTTTACAAAGAAATTCAAGACCACTTTTAGATCCTCGGGCCTTTGCTAATAGTCCCAAGGGATTCATGTTCTGTGACCTACCTGGCAAAAGTTTCTCGTGGACCCTCTTCTCAGGCATGCCACAGCGTGGTTGGAATGGTGAACACAAATTAGGCTAATTGGGCTCTACAGATTTTTAGTCTCATCTGTCTTCTTTTGGGACTGACTAGTTGATGATGGAAGGAAGCCATCATGTTTGCCTTTAGAGGCCAGCACCAGGAGGGCTTCATTGTTTTGGACTGAGCTATTACATTGAAGGCGTTCTTTAAAAACATCTGGAACTGTGTGTGACAAGGTTCCACTCAGCTCCCTGGCTTAGAGTCCCGGTCTTGAGCTTCTCGGGTACAGTTTTCATAAATATATACCTTCTGCCTCTCGCAGGAGTGGGAAAAGAGTATCATTAGGCTAACTGCTGGGGTTAGGGAGGGCTGGAAGTCCAGCTTCTCACCCAACTTTCAGCTCATCTTGCTCTCTCCTGGCCTCCACTGTCTTCTATGCCTGGTGTGTCCAGTTCTGAAGCCTTGCTCCATGGACTTAGGCTTGAAGTTATTCCACTCTGCAAAATCACTTCCCCCCCTTTCATCCACTGGCCATGTTCAGAGTTAGAGTCCTCCTGAATCCACGGGGTATGAACTTGCGTTTTCATCTCATGTTCTCGTTATTTGGGGTTAACCTGTGGCAGAAGACAAAAATATGGCTTTTTCATCATCTTGAAATCAGAGGTTTCTCTCCCTCCCCTCCAGCAGAAGAGATGAGATCTGCCATTGAATAAGAAGTGGAAGAAAGAGAAGAGTCTTAAGATGAAAGCCTCTGGGTAGAGTGGCTTTTGTTGTTTCCTTGCTGTGTTCATAAAGCTGCAGCTAGTATTCTATTTGTAAATGGACCACAGCTTTTTAAATCACTCATTTATTGCTTGGGGCAGTGGGCACACACTGCAGTATGCAGATGATTATTTATTGAGTTGTACACTTGAAACCTGTACCCTAAAAAATTCAATAAAAAAGAAAGCAAACATAAATAAGTGATAAAGCTCCTTTTAAAGAAAAGAAAAGCCCTGGCCACTGTGGCTCAGTTGGTTGAGAGTCATCCTGTGCACCAAACGGTTTCAGGTTCGATTCCCCATCAGGGCACTTACTTAGGATCCCCGGTCAGGGTGAGTACAGGAGGCAACCAATCAATGTTTCTCTCTCTCTCTCTCTCAAATCAATAAACATATCCTTGGGCAAGGATAAAAAAAGAAAGCTACAGCTAGAACACTATTCTAACCCGAAAACAGGCCCTGTGCTAACCACCTTTATTATCTGAAATCAGTGTGATAATTCTGTAAAGCAAATATCATTATTCATGTTTTATCCATGAGGAATCTGAAGCTCAGCAAGTTTCGGAAATAAGCCCAGGGCCACATCCTGAGCTCTTCTAATGGCAGAGCCAGACTGAAGCCAGATTTGCTTGACCCTAAAGCCATTGCTTCACCTACTGCACGTAGCTTGGCACCAAGAACTCTCAAAAGCGCAGTTCTCTCCTTTTTCCAAAAAAATCTGATATATCTGGTGCATGTCTAGGCAGTTCTGGAAAGGAAATCTCAAGTAAATCTTAGGAAAATTTGCTGTTGCCTTGGAGCAAGTGGTGAAATATTTCTTGCCTACTAACTCGCTTGACCTTTCCAAGTCCCTTCGAGTCCTCTAATCCTGCAGGCAGTTATTTTTTACAAATTCTTTTCTAGAATCCGATAACTTACAGCAGACAGTCGGATGCCGGTATCTCTGTTATCTCCATTGCCTTGATTTTGTTTTTCCTTCCAAAAGCTCACACACACATTGGTTGATGGTCTATATTTCGGGCTGCACTGTTTTTATTTATGATTTTTTTTATGTGTGTTACTACTCCGAGGCCCCCAGGGGGAACCTCCACAGACTTTCTTGATTACCAGATGTCGCCCTTTCTATGTAACAACCATCTAATCACCACTTCCTTGTGCCAAGAAATGAGAAAAGCATTTGCGTTTGGAAAACCAAGCTGCGCCACGTGAAGCATATTAAGAAGGATGCCCCCCCCCTCGCCCCTCCAATCCACAAGAGCTTTCCCCAGCTTAGTTTGTTTTGCTTAAAGATAAAAACCACACAGCCGTGCTTGTAGTTAGGCTAACGAGCGCTTGCGCAACCAGGAGGAGATGTCACATGGGCAGTCTCAGCTTCATTAAACACAAATCATGTTCTAAGGGGCCTTTGAACCAGTATAATAGGTAGCTAGTGTTTGTTTTAATGCTTCGGAATATTTCATTGTTTATTTTAAATGGTGATTTATGATGAGTGTTTAACATGCAAAATAATGCTGTATCCCAGAAAGGAATTCTAGGGGAGACAGGAGGGTGCGGAGGCGTCTCAAACCTCCTCTCGAGCAGAGACATGGTATTAGTTATGCAGTTAAAGAGCAGCTGAGGGGAAGGTCACTGTTAGCTGAGCAGGTATTTCAATGAATCGTGTCCATCCTGAAGCTCAGATTTGTGTCTGCCGGAGCCCCATGGCCTTTTGAAAATATATCAAATCACTGCATTCTCATTTAATTTCAGAAAAAGGCAAAGGACAGGTTACTTTGGACTCCACTGTGTGGACAATCCCAAGCCTTTGAAATGCTCAAAAAGGTCAGAACACCCAAGTTTAATGTCTTAGATGTGGGAAGAGAGATTGTAAGGATTGCATCCATTTGCATGAACTTGAAAATGCCATCGAACATCTCCGAGGCGACACCTTGGATGCACCATTTATGTAGAAACAGCCAAATAGAACCATATGTTGAAATGTGATGTTATCCTTGAGACGTGAGTATCAAAAACACATGTTTCTCCCCTCCACCCAACTTTCTCATGAATCACTCGAGTTTCAGACCATGCAGTGCACTGCCTTTCCTCGTATAGTTTTCCGTCGGACAGCCTCGTGTAATACGGTAAGCAATAACCGTAAAATTGTAACGAATGCTCAATTAAGCCAGTTTTCTTCTTGGCTGTTAGGAGCTTGGTCTTTCTTAAACCACGGAAAACTAGGCAGAGTTTAAGTTTCATGAAATATAAAGGTAGATCCTCTACCTCTGTTAGAAGTAGTAATTATCATAAATTTATACCCCATGGGCTTCTTTTGTCACTTAAAATTATAATTTAGCTGGAGATGGTGGGAAATTATATCTAATGGGAGAACTCTGGACATTATCACACACTTTTCATACCATTACATTTTATTTATATATGAAGAAATATATAAATACGTAAAATATGCTGAAGAAAGATTCAAAATAATCTATATTGATTGGACAAGTACAGGTAGGCAAATGTGTCCTTTGCAGGGCAGGGGGCCCTTAGCTATTTCACTCAAGTCGGCTTCGGGAGCGCCCCAGACGCCGCTGTGTTTTCTGTGGAAGCCCAGCCTTACGCTTTTGAAGGAAGATTACCCATCGCAGCTGGGGCTTCACCTGAGATGTGTTGCGGGAGGAAGGAGGCGGGGTAGCTGCACCTGATCGGGCCTCAGAACGTCTCTGGCCAGAGGTGATGTTTACAAGTTGTATACATTTTTCATAAATTTTATGTAAAGCTTATAAGTGATGGATTGAATAAAATTTTTATATGTTTTAAGCGATTTATGAAAAGATTGCTGGAGTTTCTCTTTCCCCTCGCAGGTGGTAATCCACCTAGCAGACCAATCCACAAGAATTGATTTGACCAATAGTATAGCTAGAGTATATTAATTTGCAAAAGTAGAAAATGATGCTGTTAAATTATTTTTTACTACAATGTGTTGGAAAAAAGACATCTGAGTGTATCAAACTATTCTTCAGTGGGAGGCCTTGTCTAACCCAGTTGAAGGTTCTGACCATTTCACAAAGGTAGGCACTTCCCACCTTTGATTATCTCTAATGATAATAATAATAATTACCCTGTGCCCAGCCAGCATGGCTCAGTGGTTGAGCGTCAGCCTATGAACCAGGAGATCACGGTTTGATTCCCGGTCAGGACCCAGGCCTGGGTTGTGGGCTTGATCCCCAGTAGGGGGAGTACAGGAGGCAACTGATCAATGACTCTCTCTCATTATTGATGTTTCTATCTCTCTCTCCCTCTCCATTCCTCTCTCTGAAATCAATAAAAAGATATTAAAATAATAATAAATAATAATTACCCTGTGTTGGCCCCTTGTTCAAAATTTCACCTCTCCTCCTAAGTCTGCCTGCCTTGATCTACTCTCCAGAACTCTCATGGAGTTGATTGACTCGGTTTTGTCCAGAGTGTATAGTTGTCATCTGCAGAGGCTGGTCTGTTAGGAGCACACATCTCCTACTAGAGCTGGAGTCTTCCCAGTGCAGATTTTCATTTGGAACTTACAGCACTATTTCTCTACCTCAGGCAGAGGTGTAAGACTTGGATGTTTATGTTAGTAATTGCCTGATTGCTGGTTTTCAACCTTAGCTAATTTAGTTCCCTTTCAGTACTTTACATGGTACAGGCATAAAAAAAGCACTCCAGTGGGAGTTAGAATGCTTGGGTTCCAGTCCCAGTCTTATAATTAGCAATCATTATGCTGGAATTACCCAGTGATGATTATACTTAGCTAATTGTTATTATAATTAGAAAGTCATGTGAATCTTTGGTGTATAGGATGAGGGGCCAGGTCTGCCTCAGAGGCTCTTTTCAGACTTATATCCTGCAAACCTGTAATTATCTAATACAAGTTTCTTGAAACCTCTGAGTTAATTTACTTCATAGGATTAAAAGGATTAATTTCCTATGTTATATGGTAAGAAGGACATTTTGCTATTAGATGTGGTCATGTGTTATTGATGATATTTTTCCTTTTTATCTCAAATTTCCTTTAAAATAACTCACCCTGACTTTCTTTATGCCTCAGTTTTTCCTGGGCACAAGTTATTTCATTCAAACTCAATAATTGAAAAGAATTCTATTTTTATCTAAAATATCCCATCTAAAATGCATTTTTGTTTGTTTGTCTCTTAGGAAAAAGTGCTGCAAAGGGTACAAGTTTGTTCTTGGACAATGCATTCCAGAAGGTATGTAATATAAAAGATCATGTCTTCTCACCTCACTCATGACTAATCATCCGATGTCTATAAAGTTCAGATGTACCTGGAATGTATGTGTGTTACTGTTAAACTTGAAGCCCCTTCACAGGACCATCAGCAAGCCCTGTGTGCAGCTCAGCCCTGAAGAGACAGAGGCCCATTCCTCAAGGCCCCCACCCTCCAGCTGAGCAGACAGTGTCTGGACAGTGAAGAAGCAGAGAAACCTGGGTTTTCCTCCTGGTTCCATGTTACCTTAGTCCATTCCGACGGCCGTAACAAAAATACCACAGACAGGTGGCTTAAATAGCAAACATTTATGTCTCACAGTTTGAAAGTCTGGGAAGTCTGAGATCCAGGTGCTGGGAGAGTCAGTATCTGTGGGAGCTTCATGCTTCATACACAGCCACCTTCTTGCTATGTCCTCATGTGGCAGAAAGGGCAAGGGAGCTGTCTGGGGTCATTGATAAGGTCATTAATGCCATTCATGAAGGCTGCACCCTCATGACCTAATGGCCTCCCAAAGCCCCACCTGATACCGTCACATGGGAAGAAGATTTCACCATACGGATTTCAGAAGGACCCACAACATTCCATAGCACACATGTTACTAGCTATGACCTTGGGCAAGTTACTTTCTAAACCTTAGTTTTTGCAGGACAGTATTAGTACTTGACTCATATGGTTGTTTTAAGAATATCACCACATGTAAAGTACTTGGAACGGAGGCTGGCTCTTCCCAAGTCTTGGTAAATGTAATTACTGTTGCTGTTGTTACTAATAATAACTGAAATATGTGCGATAGAGGCCAGCAGTGCAGCAGGCGTGCAGCAGGGGCATGTAGCACAGAGGACCAGGGTGGTCAGAGGTGGTTGCTAGAAGCAGGGAGACTCGAGCTAGGCTATCAAGGAAGGCTGCCCAGGACCTAGACGAGGAGGAGGAGGGAGGCTGCAAAGGGTTCCAGCACTGACGCAGGAAAGACGAAGAACCATTTGAAGAGCGTGAGGTTAGCCTGCCAGGGCTGGGGACGGGGGAGTGAGTGAAGTGAAATGGTTTTCTTCACTGTTGCCCAAGAAGCCAGGTGTCTGAGCCCAGCCAAGCTAATTCATGTTGTGTTATCTCATGGAGAGCAATTTTTTAATCTGTTAGAAATAAATGAATCCCTCATGTTCATTGCTGTCTTCGGTGAAAGGATGGCAGAGTTCACTAATTGATAGCCGTGACCTCTGAGAAAGCTGGGTGATGAAGGCTGGTTAGGAAGCCTCGCCACCTATGATGGTTTACGCGGCCTTGGGTCTCTGCAAGACTGACTTTCTCACTGCCAGCCAATTCTATTGGTTAGAGCTTGGTGGGGGAAAAAAACCCACAAAAGTTAAAATAATTGCATTCTTTTATAAGCCAGCTTTTCTCAGTTACCAGCTGTGTCTTTTCTATTTCAATGTGGCAGCTACTGAAAGAAAATTAATTTTAGGCCAATCATTTTAAGATCCCAGTTAAAGACCTTGCCCAAACTAATTAAAAACACATACCTGGATAATACATACTTAGAGTTCCTTTAAATATTAGGTATTGTGCTTTTAAACATCTAGGCCTAAAACTAGTCTCCCTCACCTGGAAGTGGGACCATAGCACCTAGATTAATGTAACCTGGAACTGAGTATTTCCAGGAAAAGTGGCCTCAGGGGCTGAAAGCTGCGCTGTCATAACTAACTCTCTGCCCTGTTGCTTTCTATAGAACAGTTCAAAGGTTAATTTGTTTTAATCTGTGAGAATAAGTCAGTATTTGTTGGTTTGTCTTTTACTAAAGATATCTTTAGTCGTAAAGGTTTCTGTTACCCCAAAATGCAAAGTATAAATGTAGGAGCTCAGAAAAGATGGTGTATTTGTTAGGATTCTTGATAGATTAATTTTTAAGGGGTTGGTTGACAAGAAATCTGCAGAGTATGCCAGCAGAATTGGAGACCCAGGAGAGAGAGAGAGTTTGAATCTAGAGACCACATGCTGACAGACTTCCCTCTTTAATAGGGGAGGTCCATCTTTTCTCTATTAGGCCTTTAACTGATTGGATGAGGCCCATCATCATTGTGCAAGGCAATCTGCTTTACTCAAAGTTTACTTATTTAAATGTTAATCTCATCTAAAAAAAATCTCTACTAAAACATCTAAAAGAATGATTAACCAATATTGGCCTAGCCAAGTTGACATATAAAATTAAAACATCATAGATAGTAAAATAGTAAAAAGAGACTAGAATTTATTTATTTAAAAAAAAAAAAAAAAAAGCTAAATAGAAGCTGTAATTAAAAGAGTGTTATTGCCTCATATTTGTTGCTCTAAGTCAAGATTCAGCAACCTATGCTTGTGGGCCACATTTAGCCTACTGCCTGTTTTTGTAAATAAAGTTTTATTGGGACACAGTCGTACCCATTGACTTGAGTGTTGTCTATATCTGCTTTTGCCCTACAGCTGCAGAGTTGAGTAGTTGCAACAAAGGCCTGCAAAGCCAAAAATATTATCTGGCCAACCAGATATATTTTGCCACCTCCACCCCCATGTGTTATCTTAACTGGCCAGGTGACAGGGCAATGTGATTTGTTCTAGTTCAACAATTATTGAGCATAAACTATAGGAAGAGAATACCGCTGTTACTGCAGAGGACACAGCCCCGGCCAGATACCCAAACAAGCGCAAGAACCAGGAATTTAAAAAGCAGAAGAGCAAGCCCTAGCCAGTTTGGCTCAGTGGTGAGAGCATCGGCCCTTGGACTGAAGAGTACTGGGTTCGATTTTGGCCAAGGGCGTGTACCTTGATTGCAGGCTCGATCCCCAGCCCCAGTCAGGGCGTGTATGGGAGGCAACCAGTTGATGTGCCTCCCTTATATCAATGTTTCTCTCTCCCCCTTCCACTCTCTCTGAAAAGCAATGAAAAAATATCCTCAGATGAAGATTAAAAAAAAATTTCTTTTAAGCAGAAGAGCAGATAAGACTTTCACTGTGTGTCAGGTACTGTGCTTGTTGCATCCTCCTGTATTATCTCATAAAAGCACCATGAAGTCGGTATTGTTCTTACCCTATTTTCTAGGTAAGGAAACTGAGGCTTAAAGAACCCAAGATCACAGAGAGAGTGGCAGAGTTGGGAGGGTTGGCTCCTGAACCTGCACCTTAATGTGGCATCATCCTAGAACAGGGCCTGGCATGGAGGAGGCACTCGATACCATGTGGGAGCCCTGAGCATGAGACATGCAGAGCCCAGAACGTTGATGCCTAGAGTTGATGCTTAGTTGAGGAAAGCATGTTTGACCAGGGACACACACAGGCAGAGCCTGGAATCTCCATGGCAGGGAGAAGTACTTATCCAGGGTGGCTTTCCAGGTCATCATGAGGATGGCATGAACCTTGTCACACTGACCCTACCCACAGCTGCCCCCTTCCCTGACCCCGACCCTGACCCTGACCCTGACCCCAACCCTGGCCCTAACCCTAACAACCATCACCATAATAGGCGGCAGAGAGAAGCCAGGCTCATGCCTCGTCCAAAGACAGCTCATCTGTCAGCACCTGGGGAGACAGTGCAGTGATTGATGAGAGGCTGGATCTAGTCTAGTCTGCAAGTAAATGTTCAGCCTAAGCACCTGACTTAGAGCCAAGTCCCTTCAGAGACATGTTAACTCTCAGTTCGTAAGGGTAAGAGGAAGAGAGGCTCTAAGTCTTTACGAATAATAGACCACCCATTCCAGTTTGCACGGGCTTAGGGCTGGTATGAGATCTCTAGCCATTCGACCTTACGCAGCCCCTTCTCAGCATGCAGAATCAACCCTACACCTACAACACACACACACACACACACACACACACTAGCTCACACACATCTCCATTCCAAAGCCTCCGTCACACTCAGAGCTGGCCTGACTTCCAGCTCTGTTCCCACATTGTGAGGACAAGGCCCATCACCAGGGCTGGCCGGCCTTGAGTGTTCAGCCGGAAGGAACTCCCTGTCTACAAAGCAGGCCCAGGCGATGCTACAGAGCAGAGCCTGGTCAACTAGAGCACCTTTGCTCTTGGGATGAGTGACAGAGACCAAAGGATGAGGTGACCCGGGAGGGAAATCACCAGTGATGTTTGCTTCTAACCACTGCGAAGCTGGGCACCTCGTTTCTCAGAGGCACCCCATGGCCTGAGAAAGTAATGCCCCTCCAGGCATAGCCGGTTACACCGCTGCCCTGGAGCAGAGCGCAGCCCAGAAAGCCTGGTCTAGACCAGAGCCAGGTGACCCCCCCCTGCCTCGGCAGTGACAGTGGCTGATGTGAGCTCACACTTTCCTCTTTCAGATTATGACGTGTGCGCCGAGGCCCCCTGCGAACAGCAGTGCACGGATAACTTCGGCCGCGTGCTGTGTACTTGTTACCCGGGATACCGCTACGACCGCGACAGACACCGGAGGCGGGAGAAGCCCTACTGCCTGGGTGTGTGGCCGGGCACGGGTTGTCAGCCCGACACCGCGCCTCCCCCGGGCGGGCCTGTGCTGGGTTGGACGCTCTGCATCAGTAGGACCAGCTCCGGGAGCCGCTTCAATCTTTGACCCCTGCCCTTCCGTCTGACACTTGTCGGATGCCATGTGTTGGCGTAATCCTAGGGGATTGCTGCCCTTCACCCCAATGACTGAGACCAGCGATGGCCAAGGAATTCTTCAGGGAGTTGGTACCAGTCAGGTCCTCATGAGCAATGAGCTATAAGAGCAGAAGGGGAACATTAGCAAATGTAAACTAGAAGGATATAAAACAGAAAGTTAAGTGGGAAGAAATGTAAAAAGCGAAAAGAGAGAAAGCATTCTCAGAAGAGGAGGGGGAGAAGAGGCTGGGAAAGGCGTGTCCCTGTGGCGGGCAGGGTGGAAGTGACTCGGGGAGCTGAAGCCAGCCACCTGGGCTGCAGCTGAGCAAAGCCAGTGCTGTCCATCGCCACGGGCATGTTCCCTCTCCCAGCCTTGCTTTCCTGAGGCAGGTTTATTGTCCCCTAGAGCCACGTGTTTCAAAGTGTGGTCAGTCATGGCTAACCTGTTTCAGAAATATCTGGGGTTCTCTTATTGAAAAAAAGAGAGCAAGCAAGCCCTGGCCAGTGTGGTTCAGTGGTTAGAACGTCAGCCCACCCACAGAAGGGTCCATTCCTGTTCAAAGGCATGTATCTGGGTTGCAGGTTCAATCCCTGGCCCTGGTCAGGGTGCATATGGGAGGCAGCCAATCTATGTGTGTCTCTCACATAAATGTTTCTCTCTCCCCCCCCTCTCCCCCCCTCTCTTCCCTCCCTCCCACTCTCTCTAAAAATCAATGGGGGGAAAATGCTCCCATGAAGATTAACAACCCCAAAAAAGACATCTGGCCTCCCCTCCAGACTCTGAGGGTGGGTCTGGAAATCTGCATTTATGCAAATGCCTCTAGTGACTCAAGTCAAGTTTGAGCATCAGCTTGTGGATGAACCCAGGAGACTGGTACATGGACCCAAGTGGGAAATAGAGGAGCTGCGATGAGCAGGGGCTCTAGAGAGAACCGTTCCAAAGAAGTTCTAGATATTAGGTGTCCTGGCTCCTCCCCAGGGGCATCAGGGAAGGGGTCCATGCTGACAAGGAATGGGATTGAGGCCACCAAGTGAATGGAGTGGGGACCCATGGCCTCTCCTACAGAGAGCATGGGAGGCCACTCGGTATCCCTGAGGTCCCAGGCACAAGGGCTTGCATTTGTGGTGTGGTACCCTGTTCTTTCCACTTGGGGATCAGCAAAACCAGCTTTCTGCTACGAGTTCCAGCCATTTCTGTATGTCCTTTCAACCTTGTCCTCCCTCCTCTGGGCATAGAGGCAGCGTCACGCTTGGGTGTGGGATAGGGGCATGTGGAGAGCGGTGGTCAGCCTGAGGAGTTGCAGGGGAGGATCCAGCTGTGTGGCATCGTGGTGTACAGCTGTACGGCCAGGGGAACCTCCAAATGACCACACTCCCCTTGGCGCACACACGGCCTGCCAGAGGCAGGTCCTGGGCAGCCTGTCGGGGGAGTAATTGTGAGAATCCAGAAGCTAGGCTGGGCCCTCTCAGCCGCCACGTGTGCGCAGTCTGGGGCTGTGTGTCCTGGTTCCCACTCATTGCCACCCGGGTCTTCAGCCAGCGAGCAGGGAACAGACTTGGGCTCCCTCTCTTCCTGCTGGTGGTAAACAGTTTTGTTTCTACCCTACTCAGTAGGGGAGCAAGTCTGTGATGGGCCCGGTTCACGTCGACTCTTACTGGTTCTTGTTTGATGGTCTCCCGGCTCATTTCCACAGCTCATGAGGAGTCCGCTTGGGTCATTGATGAGGCCAGAATTTCCTGGGGTAAACTCTCTCCATTAGACCCATTATGACTCTTTTATCAGAAGTGACTGTTCCCAGGTACCATCACATCTTTTAACTGGGAAGGAGCCCTTCCTAAGTGACCTTGGGTCACCACATGCTATTTGGAACGATTAGCCAAACATAAAGGGAACATAAAACCCCCGGCACACTGGGCCCTTGCAGAAAATCCTTTCTGCAGTGCTCACTTTTCAAAGCATTTCACCATCGGGTAAACTCATTTTCTCTTCTAAGGAGCCCTACAAAGTGTTTAGGGAAGGCTCCTGTCATGTGTGACAGGTGAGAACGGTGGAAGCCAGCAATGCCTGCACTAGCCACCTGACTCGGTAGTGGCAGAGCCGCGACCAAGAACCCCATCAGTGATCTGTGGTAACCATGGTGACACTGCCTGGAGTGCTCCTGTCACTCAGGGTTCTAGCTTCCTGCTTTAGTCCAGGCTCCTCTGATAGAGGTCTGGAAAAGTGTGCTTTGCAGACATAAACAGAAGGGCCGGGTCTCATGTCACTTGTGTTGGAAGTGAATTCTTGGGAACTGAGTGTCATCTGCGTTTGGTTCAAACCCAGATATCGACGAGTGTGCCACCAGCAACGAGACCCTGTGTGCACACATCTGTATCAACACCTTGGGCAGCTACCGCTGTGAATGCCGGGAGGGCTACATCCAGGAGGACGATGGGAGGACATGCACCAAGGGAGACAAATACCCCAACGATACTGGTGAGCAAAGCAAGTAAAACTCCCCCCCTAATTGGGCGGGTGGGTGGGTGGGCGGATGGATGGACCGTTAGATAGGCACTAGGAAGGGGCATTTATATGAATGGTGGGTGGGCCCTGGGTAAGAGGAGGGTAGGACATAAGGCCAAGCTCTTCTAGAGACCTGGTGAGAGCGATGCCCGTGAGTAGCAGGGCTGTGAGCTGGTGTATGTGAGGAAACTGTCCACCAAGCAGAGGGGCTGTGCTCATGGGTAAATCAGGATGTAATCTATGCTTAGACCAAACCAGGATGAGCCAAGACGAGGCCAGAAACACTGTGTTCTCTCAAAGAGAATGGGCTGAATATAAATATGAAACATTTCCATGTAAGGAAACGGTCTGCATCAGTGCTGCTCAGAATATGTAGTCCAGGCCCCGCGCCTGCTGATGATCTATTTGTGATTTGGTTCAGGACTGAACGGAAACAGAAGTTGAGAATGTTTAGAAATTTTTATGCCAATTTGACAAAGAAATTTTGTTTAAATTCAAAGGTTTCTACTGGTATTGTGTGCCTTGTTTTTCTGGTAAATGGTTTTGATTGTATTTTGCAAATACAGTCACAATGAACTGGAAAATGTTTAAAAGCTGGCCTGCCTTGGCAGTGTTTGAGGAGCTGATTGAACTGAGATGTCTGATCCGTTCAAATATTGGGTTACTTCTTTATTTAAGTTTGGAGGGGAAGGGAAAGGAGGGAGGGGAGAGGGGAAGGAAGCAAGGAAGGGAGGGAAAGGAAGGAAGGGGGAAGGGAAAGGAAAGGGAAGGAAAAGGGAAAGGGAAGAAAAGGAAGGAAGGAGCCCTTGTGCTCCTGTACCCAGTACCTACAAGGCCAGGAAGCTGTCATCTTCCAGAGCTCAGGGCTCAGATCTTCTGTCGCCCTTGGGAAGGGAAGTGGCAGGGTCGCTGTCAGTAGGAAGGCTACCGGGACCATCTGTGGGTGGGGAGGGGGCGAATCCCAGGTACCAAGAAATGCCAGGAGATGAAAGGCCAGAACTGTCTGGCACTCAGGAGGAAGTTAGTGATTTGGGAGGTGTAGTCTGAGGTTGAAAAGGGGCGGAAGGCAGTTGCCATCAGCCCAGAACAGCAAACAGCTGGGAAGCAGCTGCCTCCTACAGGAAAAGCTACAAAGCAAAATTATGAGGAACAACAAGGTTGAGTCATGAGGAAGTCACCATATATTAGAAGTAGAGGCAAAATATCTATTTGGAGCCAGCTCAGAAGTGGGCAGTTTGGGATAATGTGAATGAATCAGAGGGCCCTGTGAAAACGATTTAAAGCCTGAAGCACATGGGGCCCATGTGCCCGGAGGTGCTAAAGGCAGGGGTCGATTGAGAAAAAATGTGTGCAGGTGGCTTCTTGGCTTTTTTTTTTTTTTTAATGTTTTTATTGATTTTTTTTTGGATTTTTTTTTTAAGGGAGAGAGGAAGGGAGAGGGATGGAGAGATAGAAAGAGATAGAGAGCTAGATTGATGAGAGAAACATCATCAATCGGTTGCCTCCTGCATGATCCCTACTGGGGATCGAGCCTAAAACCCAGGCATGTGCCCTGACCAGGAATCAAACCATGACCTTTTGGTTCCTGGGTTCATGTTCAACCACTGACCCACACCAGCCGGGCAGGCGGCTTTTTTTTTTTTTCCCCAATTCAAAATTAAAATTACTTCATTTTTGTTTCAAGGTGGAGGAGGGGCAGGATGTACAACTCACCTCTTAGATTATGTCCTATACCGAAAGGGGGAGTCTCATTGCAAAATCAGCCTTTTAGCCACTGATAGACACATTGATGTGTGGGCCGACTGAAGGATTAGCACCAAGAGAGCAGCCTTCTCATTTTTCATTCTGGAATTAGATTCCCAGCTGTGCTCTAAGCCCGGAAGCCTAAGGCTGAGGGCTGCTCAGCCTGACAGCTCCATTGTCTCTTTGCCTCACATTTCTATTCAGGCGAAATCCCATTCACATGGGCAGAAGGGGAGTATTGAGCAACCTGACCTAGAGTACAACCATCAGAAACTGCGACAGATGCTTACCGCTGAGTGTCAGGGTAGCTTTGATAGCAGGGATCTCCAAATAATAATACCTAGTCCCACCCATGAGCAGTTCCCACCTGGTGGGACAAAGTGATCTGCCCAGAGCCCTGGTCCTAACTAGCAGCGACTGGAGGAGCAGAGGTCGTTTGCAGGGACTAGTGTAAGATTTTATATGCTGAGTTTACTGCTTCTTTGGTCTCGGGTGGCCTCCACCTCTTGCAGTAACTCTTAGGTTCTGCAACCACACCCCTCTTCTGTCCCACGCATTGCGCTCCTGTGTGGTTCCCTAGGGATGGCTCTGAGCAGTGTGACAGGGCAGCCTTGGTGGCACTCATCGCCGGCCTGGTGTTTTGGCTGTGTGGACCCAGAGAGGGGCCCAGCCACAGGGCGGGAACACAGGAAGGTCTCAGGGCATCTTTGAAATTAGCAGCCTGCGGTGCTGTCAGTCAGTCCTGAGACCATACTCGTGTTTTCTTCCCTGAGAAGAAGGGAATTATACTTCGTAAAAATTTCTCAAACACACGAAAAGTTTCAGTGCAAGAGATCAAGAATTTAATAAGAGATGACCAGTTTGACTTCTGTAGCTGAGAATTCAGTCAAAAACCTAAACAGTCATAAGGGATATATATTTGCAACTTTTTGGTAACTCCTCTAGTATTACTTTTATTTAAAGGCATATGTTATCGCAACCATTTACTACAGCATTTCCCCGTATTGCATTCTACAGAACTTTGGGGTCCTGTGGGTGTTGCTAAGCCTTTCTTCCTTCAGAAGCTTCTGTGTTCAGATGTTTGGGGAAGGATGCATTACTGCACCCACTCCTTAAGGATTCAGGATGGGAGTGCATTAAAAGCTCTGAGAGCCCCAGCCGGTGTGTCTCGGTTGGTTGGGTGTCATTCCTGCACTGAAAGGTTGTGGGTTTAATTCCCAGTCAGGGCACATGCCCAGGTTGCAGGCTCAATTCCCAGTAGGGGGCGTGCAGGAGGCAGCCAGTTGATGTTTCGCTCTCACATTGATGTTTCTCCCCCTCTCCCTTCCTCTCTCTCTCTAAAAAAAAAAAAAATCCAAGAAAAACTCTGAGATTGTTATTTTCTTTTAAAAATGTTAATTTTGATTAAACTTGAATTTCCCAAAATTATTTTCTTAAGAAACACCTGTAAACATCTCTCAGATGATGGTGTCCTGAAAATTAGAATTTGGAAAATTCTAACTTATTAGCATCAAAACTCTGAGTTCTGGGCCTGAACTTAGTAGAGTCATCTGGTTGGCTTTCAGGGAAGGGTGTTTTCAAACACAGCCAGTAAGTCCAGAAGGAAGCCATTTGCTGCAAACAGCAGAGCATCTGATGAACAAAACAGGATGACACTGCTCCATTCTGCCATTCCGAGAGACAGGATGTTCCTGTTTGCAGGAACTGAAAAGGAGCTGTCCTGTTTAATCAGAAAGAACCGTCTGGTGGCTCTACCGCTGCACTTTATAGTAACGAACCCACTCGCTGCCAATTCTCTCTCTCCTCTTCTAAATATAACAGCCTCAAATAACTTCTTAAAAACCTGAAACAACACCACTGTGGTATCACACTCCCCCACCACCAGCAGCAGCATTATAAAAGAATCAGTATTTCATGTCCAGTAATTGGTCTCTATTGAATTCACCACATACGCACAGAGGACTTAGCATTCAGTTTTAGTATTTTACTAAGAAAAACATTCCAACACCCGTAACCAAGGAAATCAGGGAGTCACAGACCGAGAGGAGTAATTCACACACAAAATTATGAGAAAGGACAGGCACATTGCTTGCCCTGAATGTTAAAGTCATAACTCAAGTGATGGGCCACTCAGAAGGCCAGGGGCTGGCTTTCATGGTTTTGGCAGCAAAAGGCAAGTGCCCTAGATGCATTTCTTTGACAGTGGTGACGCCCTGGAAAGTTCCTTGGCTTAGAAGCTAGGAGAGCCCGGCCGGGCGTGGCTCAGCAGTTGAGCGTTGGCCTAGGATCCAGGCGATCGGTGTTCAATTCCCGGTCAGGGCACATGCCCAGGTTGCAGGCTTGATCCCCAGTCAGGGGTGTGCAGAAGGCAGCCGATCAATGACTCTGTCATCATTTATGTTTCTATCTCTCTCTCTCCCTCTTCCTTCCTCTCTCTAAAATCAACAGAGATATTAAAAAAAAAAAAAGAGAGAGAAAGAAAAAGGAGAGCCGGTAGCTAGAGCTGCTTTAGTATTAACCAGCTGTCATTGGGAGGGTCTCCAGGCCTTAGTTTCCTCATCTGTAGACAAGAGGATTGAACAAGGGGAGCTCTGAAGACTCTTCTGCCCTTGCAAATATTTTTTGCAATTTGCTGTGATGTAGCCTCAGTAAAAGTAATAAAAGCCCTGCCAGCCCTGAGTCCCCGTGCGGTGGCTTCTTTCTCCTTCACCTAAGCAAGTGCCAAGCCTCCGAGACACGCCCAGCCTCACCAGCGAAACCGAGAACTTCCTGTGGGTGAATAATCACTGTCCAGCTACTCAGCTCAGCACTAAGAAAAGTTAGGGGCCAGACGAGCTTTGTATCTGGAACATCAGAGGCAGTAAGTGGTTTCATCTGTTTTAAACTAATTAATAAGCTGAATATTTCATCATGGTCCATTTTTTTTGCATGAGGAGGTAATGGTGATTAAGTGTAAGCACATGATCTGAAACCTTTTCTTCCTCTGTTTTTCTTGGTGTGTGTTTTTTTTTTAACTTTGCATTGTCCAATGTCTGTAACATTACAGTCAGAGGAATTTAAAATTGAGCGCGACCTCAGCTTTCTATCCAGAGAGTGGGCGGAGGGCAGAGGGCGCCGGCCTAGGAACTGTCTCTAATCATTGCGAGATCATGTGCACGCACAGGCCTGGTGGCTCGGCTGGCTGATAGGCAAGAGTGGCTGGCTCAGTCCCTTTGATTCTTTGAAAATATATAGCTGGAGCCAGTTTAGTCACTCCAGGGAGTCTGTGTAGCCCCGATGCGGAGACGAATTAAGGACATGTTGGCTCCATAGTAATTAGCTTACCAGGTCTCTATTTATCAACTTTTGTTGACTTTCTGATAAAGTGACCATGACCCCCAGTGTCGCTTAGTATAGTTCAAAGTGCAGGGACGGCCAGGTGTTTCATATAACTTTCAAGCTCCACTAATCTGTAGATCAGTTGTTCTCAACCTGGGGGGCTTTTAAAAAATGCAGATACTGTCCCCCTGCAGTGACTCTCAGATGGGTGGGGGGCAACATAGTTGGCGGGATTTTTAAAAGCCCCCCCAAGTGGATGCAATGTGCCACCAGGATTGAGAACTGCTGCTGGGGCACAAATGTGCACCATCAACTTTTCAAAACAAACATGCCGTGTTCATTTGTGACACTGCTCGTGTGAAATATGTTGGGAACATTCTTTAGTTTTTCTAAGTTTATTAAACATTACTAATATGGCATGCAAGGAATTCTATTTCTAATGCTAAGAATGTGTGTATATCCTGCTCAACAGCAGTAAAAATGGAGCTATCTGCCCCCGTGTGGCTAGTTGATAATATTGCACCTTTAAAACCAGAACAGGTTGGAGCAATATTGTAAGTGATAACTCACTTGACATGGTCATGGTCACTGTCAGAGATACTGGATGGCTACATTGAGAGGATTGAAAACAAAGTCAAGGATGTCACCCAGATTTCTAAATGAGTTAATAGTGCAGCATTCACAGGGTTATATTAGCTCCACATTTGACAGTATTGTAGACAAATTGCAGGATAGATGAGCCCTACTTCAGAATAGATTGCATGCTCCAGCCTACACATACAGTTATTTATCTTCAAACCCTCTGAGAGCTCTTTCCAAAGGAAAGACTTCTGTAATTTTGTAGGCAACTTAATTTTTTACAATATACCACCAAAACCCATAATATTAACATTTATGGAGCATTTGTCATATACCAGGCACTGTTCTGGAAGTTTACAGGGGTCATTGATGCCTCACAGCAATCCCAGGTGATAAGTGCCATTGTCATTTTTACATTTCAAAGAACGGATGCTCACAGAAGCTGTGACTTCCAGCGGAAAAGGTACGAAGTGGCAGCATCAGGATTCAGTCCTGATCATGGGCTCCACCAGAGCCTACACTCCTTGCTACTGTGCTGCTCTTTCTGGGGAAGCTTCAGAAGTCTGGGGCAATGTTCATCCTGATCTCTGTTCTGATCATTTCACAAAGGGACAGAAAACAGGCTGGGCATCTTCAGGTCAAGGTTGCTTGGCAGAGCTGTACCCTGGGGCTGTGAATGTGCTTCCCACTCACTTGGACGGCTTTGCTAGAACCCTGCACTAGGCCCACTCCCAGGATTTCATGCAGTTGTGCTGGTGCTGGTGCTGGTCTGGTGATCACACATGGGAACCACTGCCTGGAGCTGGCCAGGCAGACAGCTCTCAGGTTCTGAGCAGTACTCCCAGTAGCAGGCTCACTGCGCCCCACAGTGCCTAGCCTCTGCACACAGCGCTCCAAGAGACCTAAAGCAAGTTCCTTTCCTTATCTGTAAAGAGGATTGAACTAACGGTACATTAGTTCTAACACCCGTGATATAAATGAAATGGTCTAGAACCTGGTAAAGAGGTTTATTCTTATGAAAATATCAGATTGCCTTAATTATACCAACACTTGCAAAGTTCAACTGAGCATATAAAAGTAGAAATGAAAAGATGGGCTTTTAACCCTTGTTGTGATATCCTGGGGGTTAGGGTTTCAACATACGAATTTTGGCGATGGGGACAATTCAATATCTAATACCCTATTTTACAGACATTTTTGAATATCCAAGAAGTGACCCTCAGGTTCTTAGGTGGCTCACACTCTGGCACCAGTAACCCCTCTGCAGGGAAGCCTGGAACATCTGCCATTTGAGTGGGACACGTGGTAAACTAAAGGCCACCTGATGTCAGAGGCTTACAGTATCTGTAGACAGAGAGCACTTGAGCTTCATTGAACACTTGAGCTGGGTCTTGCTAGTTGGCAGAATTCTACCGGTGGAGGCAGCGAAGGTTTTCCCGGAAAGAGAATAGTAGGAAGAAAAGCCTGTGGGCCAAGAGGCATGGGAAACGACTTGGGGGAGACGTTACTCTACTGTCCCCAAGCTACATTCCAGATAGCAGTGTCATCTCTCACACAAGCGGCACACCTGGCCCAACACCAAAGGCTTCCTAGGCTGGGAGGGTTTCCACTTACCTGGTGTCACAATGTCCCAGCCACCCCAACAAGATGCTCACACACCCTGTCTCCCCACTCTTACCCCACCACCACTGCTGTCGCCTTCACCTACTCATCAGTGGCAAGGTGACCTCCGGTGGCTAGTCCCCAGGACACAGGTGCCTGTAGCCATTTCAGTGCCAGTAGGATGAGAGCTGTGTGAATTCTTGGCCATGCCACCATTTGACTCCCCCACTCTTTCTTTAGCAAAATATGATTTTACAGAAAGCCTTGGAGTTCCCAGTGGTGTACGGGATGGCAGTGGGACCCTTCCCGGTGGGCAGCCAGAGTGCCTTCCAGGGACCTGTTTCACTCGCCCCCAGGTGGGCAAGTCCAGTGTTTGGCACGTTTTCCACCAGCTTCACATCTCCAAGGAGGTCAGAGCCTGGCCCTGATGCGTGACCCCGCTTGGCCTGGCCATGATGCCTTTGATCGACTGGATGATCATAGGTGATAACCAGCTTTGTGAGCGCACTGCCTGAGCTTGGGGATAATTTACAGTGTGTGAGCATTGGCCTTGGATGGGGCTATAAATCATGTCACGTTGCTACAGCCTGCCTCCCGGGAAGTCCTGATAGAAGGGCCAGGGGTCACATTTTCCCACATGAGAATGAGGCTGGGATGCCTGCAAGGGCACAGCTGAGCCCCAAACAGAGAGAGGCTCCTGTCTCTGTCCCTCTCCCTCTCCCTGACCTGGGGAGTGCCAAGGGTGCCACAAAGCCCTGGCACACTGACTGCCGCCGGCCGCCTGGCCAGGCGCCTCACAGCCGTGTCCCCTCAGGGCAGGACGGGAAGGCCGAGACCGCCGTGAGAGCCGGGACGTGCTGCGCTTCGTGCAAGGAGTTCCACCAGATGAAGCAGACGGTGCTGCAGCTGAAGCAAAAGGTATGTGCCCGGCGCCTTGGAAACGACCATGAAACAGGAGGAAGGTTTAGAAACAAAATCCCAGACCTCGCTGAGCGTTTACCGAGGTTGGTGCCCGCTAAGCTCAGGCTGGAATGCTTTGCCCGCCACCCTCAGAGCTGCCGTCTAGGGGGCAACAGACCGCTGAAGGCAGGGTGGGGTAGGTGGCTATTAAAATACACCCCTAGATTGGGGAGATTGGGGGCGCGGCGGAGCTGTGAGGATGAGTATGACTGTTGTGACTTTCTGTAAAACGACCATCCAGATGCATGGCCCTGGGGCTCACGTAGGCGATTCCATTTTTTATCTGATGTTTTGTCTATTTTGTTGATAGAGAACATCCTCTCTATAAACTTCCATAAGCTGGTGATGGATTTCTGTAGCGGCTTTATTTTTCATATTTAAAAGTTATAGGGCTGGCCAGGTGGCTCAGTTGGTTGGAGCACCATCCCATACATGAAAAGGTTGTGGGTCCGATTCCCAGCTGGGGCACATACCCAGGTTGTGGGTTCAATCCCCAGCTGGGGCTTGTATGAGAGGCAGCCGATCGATGTTTCTGTCTCACTTCGATCTTTCTTTCTCTCCCCCTTCCCTCCCTCTCTCTCAAATCAATAAACATATCCCCAGGTAAGGATAAAAATAAATTATAGCCTGTGCTTTGTTGGGCCCCATGCACCTCAGAAAACAGCATTTGGGTACCCATGTCACCAGATCGAGGGCTGACTCTCTACAAGTCCCCCACGCGTGCTGGCAGAATATCAGGTTTCTGGTGACGGTGGTATGCTGTGGGTAATGCCCCGTGATGGATCTGGAGACCTGATTTCTTCAACAACTGTCCTCCCCCAGATCAATGGTACTTTTTGTACCTACGGTCAGTCAGTTCACCCGTTTGTCAGCACTCAGAAATTGTTCCTATGCTGAGAAAACATGAACATACTGGTTTGTTTATTTAATCGCTTCCATTCGGCTCTTAGTACATCAATGGGGTGTGTATAATCTGTTTGACTTTGGCATCTGGTTATCCGAAAGGGCAAAGGAGTAAGCATAAGACAAACATGCAGACTTTTCATACAGTTTTGGTGAAAATCTACTGACTTAGCAGAGGCACATATAATACATAATCATGATTCTAAATAGTTTGTGATCCAATAGAGAGGCCAAGCAGAAAGCCTCGTAAGTGTATCATACAAACACAGAGACAGACATGCATCCCACACGGACACCCTCAGGTTGAGCATGGATTGATGTCAGTATTTATTGAATGAATTAAAAACAAAGTTTCATAGAAGAAGTAGGTTTGCGTTTCATAGTTCAGACGATTAGGGCTTGGGGGAGGAAGTTGATCAGTGTCTCAAGACCTAAAACCAGGGGCTTCCTCTCCTGAGTAGTTAATAGTTCAAGAGCTACAGGGAAGCTGTTTCCAGCCTGGAGGAGCTTTAGGATCAGTGCTGCTAAGTCTCATAAGTTGTTCAGAAATTCCATTGCTAAGTTAACACCTGGTTTTCTCTTAACCTCCTTGCAATGCTTCACATTCCATGAGAGAAGAAACATTAAAAGAAGTCGAAAATTGTATCGTAATACCTGTCATCCCAAAAGACCCTGTGTAGAGCTCCATACAAATCCAATTACAGGCACTTCTTAGGACTGAAGTAACCCTGGTGCAGGTGGGTTGGGCTGGAGGTGGCCCACCTTATACCGAATTCTACAAATGCATGTGGCAAGTCTGAGCTCATGCTGACGTTTGAGGAGCATTTTGAGGAGCAACTCATTTCTAAAGGTGCCTATTAGAATGGTTGTGTTCTGCAGTTTATAAAGTCATTTTATAGCCAGGATCTCATTGAATTCTCACCATAACCCTGCTAGAGAGATGCTGATGTTCTCAGAGAGGTACAGTCACTGCCCCTGAGGACCTACACCCTGCTCCCCACTCTTGCTCCTGTGCTAGTGCTGGGATTGTCAGCTTTTAACTTCATCTCTCTACTGCTGATGCCACCTGTTTTGTTCAAAAAAAGAACATAGGACATCTGCCCAAATTAATACTGGCCAAGAAGTGGGTACTGGTGTCCTGGACAGTGGCCAACCCCACAGTATAAATTGATATGCTAATGTGTTGAGCTGCACCACGAGGGTAGAGTCAGCCAGACCCCAGCTGCAGGAAACTCTATGGAGTAAATGGCCTGGACTCTTCAATGGGTAAATTGTAAGGAAAAGAAAGAAGTAGACCTACCTGCAGATTAACAGGAACTTAAAAGGCATATTTTTTAAATGGCCAAGGCTAAACCATAGTGTCCAGGCATGCACAATTGGGTGACAAATTCATTTTTTAAAACATGGGAAGTGATAAAAATCAGGATAGTGGCTGCTTTGGGGAGAAGGAGACCAATCGGGTCAAGACACATGCAGAGGCCTCTGGCAACTGGCAAAGTTGTCTTTACTTAGGTGTTCATTAAAAGGGTGCTTGCCTTAGAATAATCTGCTAGATAAAGATTTGTTTTATGGGATTTCCGGATTTTATGCTTTTATTTTCCAATAAAAAGCTTTTTAAAATGGTACCCAGGCCCCAGTGCCTCTACCTCCACCTAGAAAGATCCCTGTAAATGTTTACAATTAAATAACATTAATTATATGCCCTTATAAAGCGCTTCACAGGCAGCATCTCACTGATCTATACCAACAGGTCTGTGAGGCAGATGCTTTATTACCAAGGCTTATATGAGATGATGATATTCATAATTCCATTGAATGGAACCCAAGGAAAAGGTAGACTCTTCTGCATTCATTCCTATGACCTTCCCAAACACTTGCATTCCACAAGCTCTTTCTCTTGTGCTTGGACAGCAAGTCAGGCCAGGGATTCTGGCCAACTGCCTCCAAGTGCCACGCCTTTGCTTTCCAGTCCAGCTGATGCAGAGAGGAGCTGAAGGAGCCGGAGCCAAATTACCCAGCAGGTGTCAGCTGGGACACGAGCCCACATTCACTGGGTCGCTCGATGGCCTTTACAGGGGAGCATGCAGAGCAGAGAGAGCTGGAAAGGGCACCGGGAGCATCTCTAAAGTCCGTCCACAGGCAGATTTAGTCCTCCAGACTTACTTAAAAATGTTAAATCCAAAGGCAGGATTTAAGTCGGGTCCAAACCTCTCATTTTGTAGACATGAAGCTGAGAACCTGGGAGGGTAAAGGGACTTACCCAGAGCCACACAGCTACTTAGAAATAGCCAAGAGCAGTCCCCTGGGCAGAGCATTTCCACTGCATCCATAGTACTGACTGCTGATGGTTACAAGGCTGAGCACTGGGCCAGGCGCAGTATAGAAAACATCACTTTCACCTTCCCGGCAGCCTTTTTAGGTGGATATTACCACCCTCATTTTATAAGGGAGGAAATCCAGGTTATGTAGCTTACCCAAGATCCCACAGATTGAAAGTGGCCAAGCTGAGATGTAACCAGAAGCCTGCCTAATGCCAGAGCCCACGATGGGGCCCACTGTGCAGTTTTTCTGTTGGACCAGCCTTCAGCTGCCAGTGTCGACCCTCTGTTCTGCTTGTAAATTTCTGTCCTTCACTGGCACACTCCCAGTTCACCCAGGACCTCAGGCTCACATCTGCAGGTTGGAGCAGTCACTTGCTCTTACACAGTGACATCAGACATCAGCACCATTGTAAATAAACTCCTGGAACACAGCTGGATCCTGGTGGTGACTTTGAAACATGAATCCCAACCTGAAATTGTGCAAAGCTGACTTTCAGGTTGCACAAGATTTTGATTCTGATGGTCACCTCTACTGGATTCTGAGTAGTGGTCTCCAGGAAACTGATTACCTTGCATGTCCCAGGGAAACACTAGATCTTCTCAAAGCATGAAGGAAGGCAGTGGGTGGTCAGGAACCTCCTAGCTCAGGAACCCTCAAGACTGTCCTTACCCAAGGGTTTTAATTCTAGCTAAAGGGCCCCCAGCTTCCTAGGAGTGTGTGCGCACAAATGTGAAGGATACTGAGGGACCCTTTAGAAGACAGTGTTGATGCTGCTTTGAAGTTCCAGGTTGGGGAACATCCCAGGCTTAAGTCACTGAGGGCAGCTGAAGCGGGAATAGGACCTTGACCCCAAGGAGCCTGACTCGGGCCTTGTGGGCCTGTGAACAGACTGAACGGGAGGGGCAGGAACAACCCCCTGGCCCCGTGGTTCTATGGATCTCATGCCCACCTGCAGGGGTCCTGCTGAAACCCTCTGTGGTGTCCCATGATTTCACCTTTGAGAAGAATCCCAGGTGCTTCTGCTAAGGGGCTAATTGGATACAGAACCAGGGCAGGCACCTCGAAGAGGAGACGGAAGAATTTGTTCTCTCAGACGGGTCTGGTCAAAGTTATTGGCCAAAGCGCAAACCACATAGTATCACGATGTTTGTTTTCATTAATATTGGATTTCTTCCACTGGCAAGAATATCTGTCTCTATGACTAAGAAGAATCATTAGTTTCTAAAGCTGGATCAAGCCAGCCCCAAACCCAGCGGCCACCCAGCAGGAGATGGCTATCTTAGCCAGGGGTCTCCATCGAATCTCGTTTCGTAGCAGGTGTGCGAAACCCCCATGCCCAGAAATAGACACTAGTGCAGGAGACCAAGGACCTTCCAAAGCCAGGTAAGGTCATCTTGGACAGCAGAACCTCCCCAGGCCTACCTGTCACCATCCAAGCCTGGTGTCTTCGCTGCAGTTCAGCAGACATATTTTTTGTAGTTCACCCTTTAGTCCCCGCAGGCCTAGAGTTGGGGCTTTGAGAGCTCATGATCATCTTCATTTTCCTGCTGTTACTATCAAGCCAGGTGCCCTAATAATCCCTGGTAGGGAGTTCCTTGTTAAAGTCATGTGCTGGCCCTGAAATCCCAGACTCTGTTTTGTGGCATCGTTGGTAGAGTGTGCTTCACTCTGCTGCATTGGAGCTTCCCTGGGGTCTCCAGTCTCTTGGGACAGCAGGAAATCCCTGAGGAAGGAAACCACAGGTGAGAAATGCTGACTTTTCCATGAAAGTGGAAATAAATGAAAACAACCCATGGTCATTCACATCAACACTCAACTCTGTTTCTTGCTCCCAGAAGTTGTAATTCCAGGTTGACATACGTCTCAAAGGAAGAATGTTGCACAATTGTTAGTTTAGTGCTCCATGCTAGCATCGAACTCCACAGGACACAGCTTTGTCACAGTGTCCGTTGGCCACCTCTGGTCATGCACAGGTCATAGGTGCCTCCTTTAAAAGCTCAGATCCAAAGATAGGTGTAGGGCCTAGGGGCACTCCAATGGCAAGGATGAGATTGCCAGATGCCTTCTCCTAGCTTGAGTTGACCTCTGGGTAGAGCCCCAGGAGGACATGGGGACAATGCAGTTTTTTCAGAAAACTGCTGGGATACCTGGTTTCTATGGACTCCAGGTTCCAGAGTAAGTCCTCTAGGGTTTGCTCTGACCTTCAGAAATGTGTTCTTTTCTACTGGATTTTGTACCTAAATTAGTTCCTTGGAAGGAAGAGACTAGAATACCATTTATCAAGCACTCAGTAAGTTCCAGGTCGGTGCTGGGCATCCAGAGCACATTTCCTCATTTAATCCTCACAGCCGTAAAGGTGGCTGTCATTGAAACGGAGGTGTAGCATTCTGTTCTTCCCTAAGGTCTCACACATTCACAGCCTACTTGACCTCAGGAACGCAAAGGCCATTCATTGGTGGGATCCCTCTGGCTTCTTCTAGAACAAGCCCCTAAAACCTGAGAGAGAGCAAAGAGGAAGCCATGGTGCCTTTTATGACCTCGTCTCGGAAGATACACATTGTGATTTTCTATTCATTTAGAAGCAAGTCTCTAAGACCAGCCCACACTCAGAGGGTGGGAAATGAGCCTCCATTTGTTTGAAGGTAGGAGTGTCAAATTTGTGGACATACTTTATTTTTTTTTATTTTTAATCTTCACCTGAGGATATTTTTCCCCCATTGCTTTTCAGAGGGAGTGGAAGGTCAAGAGAGAGAGAGAGAAGAGAGACATCGATTGGTTGCCTCCCGCACATTCCCCAACCAGGGCTGGGGATTGAACCTATAATTGAGGTACATGCCCCTGGCCGGAATCAAACTGGGGGACCCTTCAGTCTACCGACCGATATTCTAGCCATTGAGCCAAACCAGCCAGGGCTGTGGACATAGTTTAAAACCATCATAGTCACTTCTTCCCACTAGTTCCCAAGCACCTGAGCATGCAGGTAAACTGTCAGCCACATGCTTGGTCCTGGCTCCCAAGGCTGAGAGGTCTTTAAGAACAGGGACAGTGTCTTGGTCACTATTTTCACCTTAGAACCGAGCACAGGACCTGGCACATAGTAGGTCCTCCCTCAATAAATGTTTGAGACATAAAGTAATTAACAGATTGAAAGCCTGACACAGGTAGATTGTATTAACTATGTAATCATGAGTCTAATGGTGGTGTCTAGGCAACCCGGAGCCTATCCAGGTTTGTCTGCCAACTAACTGGGTGAGCTCATTCAAGTCTTTTTTAATAGAAGAGCTCTGGGTTTAGAAGGAGGATCTCTATCACCCCTCTGAGCTGTAACTGGCTCGGATAAAGGGAAATCATCATGAAAAGGCTTTGCAGCCTCTACAAACAATGCTACACAAAGAATCTCCCTGGCAGTGGAGCCATCACTTCCTGACCGAGGTGCCTCTTTTTTCTGCAGATCGCCCTGCTCCCCAACAGTGCCGCCGACCTGGGCAAGTACAACACTGGTGACAAGGTGCTGGCCTCAAACGCCTACCTTCCAGGACCTCCTGGCCTGCCTGGGGGCCAGGGCCCTCCTGGTGAGTGTGAGCAAGGGCATGGAAGGGTGGTGGTCCCCAGCCAAGGCCTTCCAAGAGCTCACGTGTAGTGGGGGCTGGACAGCATTCTCCGGCTTCCATGGACGAGAGCAGAAGCAGGAATCCAGGGAGCACCCACACCTACGCGACATGAGGGCCTTGGGAAATTGGGTCCTCATGCCTGAGAAACCCTCATAACCAACAGTAATTTGGGAGAAAAAGGTCATTGTCCTGGGCTTGGATAACATTCTTGGAGATCACTTTAAGCTACAGAGAAACAAAATGAAAACTATTTTTTAACATTAATATATACAAAAATAGAATGGTGTAGTGAATTCCTGCGGGCTCATCACCCAGCTCTAACAACACCCGGGCTAGCCTGGTTTTCACTATTTCCCACTCACATTTCCTCCTTTCCCTGTTGTTTGTGAACACATTTGCATTGATTTTTATTTACATACATATTTTTCCTTTACAAGTCAACCCTATTGAGATACAATTTTATACAATAAAATTGTCAATTTAAATGACAACTTTTGATACATGCATTTATGCTATATCAAGCACTCACTAACCACCACCCTGTATCTATATATCTCTATATCTATATCATCTATATCTATATCAAGATATAGAACACTTCTATCATCCAAAAACACTCCCTTGTGCCCATTTGCAGTCTACTCCCCCATCCCCAGCTCTAGGCAACCACTGACTTGCTATCTGTTGTGACACTTTGCTCTGCTCTAGAAACTAATAGCAATGAATTTCATAGTGTGCATTCCTTTGTCTGGCTTTTCTCATTTGCCACTGTTTTGGAGATTCACCCTTATTGCTTTGCAGAAAATCCCAAATGTCCTATCATTTCATCAGGATAAATGCAATGAGAACTTTAAAAAATAGTTACAAGACGTTATATTTTATAATTTATTGTGATTCCCTCCATAGATAGATCAATAGATTTTTTTCACACCAGAAAAGGAAATGGTATGAATGTTAGCAAATGATTCTAAAACATGAAGCGTTTTATCCCTGCTTGTCATTGCTCAGCAGTGTGCTAGGTGTTGTGAATGACGTCCTGACATTCTCACTGGGAGGACAAGGCCCACAGTGTGAAAGCAAATGGGGTGAAACTGTGTGTGCACACGCCTGTGTCAGTGCACGGAGCTTCCTGCTGGGGGCTTACAGAGGGGAGAGATCACTGTAGCCAGGTCTGGGCACTTGGGGTTGGAGCTGGACATGAAAGACTGGTAGGATCTGCCCAAGCAGGTGTTAGGTTGGAAGGTCGGCAAAAACAGGGACTCAAAATTCTTCCCAAGCTATTTATTGGTTTTCTTCTCGATTTAATCTGGTTTCCGTCAAACACAGGTGGCCTGGGTCTCAGTCTATCAGAGGACAAGGACCGGTTCCAGGACTTTGGTTTATCCTCTTGATTGTTCCCTTGGCCTGAAGTCCTCTGGGTCATGGTGGGGTTTTCTCCCTCAGATGCCTCAGAAAGGAAGCTTCTCACTGCTCTGGGTAGACCTGGACCTCTTCCTATGAATTGATTCCTGGCACAGTGCTCTCCACGCTTCTCCAACAGGATGCACTTACTCTGCTTCCCTGCAGAGAGCTCACCTCCAGGCCAGCCCACCTATCACTCCAACAAGGACAAACTAGGAAGAGGGGAGCCATCGGCTGTCTTTAATAAATGACTTGCTGGCTTTCCTTTCCAGTCTGCCATCTGGTCTCTAACATGGTTTGAGCTGCCCAGTGTCCTTGAGGGAGCAGAAGGTGATTGAGGACTAGCTTTAGCAATGGCCTTGCCCTTGCTTCCCCCTCTCATCCTGTTTCTTTCCCACTCCTCGCTTGCAGCATCCGTTTGTGATGTCCTTCACTGAGAAGTGTTAGAGCAGCTAGAGAAATAATAAGGTTTCTCTTACCCTTAACTAAAGGTCCAGTCCCCAGGCCTATGATTGATTGGGGTACCAACACAGGAAATTACATCAAGTTTGGATCCTTTGGCTTTGGGGGCGAGGGGGTGGCTGCTGCTCTCTGGCCATCTGCACACCTTCTAAAGGCATTTGACATATAGTGATCTCTGAAGTTCATTGATTATGTAAGTGAAGGTAAGATATTGTCTCTGGCCTGGCCTTGTGCTATCAGAGGTAAAGTATTTAGTTATAGGAGGGATCTGTCCCTCTTCCTGGGTAAGTCCTTTCAGGATACCTCTGGGACCATCATTGAGAGTAGGGCTGTGAAACAGGTCTGAATGGATCGACTGCCTTTAACTTTGACTTAATTATTCAAGAAAAGCCTGTTTTTGTAGTGCTTTTATGTGTGAGGTACTGTGCTGAGTGATGTGTGAATGTCTATTAAATCTCATTTAATAGTCATGGCCACTCTGTAAGGTAGGTTTTCATTAGCCAGCTTTACAGATGAGAATCTAAGGGTGAAAGAGGTCACACAGCTTATTCAAGATCCAGACCTAGGTCTCCCCGATGCTGACCCCTGTACCCCTGACCACTCTCCAGGTGTGGTAACCGCCACCCTGCTATGACTGACGGGACACAGAGGAACTGACAGTTGTAAGAAATGTGAAAGAGGTAAAATGTAGAGGAACTGGCCACCGATGGGATAAGGGGGTTGTGGAAACAGGGAAATCTATAGGAAGATTCTCCAGATTCTGGCTTGAGGTGACTCGTGGTTCATGAAAAGAGAGGAAGAGAGGGAAGTCAATTTAGACTGGGTTAATTTAAAATGCCAGTGGGACCGACATGCCAGTGGAGGTGTCAGAAGACAAAGGGCAGAGTGCACAGAGAAATGGCTACGAGGACTGGCAGACTTGCAAGCCAGCGCCCTGGTCTTCCTTGCAGGATGTGGAGCTAACGAGCTGTTCTTTGATTACAGGCTCACCAGGACCAAAGGGCAGCCCAGGCTTCCCCGGTATGCCGGGCCCTCCCGGGCAGCCCGGCCCACGGGGCTCAATGGGACCCATGGGACCATCTCCTGATTTGTCCCACATTAAGCAAGGCCGGAGGGGCCCTGTGGTCAGTATTTTCTGAGATCCACTTACTGTTGTTGAGGAAACCGTGTTCTTGTTCCCAGCTTTGTCCTTCTGTTAAACTAGATCTCTCTGTCTTGTAGGGCCCGCCAGGCGCACCAGGAAGAGATGGCTCTAAGGTAAGTCTAATAAGTGGCCCTTAAAAGCCTAAGGTTTCTCAAGTTCAGTGAAACTCACACACTGCTGACTGTTCCCATTTTGCATGGTAAAACTGAGACACAGATATACTTCTTCCCCCCAAAGCTGGGATGAAAATCTAAAAAGCAATTTCCTTAAAATATGAAACAACCATAATAACAAAACAACCACCAAAACCAGTCTAGGACAGATTCCTCCTATGGATCTTTTATTTTTTTAATTTTATCTTTATGTTGAAAGTATTATAGATGTCCCGCTTTTTCCCCATTGACCCCTTCTGCCCAGCACCCGCACCTACCCCTCCCCCAGGCCTTCACCACACTATTGTCTGTGTCCATGGGTTATGCATATATGCATGTGAGTTCTTTGGTTAATCTCTTCCCACCCACGCATCCCCTGTGTTGTCAGAGTAGCACATGTTTTTCTCTTCAGCCCGGGTTCCTCTGCAGGGCCATTCTGTGTGTGATGTGTTTAAGCCAAGAGCAGGAGGGGTTCCATTCTGTGCAAGTGGGGGTGGTTTCACTTTGAGAGCTGCCTGCTACTTGCCTCATAAAGTCAGCAGGAGTTACTTTAGAAGCTCCTAAATTATTCCACACACTGCCTGGAAATACGAGCATTCCTCTTGTCAGATCTGGTTTGAAAATATATGACCTCTGGGGAAAGCTGAGTGAGAGACACTTGCCCCAAGCAGTTCTGTTCTAATAAGTGGTCCCATGAGCCCAGCTTCAGCTTACATTTGTTTCTGATGGAAAATATTTATTGTTTGGGGCAGGGAGATGCTCACAGTGCATTTCTAAATAAAGATTGTAATGGTGGCATCCACGTGGTCCAGGAAGCTAACCCAGACCTTTCTGCTTTTAGGGGGAGAGAGGAGCACCTGGACCCAGAGGGTCTCCGGTAAGTAGCACCATCTGCCTCGCTTCCCCAGTGGGAATGTTCTCCAGGATGCAGCCGTGAGAAGCCTGTGAGTTGGTTTTATTAGCAAAAGCCAGCTTCTTCCAGCTGTCACTCAGGCTACCCGAACAGAACGAGGTATTTAGGAGGAAAATCACAGAGGCCTTCAGCAACTGCTTGGAATTTGTTTTGAAAGTTTGTTTTCTATTGCTTAATCTTTATTTGGAATGTCTTAAGATTCAAAACTTCAGTATGCCATGAGTCTATTTTCAGGTATGTTCATAAAACATCTGAAGAAACTAGGAAAGAAATCTATGGGGCTAAGTCGTAACGCTGAATACTTAACAATTTAGGCACCGCTACAGCCCTACCAGGTCAGATGACCATCCCCTCTAGAAAGCAGAGGCATGCAGGGCAGTTGGGACCACTGAGAAGAAATTAGCTGGATATATGCATGGTGTCTGGGAGATTAAAAATGGAAATCAGTAGTATCCAAAAGCACAGAAAATTTAAGCAACTCTGTTGCTTTTGAAGAGGCCAGTTTCATTTTTTGAAGAAAGGCAAAGAGCTTTAGCATTAGAGCTTTTCCACTGAGTAGCTCTCTGATCATGGTCATGTCACTTAGCATCCCTGGGCATCCATTCCCTCACCTGTGCAATGCCAAGTGGAATCTGACCTGTTATGCTTCAGTGAGCGTCCAATGATGTCAAAATGCGATGCATCACTAAGTATTTGCAGGTGTGAGCTGCTGTTTCTAGCACAGCAGGAGAGGTTCTCTCAACTTTGTTTAGGTTGCAGTTACAGTCAAGCATCCTTATAAACACTCCAATAATTTTGTTATAAAAGATAACATTTTTGAGCATTTACTATGCTCTCAGCCCTTTACATGTATTAACTCATTTATATACGCACTTGGAAACCTATGAAACCCAATGAAATGGAGACCATTATCCCCTTTTTCTGGACAGGGAGATGGAAACCCAAAGAAATTAAGTAACTTTCCCAAGACAAGCTGATAAATGGAAGAGCTGAGATTCAAACCCAACAGAGCCCCATCTTCTTAACCCCTATTCTCCGCCTCCATGGTATCATCGAGATTTCTTTGGAAAGTCACCAGGGAAGGCTACTCTCCTTACATTCTGCCAGATTTGATAAAACCTAGAATTGGGAGGAAAGAGAGGTGAATATGTCATACAGAAGGTGAGGGAATCAGAAGGCAATCTGAAGAATCCCTCAGGCTGTGATAATAGTCCCTATGTTTTCTCCATTTGGGACATGGAAATCATTGACTAAGTAGTTGTCAGCATGCAGGAAATAGCAAATTAGGGAGCCATGGACATCCTCACTCTGCGAGGGGCTGAGTGTGTGGTTCTGGCTCTGATTCCTCTCTTGCACAGGGACCGCCTGGTTCTTTTGATTTCCTGCTGCTGATCCTGGCTGACATCCGCAATGACATCGCTGAGCTGCAGGAAAAGGTGTTCCGGCACCAGCCTCACACTTCAGCAGAAGGCCTCCCTTTGCCTCAGGAATTTCCCAGCTACCCAGAAGCCATGGACTTGGGCTCTGGAGACGACTACCCGAAGGGAACCGAGACAGGAGACTTGGAGACCCCCAGGGACTTTTATCCTTAGCACGCACCAATGTCTTCATGCTGAAGGAAGAGAAAAGAAGAATTCTCATACCTGCAGTTAAGTCATCTAAAGAGAGGACAAGAAATCGAAACCCACCACTGGAGACCTAGACAAGACACATTTCTGTTTTCTTTATTCTTTTCCTGCCTTCTACCTACTTCTTTTCTTCCAAATACTATTTTGTGAGGCCCCTGCTAGACATGCTAGAGATACGAAGGAGACAGACGATTGATTTACAGGACCCTCTGAGAGCAATTGACATTGGAACTGCACTTTTATTTATTTTTTAGGAACTTCTGGTTTCTGATTTAAGTACTCGTAGTACCATAAATTTGACAGAATAAAAGAGAAAGGTGGCAAGGTGAGCTTGAAGAAATGTAAGGCTACTTATTTAAAAAATTAGACATGTGTCCAAAAGAGACTATGACACCTCAGTGTCAAAATAAGGCTCTTCAATGAAAAGGAGGAGACAACAGTGTATATTTACTTTGGTGGATAATTCTTTGTCCTTGTTGATCTAACAGATTTTCAGTATTCCAGCCTCTTGCCCAACCTCATTTCCCAGTTGTAATTACAGATCGGAGAGAGTTAAGGAAGAGGGGAGATTAGGGAAGATGGAGAAAATTAGTCATAATATTTACCGTCATGTAGGTGGCCACGTTCTAAATTCAAATAGGACTATCCAGTGTTCATGCCATGCTTGTCTATAGCACCTTCAGGAAAGGAAGTTACTGTAGGTGTGGGACTAACTCCTCTTTTCCAAAAAGAGAAGTGAATAAAGGTCCTGATTCACACTAGGAAAATGGGCTCCTGGCTTGCCAGGACATTTTAAGGCTGTTTGATCGAATGAGTGGGCCTGCTCAGTAAATCAGAATATTTGTTGAACAAGGGTGGCAGACCCTTAGAGAGAGGTACAGAAATTCCCAGGCTCTGAGGGGGCGGCCAGAGCTGCCATGAGGCTATGATTCAGGTTGGATCCATGCCCAGTGGGGCTCAGGGTTAGAAGGAGGTGGCTGGCTCGGGTTGTCAGCCACGGGAAGGGGAATCTCATGCAGGGACCCCACTAATCATCAGAGGCAAGTCAATTTGCTCCCCTTGGGAATTAGAAGTCCTCGTCTGGGGCCAGCCAAGCTTGTCAACAAAGAGAATTATACGCTATTGAAAGTTCTCTTAGATGTGGAGGGGAAATAAAACAATAGTTTTCCTTGTTTGGCAAGAATTTCCTTCCCACTAGTCCCATTTTTCCTTAATTGTCCATAATTTAGTTCAAGTTCCAGTTCTTGCAGGCCTTCTTGTTGATTTCCCATTCCCAGCAAATGTGAGGTTGGGAAAGGGGTATTTTCCCAAACCTCTCGTTCAGTCCCTGTTTGCTTATCCATCTCTGGGTCCTAGAGGGAAGCAGATTCTGGAAAAGGCTCTCTCTGGCAGGAGCGTCTCCTCCTTGGTAGTATCGTTGGGGAACCTCTTGGCTTTGATGGGCAGCTTGCAGGTTCCTTGAAGTTCACATTCTCATTTGATTCACGGAGATGGCTTTTCATCCACCTGTTCAGGAGCCCTTCACCGTGACATTGAACCTCACCAGTTATCCTGCCGCAACTCATGTTTGCTCATGTTGGGGTTTCTACTTCCCATCCTGTGGGTTCCCCCTGAATTTCTGGGAGATTCGTGCTTCGTTTTCTCTTCCTATCTAACACTCCTCCTGGGAAACTTGTTTCAAGAGAACCGCTGTTGGTGTTTGCTTGCCACTTTTCCATCTTTCTTCAGAATGATCGGAAGGGCTTCTGTCTGCGAATCTCAAGTGACAACAGCCTTCCTTCCCATCACATGAGCAACGCAGGGACTCCAGTCAGCCAGTTGCCGAGTTTTTCACAAACACGTCCCTCCTTCCTTGTGCAAAATCCCAGGGACTGCTCATCAAAATGTTACAGCTGAAAGCAAGCACGTTCCCAGCGCTCCTCTCCTAGCACCTTCCCGTCCCTGTGCAGCCTCCCAAGGCACGGGGTCACGAAGCAACGAACTGAGCAGCTGCTGCTTCCCATCGGGAATATATTGAACATTCGCCTGCTTGTGGAGCACAGTATTTAAAGGGTGTGGATGGATGAATGCTAAAGAAGATTATGCACAGGCTCTATGAGAAATGATTAGGTCTGTCTTTGATTTTTTTTTTTTAATAAGGGAATTTCATTACCTTTTTCTTAACAGTGAACTGTGTTTAGAACTGTAATCTTTATTGTTAAGTGCTTATAAAATGCAAGCAAACTGCATGTTGGAAATGCAGAAGCCATGATAAATGTATTAAAGAATGAACTGATGTAGTAATATCTGGGATTCATGAAACTATTCTAGATAACATTCTCCAGCAAAACACACAATAACCTTTGCTTTATCATCTCAGTCTGCTGGATTGAATCAATTTATAAAATAATGTTTCATCCTAAAATCTTCAAAAGTTGGACTAGGACCACAGGACTCAATATGTATTCCGGATGCCCAGATTGTGTTTTTCAAAGATAAGACACAATAAGGCACTGTTACTTCTAATGTATCTTTCAGTTATGGATAGAAAACCAAAGCTTTGCTGTGTAAACAGGCCATCTGCTCGAAACCAAATGGAAAAGCCATTTGGGGGGTAAAACTTGCTACAGTTTTGCTAAGCCACTTCATGGTTCAAGGGGGGAAAGGCCTTTGTGTACCTCTTCAACGCTCTAGCAAAAATGTTCAGTTGTTTGCACCCTGATAACTACACTTGTGAATAGGACTTAATCGATTGCTTCTGTTTCCAGAAAGCAATGGGAATAAAAACCTGCTATTGAAAGTAGTGCAGGGAAGGCATGCATTTTAGTTTGGGAATGTCCCCCTGCCTTACAAGTTCCAGAAGAGGAAATTCTTAGCTATACTGTGCCAAAGGATGTGGAGTCACAGAGGTAATGCTGTCTTCTCTCTTTGTCAATTCCAACACCTGCCACAAAATGAACTGACCAACTGAAGTCATTTCTGCAGTATAAGCTCAGACAGGTGTGTCCACAGTTAAACAGGTAAATAATTAATGCACACTGCACGGGGGAGGAGTATCACCCCACCACACACTCGGCGAAGGGCACCCTGGTTCTGGTTATGCTCCCTTTCCAGGGTTTATAACTACTTTGGCCTGTGAGCCCTGTTTCCAGACATGCAGGGGAAGATGATCTCTGTGCCAGACATCTCTTGAGGTGACAGCAAATCCCCCATCCTACTTTGGGTGTCACTGTCCCTCCCCTCCCCCTCTTCCCCCACTCCAGCCTGTCTCAGAGAGAGAGAGCAGCCTCCTTGTGCAAACTTAACATCTGTCAGATAACGTTCCTGAAAAAGACATGTATTTGCAGGAATCCGGGCCAAACAACTAGTAGAATAGAGCCATCCAAATTATTAATGATGAATTCAGGGAAATAGATGGATTTTTTCCTGGCACTGTCAGCATGTATGTTTCACAACAAATCAAAAAACGATTTTCCATTTGAGAGAAGAAAAAGGCCGTTTCATAATTGTTAAAAATCTTGGACTCCATGTGCTCCTTCAACAAATACTAGTGCTTTAGGGAAACCATAGGAAAACCTTTTCCACACCCCCCAGGGACCTCGGTGTTCTTTATTATATCCCCAAAGCGACTGCCCTGGGGGTGTCACACGTGTCATGACTCCACTGCCCAGTGACTAGTCATATCCTTCAGTGGCTATTCATTATTTATAGCAGGTCCATATAACAGTTGAGCTAGTGTTCAAATAGTTATGGATGTGATACTATGAAGTGCTTCTGATAAGATTGTATATGCTTAATAACAAAGTTATTTTTCTTATGTGGTGGTACTGTTTTGTCCTGATACCCAGTCCTGTGCAATGCGTTGTCTTTTTTACAAGATGAATACAAGGGGGTGGGGGGAGAGAGAGAGTCCTCTTCAGAGCCGGAACCTGCGTCTGGGTAGGCCACCTCCTGGGGTGTCGGTGCATCCCAACATTTGAGTCTGAGCCTGGGTCTGAAGGCCTGGGTTCCACTGAATTCTGAGTCTCAGAGGCCCACATACCTGAGCTGGGGGCGGGGGAGACCCTTGGGGATCCTCTGGGACCCTCAGGGTGGGGTCTTCAAAGCAGGAACCTTCAGGGGGTCATTGGAGGTGTCTAAGGCGCTCGTATGTGGAGGGCCTGTGAGGGTTCCACCTCTCCCTACACCCACTGTACCCCGGCAACTCAATTTTTAGTTGGTTTTAGATTAGGATTCCTCATAAGGTTTCCTTTGGAGGTGGGGGAAACTGATTACCTAAAAAAATGGCTAAAATAAATAGTTTTGGGGAGGAAGCGCCATGAGTTGGTAGCTGAAGTCCCCTATATGAGGATAAGGGGAAGGGACTTTTCATCAGCTGGGCCATACAGGAGGCAGTTTTATAATAAAAAGGGAGGTGACCTGTAGGGGATTTTTTGCTCTAGCAGGTGCCTTTAGCTTCCTGAAGTTCACCTCTTTATATATCTCCCTTTCCTTTAGCGTATTAAATGCTCGTTGAAAGCTGCGCGCTGCGCTGTGCACCACAGACACAGTGGGGAGCGAAAAGCCATAATCCCCATCCTCCTGGGGATTTTTGGCAAAATAGACAAGGATCCTTCCAGACAAAATAAATTAATCACATAAACATGCAATTACAAACTGGTAAGTGCTATGAAGAGCTGTAAGTGCTGCAAGAGCCAATAGCAGCTCCTGCCAGTAGGACCCGCCCTTTGCTCCCCAGCCCCACAGGAGGCACCCAACAGCGTCACACCATAGACACACGGGGACCTCGGCCCTCGCAGACAAGAGCTTCCTTGAGTCCTCGGGGTGAAAGAGCAGTCGGTGGAAATCTGGGAGACCCCCTCATATGTAATGTTTCCAGTTCATTGAAAAGGCAGCTTAATGAGCCCAAAGCTGGGTGCGACCACCTCCCTGCGTCTGGACACCCCATTTATGCTGTTGCCTGGTAACCTCCTGCTCTGCGGTGGGTCCCCAACAGAATCAGAGCCCAATTTCTTCCCACTTGGGAAACCACAGTTTGAAAAAGCTGCTGTGCTTTAGAAACACCCCCAGCTCCTGCAGAAAATCTGCCCTTGGAGATTTTCACCCCCAGCTCCAGTCCAGATATCAGGTCCCAGGGTGGCCAAGTGGAAACCTGCATTCAGCCCTGGGGGAGGGGAGAGGGGGGCACAAGGGATCCTTAAGGGTTACGTGGGGGCAACTGCATTTGAATCGCAAGCTTCTGGGGACTGGCAGAGACCTGAGGAAGAGGGGGTGTTTGTTTCCCCGGGCTGCCTTACAAAGCACCACAACAGAAACGTATTTTCTTTCAGTCCTGCATGCTCCAAGTCCAAGAGGGAGCGGCAGTGTCTGTACCTCCTGGAGGCGCCGAGGGGGAAGCCACCCTGCGCCCCTCTCCAGTTCCTGGTGGTTGCCAGCTGTCCCGGTGTTACTTGCCTCTTGTGTCACATGTTGCTCCTCCTTCGTGTCACTTTGTCTCTATGTCTTCACTGGTGTTCTTGCTGCGGGTTCCATGCCTCTGTTTTCCTACTGGCCTGGCCAACTTGGCTCAGTGGTTGAGCATCGACCTAGGATCCAAGAGGAAACGGTTCTGTTTCCAGTCAGGGCACATGCCCAGGCTGTGGGCTCGATCCCTGGTGGGGAGGCGGTGCGGGAGGCAGCCGATCAATGACTCTCTCTCATCATTGACGTTTCTATCTCTCCCTCTCTCTCCCTCCCCCTCTCCTTTCCTTACTCTGAAATCCATCAAAACATATTTAAAAAAAAAAATACCGGATGAGGCCTCACCCTAACCCAGTATGACCTCATCTCAATTTAACCCAGTCTATCTGCAGAGGTCCTATTTCCAAATGAGGTCACACCTCAGGTTCCAGGTAGCCTTGAATTGGGGAGAGTGGGGACACTGCAACCCAGTTCAAGAAGGAAATTTTCTCTCTATCCGTTGGCTCTTATAATCCTGCTTATTTCCTTTCATAGACTTTTTCCAATCTGAAATTTTTACTTGCCCACTTCATTCAATAAAAACGTATTGAGGGCCAAGGGTGTAAAGTAGTGTCAGCACAAAGCCCCTGCTGGCCTGGAATACACATTCCGGCCCAGGAAGACAAGTGTATGTGCTAGTCGCGTTTCTCCAGAGAACCTGAACCGGTAGGATGGGCGTCTACCTACAGGGTGGGGCAAAGTAGGTTTACCGTTGTCCATATGGAAAATAATACAATAATTAACGAATAATACAAGAGTAAACTGTTTCGTGTACTCACAACTGTAAGCATATATATGTATGTATATAGTGTATGTGGGTGGACAGATAGATACAGATGCGTATTTATTTATACAGAGAGGTTTATTTTAAGGACTTGGTTCACGTGACTGTAGAGGCTGCTTCCAGAGATGGGAGGGCAGAAGTGAAGCCCACACAACTCATCGACTCAGTTGAACTTGATTCGCCTCCTGCTCCCGCAGAGCGTGGTGTCTTCCCCAGCATCCCCAGGCGATTGAGGGACTCAATTATCACCCATTTCTGGCCAGGTGACAACTTATGTTTTGAATTCTCACTTCTCCGGTCCATTTTCTGTGGCTCTGTATACTCTTCCGCCTCTAACATCATTGGCGGCCACACCGGGCCTGGGAGCTGTGGGGAAATGACTAATCCAGAAGGAAAGTCCTATCTATGAAGTCATGTTTTGCTTTATAAGTCGTTTTGATGGTATATGAGGACGGAAGAGTTTCCAAGGTCAGGCTCTGTTGTTCTTGGTTTTCCTCACTGTGGTCCATGGGTGTCCTTGGCCCTCTGCGCCGTGCCCGTCTCCCTCGCAGAAACCCAGTCATGTGCTGGATCTGCCCTGAGTCAGCTCGGGGACTGCTGGCAGCCTCGTCACCCCAGCATCCCGCAGATAATACACAGCATCTCGCTGGGCTGCCATCCTGCCCTGTAACTGAAAGACCATGTGATGTGCAATACTTTCCCCCTGGACCCACAGGGTGACTGATTTACGATTTAGTTAAAGTCTCAGCCAAAACCAGGGGAACATAGAGATGACTGCAGAGAGCCGTAAGCCAGTCACTGGCCTTCTGAAAAAGTCTGGAAAAGAGAGGTACCACAGACTGATTTAGGTTCAGATCATTTAGAAAGGAAATACTAGCTGGAAAACATTTCAAAAAGACATCCCTTCAAAACAGGCTTCCCGGGACAGCAGCCAAGCAGTTTTGTTTCCAGGCTTATTCTTTGGCACTGCTGGCAGCTGAGGTCCAGTGCCACTCGCCAGTTTGGCACGCTGGATGTATAAATATTCACACGAGGTGGAGTGAAAGCCTCTGGGTTCATATGATTTGGGTTGGGTGTTCCATACAAGGGGCGGGGGACAGACTTCCCCAGCCACACACGCATCCTTCTGCCAAGGTTCCCACCAGGCCGTAGAGGGGTACTTTCTCTTAGCGAGTCTTTGTTGAGTCATCAGCACCCGCTATGTTGCACTTGGTCTTCCTCTGGCCGGTTCCCTAACTACCAGACTTGAAGTTCCACTTGGTGGCCTGTCCGTGGTCAGATGGGACTAGAGGGCTGCGGCCACACTGTCCCCCTAAACCCATTGTGCAGAGAGGTACGTGGGCAGCTCACAGGCATGACTTCCTTGGGCAAATCAGTTTCCTTTTTACCTTTTTCTTATTCCAAAGTCCCCAGTGAGACCAAGGAATCTGGCGACTGTTCTCAGGGGAGAGTTGCCCCCCAAATCACTCAGGTCTATTGGGGGGGGTCCCATCCCATCTGCACAGAAGGGACCTCAGAGAAGTGAAAGGCCACCCTCTGAGAAAATGGGGAATCTGCCACTGACAACCAAAAATACCAGCCTGCAGTTCTCACCACTAACCTCCCTGCTTAGGGACCATTCGCTCGGCTACAGCTTTTGATTATGAATACTGGTTTATCCATTAAACAGCAGGCGCGTGGAGAAGCCAGTCACCTGACTCCATGCTAAGACCCAGCAGGAAGCAATTTTGAGAGAATTAGTGAGATAAAGTGAGGAGAAAGGAACAGATCTAACCTGAGAGCTACACCCAGGCATTGCTAGTTCCCAGGAAGGAGGGTGAGTTACCAAAGAAGCCAAGAAAACCCATGAACTTTGTTATCTCAAATGCACTTTATCTTCCAATTCAATGAATGCTCTCTCCACTGACCATTTTTTTAAATTTGGGGGTTTCTGGATCACTTCCATTACTAGCTGGATGACCCCCATGTCATACTAGGGGAACATGAAGGAAGGATTCAGCCTTCCTTGAAACAATTTGGGTTACTCTGTGTCCAGGTAGGAGCTGTGCCAGGGGCTTCTCCATCTCCCACTCCTTGCTGGCTTCAAAGACGGGGTCCTTGCTTTCTCCCAAATGGAATCTGGGTGCTGTGTTGGTAGGCAGTTGTGCCAGTCTGTCTCCTACCCTCGCTCAAAAACTTCTTGAGGACAGGAATGTTAACCACCTTCGTAGCTTCTGGGGGACCTAGGACAATACTTGGTGCACAATAAGAGGTCACAAAATGTTTTCAGGAAGCAACCGATTGCTAACAACACAGCCACTAATGGCACCCAATTACTTCTATTCAGTTATTTGAGTATGTACTGACTGCCCTAATGTGACATACACTGTGCTGAGCACTGGTGATAGAGAGTAGATGTGAAGAGCAGCCCCAGTCCCTGTGTGTGGGGGGTGATGGTCTTGTGAATGGAGTCACAGAGCTGTGTCAGTACATACTGAAGCCGCAACACCTTTTTAATTTGTCTCTGTACAGAATTTCCTCAAGAATCTTTATTTTAACACTCAAAACTGGATTCTTCGTCCTAGATAACCACCTGTTCTGACTCTTCCCCTTTAAGGAAAAGGAGCCACCTCTGCACACTGGCCTGTGAGATGAGGCATCTGCTCCTGCTTCCTCTTCCCATACTAATGTATGAGAGGTGGGTTTAGCAAGCTGCAAAGCCTGCCCAGCTATTTTCATTTATGCATGGAGGTCATCTGGTTTTACCTTTGAAGTCTGCAAGGGTCCAATCACAGTCTAACACAAAGGGCCCAACGAGCGGTGGATCTGAAACTTTAGACATGTTCCTTCGTCTCTGTGAGATACAGCATCCTTTTGCTATGAGCACCATCCAGCAGAACTCTGCATTGTTTTCAGAGGAAGAGAGACATCTCTGCTGTAACCATTCTGGCGCAACTCATGTTGCCTAGGGGGATACATGGGAGGAAATCCAGATCTAGGCAAAGAGTTCCTTCCAGTGCCAGGGGCAGTGAAAAATGAAGGACATGGATAGTAAACCAAATGTTGAGGTCATTTGGTTTCAAAATGGGAAAGAGAGACACATGCTTGGGCAGATTTGCCTGCAAAGATCCACAATTCTTGGAACTCTGGCCCATAATTGGGATGATACTGTTGACATAGGGGATGTCCAAATATCTCCATAATTATTCTTGATTGAGGTGACTCACTTTGGGGGAAGGCACATGGAGAGATGGGAAGATAAAAGCAGATTTATTTCTTTGGCCAGATTTATTTAATTCTGGTTTGGGAGTTTATGGAGGTCAATCTATGACACCATTAAAACATATATGAATATTATGATTTTAAAACTCTTTCAAAAATAATTATTGAAAATGTTATGTCTGTTACATGATATCTTTAAAGTAACCCCATGGAGTAGAGAGAATGGTGGGGATATAGATAAAATCCAATTGCCCATGTGTTGATAATCATGAAAGTTGGTTGGTAGGTATGTGGGTGTTCATTATAATATTCCCTTTACTATTATATATGTTTGAAAATTAAAATGTCTCTAATTAAAGACCTTTTGAAATTGCATGAAAACTTAGTAGCTTTAGAAAATCACTTGCTGGTTAAGAAATGGAAGCATTATTTATCCTAAGGTAGAGCTCACAGTTTAGTATCCGCCTAGGCTGCAGGGACCTGGCCCTCTCTAGAGCAGTCCCCATTTCACAGAGCTGGCTCTGTCCCAGAGAAATCAGAACCACCACTTTGGATGAAATGAAATCCCATCCCTTTGTGTTTTCCTTCCTTACATAATGGACCCAGTATTTGTGGAAGAAGCTGAGTTGTACACCCTTCACTGCCATTCTGGGCAGGGTTTGTTCTCTAAACATTTCCAGTGGGCTAATCTATTTACTTGGGGATTTGTCATGGTCACTTCCTGACCATCCCCATGGCCACAGGCAAAAGCACTAAAATTAGGTTCAGTTCCTAGTGAAAAGAAATTCTCAAGTCCCAACAAGTAAAAAATCTTTACATGGAGTTTGCTTTGGGCCTTTTTCCACACTATAGTCTCCACAGAGTAGTACCATCTTCTCTCCACTCCCGTTGACCTTGGACAGAGGGAATATGGTAGAGTTAGACTCTGGATCTCATGGGAAAAGGTTCCAAAGATTTTCAATTTGTGTGTGTGTGTGTGTGTGTGTGTGTGTGTGTGTAAGCCTTTGGTCAATTCAGTAAATTCTAATTCTAATTGAATTAGAAACTCTGGTTTTCTATAAACAAACACAGCATCTGCAGTGGTGAGAAGGTATCTCTGTTGTTGATTACCCAGAAATTCTCTCTCTTTCTGGTAACAGAATCTGCTTCCCTTTGGAGAACCCATTTGATATGGTTGGAGTATGGCTGACCCCTCTTCTGCCACAGAGTGGGACACATATTTAACCCAGGCCTATCTGCATGGTATCCCTGCTGCCAAGGAGTGCCTAGAACACACAGATAAATAGTTATAATTAAATGAATAAATGGATGAGAATTTTGCTTATTAGTGAAAGAAATCTTGGCTCCATTGATTCATTAGTAAGTGTGTATCACAGCAGTTCTCAGACTTTCATCTGAACACCCTGTCATACTTCTAACTACTATTGAGGACCCCAAAGAGTGACCATTTATGGCAGCAAATCATCTTTTCTGCCACACACAGAAAGACTGCTTAAGAATGAAGTCAACATAGAGGAAAGCAGAGCCAAGAGATAGAAAATAAGAACCCGAACAATGTGATGAACACCTGGAATAGACCCAAAGTGAGACCAACCCCAGCGTTCTTCAGCCATGTGAGCCAATCATTCCCCTTGCTGCCTAAAACAGTTGGGTTTCTGTTGGAGTTGTTGGTTTCTACAGAATAACTTAGGCTGTATAGTCATGACTCCTTCCTGAGCTCATTCTCATGGGTCTGTGTGATCATTATGAATGCATCCATATGGCCGTAGAACTTATAGAAAAGAGGTCCCTAGTGTTAGGGGCAGATATGTTGATTATGCTCTTTGACCATGATGGTTAGCTATCCTTATAAGAAATATTAATCATATTCTGTTAACTGTGATTGTTCTGTTTGAATTAGAAAAAGTACTCTCTTACCTGGCTGGCAGTTGTGGACATGGGAATTACCCTTGGAATGCGGTCCATTCTTTTCCAAGAACTGCCAGTCATCATGGAAAGGTTAACAACCTTGTTCCTGAAACAATGGAATCCTGGAGGCACCTGCCCTTTGTGACCCCCCAGCCCACCTTGCCTTCTTCCCCATGCCTGTAATTCCTACTTTCCCATGTGATCTTTGTTCTTCTACCCAATAGATGCAGCTGGCTTATAGGGGGCTCAGCAGAGGAGATTTTCATGGATGACCCTTACTGCTCTCCCATATTGCTGGCAATATTGGAATAAACAATCATATAGGATTCAACTCTGTCTCTGCTTAATTGGCTCAAGTGGTGACAGGCAGCCTGGACCCATTGTTGTCTGGTTTCACTAGGACCTCTAATAACTTCTGATGGCTAACTGCCATCAGAAGTTTGAGAAATTTGTGAGATGTAATATTTGTGAGACATAATGATCCAGAATAAAAGCTTTGAGTAGTGGTTAGAATATACTCCAGAGGCATTTTATTTTATTTTAAATATATCTTTATTGATTTCAGAGAGAGGAAAGGAGAGGGAGAGAGATAGAAACATCAGTGATGAGAGAGTCATTGATTGAGCCCACAACCCGGGCATGTGCCCTGACTGGGAATCGAACCCCGATCGCCTGGATCCTAGGTCGACACTCAACCGCTGAGCCACGCCCGGCCAGGCACCAGAGGGATTTTAAACACCTTGTTGACCAGCTATTTCGAGTCAGAACTCACCCATGCAGCCGGCTACTTTTCCATCATGACCGATCAGCAAGGTGTTTAAAATTACTTAAATTAATGTAAGTGCAGACACGAGTTATTTCATGACGGGTCAGCAATGTTTGGACACAGAAACATGTATATTTGTGACCAGTTAGCAAGGTGTTAAGAATGGACAGGCTCAGGGACAGAGCAGTGATGCTAAGCTACGTGGAAGTTCACAAGGCCTCAACATTAAGAGTTGCTTTTGGACTTAAGGGACAAAGGTGTAAGCTTTTGAGCTGAACTGTCTCAACTCCCTAGAACATACTTGACGGTGGGTGGAATCTATGCCGAATTCATGATCATATCTATGACCCGTCAAAGACCATTTTGCTTTCATGTTCTGACAGAACAATCTATGGCAATGTATTTTTTTCCGGAGAATCACAAAATAGTTCTTGCAGCCTCAGAAGTCTCCAAAGTGAGTTGCATGGAATAATATGAAGAATTAATTAGCAATTTTGAACTTCCTCACTACCCAACAGACCTACGTGAGCTTTTGCAGTTGGTGAATCTAATTAGAAGTGAGAAGAACAGAGAGGTAAGTATATCAGCAGAACTGGCCCAAAAATACTCACACAAGAGACTCTGGGTGGACCTGAGAGCCAGAAAGTATGTAGGTGTGACCAGCAGCCCTTACCACTGGACCTCTGCAGAGACTGCTCATTGCCCTTAACCTTCCTTAGTATGAAACCCCAGGTCTGTAGCTGGGCTTGTGTCCATTCTAAATAAAGACTACGTTTCCCAGACTCCTTGCAACTAGAGATGTCATACGAATAGGTACCAGTAAGCAAAATTTTATGTTTGACTTCCAGACTTGTCCTTAGGGGAAGAGACATGCTCTTTTCCTCCTTCCTGCTGGCTGGAATTTAAATATAATGCTGAGAACTTAAGCAGCTATTCCATACACGAATTGGGCCTTTAAAATGATAAAGCAAAAGAAAATGGAGCCAGGATCTCTGATATCATGGAGCCATTCCACTAATCCTTGACCACCTACCTCTGGCCTTGTACGTGAGAGGAAAATGAACTTCCATCTCTTTAATCACTGGTGTTTTTTTGTTTTCTGTAATGTGCAGTCAAACTTAATCTGATCTGCTAAAACCCTCAGTAGACAAATTCTTGGCAAGTGAAAGTTAGCAAATCCTCAGATCCAGTTGGGAGACCCTCCAAAACTCTGCCTCAGGTCTGGGATGGACAGCATTTCCTGGCATGTTTCAGTGGTGAGGGGACAGTCATTCAGCCCCTTGCCTTTTGCCCCAGGGTTGGTGAGATAGATTCTGAAAAGATGGGGACCAGAGCTATCTTATTTTCTTTGGCTGTGGCACTGAGTGGCTTTGAGTGGCTGCTTGCTCTCAGACTTGCTTTCCTTCCCATCTGAAGACTAATCTTAGCCGGGGCTGGGGCAGTTGAGTGCTACACCTTACATGTCTGCCTGCTGTTCTTTGGGAATTCGCTTTCCCCAGACACAGCATTTGTAAGAAGAGCCTCCAGTGTTCGTCAGCACCTCGAGGGGCTGCACACACCTAGCAAGAGAAGGAACGTGGGAAAGAGAGACATTAGCCCTGTGGTTCTCAGACTTGAGTGAGCATCATAATCACCCCAGGAGCTTCTTAAAAACAAATAGCTGGACCCCACGCCCAGAGCTTGCCATCCAGTGGATCTGGGGTAGGGCCAGAACATTCGTGTTTCCAAGTTCTACGCGCCACCCTTCCAGAACCCCTGCCTTCCACTATAATTAGAAATAACATGTAGGTGGCTCCTTTCAGTTTTGGTTTTCTCATTGACCAGTGGAAATAATTAACAGATGTCAAGGTACTCTACTCAAAAGCAGAACTGAAGATGAGAGAGGTCAATTTTTAAAGCACTTTTTTAAAGCACTGAGAGTGGGAGGAAATGGTTTTTTCCAGGAGGCTCTGTGGGGGCAGGACCCAAGGGACAAAGGCAGTCTTGGTGATGGAGGCAACGGGGTGGGGAGGGGAAGGAGGAATCTGGGAGAAGAAGCTAAGAATTGACTACGATATTGTGAAAGAGGTGAGTGGGAAACAAATCAATTTTTTTAAAGAACAGAGTTATTGTGAAACTATGTTGGCAGACACAAACACAAACCCTGTCTGCAGTGTACACCACTCAGGAAACTAGCAAGTACATCAGGACTTCGTGAGCATCAAACTTCTTGGGCAAAGTGTACTATTATAGTCAGATCTGATGTGTGGACAGATGTCTTCAGTCTGGAGTCCTGCAGTGTGCTGATAGGATAGAGAGTTATTTGAGGATTGCTTCAAAAATTTTTAACGTATCAGAGCAAAGAAAACTAATTTGAATAGTTGCAAATTTATATTAGCATCTCACCAGTTCGGGCAGGATGCTTAGGATTTCTAAATATTTTCTTTTTCTAAACATAGAATCCCTGCCCGGATTATGTTTTGTTTAGTTTTTTATTTCTTTCCTATCTTGTGCTATTTTAAGATGAATATTTGGGAGATTAGTTCAAAAATGTTGGTCACATTGAACAAATCTTTTGAAATTCTTATTTCTTTCCACAAAGTCACATAGGACTTTTGCATTCATCTTACATCACAAGGAGCTCCCATTTTCAGGAATATTTTAGAGTAGATATTCAGGAAAACCACTCTTTTTGTGATGGGTACAATTTTGTAAACATTTTTTTATAAATGCCTGGTTGACATGATGGAAAACTAAAGAAATTATTTGGAGGTCAAAAGGGACAAATGCAACCCGACAAGTAGGAATTTGAGTTGGCATTTACCCTTGGGTATCTGCTGGTCCCTGGTCACCTTGAAATTCCATTTTAATGGACCATGTACATGTGGACTGGAAACAAAGTCTAGGACAAAACCGGGAGTTACAGGTTTAATTGTGCATCCCTCCTAAAATATGCTGCAGTCCTAGCCCCTAGTACACCAGAATGTAACCTTGTTTGAAAATAGGGTTGTTGCAGATATAATTAGTTACGTGTTAAGATCATTAGGGTGGGCCCTGCTCCAATATGACTGGTGTCCTTATAAAAAGGAGAAATTTGGACACACAAGCACGAAAGGGAAAATGCTATGTAAGATGAAGGCAGAGATCAGGGTGATGCTTCTACAGGCCAAGGAATGCCAGAGCTGGCCAGCAAGCCACCAGAAGCTAGGAGCAGCATGGAACAGATCCCCTTCGCAGCCCTGGAAGGAGCCAGCCCTGTGATACCTTGGTTTTGGACTTCCAGCCTCCAGAACTGAAAGGAACAACTTTCTGCTGTTTAAGCCACTCAGTCTGTCTTCATTGTCATGGCAGCCCTAGGAAACTAACAGGGAGGAGGGGAGGGGGCGATGGGATTGGATGTTCGCACCCCACCCAAAGCCTGGGACACGCAGTACAAGGAGCTCAAGGGGAAGGGGGCGAGGAAGCACCCACAGAGGAACCACAAGGTGTGCCCATCACAAGCCAGGCTTCAAACTACTGGGAAGGGAAATACCCGGAGATGAAAATTTTGTTTGAAATGATCCCAGGTTGATAATGTTCCCAGGCACCTGGCAGGAACAATCACAAATCCCTCCAGACCTCAAAGAAAATTCCCACAGATAACTTTCCAAGAAACATGAACCCCTAGTCAAAAGTCATTAAACACAAGGAAACGAGTGAGGGTTGATGGAAACAATGGGAACTGGAAAGAACACAGATATGGAAACTTTAGATGCAAAATATAAAATAAATACGTTTAACATTATTCAAGAAGAAAGGCATTGACAATAGGAGGAGGAACATGGGACATTAAATTTGAGCAGGGGGACCTGGAAAAGAAACCAACAAAAAAACTTCTATAAATAAATAGTGTAATCATTATTTGAAAAATAAAATGGATGGTTTAAACCACAGGTAGGTGATAGCAGGATTGATGGCCTGGAAGAGGGATGTGAAGTTGTGCGGAATGCAGACAAAGACAAACATATGGACAATACGAAGGAAGAGACATATGGGGCTGAGAAATTTTTCTAAATTGTTGAAAAAGAAAAAACAGCATTTCTCAGACTCAGGAAGCCAAACAAAATGCAATTAAGTGGAAAACCCACCTATAAATAGTAAAATTGAAGAACTCCAGGAAATAAAAAAACCCACAAACATGGGAAAGACTAGCCCAAACTACCATCATGTGCCATGTGCCAGCCATGAGCAATAGGAAGATCGTTTTGAAAAGATCCTGTCCACCATAGCAGCAAACACTATAAAGGATACAGGAATAAACCTAACAAGAAAGGTATGTGGCCTTCATGTAGAAATTACAAACTTTCCTAACATTTTCAAACAAACGGGGCAAATGGTGATAAATGCCATGTTCTTGGATAGGAAGATTCAGTATTGTAAGGTTTTTCTATTTTCCCAATATTACTATATAAGTTCAATACAACTTCAGACAACATTTCGACATGATTTTCTTCTAACAAGCTCATCCTAAAATTTGTAAAGGAAAGTATGCACAAAAATTGGTCATGCCAATTTTGAAAACAAAACGAGATTTTCCCAATCAAATATTAAAATATATACCACCATGATTAAAAGGGCATAGTATTTATATACCAATAGGTGAACAGAAAAATTAAGGATACAGTAGGTATCAGAAATAGACTTAATGTATGTATTAAAATTTAGTCCCTAATGAAATTTGCACTTTAAATCTTTGGATAGATCATTAATAAATGTTGTTAGAATGAAGGCTTTCTGCCCGGCTGGGCGTGGCTCAGCGGTTGACCGTTGACCTAGGATCCAGGTGATTGGGGTTCGATCCCCAGTCAGGGCACATGCCCGGGTTGCGGGCTCGATCCCCAGTCGGGGGCGTGCAGGAGGCAGCCGATCAATGACTCTCATCATTGATGTTTCTGTCTCTCTCCCTTTCCCTTCCTCTCTCTGAAATCAATAAAAATATATTAAAAAAAAAAAAAAAAAGAATAAAGGCTTTCCATTTGGAAAAACTGTTTGGTCCTTAACGTCACACCACTAACACAAGTTAAGTTCAATTAGATTAAATATAAACGTAACTCAAAAGTATTAAAAGAAAATGTTATATAGGAACCTATAGATAACAGCTTACTATATGAGAAGTCTTTTTAATCAACCCATAAAAAATTAGAGTCATAAAGGAAAAAGTTTAATTTGACTATATTCAAATGTAATACTTTTATTTAAATGAAAAAGATTTATAACAATAAGACAATTTTATGGAAAGAAAGCTATAATGGGCAATTCAGGACAGGATTGAGTGATAAACATGGGATGCTCATACTCACTAAGAATGAGAGAAATGCAAGTTGTTTATAAAAATTGAGATAACTTCACCCAAAATAATGCCAAAGTTTTAAAGTGATAATAACAAGAGCTGGCAAAGTTAATGGGAAAGGCAGATATTGCTGGCAAGTATACGCATTTTAGGAAGACAGTCTCGTTCTGTCAGTATTCTTAAGGCACATGCCGGTGCTAATCCCTGGCCGCTGCATAGCCCAGCGCTCATCCTCAAGAGCCCTGCACGTGGGCACCGAGAGGTGTGCCCAGCGATTCTCAGCGCAGCCACGTTTATAACAGGAAAAATGGCCTGGACACAAACTGAGCTCCCGTTCGTAGGGAAGCAGCTGTGTAAACGGGGATGGATCCATTCTACAGAATACTTTGGAAGACTAAGGAGGCTGACCTCTGTGCTCTGACACGGAGAGGCTCTGACTCACATGCAGTCGGGGCAGAGGGGGGAAAGCAACGTGAAGACATCGCGTTGTTTATGTAAAGGAACACATGATACAATTACACACGTTCCATTTAGGAAAGCAAATACACGGAGAAAGGTCTCAGATACATACCACTTTCTTCCGGGGAGTGTACTTGCATAGTGTGGAGGGGATGTTGGAAAAGTGAGGCGAGTGACTATCTAGTTTTTTCACTTGTATAAGGAAAACATACACATGAATTCATGTGAAATGTATCTTTTTAATGAAAGGAAATGCAAAGTATGAAAACCCTTTTTTTTTTTTAATCACCGCCCGAGGATATTTTTTCCATTGCTTTTTCAGAGAGAACGGAAGTGGGGGGAGAGAGAGAGAAACATCGAAGTGAGAGAGACACATCGATTGGTTGCCTCCCGCTCTCACTCTGACTGGGGCCAAGCCTGCAACTGAGGTACATACCCTGGGCCGGGATCGAACCTGGGACCCTTCAGTCCGTGGGCCAACGCTCTAACCACTGAGCCAAACTAGCTAGGGCTGAAAACCCGTTTTTCACAAAAAGCTAAATTACAGTATTGTTACTCTCTGCAACAGAACCGTTTGCAGTGGAATCTGTTTCAGTCCTGGGCTTTCTTCCAAAGCAGTCAGTTAACCAAGATTCTCTTCGCACAGATCTCTCGCCTGTGTGCTGTGCAAAGCAAAGTAGGCCTGCTCGTTGGAAATGGTGAGCATGGCGGGAAGTCCAGAATTAATACCCGGCGGGTCCTTATTCACAGGCGCGATGTTATTCTGTCTGTCTGCTCACCTTCTACTCTCCTTGGATGAGGGCCAAGCTTTGGAATCAGGCGGAACTGTGCTGTTCAGTGACTTGGGGACCTGGATAAGTTACCTAATGTCTCTAAGTTTCAGGCTCCACCTTCTAAAAATCAGGAAAACACCTGCTTCAAAGGCTTGCTGCACCAAATAAGACATTAAAAGTGAGATTATTTTACCAAGTGCCCAATTGTACTATAGTGAGTGGAAGGTCTTGAAAAGTCCAGCACGCCATGTAACAGGTGTGTGGACCTGAGCAAAGTAATCCAGTCTCTCTGAGTCTCCCTTTCCCCATCTGTGAAATGGACATAATATTTTCCTTATGCATATGGGTTTCTCTGTATCATAAATGTAACAAATGACTCAATATGGAACTAGAACAGTTATGTCAGTCTCTTTCCCTCCCTTCCTGTCTTCCTTTCTCAAGCAGCTTCTGCGTTTCCGAGCTGACCCAGCAGATGGAGCAACTGAATTGCACGGTGAGCCTCAGCCAGCTGGCCTGAGCCACGTCACCACACGCAGCTGGCCTGAAGTGCTCTCATTGGGGACAAACCTACATTCCCTCTTTTTTTTGGGGGTGGGGGTGGGGATGTCAGATTCACTCATAAATTTTAATACATTTATTTTTTTCTATTTTTTTAAATTACAGTTTACGCTCAATATTATTTGTGTTCAAGTGTACAGCATGATAGATTGTCTAACCACTTTGTTCCCTGATATTTCCAGTACCCACCTGGCACTGTACATAGTTATTACAATGTTATTGACTATATTCCCTGTGCTATACTTTATACCCCATGACTGTTCTGTAACTACCAATCTGGACTTCTCAATCCCTTCACCTTTTCTACCCAGTCCCCCCACTGCCCTCCCCTCTGGCAACCATCAGCCTAATCTCTCTATCTATGGGTCTGTTTCTGTTTTGTTTGTTCGTTTACACTCTTTCTTGAATGCTCATCAGATGAGGCAACTGTCCCTAGGAGGCGTCAACAGCAGTGTTGAAATAGTGCCTGAGGTTTCCCGTAAACACTGAGCCACGTGGAGGCTCCCACAGATGCAAAGTCAGTCGTGTTTCATGCCTGCGGCAGTTAAGCCAAATCTCTACTGCTCTTCTGCAGGCTCCTGGGCAAGCTTCAGGGGCACTTCTTTGGGCGCCAACTTCTTATCAGTTAATGTTCTGTCTGTTAGAAAGACTGCTAATTACCTGGGCTTCCTGAAGATTGTTTTAGCTTTTAGAATCAAGAATATGTTGGTTACCCGTTTTTTGGTCTGCTTGGGTGAAGGGAAGTTGACGTTCTAGGTCAGGTACAGATTAGAATAGAATATTCAGAGGCAGCTCCTCATAGGGCCATCTTTCCTATGCCAGTTCTCAGAAGTTTATGAGCTTGAATGTGGCACCTAACTTTTCAGGATCCGAAACACATCTCCTGGTCTGCCCGGCTCTGAGAAGCTGGGTAAACACTAGACCCACATAAGGAGTGGGGGGTTGAGGTCGGGGCACCTGTGTTACAGCTGCAGAATGTCCAGCACATGAGCAGGCACTACAGCGAGCCAGGGCAGAGCCCCTAGCAGTCGCATCCCAGAGCACAAGGATTTCTGGATTATTCCTGCACAGTAGCATTGCTGGCGGCTGGAGTTCAATTGGAATAGCTCTTCTCAACCCTATCAGACCCAATGCCCCAAATATGGTATAGGTTTCCCCTATAGTATCCTAAAATGAAATGCACAGACCCAACTTATCTACACAGGTAATATTTTTCTCACTGTATTGTCCTAACAGTAACATAAAGAACAGATAAGGCCCTGGCCGGGTAGCACAGTTGGTTAGAGCATTGTCCTGATGCACCAAGGTTGTGGGTTCAATCCCTGGACAGGGCACATACAAGTATCGACCATAAATAAGTGGAGCAGTAAATCGATTTATCAAGTGGAACAATAAATCAGTAAATCTCTCTCTCTCTCTCACAAAAGTAAAGTAAATTTTTAAGAAGAACTGATAAAAACAAAGTCATTATAATAAATTAACATGTGTTTCAATATGTAGGTGCTGAGACGCGGTTATGAGTAGAAGACATAAGGAAGTGGTCCAATGTTTGTACCTGCTCACAGACTCACAGATATGACAGCCACAAACACAGAATGAGTGGTGATGACTCTCAGCTACCGTGAGCTGCATGTATCGGTGAAGGACTCTCAGTAAAGTTCCCACCAAATGTAAGTATAATCTTTCCTTAATTTGCACAGAGTTACTGTAGATTAAAGGCATAAAAGATAAGTTGTGTTTCTGTGTAAAACAGAGTTAGTTTTTCATTACCTAAGACAACAATTCCTCCTTCACCTCCTACATACACACACACACACACACACACACACACACACACACACTTTATAATTTCCTAAACAACCCCTAGGAGGCAGTATTGCCACTGTTGAGAGCCATTGCTGTGGAAGGCCAAGGAGTGCCCCAAAGCATGGGGAGCGCCTTTAGCTGCTTCCAGAACTCCTAGAAAGCACCGGATATTCCAGGTAACCTGGCACCTCTCTCAACTGCAAAATCCAAGACTTTTGCACACCTGGTGCCAGTGCCCTCCATTCCTGTGTGAGGATGCAGCTGTAATCTCAGACCTCAGATGGAGCACCACCACAGCCCACCAGTTGCCTGGGAACTGAAGGTGAAAAGGGGACACCTGGTTTATCCCCTGAACCACCTTCCACCCCACTCCAACCTGCCAGGCCACCCGGGAAAGGCCTAGAAGCTGGGCCCGTAGCAGATTCCCGTGGAACAGGGCTGGCTCAGGTCTGCAGCAGCCTCTGTAATTATTTGGGAACCTGGGGTATCGAGAGGCTCCTGGTTTGGAGTCTAGTTAACTGGATGTTCTAGTTACTTGACAGTTAATTCACAATCCTGTTTGCTTCAATCCTTGTAAAACTTTCTAAAACTCATGAATTTACCCTTCACCAAAACAACGATAGTTTAGTTAGTAGGCAAGATTCCTTTTTCTTTCCTCTCTTCCAGCGTCTCATGATGGGGTTATGATATTTCTGTATCAGTAGACATGCATTTAGTAAACACACAAGCTCTGTTTCCTGGCTTAAGGAATAGTCCATACCAGAGCACGGAGCTTTTTAAGTTTAAGAATACTGAAATTCAGGCTCATCTTTCTGAGCAGTTCTTACCACTAAAGATGCCTATGGAGACATCAGAGATTGTTTAGAGTAGATTTTGATATCAGAAAATCTCCCGAAAGCTTAACCGAGTTTTTGTTTCAGTTGTTATGTTTTTCTGCCACACTAATTATTTTCTACAATAAATAGTGTATGCTGTGTCAGTTGGAGGTCTCCTAAGACTCAGATGCAAAGATGGAATTCAGTGTACATGGGTGCTGTTGGAGGAAAGGCCTGTTAGAGAAACTGGGGAAGGAGCCAGGACTGGCTGAGTGTGGTCAGGCTATGATACAAGTGTAAGCCCAAGTAGTTATTGGCATAATTATGTAGCTAATTAAATATTGACTAAATCTATGAACACATGAATATGCAAAAAAACAAAACAAAATTGAACACTTTGAAGACACTTGGTAAAAACAAATACGTGGTCATTAAGACATTGTTTGTCAGACATGGGTAAGATCGCTATTAAAGTTTAGGGGAAATGTATTAGTATTTAGGAGACTTCTACACCATAATTGTGTTGCAGTGTCTGCAGTTTAAAGGAACCAAACTGGACATTATTGCCAATATGTTAAGGATGTGATTTGTGCAAAACAAATGATAAAGGGCTCTAATCAATGAATCCTACACAAAGAAAAGACAATAGGCCTACGTCACAAGATTAGCGTGAGTATACATGTCTAGGTTTTAAGCTAAATGAAAATGTTCACTTTTTTTAGAAGTCTGTGATTTGATGGGCTTTCTTAGTTAACCAACCTACTACTCCTGACCATGGGAGGCTTCTATATGTGTTAAACAGAGTACTACTGTGTTTATCTACTTTTTTTTTTAACTTGTAAGATAATAGCAGAGAAAAACAAGATGTTCCCGGGATGGAGAGAGTACATGAAGGTCAATTTAGGGTCATGGTTAGGTCCTTTTGTTCCATAAATATTTGTTAATAATGGTTTTAGAGCCTTGCCAAAATCATAGATGGCCTTCTTTGATTTCACATCTATATTTTGCAAAGATATATATATGCATAAATTTCAAGAACTCAAAACGTAGAGATCAGCATAACGGTTTCTCTACTGTCCCATATACTCTCTAACCAAAATGTTCTAGGGAATATTTTGTTACTCTCTGCTGAAGGAAGCATTGATTTTAAAATTTGATTTATTGCCTGGCTGATGTGGCTCAGAGGTCGAGCGTTGGCCTAAGATCAAGGAGATTTCGGTTGGATTTCGGTCAGGGCACATGCCCAGGTTGCAGGCTTGATCCCCAGCAGGGGGCGTGCAGGAGGCAGCCGATCAATGACTCTCTCATCACTGATGTTTCTCTCTCTCTCTCTCCCTCTCCCTTCCTGTCTCTGAAATCAATATATTTTTTTAAATGATAAAATAAAATTTGATTTATCAAAGACACACCTTCAACCCCAAGCTATTTCTTGTGGCTCATTCATTCATGCAGAATTGCCTGCAAACTCTTCACTGTGTCCAACTCTCCACCCCCAGGTGGCATGGGGAGAGCACACACTCTGGAGCCACAGAGATCTAAGCTCCACAACCTGTCCCTGCCATCAATGGATGGGTGGTGTGATCAGGGCAGGCCCTTTGCCTCCCTGCTGCTCCAGTTCCTCAAATCTAAATAAAGGTCCTAATGGCTACTTTGAGGTCTTATCATAAGGCTCACAGGAGACAGGTCCTTAAAGCTCCTGGGTTACACTGGACACCAGGAGTGTGCACTCCGTCCTAGCTAGCATTCTCGTCGCAGGACTGAGAAGTTATCTTCTGGAAGAACCTTGGTCTTTGTCCCTTTTGTAGACCTCTATTCCCAACATCCATCATATTTAATCACCTCTTCAATGACATGCACATTGTTTCCCACTTAACATCTACAAAATCATATGCATCTTACAAATCAAAGACATTTCATAATTGTTGTCAACCAGGTGACAGTCTTGTCATCACCTGCTGGCTTACCCGTAGTGGCTCACATCCTCACTTCCACTGAGTTACATGCATTCTTGATTCACATGCCCTTCAAGATGGCTTCAGAAAAATTCCACTCTGATTCAACACTGAAACAAAAAATTATTGTGTCCACAAAAAGGCACAGAACTAAAACGGCTGGGCATGTATTTGCCATTCGTAAAGCAAATATTCTTCAACAGCAGTATAATCACAATTCTATATTTTCTTGCAAATCACCTTAGAAGATTTAAGAAACGTAGATACCCACAAACAAGTGAAACTCCATCAGCTTTTGTCTACTAAGAAACATGCTAAAAGATTGCTTACCAGGCTCCAAGAAATGCGATGGAAGGCAGAAGAAAGGGCCAAATTCCTCCGAGTTGATGAAAGAAATGTCAAAGCAATCAGAGGCCAGTGACCTCCATTTGTGCATTGCAAAGGACTGTTGTTAAGATGGTATCAGTGTTCAGTGGGAGGTGGTCTTTCCTTTTTAGTGAGATTTAAGTCTAATAATCTAAGGAGTCTTGGAATTGATAAAGCATGGTACTTCCCCATTCTTAAAGAAATGTAGTTAGCATGATGTGAGTGTTCTGAAATCGCACTGATACCCACAGGTCACATAAGAGGCGGAGCTATAAACCCTGCTGCCCAGGAAGAGTGGGGTGGACCAGGGCCCTCTGCCTTCCTTCCTGATGGCTTTGCCTTTCATGATTTCCCTTCCTTGCAAGGCCCAGCTGCTCCTCCTTCTCTGAGACACCTTTTGTCCTTGTAATAGCTCACCCTACCTTTTTTACTTTCTTCGATGATGGGGCTCTGCCTCTTACAATTATAACAGTCTTGCTAAGCCATGACTGCTGCAGGCATAGCCCCGCCCATTAGTCTACTCCTCCAACCTCTTTCTCAAGGTATGATCATGAATTTTACTGGCTCTCCCCCACCCTCTTGTCCAGGCTTCTAACAGCCCAAGATAAACATGTGGTGGCCAGGAGGGAGCAAGAATCTTCTGAATGAGAGATCCATGGGTATGCTCTCTGGGAACCCTCAGACCCTCTCCACTGATTGGCCTGTGGTTTGGGGTAAGATATTACATTAGCATTTCAATAATCATTTAATATAAATCAAGGACAAGTTATCTGGCATGACCAAGTGCGAGGCAGTCTACTTAGATAAATATTCTGATCATTAGATAAATATCATACACACCATAAACAGAAAAGGGAAAAATCAAAGAATTTGATTTGACAGAATACTTTATTCTGAGTACAATTTAACAGGGAGGGTGTTACAGCTCCTTTTCCTTAATACCAATAGTCTTCATCCAATAGGGTTAAGAATCCAGGGTTAATAAAAAGGCCTGATTAGTAGAATGTCAAATAGCCAACATTTCGATTCTGGGCTTGGGGAGAAATTTGTGAGAGATTAATTGTATATTCAGTGTGCCTTTCTTTGGTTTCAAGCTTTATATCTCCTCCAAAAGTAACGTGAGGCCTGAGGTCACTTCCCCTCACCTGTTCCCCATGCAGCTGAACAAGCTCTGAATATCCCTTCTTCTCTGGAGCACGTCACCATTGTCACCATCGTCACCATCGTCACCATCGTCAGGGGTGCAGGCTGGAGGCAGAGCCTTCGTTTCCAAGGGGTGAGCCCTGGCTGCCGAATGGTTGTGTCCAGCCCCCAAGTTCAGCCAGGCTCTGGGTGCTGGCAGCACAGGCTGCTGCCGTGTCTCCCCTGAACACCCCCTTTCCCCAAACCACAGGCCGCTACAGTTCCAAGGGCGGGGAGCAGGCCGGGGAAGATTGGGACTGGGGCTCCTTCCACTCGCTTCTGTCTGGCGGGTGTCAAAGAGCTGGGGCGGGCCTGTAGAGTTTCCCGGTGCAGAGCAGGGTCGGGGGCTGCTAAGAAAGCGAAGTATTCTGGGGAAGCAGGGGACTGGGAATTCCGACCCTTTTAGGAGGAAAGGGATGTGACTGCGTGTGGCCCTGGGGCACGTGTGTGTCCATACGCAGAGTGGATGTTTGAGAATTAAACCATGCATAACTCAGGCCATTATAAATGGGCTGTGAATGTCGCAAACATTGACTTTGGGCCACAGGCGTCTGAGTGTGCTGAGTGTCACGGGTGAGTGGAGCCAAGGAGGCTACCAGGGCCTCCCCAGTGCTCTGCAGGGTTTTCTGGTCAGTAAAGCTGACCCTGTTGTGATCCAGTGGCCAACTGGTACAATATAAAAGCCACAAAGAGGCTCCAGCCTAATTCTCTTATTAAATAAAGTTGGGCCCAGCCGGTATAGCTCAGTGGTTGAGCGTGAACCCAGGAACCAAGAGGTCACCGGTTCGATTCCCAGTCAGAGCACATGCCCGGGCTGCAGGCTCTGTCCCCAGTAGGGAGCGTGCAGGAGGCGGCCGATCGATGATGTGTCTCTCTCATTGATGTTTCTCTCTATCCCTCTCCCTTCTCTTTCTAAAAATAAAAAATAACATATTAAATAAAGTTGAGTGGCTGGGGCAGGGGGTTCGTGAAAGTTTCGTGGTGCGTTTGTAGCATATTGTGAATTCCACTTTGGAACCGAGCGAAGCAGTTTGAACACACCGCTTTCTGAAGCTGGAACAAGGCGCTCGGCGCTGGCCTTGTCACCTCCCCAGCCGAGGGACCTATCTTCTCGAGGAAGAGACTAATCGCCCTGTGGTCTTTGTGGCCCCGGCTCACCCCTTGAGAACCTCCTTTTTTCTCTTTCCTCTGTCCTGCCTTTATGTACATTTAGTTCCCACAGGCTTCCTTTATTAATATTTCAATTGCTTGTCGCTGACCTATACTTGAATCCAAATATTTGCCCTATTCAATGTGAATTGTGCATTCAGCCAAATGCTTGATTATGTCTGTGCTCTTTTGAGCAAACTGAATGGGCCACTTGACTAGGTAATGCCGATATAGCCTGGTCATTAGTAGTGTTTGTTAGAATTGACCAGATGCAACAAGGAAGGAAGGGGAGAGAAAAGGGGGTTTGTGTTCGGCTCTCCTTCCTTCAGCCGTGCTGGAGAGAATAAAATTGTGTACTCTCCAAGGAATAATTATAAACTGTCTCCCTGTTCTACCAAATGGAGCCTTAGTCTGGTATGAATCAAATGAGCCAGCAATCAAAGGAGAGGGCTCCACCTGAAGGCTCACGGTTTCATTTACTCATTAGAAAATTATGCCCCATAAAATGAAAACAGTATTTTTTTAGTGGTGGCTAGCATTCTTATTTCCTTATTTATTAATTGTCCTCAATTAATATCACTTCCTACACTGCCACACAATCGTGGCATTTTTCTCTGAATACAAACTGATCTGTTATGAACTTCAAATGTCACAGGACTGCACAATGTAGGACTATGATATGCCAAATCATGATTCGTACAATTAAGTATTGACCTACAAGGCGCCCGGTACTGAGTTATGTTGTGAAAATGCTTCATGTGGAATAAGTTTGAATTCTTGGCTCTGACCAGGAGGATTTTGCCAGAAACAAGATTGTTTTTGAAATGGGCATGAACTTGGCCAGGGCCCCAGAGCAGGACATAATAAGAATGTACCTATGTGTTTGCACTTGCCCTTGAGGAGATCATAGCTTGTTGGAGAAGGCAGACATGTAAACAAAGCAGAAAAGGTAGAAATGAGGGCACCTGGAGCAAGATACAAAGTGATTTGATAATCATGGGCCAAAACAAAAAAGGGCAAAAGGACACCTGCCCTCTAGGAGCTTACAGTCTGTTAGACGAGCTCACAAATAATAGCATCCAAGGCAGGCTGTCCTTAAAGGAATGACAAGGTGACATGGTGTTCTTGACCATAGATAAAACACCCAATGTCAAGGTGACCTTCAGAGCTGGAAGAGGTCACATCCGAGTGCATTGGATATGCCTAACCTGTATTTTCACCTAAAGAGTTTACAAAATTCTTAAAGCATCTCCCACATAGCTCTTCAATTGCAAGTGGATTTGCTGTCTGACTTCTGTTTCTAGTACACGGATTGCAATGCCTTGTTGTATAAAAGTGGGGAGGGAAGGAGGGAAATGGATATCTGTTAAGCATTTACTATGTACCAGCCATTGAATTAGACACTTTCAACTTTGTTTCTCACTTATTTACTGAGATTTTCACTTACTCCTTGGTTCTTGGGTCTGTCAATGCTATAAATATGTAATTTCTATAAATTTTGAAATATACATATCATCTTCATTTTAACAAAGATGGAAATGGCTTCCCATTAGTGAGGAAGTCGCCTTGACATCTGGTGTTTCTTTATGGTCAAGAACACCACAGAGTAAAGGCAAGACATGGAAGAAGCCTGTGCATATGGTGTTTGATTTGGGGGGTGAGGAAGGAGAGAGTTAGAGGGGTGCCTCAGGAGTATTTTTTTTCTAATAAATATCTAGCAATGATCAAACTGTTATTGCTTAAAGATCCTTACTGGGGGGAGGGAGATTAAATGAACAAAACAAAATAAGTATTGCTCTAATAAGAGCATATTAACACAATTTATATAATAAATCACTGATCATTATGATGACAGAAAGGTAAGGTCCATTACTTATAACAAGGTGAAATAATAAACTCTAAAAATATTTGTATGGAGCCTGTATTAGTTTCCTTGGTCTGCCAAAACAAAGTACCACAAAAACAGAAACTTATCTCACAGTTCTGGAGGCCAGAAGTCCAAAGTCAAGGTTTTGGCAGGGCCATGCTCCCTCTGAAGGCCTCTTTCCTAGGTCCTGGTTGTTTGTCAGCAAACTTTGGTGCCTGTGGGTGTATCACGCCAATCTTCTGTCTTCACATGGTGTCCTCCTCATGGGTCTGTCTCTGTGTCCAAATTCTCCCCTTTTTATAAGGACACCAGTCATATTGGATTAAGGTCCACACCACTCCAGTATGACCTCATCTTAACTAATTACATCTGCAATGACCCTATTTCCAAATAAGGTCACATTCCCAGATACTGGGGATTCCAACATATCTTTTTCGAGAAACCCAAGTCAACCCATAATAGCACCTGCTTTCCAATAACCTCGGAAAACCTGGTATTCCCCAGTTACTCCAGAACCTGAGTGTGTTTCATGTTTCTTTAAAATATTATTTTAATCTATTTTTTAATATGTTTTTGTTGATTTCAGAGAGAGGAAAGGAGAGGGAGAGAGAGATGGAAACATCAATGATGAGAGAGTCATTGATCGGCTGCCTCCTGCACGCCTCTGACTGGGGATGGAGCCCACAACCTGGGCCTGTGCCCTGACCGGGAATCGAACCTCAATCTCCTGGATCCTAGGTCAATGCTCAACCGCTGAGCCACACCAGCCGGGCTTTTTCATGTTTTCAAGTGAGGAAAATAAGGGTCTCGAGCAAGAACAGTGGCCTTTTTAACAATGACCAAGCCTAGTAAAGTATAGCCAAAGGCCAGAAAAATGTTGGTGCTCACACTGACAGGATGGATTGTTTTCTAAAACAACTAATACTATATTAATTAAGGGAGATACCTTGCTTTGATGATGAAAAAAGTTCACAAGTTATATGTTTGACTGTGACAACAAAAAGAAGTTAAACATGTACAAGTTATCTGATAGAGTCACATAGACTTGATGTAGAAAAGTACATTTTTCCCCTTCCTGGTATTTTCTGCAAGGTCAGGACTCTCGTATTTGATGTTTGTTGTCTAAACATTTTATAAGATCAAGTTCTCAGAAATGTATAAAGTATTCTAATGCCATGTTTAATATCTGGTGGTTTTAAAACCATAAGCAGTGATGGAAGGAGACTTGACTTGGAGTGGCGAACACAAAATACAATATACAGATAATGTATTATAGAATTATACACCTGAAACCTATATAATTTTATTAACCAACATCACCCCAATAAATCAATAAAAATAAATAAAAGTTATACTTCAAGTATTATCTTATAAACTGTAAATATTAAATATGTGAATTAATGCAAAAATATATGAATTGATACATTTTGGGGCTTTTCAAGGTATGGAAGGCATTTAGCATGGTTTAGTAAGTGTCTTTTATCAATACCATCCTTTCTTTATGAAAGGATCCAGAATAAGCCACTGTGGCACAAAAATTATTTGGGACTAAAAGCATTTAAGTTCCAGAAACCCCTTATCTGCCAAAAAACAGAGTCTCCTAAAAGAACTTAATTGTCATAAACCCTCTCTCCTGGAACAACTCTAATCTCTTCTTGGAGAGGAGAAATCTACACCACACCCAAACAGACATTGGGATTGTGAAATAATTATATCTTCCATCTATTCTTCCGAGGGCCCATTTATCTTTCCAAAAAAATTCATTTGTGTTTCTTAAGTGCCTTTTCTCCCTCTCTCCCATCCTGATTCTAAGGAGTCATTTATTCTCCCAGAAGTAGCCCATCCCCTATTAAAATGGTGTGTTGGCCCCAGATAGCTCCTTGAGTCACATTTTTCTATCTGTCCTCTGTTTGATCTGCAGGCCTCAAGCACAGAACCTAAGGGGTAAAGGAAAAGTTTCCCCTCTGCAGCACCACTTACTCCCTGAAACTTGCAAGGCACTGTTTATATGTTTACTTTTTTCATGTGCTATCTCATCCTCACAAATGGGTTTTATTATCCCCATTAAACAAATGAGGTAACTCAGGCTAACAAAATGGAAGTAACCTGTTCATAGTAGAGGAAGATTTTTTTTTTTTAATCCTCACCTGAGGATTTTTTTTCCATTGCTTTTCAGAGAAAGTGGAAGGGAGAGAGAGAAAAAAAACATCAATGTGAGAAAGACACATCGATTCATTGCCTCCCACATGAGCCTGGACCCGGGCCAGGGATTGAGCCTGCAACCGAGGTACATGCCCTTGGCCGGAATCGAACCCAGGACTCTTCAGTCCACAGGCCAACACTCTAGCCACTGAGCAAACTTGCTAGGGCTAGAAAGGGACTTTTAAAGAAGACCCATCTGACCCCAAGTTCCGTATTTTTTCCATTGAGCCTCTATATTGTTTGATGGTTGTGCCACATAATTTCAGGTTTTGAAAGAACCACTCTCTTCCTCGACTTGTGGGGCTTAATGATTGAATACCACTTTGCATCCAGAAAGACCCGCTCCATCCATTATGATTCAGTGCCATGTAACGAACCATGTGTCATATGATCTTATGTACATATTCCAGCTAGGATAGTTCTGCCTGCTGATATAGACTCTTCCTTTCTATACAAATTGAGACTGAGCCAATGCAAACATGCTCGATGCTCCGGATGTTACAAAAAGCAGTACTGGCCTCAAAATCAGAGCATGTGTGTCCCCAAGCCTGCAGCATAATGGCCTCTGGTCCTGCATTTGCCACTCACAGTGACTTTTGAGGAAATCCCTCAGACTCCCTGAACCTCTGCTTTTTCACAGGCACTTACCATCTAAGTCTTACTTCATAGGATTGTTCTAATAAACGAGGAAATGTTAAGGAAAGCTTTTCTTAAAGGTTAAATCCCCAAAGGGCTGTAACTTTAAAAATCGTTATGAGATATATTATTAGAGCCCACATATCAGGGACGCGGTGCGGGCCAAGGTGTGAGGTCAACGGCCCACTTGCTCTGTCTGTGCACTTAAGGGTTTATTTTCCCCTAGAAACAGGGGCCTGCATGGCGCCCTTCAAAACTCATCTCAGAAAGCCTGGGTAATAATTATTAAGAGAACAAAGACTGAGCTCATCGAAAAGCCATTGCTCTGTGGGTAAATACAACCCCACTGTGTATTAAACAAAAATTAAACCCCATGTTCTTTTTCATAGTTAGGTTGCCATCAATTCAAATAGAACAAGGCAGTGGGCACAGTTAATAGTCTGCAGGCCGGCCAGCCGGGCTCGCAAGGCAGCTAAGCTTCCCTAAAGTGCTGCTTGTGCCCAATTATAACTCACTACTCACCATCTTCATAATTTAAATCTGTCCGCCCCTCAGGGGGAACATTTTTTGCTAATCAAAGCCATGAATGCACCTTTTTCCTTTTGACAGCATTAAATGAAAGCTAAATGGTTGGTTTTGAATGAGTTACCGTGAAGGATTAAAGGCATTAATGAGGTAATTTCATTACGGAGACTCATCCAGGCCTCTGTGAAAACGAGGGAAGTAAGTGGAAGGGAAAGCTGTGGAGGAAATTAGGGTTCCTTCCACCCTAATTAATGTTTGGGGGCATTTAGGACAGGCACCAAATTAACTGCTCCAAAGAACTCTCATTGAAAAAAAAAAAATACATTGTGGCCGTCCCAAGTAATTAAGACAGCACAGGAACACTGTGAGTAGAAACCGGCTCCACCGAGCGGCCGGTCACAGAGAGCGGGCCATTAGGGAGGCGAGGTTTCAGGGAGCCCTGGGCACACAATGCGGGATTGTTTAGGTCCTTGAGCCCTGGGAGCTGTAAACAGGTAGCCTCTGAATAAGGAATTATGAGATTCCTGGGAGGCCTGTCTTCCCAGCAAAACAGACTTAAATGCACCCAAAAGGAATAAAGGAAGGTGAATGGGCCCGGCGTGGTCAGCAGAGAGCATGCTCAATGCTTGTCTTAAGTGATTACGTGAGGTTGTGCGGGCCTCTCTCAGTGAGTTATCTTTACCCTGCTTTTGTCTCCCCTAATTGGAGCTGATGAGGTGCTAATTGGAGGCCTTTTTAAAAAGCCCACTACTTTAATCATTGGAAAATCTGGGGAGACTGAGGGAGTGAAGTTAATGAGACAAAAAAGAGAGGGGGAAAAAAACTTATAAAGTGTAGCTTGACAAAAAATAAAGCTGTCATTTGTTGTGTCTAGGAGGGGTGAAGGGAAAGGTTGGGTGGGAGAGAAAGGCGAGGACCTGAGAGATTTTATTTAAAAATCTTTCCAAAGCATCTTCAGAGTTTAGCTAGAAAGAAATAATCTGGTGAGTCCAACTCTTTCTTCCCTTTAATTCTCATATTTAGGTTCTCACAATTCTCTGAATTCAGGCTAAAGCCTTTATGTTTCGACTCTCTGGCTCCCTGTCAGAATTGCAGGGAGAGTGTATGGAGACAGGCATGCGTCCTGCTGACCTGTGAGTCCTCCCTCCCCAGCCTCTTCCATTCCCACGTAAGTATTCAAGTGCTTAAGTTACCTTTTCCACGCTGCCTTCATGGAAAACCCAGCCATGCTATAGACCATCAAAGAAATATGAAATTGATGTGCTGCAGGTCGAGCGCGTGATGTGTCAGACCCTTGTGGGACCCCATTTTATCCTAGGTGAAATGAGTTGAGACATGTCAAGTGCTTGGGACAATGCCTGGCACGCAGTTAGGGGTCAGTAACTTAAAGCCGACACATGGAGACTGAGAGTAAGAGAGGTAACCCTGGGAAGCAGACCCCTAAAAGGCAACAGTGATGTACAAGGGAAGAGATGCTGCATTTGGTTTGAAAACTGTAAATCTAAGGAAGAGATTGGTTTGTGGGGAGATATTTAGAATGAACATCACTTATGTCATTTATGGGCTGAGAAGACAGCCTGCCAGTATCTTGGCTCTAGGCGGGGAGACAACACTCCCCACATGGAGAACCTTAGGATGACAGTGCTACAAAGGTCCCTACAGGTGCCACTGTTCTGCAGGTGAAGAAGTGATGTGCTCACAATCGCCCAGGTCACCAAGAGTGGCCGAGTCTGCCCCAGACTTTAGATCTTCAACCTCCCACGTCAGTGCTTCAGTAGCCCCATAGGACCAGGAACAGGCCAGGCTCCTCCTCTGAAGCTCCTGAGAATGTTAGATGAGCACAGGAGAGCCCTGAGGTCCTTGTATACACGTACATGCATCTGCACACATATACCAACACCTAGACCTACACGTTGTCCCCAATTTGGGAGAAAATCCTTCTTTAAACTCACATGGACAATTTGAACATCAAGAGGAAAGTCTCTGTGCATCTGGGTGGCTCTCCATCAGACTGATTCATTGGGTCACTCATGAGCCCATACATTCAGCGCCCAGCAGATACTGGGGTGCCTGCAAAGTACCATACCCTGAGCTGAGTGCTAGGGATCTGAAGGTGAGCAAAACCAGCACACAGCCTGACACAGCCTGCCCTCACGGAGCTTCCTGTCCAGCACAGGAGGCAGGCATGCCACAAAGGTTTACACAAGGGATGCACGAGGAAAAACGAGGCGTGATGCCAGAGCAGGTGGATGTAGGACAGTCATTTGCCAAGGTCTCCAGGTGACACTGAGGAAGGTGCTTTGAAAACCCTGAGCCACAGTGAGCAGACAGCAGAACCTCCCCCCACCCCTGCAATTAAAGCAGCTTCTAATGAGCTAATGAGCAGCCTGAAGATGGTGGGTAAGGAGGCGAGGGGGGGTGGAGGACCCGCAGCAGCCTGAGAACCCCAGCAGATGCTTCAGCGGGAGGCTGGGGAAGCTTCTTGCAGTTGGCTGCAGCTTCTGAAAGAGCAAGCAGAAGGGTCAATCAATGTGGCTTCCATCTGTGCGGCGACCATATTTTTAATAATAATTTTTTTAAAAGAGCACATAATCTAACAAATTGTTTCATGGTACAGATTAATTTGATAAAATAACTTGCACAGACAAAAACCAAATGAACTGAGTTATACAATTATTCAATTGGCTTTACTGAAAAAATACCTTGGTATGAGGTCTGGGACACATGAGAGCCAGGAATTAAGTTTTCAGCATTCTGGCTGAAATGTGAAGATTGTAGAAGCACACACACCCCCCCACACACAAATGTGATAAGAAAGAAAGTTCCAGAAAGATCAGTGACTTCCTTACAGGTCATGCCAATGGCAAGATTAGAGAGCAGAGCTCCTGGTTTATAATTCAATCACCCCGACACCTGCCTGTACCCATGGATTGGTCAACTGCAAAGCAAAAATCCATCCAATTGAATACAGGAAAAGCTCCTGCTAATAAAAGAAATGCAAATTAAGGCCCCATCATATACCACTTTTCACCTGTCAGATTAGAAAAGTTAAATAAATTGCACCAGGCAAGAAAACTATCGAAGTTTCCTGGGATTGTATCAACAGGACTCAGGAGACAGCTTGAAGAGGGTCCCACAGGAATGATTTGAGCATTAAGGATAATAACTGAAGTGGATTAAAACACATCAAGTATGTTAAAAACACACATCATGAGTTCAAAATGATACCAAGCAGCAAGCAGAAAAGCAACAACAGCCAGCAACAAAAACATGCAGGTCACATTTGGAGGATGCCTGGGAACTAACTCTTTAGTTGTGTGGTTTTTTTAAATATATCTTTATTGATTTCAGAGAAAGGAAAGGAGAGGGAGAGAGAGAGATAGAAACATCAATGATGAGAGAGTCATTGATTGGCTGCCTAGCCTCAACCCGGGAATCGAACCCCAATCGCCTGGATCCCAGGTGGACACTCAACCGAAGAGCCACGCCCGGCCGGGCTAGTTTTGAAACTGGTTAAAAAAAAAAGGAAAGAATCAAGCATTTTTCTTACTGTTACATAAACTGTAGATCAAAGTAAAGAGTTGATGAAAAGTTTCTTTTTATGGAAGCACCTAACTAATGAAGAAGAAACAATGGGATTAGATATCACTGTCTTATCAAACCTAATGAAGTAATGGGTCGAGGAAACAATCGTCAGTGACTGCTGATGGAAGTACGCAGTACACATTCCCCACTGCCTAAGAACTATTCTTGCCAAAAATTCCAGCTGGATTGTCCAGTGCATCTGATGGCTCAGCACTCTCAGACATGGCCTTTGTCCAGGCCTCGGCAGTTCTTACTGTTTTGCAATAAACTCCTAACTGACCCTCCAGCACTTTATGGCCCTCTAGTTCCCTCACCTCAAACCTCAAAACTGATCCCTGTAAAGTGTATATTTATGTGCATCTCTCCCCTGTTCTAATTTGCCAGTCCCTATTGTGGGCTGAATTATATCCCCTCCCCTCCCAAAGGTTTGTTCTAGCCCTAGCCACCAGTACCTATGAATGTGACCTCATTTGGAAATAGGATCTTTGCAGATGTAATCAACTTAAAATGAGGTCATCCTGGATTAGGATGGACTTTAATCCCGTGACTGGGGTCCTTATAAGAAGAAAGAAATTCAGACCCAGAAACACAGAGGGAAGATGGCCATGTGAACAGAGAGATAGAAATTTCCGTGATGATGTATCCACAAGTCAGCAACCGCCAAGGATTACCAGCAACCACAGCTCATCAGCAGAGATCCCTCCCTCACACCCTACGTCAGCAGCACCAAAGCAGTCACAGCTCCTCCAGGGATCCAGGTCTTGTACACCTCTGACCGTTGTACACATTGTTCCCTTTGGCTACAGTGACTGTCACCCCTCTCCTGATCTGCTCACATGCCTCCTAGCCTTTGAGCCCTCACATTTCCTCCTGGGCAGAATTAAAATCCTTCTGGGACCCAAAAGCACTTGTGCCCACCTCCTCCTTCATGTTTGCCAGGCAGCATTGCAGTGTGTTTCCCACCAGAGGTGCCTCTGCCATGGCAGGAAGGACATCTTACTCTCTCCATAATCCCAGTGCCCAGCTGAGTAACAATCATAGCCGCTAATGGGGTTGAGTGATCCCTAGGTCCCAAGCATTGTTCCGAGCCTTTTCCATGTACTGACACAGTTAACTCTCACAAGTCTGAATCATTATCCCCATTTTACAGATGAGAAAACAGAGGCACACAAGGGGAAATGATTTGCCCAGGCTCATACACGATAAACGGTTGTTGCATGAATCAAGATCTCTCCAGACAAAGAGCTCTCATGCTCTACTGCCTCTCAGGACATGGAGAGATTGGGTGACATGGGGGACGAATGAATGAATGAATGAATGAATGAATGAATGAATGAATGAATGAATGAATGAATATACAAAACTTTTCATCGTGATCATCATCTAAGTCTAACCAATTCATGGTTCTCCTGTGTTTCCCAACTTACCCCAGAGCTGGAAGCACAATTCAAAAATGTGTCTGAGGGATGCTAAATGGAATGGCAAGGGAACCCAGAGGTATGTGGTTCACTGGTACATGAGTCCAGTTTCTGAAAATGATTTTTGTCCATGGAGCTTTGTCTAGCTGTACTCTCTGGCCCCTCAATTTATTTATTTTTAAAATTTATTTATTTTTTTATCTCTTGTACCCTTCTCACTTGCTCACCCTCAGGAACAGTTTAGTTCCTCTGCTCGACATTGTGAAACAGCATTCTGCCTGATTCTGACCTAATTTAGCCAAGGTCATTTGAATTTTGGCTTTCAACAAGGTACAACTAGATCTGTTAGCCTGATGTTTTCTAAAAGCAATGTAAGTGCATGTTAAAGTTTTAGTATCCTGCTCATTAATGGAACGTTACAAAATTTAAACACAATTAGCAACTCCATACCACCCACAAATGGCCCTCAAGGAAATGCCATCTGGTGTGCTTTTCACTCTGGTTCTTCACTGTCTTTTTTAAAAACTATAGCACAGTACACATAACATGAAATTTACCATTAGTGACATTTAGTACATTTACAGTGTCATACAACCACCACCACCATCTAGCTCCTAAACATTTTCATCACCCCTAAAGGAAATCCTGTATCCATTTAGCAGTCATCCTCCAGTATCCCTCCCCCTGCCCCTGGCAGCCATAAACCTACTTTCTGTCTCAATAGATTTGCCCATTTTGAATATTTCATATAAGTGAACCCATACAATAAGTGAACTGTGTCTGGCTTCTGTCACTTAGCGTAATGTTTTCAAGGTTCATCCACACTGTAGCACGTATCAGTACTCCATTCCTTTCATGGCTGAATAATATCAGCACATTTTGTTGGCTCTTCATTAGTTAATGAATTTGGAGTTGTTTCCACATTTTGGCTGTTGTGAATAGTGCTGCTATGAACATTCTTGTAAAAGCTTTTGTTTGAACACCTATTTTCAGTCCTTTTGGGTATATACCCAGGAGTGGAGTTGTTGGGTCATATGATAATTTATGTTTAAGTTACTGAGGAAGAGCCAAACTAGTTTCCACAGTGACTGCACCATTTCACATTCCCACCTGCAATGCACAAGGGTCCCAATTTCTCCAGAGCCTCACCAACACTGACTTCCCTTAAGTAGGTGTTCCTTAAAGTCTTTTCAAAGCACCAATATGATTATAGCAGTGCTTCTCAAGGTTTCCTGTACCTGTGCCTCACTTGGGGATCTTGCTAAAATACAGATTTTTATTCAGTAGGCCTGGGGTGGGATCTGAGCTCTGCATTTCTAACAAACTCCTAGATGATGCAGATGCTATTGGCCCATGAGATTCATTTGCTGGCAGAGATCGCAGAGCAAGATTATAGTTGTCACTGGCTAGAAGCACTCCAGTAGCTGCCATCTGTGATTAGAATAAAATTCAAACTCCTTACCATGTTCAGAAGGCCCCTGCCATCCTTCCAGCCTCACCTCCTACCGTTCTCCAACTATTGACCACACTCCAGTTATTCTGGGTTTCTCTTCTGCTCCTTGAACAAACCACGGATTTCCTGCCCCAAGGACTTTGCACTTACTGTCCCCTCTGCCTGGGACACTCTGCCCCTGATCCTCACTTGGCTGCTCTCAGATCAAATGTATTCCCCATAGAGAGAGCCGAAGTGCAAATTCCCCTGCCTACCCGACCCTACCAGCCACTCTCAATCCCATTTCTGTGTTTGTTTTATTGTTGTTGTTGTTGTTATTGGTGGTGGTGGTGGGTGAGTGGTTATCAATATCAGAATTTGAAATTTTCTTTCTGAAAATGTGTTCATAGTTTTATTTTCTATCTCCTCATGCTAGCATGTAAAAAAGTATGAGACCAGTGCCCCCTCTGTCTGATTCATTTTTCTATCCCTGTTTAGAGCAGTGCTCAGCACAGATAGGTGCACAATAAAGGAATTATTAAATGAACTGATGACAGTGTTAGGCCCTTCTTGTGCATCTCCGTGGTTTTCAGATGTGGCCATGCACATCTGAAATTTAACCCAGAGAAGGTTATAAGTTATTACCATAATTATAGATGTGAACACCTCCCTGCATACTCCCAGGCCATTTAAGCAGTCGCCAGACAAATGGCTTCAGCTTATCTCAACCTCCCGATTGGCTTCATCATTGTCTCTGCTCCCAAATCTATTTCCCTTGCCACCCCAGTGCTTTTATATCTGCTTACAAATACTCAGAGAAAGGAAAGTAAGATATGCGCTCTATCTCTGCCTCTTGCAAGTCCCTGTGTAAATGCACTCAGCTGTGTGACCAGCTCAGCTGCGTGTCATCTGTCTCCAGCAGGTCTTTCCCTGGGGTCAGCTAATAACGGGCATGTTTTCCCCACTATGTAAGGAAGTGCTCTCCACCTCCTCAGTGAAGCTGGCCTCTCTTTTTCTTTTTTTGCCTTTGGACCTGAAGGCTCCAAATTTGTTTGGGCATTCTTTGGGGCCCTGCTTCTCACTCAGTGATCTTATTTGGGTCTCAGCTTCCCAGAATATTTTGAGCTTCATTCTACCAGCTTTCCGGTTGGGCATTGTCCCAGGCACCAAAAGGTTGTCTTTTCAGTTCCTGGCCAGGGCACATGCCCAGGTTGCAGGCTCGATCCCCGATAGGGGCTGTGCAGGAGGCAGCTGGTCAATGTTGATCTCTCATACAGATGTTTCTCTCTCTCTTCCTTTCTCTCTAAAAAAAAAAAAAAAAAAAAAAAAAAAATCTATAAAAAATATAATAAATAAATTAAAAAACACCCAACCTTCATACATCCCATCAGTCTTTGCATATATGTTTCAGAGAATCTTAAGACCAGTTCCTTAACTAGGCTGTGAAATCTGTCTTTTTCCAATTTAGTGTCACATGTAAAGCAAGTTGTCTCTTTCCATCTACTGTCATCTCAACTTGGTCAGTTTTCGATAACCTTCCTCTCTCACACACTCAAATTGGTCCTGATGGAAGAATTAGCTCAAAAGGGCGTGCATCTTGTCAGACACTGGAAACATCACACTGGTCTTATTTTCCTGGTAAGGAGGTCACAGTAAATCTCCGCCAATATATCTTTTTTGCTCTTTACCCTTTTCTGCCTTAACCCAGAAGTTCAATACCCTCTGATTTTCATCTGTTTCTTGATTTGGTGATTATGAGCTCAAAATTTTCACAGTCAATAGTTCCTAAAAATCTTCCTTCTAGTGCTGTGTTTTAGCCCACCATGCCATCGGCCTTGGTGATAAACAATCTTTTGTGTTATTAGCTCTCTTTCTTGTTACTGAATATCCAAGAATGGACAGCACCAGATGTGTGTCCAGCTGTGCCTACCTCTCTCTCTGAGCTACGGCACATCTCTGCCCGCTCACCTGCCCCCTCACTAGTCTGTGAGCACCTGCTGTCAGGCACCATATTCACTCACCTCTGCATCTCCAGCCCCTAGCACACTGCCCACCTCACAGCTGACCCTTAGGAAATGTTTATAGACTGTGAACACATACACCACGACTTTCAAGCCAAGGGACATAGCCCAGGCGGGACGATTATTTTCTCTCCCACCTTTACCAGCCTGTTCTCAAATCCTCTCATGGTGCTTTTCTGTGCAACCTTATCTTAGTTTTTAGCCCAGTGGGAGAAATCAAAGACTCCGGTGGACAATGTCACTTTTGTCTCCTCTTGCCAAGGTCCCTTGGGCAGATCTCCCAGGCTGGCGTGGTTGCTGAGGCTGTCGCTCTGGAGAAGGGAAGGCTGTGGAGTAATTAGGTCATAGGAAGCCCTGGAACCAGAGGATCCAGCTGGAGACCAGGCTAAAATTCGTGAATAAAGAGGGGCATAGCTTGAGTTCAAAATAAGCTCATTTTAGAATCTTAGGCTTGGTCTAGCAGAACAGGGACAATCATGTCCTTTTTTTAAATGCTTTGCCTCCCATGACTTTTGAAGCATTTCTTTTCTATCACTGAATCATTCACTAGCCACATAATTGTTATTTCCATTTCTCTGGCTCAAACGGGTCTGGGAGGTAGTTACCATTCCCAGTTCATTAACCGACTGGCCTCAGCATTAACAGCCCCTCCATCAGGGGGTTGCCTTGGAGACAAAGCTTCCTGTGGGTAATCCAAGATTATCTAGCTCTTTATGCTCCATGTGACCCTTAATTACTTGCTAAATTAGAATGGTTTTCTAAAAATCACAAGCGGAGGTTAATATGTTCTTCCAGAGCTGGTCAAGCTAAGATGACACTGAATTCGCAGGGAATTCAAGCTCCATGATCCCTGAAGGCGTCTCTTTGAGTAAGAAGATGAACTCTCCCCCTGGGAGGCACTGCCCCCCCATAAAGCCCCTGTCACTCACTGTCCCTCCGCCTGCTTTTCTAGTTGCGGTTTAATCTTCTCAGGACAATTCACTATGTCAATATTGAGCAGATTCATCCTGGTCAGGATCCTGCATTCATTTGTCTTTGGTAACTAACTGCTTTAAATTTAAGGACATATTTTTTTTATCATAATTGCAAGGGGTTGCTCTTTGCATTTACACAATTACAAGGCTTCATGTACCAATTTTGGACAAGCAAAGGAACTGAAAAAACCATTTTAAAAAACCAGAAAGTAAACACTTTGCAGGGAAAAGTTTGGGCACTAGAGTGTCCTGCCTAATATTTTACAGCCTCAGAGGGTATCAGTGGAAAGGAGGGACTCTTAGAATGCACCTAATGAGATGCCTCTTCAAATGGTTTTTGCAAATAAGCAAACACAGGTACTGATTGAGAATTATCATAAAAGCATTACTAGCTTTTTATTCATCTAGACTAAAATGAAATTATTGAATGTAGTCCCAGAAGTTAAGAAAAAAACTGTCTTAAAATTTTAAATGTTATAAGTAATTCTCAGCATTAAAGTATCAAACTAGAAATAGTACAGAGCCTGGAATCTCACAGGCATCCATCCAAAAAGTGTTTAGGAAACTAAAGGGAATCAAATGTGTTAGAAATAAACATCATTGGTAACAGCACCTCCAATTATTTATTCGTACTTCTGAAGGAATTGTTGGCAAATTGCTAAAATCCTTTTCAATCATAATGCTTGACTGATTGCATATAAAGCTTTGTGTCTTCATGATTATAGTCCTCAGCTGCGTACCACCTTTAAAAATATTTAAGCATCTATTGTGTATAAGCCATGTGTGCCATGCAGCCCTCATTTTGTTCAGAGTTAGCAGAAAAGTCATATAAAATCATTTTATAACATTTGCTCATAGCTTAATCATAGTATGTGTGAAACACCAAGAAACCGACTTTGACTGTGGTACACTTAGGTTAGCTGTCGGAGTGAACTTCTTTTAAAGAGAAGTTGGTAAACCTTGGAGTGGTTACCAACGGAAACTGAGATCTTCTTTGACAGCATTTCAAAGTAGTTTTGTTCAGCTTTTCCTAAAGTGTGTTCCACAAAACAGAAGTCCTGTAGTATATTAATTAATAAGTGCTGTGCAAAAGGAATCCTGCGATCAAATAACCTTGGGAAGTGTTGTACGAAAACAAACAAAATTAAGTGGACTTCCCCACTAGAGACCTCCATGAGCTTTTAACGCTTTAAGGTGCGTATGAAAAATCAAGTCTCAAATTTACCTGCTTATAGAATTCCTGCTTATAGAATTACCATGTTTTTGCTTACACGTGTGTAGGAGACGCTGTTGGTTGCCTTTTGATCTTTCGTTTCAAATTTTTTTTTTCGGAACTGCTTAGTCAGATATTCACCCCCTCACACAGAGCCCATGGGACTCAGGGGAGCCGCCTCTGTCCCCACCTCCTGGGCTAGGTCATGATTTGTCTAAGCCAGTGAGTCTCAGAAAAGTGTAGTCCTCGGACAAGCAGCATTAGCATCATGGGGAACATGTTGGCAATGCAAATTCTTGGGCACTGTCCTCATCCTACTAAACTAGAAGTGTGGGGGTGGGCCCTGCAGGTGATGCTGAATCGCACTAGCTTGAGAACCACTGTGCTTAACCAAACCTGGTAATGCTGTGCTCTTTACCAGTAATCGATTCAGCGCCTGGCCTTCCCTGGGCTACTCTTAATGTTCCTAAGTTGACCTAATCAGAATGAAGGGTAGGAATGAAGGGTAGAGATTTTCTTTCTTTCTCTCATAGAACATGAGGAAGGAACTGCCGTCTTAGAACTCGGAGAGAAGCCTGAAGACTAAGTCAACGCGAGGTAGAGCCAAGGACATCTCAAAGATGCGGAGCAGGGCCTGCTGTACCCTCCTGCGCCCAGCCTTACCTCTAGCTTACAGTTCTGTGAGATAATGGGTTTCCCTATTATTTCACCCACTTATATATTGAGCTTATATAGTTTTTATCTTGCAGCCTAAACCATACCATTTATTAAAATATGTATAATAATTTTGTAATTTTTAGGATTAAATCTGAAATCTCCAAGGAGGTTGTGTTCCCCTGCCTTGCCTCTCACATAGTGGAGCACTGTGAATGCGAACACACACATGCATGAATGAAAAATGACCATACACGGAAGGAGCAGGCAGATAACATGTCATTACTCTTAACAAATACGATTGGTTCAAAGTCATTGAGGTTCCAACAATAATTAACCCATGAATGCAAACAATGAATTGCTATGCAACCTTACTTTTAACACTATTTTTATTGCAACTAAGTGAAATCCTTTCCAGCTAGCTTGAGCAAAAATGAGGGTTGATTACAAGGTTACTGAAGCATCTCATGGACCATAGATTTTACCTCTGACTTCCATCAAGAATGTGTGCCATTGGTGAGGGGAGTGTCTGAGAGTTCCCATTTCTCTCTATATTAGCCAATATTTCATATTATCATACTTATAAATTTTTACTAGTCTAATGACTAGGAAATCTCATTGTTTTAATTCACATTTCTCTAATTTAATTCACATTACTTGGAATAAGCATCTTAACATTTATTTCTTGCCAATTTAGAGTTCCTTATGGGGAAATGGCCTATTCTAATCCTTTGTCTGCTTTGTTTTGTTAATTATGTTGTATGTTTTTCTTCCAGTTGATTTCAAGGACTTCTTTTTGTGTTCTAGATTCTAATCCCTTGCTCGGTTTAGGTACTGAAGTTATATTCTTCCTGTATGTAATATTTTCTTCCATTTTGTTTACTGTATCTTTTGTTGAATAGAAGTTTTTTGTGAATTTACAGTAGGTAAATTTATCAATCTTTCCTCCTTATAAGTTGAGCTTTAGTGTATGTTTGAAAGAAATATTTCCTACACTTAAGTCATAAATATATTCACTTATATTTTCTTCTAAAAGATTTATAATTTTGCTTTTTTACATATTGATCTTTAATCCACCTGGAATTTAACTTTATATAAGGTTAAAGATAAGAATCCATTTTATTTTTTTATTTCAAATGAATTTCTAACTTGCCAGCATCATTTATTGAATAGTCCAGCATATTTCTAATACTCTGTAATAAGAAATATCAGTGTTCCCATATGTGTGTGTCTATAAGCTTTACTCTGATCCATTGGGTTATATAGCCCTGTTCCAATACCATCCTTTGTTCATTATAAAAATTATCATAATTAGATAGTAGAGTTGATAGGACAATCTGTGTAACAGAAAAAAATCCTACATCCTTGGTCGTGTTTTTCAAAATAGTGTTGGCTGGTTTTGGCCTGTGGCTCTTCCACATAAACTATAGGATCAGTGGGTCAAATTTCATTCCCCTCATTAATTAGAATTGCTTTTCATTATAAATGAATGGAGAAAGAATTAAGATCATTTAAGTCTTATCAAACATGAACATAGTATATATTTCTATTTATTTAGGTCTTCCATTATATCTTTAAATAATGTTTTTCTTGAAGGTTTTGCACATTTTAAAATTAAATTTATTATTTGGCAACTTACAGTTTTTGTCCTTACTACAAATGGCATTCTTTCATATTTTCTAATTTGTTATTAGGGTGTAAAGATGATAATTCTCATATTTCCACTGATAGTTTATCTCTGAAATCTCGTGACTTTTCTGTGAAGACTATAATATAACAATATAATATACAAATAAGAACATTTTTTGTCCCTTTCATTCCAATTCTTTTTTTCCTTCATTTTCTTGCACTATCGTATTAGTTAAGACTATCAATACAATAGTAAATAATATTAATAAAGATAATAATAAGAATCTTTATTATTTGTCATAAAAATAGCTTTTAAAATTTTACCATTAAGAATAGTATTTGCTGTGGGGTTTTGATAGATTGGTTTTACCAGGTTAGGGAATTCTCTTTTATTCCTAAATTACTAAAACTTCTTGCCATTAATGAGGATTATTTTATGGAATTCTTTTCTGCATCTCCTGAGATATTGCCATCACTTATGTAGTATATTACATTAGTAAACTTGCTAATATTGAAGCAGCCTTGACTTCTGGGGTGATATAGATGATTTAATAAATGATTTATAACTGTGCTTTAAAACTCACAGTAAAACTTCCCTTGGCATAACAAATTGGGTGAAAACCACTTTGATCTAGTGGAGAGGTTAAAGCAGCATTGTTTTTCATGAAACATTAATTTATACATTGATCAGCACTGTCAGGCACTTTTCTAATGGAGTTTTATTTATTTCAGTTACATATTGTAACCATGATAACAAGTGGAAGTACAATGCCGTTTTAACAGCCAAGCCAACTAATCTGTAATTACCAGCATATATTACTTCCCTTGAATAATTAATAAGCTAGTCTCTAAAATTGTTTGCTTTTTGAAGTAGACTTAATGTGCTGCTGTTAATTTGCTAAGCAACCTTAAATTATGGCAAATTTCAGCCCAACTCTGATTTGAGTAAAATATCCCATGTTCCAAGTTATCGAATTTGAAATAATGCTTGGTTTTACCATATGCTTGCTCTTTGGGGGAGGGGAGAGGAAGAAACCCCTAATCTGACCTAACTTGCTTGAAGCATTTGTATGGTGGGAGATTTGCATTGCTGAAGGTTCATTATTGACAATGGTCTCTTTCCAGTGTCATCTTGCCATGGGTGTCCCAACTTGGAATGATGTGAAAGAATTAGATAGAAAAATCCTTTACTCCCTGAGCTAGCCAGTGGCTGACAAGAAGTTTTTATTATTGCCTCCCACGTCACTGAGATTTCTTTGAACTTCTGAGATTTCTTTGAGCTTCGGCACATATTCACACTCCAACATCCCAAATGTATGCAAAAGACTTTGTCTACAGGGCCTGGATAAAAAAGCCCTGATTCAATTCTTCATTAAGTAGTGGGAGGTGGGCAATTGTGCCCCATCTAGATACACATCCCCTTTCTTTAGATTTAGCTTTGATTCCCAGTTTAAATGTTTTGCTTAGCTTCCCTTTGATCATCCATTCTCACTGGGAAATCAACATCTACAAATATTTATTCTGAAATCAAAATGGTGCCGGATATCCTAGTTCAGATAAGAACCCTTTTCTCTCCTCTCCAACCATGTCTCTCTCTTCTTTTGCGTTCTGTTCCCCTGCCTACTTTTACTTTCCACCTTTCCCTCTTAACTGGGTCCTGAATTTCTCTAAGGAATTAAAGAGAATGTTTTCTCTCAATGGAGGTATAAAGGGGCATGTTATTGCTGACCTTTTCATATACAAAGAAAAGTTAAACACCTTTGTTTTATAATAAGCAACATATCCTCTTTCAAGTGAGAGCCCTAATTTTACATTTACTAAGTAAAAAATATATAGTAAAGGTTGAAATGGGGTCAATTCGTCTATCTAAACTTAGCAGGGCCAAGAAAAGTATCTTCACATACACTGACTGCATAAGACAAACACTATTTGATAGCTTAACCCACACATGACGTGCTCATTCACAGGCAACAGATACCGATACATACTGTGTCAAATAGAACATCATTCGCCCTTTCCCTTTCCTAACCTAAACTGCATCCAAAGCAATTCTTATCTACATTTCTTATTCACTGACTAAAAGGCAAACATAAAAAATAAAATTGAAGATTTAATTATAATTGACAAATTCTTTAGCACTACTCTAGCATATACAACACAGTGAAAACATACCAAATTAATCATATTAGCTCTGCTCTGTCCAGATCTGTGGGATGACCCTGAGACTATTTATAAAATGCCTGCTACTTACCTAAAAGAAGGTAGGCAGTTTAGATTAATATAAAGTCAACAAATACTTCAGTGTTCACTGTCCAGGTATGACCGCACCGGCTGTGTTTTCTTAAGAAGAAAATAAAGAGTTGGACTGTGTGTTGTGGTGATGAATGCAACCACAATGGCACTGATTCAATGGGGCCGAGTTAGGCTTCTCTTTGCTAGCAGTGGAAGAGTGAAGAAATGTCACTAGAATAGCTCCTGTTTATTGGGAGCTTACTGGGTCCCAGGCACTGAATTCCTTTAAAACGGAATGACATGGGTACTGGTATAAATCTCCCTTCACTAGATGTGGAAACCAAGCTTTCGGGAAGTTAAAAGCCCTGTGCAAAACCACACTGGGAAAAGAAGGAGTCACCCTCCCCACCCCGCCCCAGCCAGTTGACTCCAAAGCCTTTGGGCTTCACCACTGCCTTGTAATTGTGGAAAACCTGGAGAAGAGCGTTTAAGATGCCCAACATGCTATTGTAGAGAAGGCGGCCATGTAATTTGAGAAAAAGGACTGTTTTCTTCTGAATGAAACAGCTAGAGCAAAGCCTGATATTTAAATGACAACCTTGGACTAGTTTCCTTGTAAATGACCGAATGTCTGTCTGTCACCCACAACAGTGCCTGACGCATAGCAGCGCTGAGGACAGGTGAGCTCCGACACCAGGGGTGACGCTAACAAAACCTGGACAGGATGGCTCACGCGCGCGAGGGTCCCACGGCAGAGCGCAGAAGCTGGGGGCAGGCTGGGCCGCCCAGGGCCCAAGGAGCCCTTCAAGCAGGCTCCTCCGGCTTCCCGGGCCATCATGCTTAGCCCTCGGAATTCAGTGTTGAGAGAGGTAAAGGCCGAATGACGAATGCCTAGAAACCCCCCACTGAACACCAACAAATAGGTCCTTGGGCGCCCCAGCCCCGTGGGTCGCGGGTTCCCAGTATGCAATGCCCGGCACCTGTCGGTGGAGCTCAGCGGGCTGGGATTAGGCCTCCCCGGTTCCCGTGAAGACTTGTTCCCGCAAACACGTGGTGAGGAACGGATACGGAACCATTGGCATCGCAGCAAAAGGAATGCCTTTCCTTCAGCTAACAGCGGAAAGGTTTATTACAGCCGTGGAGGACTGCCGTGGTGGCTCCCCAGGAGTTAGGGCTCGCAAATTCCCCCTCTAACGGGTTACAGGCAGGAGGAGGCTTGCAGCAGGCAGGGCTTCGGTGGACCCGGCCTGGAGCGGAGGAAAGTGCACACAGCACCGCCCAGGCCCCGCCCCTTCAGCGTGGACCCGCCCCCTTCAGCGTGGCCCCGCCCACAGATGCTCCGGGTCCCGCGGCCGCGGACACTGTGAAGGCCGGGGGGCGGAGCTCACCCTTGCCCTCGGGGCACCTCGAGCTCCGCCAATCAGCAAGCGCCCTGTTGGCCGTCCGCAGCTCCCGTGCCCCGCCCCCTCCCACCGCCCTCCGCTTTCCAGAATCCAAGATGGCGGGATCCAGGCAGAGGGGTCTTCAGGCCAAAGCTCGGCCGCTTTTCTGCGCCTTCCTGCTGTCGCTTAGTCATTTCGTCGTGGGAAGCGACCCCGCGTTCGCCGGTGCCCCGGGCACGCACGGGCCGCTGCCACATCGCCGTTTCGAGTACAAGTACAGCTTCAAGGGGCCGCACCTGGTGCAGAGCGACGGGACAGTGCCTTTCTGGGCCCACGCGGGGAGTAAGCCGGGGCGGAGGGCGGGGGGCGGGGGGCCCGGGTCCCATCCTCGCCTGGCGCCTCCTCTTCACCTTCTTTCTGCTGCTCGCCTCATGCGCGGGGGAGGGGACCCTCCCATGCCTCCCCTCCTGCAGGTCGGCTGTGGTCCGCAAGGTTCCCGCCACCTGCCCCCCAGTCTTCCCCTCCATTCTGCCCACCTCTCCTCCGCCTGTCCTCTGATCTCCTCGGTTCTTTCCGTTTGTTCTAAGAGTGTTTTGTTACTTACACTTCCAAGCACTCACTCAAACTCGCTTCTGGGCATCACGTTTCACCCTAACGCCACGTCCCCAGGGGAAACGGCCGGCTTCCCACCCCCAACTCTCCCAACCTGAGACCTGCTCAGGCAGCCCCCGACCTCCTTTTCCGCTCCCGCTCGGCCTTCCCCTGCTTTTTTTTTTTTTTTTTTTTAAACCTGGCATTAGCAATGGTTAATGCTTCAGTTTGTTCCCGATGCCTCCTGATGGTTCCAGAGGTTGTATATGTTGGTTTTCAAGTAATTTTTAAGTTTTTATGTCAGGACATTGTTGTCACCCTGTTGGACGGATACCTTAAATTTGCCACTCTCAGTGACTTGGTGTGGCCTTTGATCTTTCCTCTTGTACATTATGTAACTTAATAGTCACACATCTCTTTATTTAGTAGACGATGAGCTATATTTTCTGATATTGTTTCAGAACTTGAGACTACCATTATATCTACAGCTTTTTAAAAAAATAGTTTTTTTGAAAAACCGAAATAACCTATTCTCCACGTTTTTTATTCACTCTGTGTCTGGCTCTCTTAGTAGGTAAGAGCTTGCCTCCCCAGACATTTACATATGTGAAAGAAACATATGTGCTGATGTGTCTTTGCTAAGGAGTCAGCCATAGCACTTGACATGCAGGTTCTGGCCATCAGAATTACACCTTTATGTGTAATTAGAAGTCATTTATATAAGGTTTCTGTACATCATTTTAGGCTGCCCAATACATGGAACAGAATGTTCCATTTCTAGAAAGTAATTCTTGAATGGGAAGCACACTTCTAGGAAGGGCCATTTCACTAAACTAATGTATAATTAAGAGGTATAAATTTCAATTTGACATAATGACCAAGTCATTAAGTATTTGAAGTAGAGTGTGCAATTAGTTTGTTACTCAGCAGACCTTAATTATGTGCCCACTCATCAAGGGCATATGTTTCTGGGCATTTGTTATGAAAGTAATGTTCTTAATACACAAAGATGATGCCGATGTACCAAACACAGATTTGGAGTTTTTTGTTTTTCTCTTTGGAATGATGATGAATTTGTTCGCCCTTTTCACTCCTGCATCTTTCCATTGCCTGCTTGCTTTTCCCTCTCGTGCTTATGCCACATAATCAGCCAATTAGCAGTGTTAATCAGCTACTCACATTAGTTACCTTGGCTTTCTTTACAGAGCCTATATAATGAACTAAGTTTGTCTGCTACGGAAATGTCAGATAATGTGCCTGGGTGAATTAAAGTTGTATGGCCAGACTGAATTTGAAATAAATTAGTATATTAGCCATGACGCTTCTGCCTACTGACGCTGGGAATCACTGCTGCGGGTATCCTTTGCTTTCATTATCACAGTGACTTTTATAGTCTCACTGTTTTCTTAACTCCATTGATTATTTTTTACCTTTTCATTTTGCCCTGAGATTCGTTATTTAAAACAATTTTGAAAAGAAGAGAAATTTAAAATTTAGTTTAAACATGGCCCTTTACATTCATCCCCAAATTAGGACCAAATTTATGGTGTTTCTTTTTGTTAACTCTAATCTCCTTTTGTACTGTCAGTACACATCCTTGAGTCCATAAGGGCAACAAATGATAACAATTTATAACCCCTTATTGCTCTCGGAGCTCTTTCACCTTCATTCTGATTTAATTCTGCAAGGCAGGTGTTATCTGTTTTATAGATGCAAAAAGGAATGTTCAGAAAGGTTAAGGTTCTTGGAAAAGGTTACATAGCTAGTGTGAATAGAATAGAACTCAAATTTAGGTCTTGATTCTATATCCAGTACTCCTCTCAAGGATACCTGCCCCCATCCCTTAAATGTTTGAAAGTAGTAGTGACAAATAGTGGCTAGTTACTAAAGTTTCTCAAATTTTTGTCAGTTTTTCCTACCTGTAAAGAGACAATACAGTAATTGCGCAGCATGAGTGGCAGAACTGGTTAATATCCTAGAGGGTGTGCTAGAATTGTTCAAATTTAGGCCTGATAGTTGCTTTAATAATTATTTAGTATAGTAATAGGAAGAGCTAACATTTATTGAGATATTTATATGCATTTGTATAGGAACTTACATACCTGATGTTGTTGGAGAATTGGAATAACTTGCCTTTGCTAAACAGCTAGTAAGTGGTGGAGCTGAGACTTGAACCTAGCTTGGAGATGGGAACAACCATTTTGGGGATCTCTTATCTCTGAGAATCTTCTGATGCTGAAGCACTACATATTGACTTATTCAGTTGAGCCTATTCCTAGAAGAATGTATATATGCACAAAATTTTGCACATAGCTTTTGGGGTTTTTATGGAAGTGATTGAACCCAGCCCCTTCATTTTACAGGTGAACCTATGGTGAGCCCAAGAGAATAAGAGAATTATTTGCTTAAAGTCACACAGCTGAACTGAGACTAGGAATAAGTCTCTTGATTCCTAGTAGTATGTTCTTTTCACACTGTTTGAGCTTTCTAAACATTTGTAAACTGATAAAATACATTGCAGTTTTTATAAGTATTTGAAGATAATATAAGAATCAAATATTTGGTTTGCCTTTTAAGCCAAAATTTTTCTCCCTCCTGCCCCTTGCACTTTTAGTGTATGGTTACAGCTTTAATTTTTCTTCTTTCTTTGAAGAGATAGTTCACTATTCAAAAGATAGGGGGAAGGGTGTTAGAAAGCCCTAAAATTTAAACCTTAAAACTGTCAACATGAAATTTTTTCCTAAAAATTACTGTACAGGTTACTGAGTTAAAATTAGATCTCTATAAGTATATGTAACAGTTTGGTGGTGACTCATTGAGTTTTATCTAATTATAACTTAAAGCTTTTTTCCCCTGATTTTTGTTCTAGATGCTATTCCAAGTTCAGATCAAATTCGAATAGCACCATCTTTAAAAAGCCAAAGGGGATCAGTGTGGACAAAGACAAAAGCAGCCTTTGAGAACTGGGAAATTGAGGTGACTTTTCGAGTGACTGGAAGAGGTCGAATTGGAGCTGATGGCCTGGTATGATCATTTCTTTAACTGAGAAAATGTATATAAATGCATATACCACCAGCCTCTGAGTGTTCCCTATTATATATTTACAGGCAGTTTGGTATGCAGAAAATCAAGGCTTGGAGGGTCCTGTGTTTGGATCAGCTGATATGTGGAATGGTGTTGGAATATTCTTCGATTCTTTTGACAATGATGGAAAGGTATATTTGTTGTCAGGACTCTTACCCACTTTAATATGTCTGCTAACAGTTAAGCTGTGAGAGATACAACTTACTTAACACTTTCGTAGGTTTAATAGTAGAGAATTCCCCAAAGTATGAAGATTAGTCTTTATGTAGCTGGGAATTTACACATTTAAAGCTCTGAGTTCCTGATACTTCAACTTGACTTCATACGGAGCCCTAACTGAGAATTTTGTAAGGCCCCCCTCCCTACCACCCTGTATGTGCACAGTAATTTTGATGGATAAGCATGAGCCATTTAGATGTAGACAGTGAAACCAGTAGTGTTTAGAGTCAACCATTATAGTTTGTTTTTATGAAAATACCCATGTGCATTACTGCTACTAGCTCACGTTTATATCTTTTCATGTATTAATCACTTGTTTTGATCAGCCAGTTTCTCTGATCTCTCCTAAAACAATTAAGAACAAAATGTACTTAGGAATTGGGAACATTAACTTGTGCTTGAACAGCCTTAAGATTGATGATCTTTGTCTGAGGTGGTGGTTTTCTCTACTGGGGTCATTATTAGCCGTTTAAGGGAGAACTTTTAATAAATCCTTGAATTCTGAAGCCATGTTAGTTCTCCTGTTTTAGCTTCCACAAGTCCCACACTTGTCCCATAATCACGGTGTGTCTTCAGATACATGTTGAGGTTGATGATTCAAAGATAGGACATGTCACCAGTCTTTATTGAGGTGTTAAGTGACTGTTTTTGAATGATTGTAAGAGTTTACTGAATGTTTTCTAAATTAAGTAGGAATCTCTTCTATTAATTATTTTAATTTTTTTAGGTTCTACAATATTAGAAATATAAGACACTTTATAGCACATCCTGAATGATATAGAATTATTTGGTCTAAGGACTTTAAAACAAATATATTCTCTTTATTTTTAGAAAAATAATCCTGCTATAGTAATTATAGGCAACAATGGACAAATCCATTATGACCATCAAAAGTAAGTGTGTGTTTTTTACATTAACCTTGATTTCAGCTTCTTTCTGGAAACCTTGTAAAATATATTGTTTCAAATCTGAACATTTTCCAGGTGAAATAAGATTATTTTTCTTGAGATTTATTTTATAATTTCATGGAAAGATCTTATTTTAACTTGGTTCTGTTTTAAAGTTCTTTCTATGGACCACCTCAGATTTTAAATATAAAAATTTGTTGTTTTATTTCATCTAAAATTATATACTTTTTTTTTAAACTTACTGATTTTTATAGAGAGAGGGGAAGGGGGAGAGAGAGAGAGAGAAACATCGATTTATTTTTCCACTAATTTATGCATTCATTGGTTGATTCTTGTATGTGTCCTGACTGGGGATTGAACCCACAACCATGGCTTATTGGGACGATGCTCCAAGCCAACTAAGTTACTTGGCCAGGGCTGTATAGTACTTTTAAAAGTTAATAAAATGTTCCTGACTCTTGGCGATGCCACTAGTCATGTTTTTTTATCTTATTTAAAAGGGCTCTTTCAAAAATAAAGTTCAGAGTCTTGACTAAACTAATGACTAAGAAATGTATGCCATCTTCTTCCACCTTACAATTGCTATGTTTAAAGATTCTTGGTGGGCTACAAAGCTTCTAAATGTTCAGTATATTTGTAATATGTAGGAATTAGGTATCTACATTTTTTTATTTTTCCATGTTTGTTGTGGGAGAAATTACCTTCTAGCCAGTCAATGAATGGTAAGAAAAATTTATTCATCCCCATTCCAGTTTTCTGTTTCCTACCTTAGTGAATTTGTTTACTCTGGTAGTTACCTGTGTAGCTATTTAAAATAAAGGTGCCAGGCCTTGTGATTCTGATTCTATTCGAGGATGAAGGACTTAGGCCCCAGTCTCACATAGAAGAATAGAGAAGCTTTGCCCTCGCCATCAGCACCTGCTAGCAGTGGCTCCTCATGTTATCCAGAGACTTTGTCTTAACTTGATACTATTTTAATCTTTCTAGGCATGAATCATTTTAAATAGTGATCTTTTTCTTTAATAGTGAGAAGTTTAAGTTTCTTATTTGTTTTCCTTTTCCTCATACTGTAGTGATGGTGCTAATCAAGCTTTAGCAAGTTGCCAGAGGGACTTTCGTAATAAACCCTATCCTGTCCGGGCAAAGATTATATATTACCAGAAAACATTGACAGTAAGTACCATGTTTTTTGTGATAATCAAATGAAGAGTATTCTCATATGAGTTTTCATTTTGAATCTTTGCTAGAAATTAAATGCATTTACATTGGGATATTGTTCATGTACTCATCAATGTTAATATGAGAAAACAAGTGGTTGCAAAGCTTGATGTAAGTGGTCGTGTATTATATAACCTGGCCACTAGGTTTGCATTTAGTCAGTAAATATTTAAACATCCTACTATGTAGCACACATTATGTGCATATCCAGGCATTCAGGATACAAAGATGATTAAGACAAAGGTCCTTTTCTCCAAAGAGTTTGTAGCCCAATGCAGGAGACACTTGTGTAGTAGCATTACCATGGTATGTAATAAATGCTACAACACAGATACCATTAAAGAGTGTAGCTTGGAGGAGAAGTAGGAATCTCCTAGGTGAGGTGTGTATTATAGGCAGAGAAGACAAGGCATAGGGACTATTGAAAAATTGGGGAAAGACAAAGTTTGCTGTGGCTGGAGGACAGGAAATTGTAAAAGTGAGGTAAAAGGCTGACAGTAACAAGTTTTTCAGGTCTTGTGTAGTTTGTCTCATAAGAAACTGTTTAAAGAGTTTTAAGAAGGAAAGTAAAATGATCAGATTTGCAATTTAGGAAGAAGACTTAAGCAGCAGTGTTCTTATAATGGTATTTGTGAAAGGAGCAAAAGATACGATCATTTAGACTCCTTGACTCATAATGGGCCATGCCCTGTGCTTGATGCTTTACATGCAGTTTCTCATTTATTCTATCAGCCCTATGGGGTGGGCATCCCCAGTTACATGGGGAAATTGAATATGGGAGGTTTAAGTAACTTGGACAATGTCATACCAAATAAGTAGCAGAACTGATTTGAACCCAACAGCATCTTAACTCTTAAGACTGTACTTGTGGTCTGCATTAAGAAGAGTGATTGGGAGGTAGAGACTACAGGACTTAGTACTAGTTTGCTTCAGGGTGGAAGGGTGGATGCAGTTGTGGAGTCAGGTAGTTCCTGAATTTCTGGCCGGTTGTACAACTAAGTGGTACCATTAACTAGCCAAAAGCGGCCGTTTGTTTCTACTTGATGGGGGAGTGGGGAGGCTGGAACTGAAAGGTATTGAGGAGGCTAGACCACTGCTGGACTGGGGTCATGAGAAGAGTAGTCATGTGTCGGGTGGATTCCTGTGCTTAGAATTCCAAGATTCTTTTACAACATTTAGGGTCATTACTTCAAAAATACATTCTGCAGAGTAGAAACAGTGTCTTTTCAGTGTTTTCATTTTCCACATTTTTTGTCAATATGACTTCTGACACTTTTGCTGTCTCTCTGCTAACTTAATGACAGTCCAATTACCTTCCTAATTTTTTAAAAAAACACACATATCTTTATTGATTTCAGAGAGAGGAAAGGAGGGGGAGAGAGAGAGATAGAAACATCAATGATGAGAGAGTCATTGATCGGCTGCCTAGCCCACAACCCGGGCATGTGCCCTGACCTGGGAATCAAATCCCGATCGCCTGAATCCTAGGTCGATGCTCAGCCACTGAGCCATGCCCGGCCCTAAGAATTCTTAAGAAAAGCGAACCATATTCTATTTTAGAAAGATTTTCGTGGAAAGTTATTGTATATTTTTTTCATTAAGCTTTGGCACATAGCAGGGTAAAAACCATTTTATTAAGTGAAATATCTTGTATAATGTACCAAAAATAAGCGAGGTTATTTAGCGGACAAGGAATTATCTTTTATGATAATGAGAGAAAGCCGATAGCTTTCTGACAATTGGTTATTAGACCACATATAGATCAGCTCACATTAGTCATAAATTGACTACTTGGAATTCCTTTTACAATGTCTGTTGTAAAAGCTGTAGCTACTGTACATCTCTCTAGGTAATGATCAATAATGGCTTCACACCGGATAAAAATGATTATGAATTTTGTGCCAAAGTGGAAAATATGGTCATCCCTGCACAAGGGCATTTTGGAATATCTGCTGCTACTGGAGGCCTTGCAGGTAAATCTTGCTATCCTTTAACATTGAAAGTTTGTGAATTGAGTTTTGTTGGGAATAGTGTATTTTGAAGGTGTATAGACTTGTTTACTTTTAACCTTTAAGACTAGCTGTGAGCTTCCCATAGCCTGCAGGGTCGATCTTTTGGTCTCTTGGGATTGCTAATTCTCTACTTATATTCTGCAGGGATACAGATGGCTGGGGCTACATACACTAATGTAAGTTAGAGCATCAGCTTAGGTGCCATTTCAATGTGCAGGAGACATTTAAAGTCAGGGCTGTAAAGGTTAATTGTCAAATGTTTTAGGGTCCTGAGAGGTGTCACGACACATTTACGTGAATTTGGTATCTCAGAAAATATTATCGAGGACTAAATGTTAACAAGATATATTTACCATTTTTTCCCACATGTGGTGAAAAGTGAACTTATCATTTGACATTAATACCGTCTTGTGTTTATGTGATACATTACATAATATTTTTATTATTTTCAAATATATGAATTGTTCCTTAACAACAAAACAGGGAGAGAAAGAGGACAGATTTTTATCTGATCTTACATGAGTTTGCCAAATGTTGGATTAAAGAACTTTCTAAAATCACATGGCCAATAATGGTCAGACCCAGGCAGGACTTGGTGTGGATTTCTCCTGAGTCCAGGGCTCTCTTGCATTGCATGACTGCTCCTAAAGTTACCTAACCTACACTGTAGTATTATAATTTTCTCTTTAATCTGGCTGCACATCTAGATCTCCATAATAGCGGGAGAAAGCTTAGAGATTGCCACAGTTGAAATTAATTGCTCTTGCTTTGTGGATGTAACCAGCCAGGATTGGTGTTTCAGTTTGATGTAATGAGGTTTGATCTTCTAGGTCCCTATTTTCAGCTTAAACAGTGTAAAATTAATTTTATTTTTTATTTGATTTTAGATAAAACAAAATTATTAATACCTGCTGTGTGAGAGAAACAAATATGAATGCTGTATAGGTAGAGTAATCATATTATCTAAATTGGGACACTTTGAGAGTAAAAGGAGATGCTTTTAGTAATACCAGGACAATGTGGATAAATCAGGACACTCCCTGTAAGCCAGAGACAGAGCAGTGTCGGGTTTATAGCCAGAAAGTAAGGCAGGAAGTGGTAAGTGCCATAAGACAGGTAGGTAGAGACAGATAGGTACAGGAAATACGTGGACAGGATTTTGTCTCATTTGGCTGGGACATAGTCCATGAAGATTTGTGGGAAAATATGGGGGGATCTTGGTGCAAGGGTTAGGAGTTTGGGCTTGATTTGACCCTTCGTTTGTTCATTCCCTCATCAGACATTTATTAGACATCTGTTTTATTTTAAACACTGCTAAATGTTCTGGTTTAGGATTTAAGAGAGTGAATTTCGCTTTTCCAATGTAAATCTTTCCGATGAATTTTTGTCTAAGCTCACAGAGCACCATTGCATTTACCAAAGTGGAGCTAGTTTTTATTTCCCCTATGATTATTAATTTTTAAAGCAATAGGTATCTGTAGATTCATAACTATAAAAATAACCTATTATGGAACTTTTCCCAATTTTTTTTTTTTAAATTTATAGATGATCATGATGTCCTTTCTTTCCTGACTTTCCAATTGACTGAGCCTGGGAAAGAGCCAGTAAGTATAAACAGTTTTTCAAAAGGTTTATTTTCAGATTAGTAGTATTGCCTCATAGCTGAAAACCTGGGGCACTGAGTTAGGTTTGGCTCTTGTTTCTGCCAGTTCTACCATATGACCTTGTATGAGTTACTTAGCATTTTTTTGCTGGGAAACTGAGGTGTTTGTATTGGTATCACAAGACGTCTATAAGTGTTAAATAATACAGTGCACTTCCAGCCCTGGCGAATGTGGTTAAGTGGGTAGAGTGTTGTCCTGTGCACCCAAGGGTCAAGGGTTCGATTCCCTGTCAAGAGCAGGTACCTGGGTTTCAGGTTCACTACCTGCAGGAGGCAACTAGTCAATGTGACTCTCTCACATCAATGTTCCCTCCCTTCTACTCTGAAAAGCAATGGAAAAAATATCCTCAGGTGAGGATTAACCAAAAAAAAAATACTGCACTTCCAGCAAGCACTAGATGAATGGGAATGGCTAGTAGTATTTGTTGGAATTAGTAGTAGCAAAAGTAAATCAGTTATGATTTAAATATGAACATTTTTATGTTAACCTTTTAACTAGTAGTGGAGTAGTTAAAATGAGAAAAAGGACATATATTGAGGTTTATTATTTTCTATTTTTTTCTTTTTTTAATGATCTATTCTTAAACTCCAAAAAAGCCTACACCAGATAAAGAAATTTCAGAAACAGAAAAAGAAAAATATCAGGAGGAATTTGAGCACTTTCAACAAGAATTGGATAAAAAAAAAGAAGAATTTCAGAAGGACCACCCTGACCTTCAAGGGCAACCAGGTGAGTTGTAGCGAAGCTGTCCTCAGGACTGCAGCATTCATGGTGACCCGTGTGTTTCCCCACACACTTTCTTTCTGCTCATCCTTTTATCTGGCACATGCCAGGTCATCTCTGGAAACAGTCTGTGAGCAAATCTTCAGTCTAAACGGCTTGGAGATGGATGCTTTCACCAGTCAGAGTGATATAGTGAAGTGTGCAGTAAGGACTCCCATGATGCCCTGGATGAGCAGTGACCCACTGCAGTGTAAGCCCCATGAGAACAGGGACTTTGTTGTGTTTACTGCTGTGTTCCCTAAACCTGAGGAAAAACCATGCTGACCTAGTAGTTGAAACTCGGTAAATATATGTTGAATGAAATTGTCCAAGGTTGATTTCTTTCTTTACTGTTGCACACAATTACATTATTTATATAGCAAAAATACTTGAAAACTGTCAAAACTATTCCCAATAATGTGAAATGAGAGTAATGTGAAATGATTATCTGGCTTTTCTCCCCTTACTATTCAACAGAATTCTGGACTTTAAAGGTTGAAAGTTTTAAAATACATGTCTAAGCCCCTGTAATTAAGAACCTAAATGTGCTACATGTCAAAAAATAAAACACATTAGGGACAAATAGACTGACTTTATTTTATTTGCTAACTTTTGTTATCTGGGTTGTTCCATCAGCACAGTTGAACTGTTTATTAGTACGTGATTCCTAAGTGATCAACAGTATGATTCATACTAAGCTAAAAATGAAAGATGGATTTTACTCTTTTCTTAGATTTGTTTCAGATATCACATGTGATTTGTGCATATATCTTGAAGCTTTTTATAGTGTTTGAATGAAATTAGCTATTTTCAGTATGGTCAGGTATGAAAGGACACTCAGGCCCTCGTCATTCCATTTCTTAGTCTTTCATGCAAGTCAAATGCACAGATTTTAAGAGTATAGTTTGATGAACTTTGACAGACATGAATACCCATTTACCATCAACCAGATCAGTACGCAGAATATTTTTAACACCCCAGAAAGTTTCCTCGTGCCTCTTTCAATATCAGCGCCCCTGCATAGATGTAACTATTCTGATTCCTATTAATATAGATTAGTTTTGCCCAATCACATAAAGAGAATCACACAGTATATTTTACAGAGAAAATTATTTTTAGGTGAAAAACTTCAGACTGAATTTATAGTAAATGTTCAACCACCAAACATGACAAAAACAAATAGTAATTTAATCATAATTGAGTTCATTATCTACATGTTCACTGTTGAGATTATACTACTGTGTTGGTGATGTTCTAATTTTAGTATATATTGGTACCTTTGTCACTTATGGTATTTTGAAAACTACATGTGCATAGGTGATTCTAATAATTTTAATCTGTGATTTCCACTTCAGCAGATGAAATATTTGAGAGTGTAGGAGATCGTGAGCTGAGACAAATCTTTGAAGGACAGAATCGTATTCATCTTGAAATCAAGCAGCTGAACCGACAGTTAGATATGATTCTTGATGAACAGAGAAAATACGTCTCTTCATTGACGGAGGAGATCTCTAAAAGAGGAGCAGGAATCCCAGGGCAACATGGACAGGTGAGCTTTTGAAATACGCAGATATGCCCAAGTTAGTTGACCTGATGGAGAAGAGAGGTAGAAAAGAAAGGCTACTGCGCTGGGTGTTCCTGTAGAATGTGGATTATTGAGCTGGCTGCCCGTCTTTTGTTCTTCCTCTAGATCTCTCAACAAGAACTGGATACTGTTGTGAACGCTCAGCATGAGATTCTGAGACATGTAAATGAAGTGAAGTAAGTATACAACAGTAATGTCTGAGTGTTACATGCTTGTTTCATCCTAAATTTGTGACTTCTCTAGGTATACCAGCACATTATTGTTATAGTGGTTGATTTCTAGTTTCATGGCATTGTGAAGCACATTATTTAAGATTCCTGCATGAGTGTAAGAATCACATTCTAGATTGATTTCATAAATAGGGGAATGTAAGATACAGGAACTTTTGACATTTAGAAACTACAAACGTCTAATTTTTTAATTGTTCTAAGCTAGAAAAGAAGGAAATGCTGTAGCATCTTTAAAAAAATAGGTTTGTCACAGTTACTTGACAGGTAGAACTAGTCATATATTTCTGAAATATAAAAAGAATATGAGTAATATATAACAATTCTTTGAAAAATACTAGGGCAGTAAGCATGCATAGCATTGTAGGACTGTAGTACAAGCATACCTGATACAAGAATTCATGATGGAAGAAAAAAATTTTGAAGGAAATATGCTATGTGTGACGACCTCTTTTTCATTCCATCTTGTACTCTAAGAGGGACTGGACAAAGAGTTGGAGCAGAGAGGAGATATTGTGTCCTTGGAACTTTGATAAGTTTCTAAAAAGGATCCACGTGTGCAGATGATTAACAGCTTTCAATGCCTGGAGCAGAGAAACAGCCAAAATGTCATGTTTCATAAGCTAATACTTTAGAGCACTGCACCAACCAGTACAACCCTTGAGAAACAGGAATGTCATATGAGTTCTTTGGGACTGGTAAAACTAAACAGGATTAGGTTAATTAAAAGGTGAAACTATCAAACACCTAGACATTAAAGGCAACCCAACTTTAACAGCAAATTTGTATTTCTTTCAGTTGTACTGTTTGGCATTTTAAAAAATCTTCAAGTTGTAAACTCATTAAAATATTTATGATGCTAAATGAATAGTTAAGTACTTTTAGAAATAGACTAGTTCATGTAACATATTTTTAATCTTTATTTTGATCTAATTTTAGACTTCAGAAGTTTCAAAAGAATATAATTTCCATATATCCCCCACCCATCTTTCCCTAATATAACATCTTACATAGACAGTATAATTGTTAGAACTAAGAAATTAACATTGGTACAGTACTATTAACTAACAATCTTACTCGCATTTCAGCAGTTTTCCACTAATGCCTTTTTTCTCTTCTAAGATCCAATCCAGGATCTCACAAGGCATTTAGTTATTTCTGTTTAGACTTCTGCAGTCTGAAATAATTCATCACTGACTTTCATGACTATGCAGATTCCAAGAGCATGGATCAGTCATTTGGTTTATTGTCCCTCAGTTTGGATTTGTTGGTATTTGCTCATGATTGAATAGAGGTTCTACATTTTTCACAATGATACAACAGTGTATCATGTTTATGATGTCCATATGTCTTATTACTGGTGATGTTGGCTGTGATCACTTACTTATGATAGTTCCTTCCCAGTTTCTCTACTTTAAAGTTACTGTCTTTCCCTTGTTTAAATATTTTAGGAAATACTCTGTTTCACTTTAAACTTTTGCTCACATTTTAGCATCATTGATGTCTTGCCTGAAACAAGAATGTGATATTTACCAAATGCTGATTTTTCTATTTCCATCATTTCTTCTACATTTATTTATTGAAATTTTGTATGAACCAGATATTTCTTCTCCCCCATTTATTTATTTAATCAATTATTTATATCAGTATGGACTCATGAATATTTATCCTAAGGGTTATAATTTAGTACTATCATTATTTATTTTGTTCAAATTGTCCCAGCTCTGGCCATTAGAAACGTCTCCAGGTTGGCTTTTGTGTTCTTTTGACACACCCCCATCATTTTTTATGCATCTCTTTACTTTCTGATGCCACACTGTGTTTCAGGTGCATCTTGTATTTTCTCTGCTCCAGCTCTAGAATCAGCCACTTCTCCAGTGAGTCCTGATTCCTTTTATTGGAGAACGGTATTTAGAAACCAAGATCTGAGCACTAGGTGTGCTCATTACTACTGGGATGCCATTGATTCTAGGCCCTCTTAGTGGACAGAGCTACAGAATGGATGAATGTATACTAACCCACACATGTACACATATGTCTATTTTTGTATCCATCACAACATTTGTATTAAAAAACCATGGGATTATGTGGATACTTAGGATTCTAGTTGGACTGGACTGGACTAGACTGAACAGTACAGGGTTCATTTTGGCCTTTCTCCTTCTCCTGTTTGAAAATTCTTTCTCCAACAGGGAGAAACCTGGTTCTTAGTATCTATAAGGTATTTTCTTATTGGTTTAATTTTAGCATGTACATAAAGTGGTTTCAAATTGTTAACACATATCCCTGTGAGAAACACATTTACTGACAGATTTATGTCAAGTTCTTTCGCCTGCAGTCCAGACATGGTTTTCCAGGTAGTTTAATTCTCTTTTTCCCCACTCTCTTCAGTATGTTTATGATATTTATTTATAATACAGTTAGGTTTTTTGTTAGTGGTTGTATTCCTCCTATATCCGGTTGATTTTAACTGTTTATGTTTTGGGTATATGAAGGATAGGTGAATACTATGGGTTCTAAGAGCTAGTGTGTGTGTGTGTGTACATATATTTTTTTTTCCATTGATGTTTCACTCCCTTTTCATCACTGCTGTCCCTTTCCCATTCTTTCCTTCTTTTCAGCCTTTTTCACCCACCCCTGTTAGTGACTCATCCCATTAATTTCTAGTTTGTTCTTCCTGTACTTCAGCACATATGTATTTTCTCAGACTTTCTTCTTTCTTATGTGGATGGTAGCCTGCTCTAGATACTCTTGTGCTTTGCTTGTCTTACTCAACAGTAATGCTAAGAACATCTTAAGATTCAATTAGTGATTAGTAATTCCTAGCCATCCATTTGTATTATCCTTGGAAGCACTTAATCAGGGTTGTTAGCAGTCCTTGTAAACTCCCACTTACCGAGACCAAATGTCATATATACAATAAGTTAGTATAAAAACTGAACTCAGATTTCTTAATTTGTCCTCTAGAGCTGTTTCTTCAGGATTAAGTTTCAGAAAAAAATGTAAAGAGATATAATATATGCCTTTTATGGTTAGGGTGGTTTGTGTCTTTATGGATTTTCATATTCTTGGGGAATTGTAGAATTACTTTTTTAGCAGAAGCATGGAGTTCGATCCCCTTTGGTTTACAAAAAGAAAGAAAGGCCCTGGATGATACAAGATCACAATATGAAAACAGAGTCAGAATTAGTTCTCATTATCTCTTCACTTTCAAGTGCTATTTCTAGGATATCATAAAGCCTTACAGAAATTTTCAAACGTAAAAAGTGTTGCGAACAAGAGCCCTCCCTCATAACCCTGTCATCCACGTTCAGCAGTAACTGATAGATACCCCAGTGTCAGCCTGAGCCGTTCATGATAAAATGCCTCTTCGACCACTCTTAAGTTTTAGTAGCCAGTGATGGCCATCGCCTGAATCTATCATTTCATCAGAGGTTAAAGAGGGGTGACTCTCACATCCTAAAATTTCCTCTCCATTTAAAAATTAGAATTTTCCCCATCACTCGTTATCCTGAGCCAATTCGGAAAAGGCAGAATAAACACTTGATTCTTTCTCCTTACCATTTTTCAGAATAGTAAGCCAGGGCCCTGGCAATCTCCAAGGTTAAATGAGAGGTAGCAAGGGGATGTTTTTCCTTCAACTCATGGGTTTTAAGGTCTTGCTGTTTCGAGCCACTAGTCTTTATAATTAATGTTCAAATTGTCTCATCTTTGGCCACTAGCGCCCCCAGTCAAGTTAGCGTCAGCATCCTATCAACACAACCAGGTAATCTTCAGTAGCTTCCTTCTTTTCCAGCATAAGTCTTTCCAGGTTTCTCTTGTACATTTCTGTCCCACACCCGGCAAAGCCATTTTTCTTTGGAGCCCTGGTGTTTCAGTGGGAAATGTTGTTTATAGGCAGTCAAGTGCTCATTGCTTCTGGATTGTCATTGCTTCTAGGCCTTTTCAGTGGACAGAGTTACAAATATTTTTTGAACTTTGCCATTTGTATGTGGTAGTTTGTGTCATTTGTTAATTGGTTATATATTTTAACTGTTGAATTCAAAGTATTAAATGCTCTTTTTGGTGAGTAGACAGCATTTAGCATTTCATGTTTACTTACCTTATTTATCATATACCTAATGCGTTCTAGGTACTGTACTAGGCATTTTTGTTTTGTTAACCCTCACCTGAGGATATTTTTCCATTGATTTTTGATAGAGTGGAAAAGAGGGAAGGGGAGGGGAGGGGGAGAGGGGAAGAGAGAGAGAGAGAGAGAAACATCAATTTATTGCCTCCCACATGTGCTCCAACTGGGATAAGGGATCAAGCCTGCAACCCGGTACAGGCCCTTGACCAGGAATTAAATCCAAGACCCTTCAGTGTGCAGTGTGCAGCCCAACGCTGTAACCTCGGAGCCACACCAGCCAGGGCTGGCCTATGCATTGTCACATGACTATTTTTACATATTCTCCGGGGTTGCCCTTAGTTATCCTCTTCTCTGCCTTTGGCCTGTCCCTGTAATAATACTTAAGCTGCTTAGCATCCTTCTTCCTTCTTGATCATAGCTTACTCATACAAGATACCACTCTCCTCAAGCCCCGTGACCCAGCCCACCACTGCACCTCTCAGTGGTCGTCTTGATCTTATATCTAAATAGTGGAATCACATTTTACATGGAGATTATATTCTGAAGTCAATATGTGTAAAGTGAAATGTATAAAATCAAAATTACCCTTCAGAAAGATGACACATTAAAGACTGACATACCACTGCTCAGTATGCTAACCAACCAATTTTTCCTTCATATTTGAAACAGAGAGATGCCTCTTTAGCTGAGTTCTAGCCAAGGCAGTAGGTTTGTATATTGGGGCTATCTGAGAGAACTGTAAGGGGAAATAGAATTACGTCCAACTTAGGGATCCCAAGACTATCCCTAGTTCTGTGATTTGCTAGAAGTACACAGAACTCAGAAAATCTGCTATTCTCACAGTTATGTTTTATTATAACAAAAGGATAGAATAAAATCAGCCAAGGAAAAAGGTAAGTAGGGTGGAATTGGAGAAACCAGGCTCAAGCTTTCAGTTGCCCCCATCCCCAGTGGAGTCCATGCACAGTACTTATTCCTCTCAGGAGTGACATGTGACGTGTTTCGTGTTGCCAACCAAGGAAGCTCGCCAAGCCCTGGCCTCCTGGATTTGTATTAGGTGCCAGTCACATAGTCATGAAGCACCCATGTGACTTAACTACTCAGTCTGCAGTCCCCCTAGGGGTCAAACTGATACAGCATCTAAGGCCCCAGGCAAACAAAAACATAAATCATGTTGTTAGCATTAAACTATCTGGTGGGGTCCAAGTTCCCAGGCAGACAAGAACACTCTTAAATCAAGCAGGATATCCCAGAGGCTTAGAGGTTACCTCCTGGGGTCAATAGCCAGTCCTGAAAACCCTTGGAATGTACAGGGTTTGGGCAGCCCAGGCCTGAAGGGTTAATTCTTTACTGCATAGCATTTAAACACCCTAGAAAGATTTAAGTTCATTAAAATTGTCATCCATTATGTTATGTAGTACCCATTTATAATACTGGTTTTAACACAAGTTATTTAGTGTTATTCTCTATATGGTTAGATGACTTTTAATAAAAGATAAAGGTATAATGTTAAGTTATAGTTTCATAAGTTATTTTCCAGTTGTTGAAGACAATTCAGTTTTTAAAAATATTGATATTCTTTATCTGTTTTTTATGATCTGATATATTGAGCTTAGAAGTATATCTAACCATTTGAAATCTGTGACAGAAAAAAGTAATCTTTCTAGTGATTCCATTGTCTAAAGGGATTTTCTGTTGAAGGAATTCTATGAGTGAAACCATCAGGCTGGTCAGCGGCATCCAGCATCCTGGGTCTGCAGGGGGCGTTTACGAGACAACCCAGCACTTCAACGACATCAAAGAGCATCTTCACATAGTGAAGCGGGACATAGAGAGCCTCGTGCTGCGCAACGCGGTGAGCTCTCTTCCTTCAGCCTCAGGACCAGCCTTTTCTAGGAAAGGAAGGACACATATTCTACTAATTCTACTGAAACTGTTTTAACTATTTAGTGAGTGCTGAATGCTCTTTTATAATACAGGGGTGGGCAAAAATAGGTTTACTGTTGTGAGTACATGAAACAGAGTTTATTCTGGTATTTATCAATTATTGTATTTATTATTATTAACCTACTTTTTCCCACCCCTCTATTCAGGTAGAATTGTTCTGTATGCTATAAGTTCTCTGTCATGCTTCCATAGCTTACTGAAGAGAACTATTATTTTTTTAATTAATTGCTGTTCCAATTAGTGGAACTGTCATAATCTCGGACTTTTTTCCCCTAGATTCTTTTCTGTAAGTTTTCTTTAAAAAAACAAAACAAGGTTCTTGTTTTCAGTAATAACCTTTCAACAACTTTAAAAGGTAAATGTTTCTCTTGGCAAACTCTTGTGTTAGACTGACAAACCATGCTGGGTAACCCACATTTCTCTCTCTGACATTAAGGAAGCACAGATCTAAATCTGATAGCAGCTTTCTCTAAGCAAGATTCTTTTTTTTTTTAGCTACTTTTCCTGTCTTGTTTCGTTTTTAAAACTTTGTTTTTTTCTGTTTTACTTTATCAGGTATTTTTAATAATGTAAGCCCCATCTACATTATTGGAGATTGGCAATAAATATTAAAAATAGGTAACATTTTTTGAAATTAAACATGTATATAAGATAATATTAGAAGACAGACCTCTGAAACTTTAAGTTTTTTCTTAATTATTTGCTTTAAAAATCCTTATAAAAGTCACAAATGCTGGTAGCATTTGCCTCCTCCCCTTCCAATTTTCCAAATGTGGCTTATTAGTTTTCTTATTGACCACTAACCCTCATCGTAAGCATTATTATCTTATTCTGTTTGAGGTTATTTTTCCCCCACTTGAGCCTTTGTTGAAATGACCAAGTTGATGCTGTGGGTATTATATATACATACTGAAGAACTTTGTCCCATAGATGTAAGCATATTGAAAACAAATACTCTTAGAAACCATTCTGTCTGCATACCTTGAGGAAATCTTTGTCCCTGATATTTAATTATCTCCTTATAATACTCATGGAAATGGGAAAGGAAACATTTTTATTTTATTTTTTAAGTTGATTTTAGAAAGAGAGGAAGGGGTGGAGGAGAAACACTGATCTGTTGTTGAACTTATTTATGCATTCATTGGCTGCTGCTTGTATGTGCCTTGACGGGATGGAACCTGCAACCTTGGTGTATGGGGACGATGCTCTAACCGGATGAGCTACCCGGCCAGGGCAGAAACATTTTTCAAAATACTAATTAGTAATGTTGAATGCTACAAGAGCAGCAATCAAGCCATTAGATTTGTCAGCAGTTCGTTGGGAGCATAGCCATGTGATTGTCTGAACCAGAGCACTTCTGAGAGTGATGCTGAATGCTTTCAAGTGTTCTGGTTCAGACAATTACATGGCTACCCTGGTGAAGGTGATACCATTAAGAATTACTCCAGTGCAGCAAGTTTCCACTGGTAGTACCCGGGGAATTTGTGGTCTGTGACCTTCAGGAACACTAAAATAATTGTCACTTTGATGAAGATAGGAGGCAGTGGGCAGTGAGTTAGTGAATAGACTGAAAGGTGGAAGCTGTCCTGTGTCGGCCACTCTTTCAGAAAGCTTGGTGGTGTAAGTAAGGGGATGGAAGGTATTTATAGGATGAATAAGTGGAAATACTTGAGTTTACACAGGAAGCCATGAGTTTTATAGAGATTTCACATTTCTTTTTCTAAGAGTGTTCTTTGCCTTATAGCCATCAAATGAAAGACCAAAATGCCCAGAACTACCACCATTTCCATCATGTTTATCTACGGTTCACTTCATTCTATTTGTAGTGATACAAACGGTGTTATTCATTGGTTACATCATGTATAGGTAAGTTTCTAAAATTTGACCGAACATTTTTGTGTTTGTTTAATTTGAAATACTCGATAAAGTTATCTGTGTTCATACCAGAACTTTCAATACTTATAAATTAGGCTTATACAAAGCAAATATCATTTCAAGTCTATTTCAGTTCATATGGGCATGTATGTACAAAATGTATGCATATCTTAATGTATTTTATACCTCAAAAGACGTATATTTTAATTTTAAGCAATCCTCTTTCTTTCCAAAGAAAAATATATAGAAATTCTTTGTGGCTTTTTTTTCTCTTTTTTCTTAGGACTCAGCAAGAAGCAGCTGCCAAAAAATTCTTTTGACCACCATTTTCATATGTGTACATCATGTATGTATGTACAAAATGTTGTCTTTTTGAGGGACTGTAAGTATTTAAATTGCTTCATAGGCTAAATTATTAAATTTTGTATAAAAGAACTTTAAACATTGATTTGCGGTAAGAGTAGACCTTAAAGACAACCATGTGTAAATTTGTGCATAGTACATAAAATCTATTTAAATTTCACTGAATTTTTGGCCAGTGGAATATAGCCACTGAACAGAATATTGATAAATAAGAGGGTAAATAATAGAAAATGGGGCAACCCCCAGATATGAAAGTTACCTCTAAGTCTCAGATGTTGGAGATCTCTATTTAAAATAAACACACTTGCCCTCCTGCCCTCCAAATATGAGGTCTGACTAGGAGCTCCTCATCATGATTATTTTGTAACAAAGTCTTTTTTAAGATACCAGAATTTTCTACTCTAAGACCCAACCCTGCAGTCCTGCAATCTAATACTACTCCCTCTGACATCAAAGAATATTTTGTCTGAGAGCATTAGGATCTGGATAATAAGCTTCATAATGTTTTTCGAAGTATTTTTCCCTCTCATTATCAATGATATATTTCACCTTTAATGGAAATTTTAGGGGGAAATTAAGAGCTGCTCTTTGCCTAAAAAAAAATTTAGGTGACCGCATTCCTCTGACAATAGTTTTTATGAGTACTTTACCTGGTGATGTGTTCATTTCATGATCGTTCATATGCTTGAACGTCTCCATTCTACAAGTGTCAGTTCAATATCATGAAAATACTGTTGTGTCTGTAGTTGTAATTTAAGGAACTTCTCCCCTTTTGTGCAGCCTGTAAGTTCAGTTCACATTGCATGTTCGGAGGATATTTTAGTTCACAAAACCCACCACTGTGTTCTGGTTTACATTACTCCATGCAGCCTGGTGTTAGCAACTGCATGCTCATGTAAATCAAGGAGGCTGGATAGGAGCAGGGTTAGGATCTTTGAAGGCAGAATTTGAAAAACAGAGTTAATGCTTCTGATTCCCTTCTTTCAAGTCAGAACTGAGGACATTGTGAAGTACTTGTTAGTAAGCTTCCCCTCGAAATGTCAGACTGGAAGGAGTTGGTGTAGTCTTTGTACAGGGTCCTAGGTATCAGAGAAACAGTCTGTCAATGACATTTTAAAATGCACTTTGTTTTCACAGCTGATGTAGACTTATTTTTGCTGGCTTCAAAACCCCCTTATCGCTTTTAGCTAAAGTGGTTATCTTCCATTTAACATAGAATCTGAAATAATACTCTTTTGTAAAATAGAACTATTTAACTCTTCTAAACCTTCATAAATTTATTTTAAAATGTCATTTACAGATTAGGCTAACTGGTTATAATCTATACAAAGACTATGAAGTAGCACCTAACTTGAACTATATATGCAAACAGTCCTGACGTTGCTTTTTATATTAGCATTTATCCTAGAACACTGAACAAGAATATCCTAATGATTACTGGCTCAACTCCAGTCACTGCAACATAAAAAATGCTTCCCTAGTGTTTTTCCTTATAGTGTTAATATTTTGAATTCATGTTTGAGAGACACCATCATCACAGAACTTACTCTTATTTCATGAAAATTAATACCTTCAGAAGAGTGTTTAAGTTGTAGACTGTGAACTTGGAAATCCTCTTGAGATAAAAGGCTTCCAAATATTCAGTATTATAAATCCATGGTCACGTGTGCCTGAACTTAGAAGAATACCAGTCCATGCAGTGCGCGTTTTCAGGCTGAAATTCTGGAGGAACCATGCTCATCGTTCCTAACAGAATTGAAGACAGCTATTATGAAAGATCATGAGCATGAATCTTTTCTACTTAGTAATTTAATTTGCTAAAAATTACTCAGCCGAGCAGTTTACACTGGTGTTTATCATATTAACTGAAATTTGTTTTATTTTCCTCAAAACGATTGACTTTAAAAGCTCATTGCTGAAGAAAAATGTTTGCTCTGTGGAAAAATCCGTCACTGCCAGGATTCTTTCATTTCTGTACTGTTTTGTATAATTGAACTTGTTAACTTCTCTCACACCAGCAAGTGTTTTACAGGTGCCTTGGATTAAAACAAAATTGATTTTTAAATGTTAGTGTAAGTTGAGCTTATGATGCCACTTTTAAAAAGAAATGCAATTACATAATGGCTGACACCCTTATTTAATGTGCCTATTTGTGTTCTAAATGTTTGGATGTTTTAAGCCGCTGGAAACTTTCTTGTGAAACCACAAATAATAAACAATTTTTTGTTACTTACTGAGGGGATATCAGTGTCTCTCACAGTGTGGTCCATGGGCCTTCCGGGTCCTGAAGTGCTTGTTAAGTGTGCAGATCCTAGGACTCCATTCCAAACCACCTGAACCAAAACTCAGGAGTCAGCTTCCGAATCAGTTTTCAACAGGCACCTCAGGTGATTCTGAGCACACTGTTTGAGAACCACTAAGAAGAGTGGGGAAAAAATAAGTGCTGTTTTGTTGGCTTAAAGCTGAGCTGAGAGCATAATATAACACTTTCATTGTCAGTGGTATTAGCAGTGTGCACTGATTCTTTTATACTTCCAGTTTAATTCATGGTCTTTTTACTGAAACTCGCGGTTTAGTAGCAGCTACCAACTAAACCCAGATTGTTGCCTGTAGCCCTTTGTACTTTGGTTGATGGCTTTTAAACTTACAAAATCATTTTCAGATCATGGTCAAACCATGAAAACTCTCATCTTCACATCTGCCTGCTAAAACTTTTTGCTTTCCTGATTGCGATTTTTGTGACATTTTATCTCAGACAATTGTACTTTTTGATAACTTGGGGAAAACAGAAATTACTTGAATAAGGGATTGCCAGGTCCACTACATTGGAGAGACACAGTGTCTGTGTAGAGAACATGACAGTTGTGAATATTAAGATTTGATATCTTTCCCTGCCCCTGTGCTTTTCGCAGGGAGATCATGAACAAATGATTATATTGGGGAATTTTTTATTTATGCAATCTAATGTGAAATCACCACTTGCAACTTTTTAGATCTGTATGTTGCCTGTTTAATATATTGCTTTTAAAATTTAAAAGAGTTTTCTATCCACTGTTTATTTCAATTGGATAACATTTTGTCAAGTGTTTTTTTCTGATTGTTATTTGATGCTAGCTGGAATTAAATGACATTGACCTTATTCAAATAAAGAAATTATTTTAGTAAATTTGCTTTTTCCTTCATTGGTCTCTGGTAATCAGTAGCTATTTATTTTCCAAATAGGCCCTGATTCGTGATAGTATTTCATAGTATTTCATTTATGATGAGCTGTGCCCTCTGCCCAAGGTGGGGCACCACCTGTGGAATCAACACACGGAAGCATAAAAAGAGGTAGCAGTGGTCATGGATAAATGCTAACTCTACTGGTATGAAAAGCACAAATCAATTAAAACTGTATTTGGTGTTACCTCTTTTAATAACCAACTACTGGTCAAAGTGTAATTCACCCTGAACTCTTAGTCATTAGTAATGGCAGGGAAAAAATCTTCTAATCTTCTTAGCAAGCACCATTTAACCAGGTAATTCTAGTTCTGAGAGTCATGCAGTATAAGAAGGGAAGAGTAGAGCTGTGGGGTGAAGCAAATCGGAGTTTGAATTTTGGCTCTGCCACTCAGTAAAGATGACCTTCAGTCTCCTCAGAATACTTATCTCCACGGTTGGTAGCATTGTAAAAGAGAATCTTTATAAAGTGGTTTCAGAAAATGGTAGACTACGGAAATGGACACCTCTTCTGAGAAATACTGGATAAAAGATTTAAATAAATTAGATGGGTTTGAAAGAAATCAAAGGGAACTTAAGCCAGATTAGCAAGCTTGCTGGAGGTGGTATGGTGCAAACTAGATGCTATGAAGGCCCTAGGCATTATTTGGGGCATTGGGACATGGGCTTGCAGGTGATAGTAAACATCTGGGGTTTATTCAAGTAGGATGGGAAGCCTTTGGAGGGGTAACACCTAGTGGACCCATTTCACAGGTCCTGGGGAAATTATTTTCCCTTTCTGGAGGGATGAATGATTCTGTACACAGCAGCAAGTACAGTTACTGGATGTCCAAGTAGAAAGGCCATTGTAATAAATTGAGGAATAAAAAGTTTAAAGACATACCATTTTGAACGGAATTATCTGTTGGGGAGACTGAGTGATTTGATTTCATAAAACAAAGCAAAACCAGAGAGTCTTCAATTGCACTGGTGTAGCTACCACTTACAGGTCGGTCTCTAATGCTGACACCACCCCCCACACACCCACACACACAAAAGGACCAGACAGGGAGAGGCTGCTTTACAAATGCTTTAGAGTGTAGAATTGACACCATTATCATTAATATTTTCTAATTCCTAATAAAGTAAAATTTTAGAAGTAGATTTTATAATAAGTATAAATAATTTATAATAAAATTAAATGAATTTTTATTGTTTGGGGTTTTTTTGGTCAGACCTACCAAATTCAAGTTGGCTTTGGGGATTTCACTTTCTAACCAAAACTATTATATAGGACAGATCTTCAGCAAATGGCCCTTATCTTTGGGAAATAAAAGTTTTTTAAATAGGTTAGCAAAAGGGAAAGCAGATCTTTAAATATATAAAAAAGCATTTTAGGCAAAAATCCAGATTATGTAGTTCTGTACAATCAAGGATAGTCATCTGCTTCCTGGGATGGCTCCTGTCTACAGATAGAATACTAAGCATACGTTACAAATAGCCCATATCAGCCCACCCCAGTCTCCCCCCCACCCCCAGTTTGGAATGCTGTAATTAGATGCTAATGTAGATTAAAGTCTTAGCCATACTCAGTTCCTCTCTTGACCCAAGGAAAACCATGACTTGAGAACGCTGCCTCACTAACCATTGTCAAAGGCTTTCTCCAAGTACTATACACCACTGAGCTAGAGCACCCAGGAAGTGGGCTTCGTGTAAGAGAAAAAGGTGACCCATTACACAATAATGACATGACTCATGTATGTCCTGACCTTCCGGATGGTGGGAGCACCGAACATGTCCAGAGCATCACTTCCACGCAGAAGTGTAACATTTCAGTGCAGAAGACCAAGGGAACCTGCCAGATATACATTAAGGACCCCGTCCCTTTGGACTTGCCTCCCTTGGTTGTCTACGTACGAGACATGGTAACCACCAAAGCAGGACAGAACCCAAGCAAACCAAAGGCAAATCCCCCCATGGCACTTAGAAGTCCAATGAGACAGAATGATGAATCAAAGGATTATTTTTTGCTTAATGAAGCACTTTGGGTTTTGAGTGTCATTGGACTCAGTTTTCAACAGGATAATTATGCTCAAGAGCTGGAATTTGGAAATTCTACCACAACCATATAATGTCAGTTCTGATGAATTTAACGGAAGCAGAACTCTGGAAGAAGCCCTGCTGTGCTTATAATTTAAAATTCAGAAATGGGTGGGGAAGGAGGGGAGATAATGGGAAGGGTTTTTTCCCCTCTGAAATTAGCTTAGTGTATTAATTCAGAAAGGAGTCGGTCCCATCTGATTGCAGGCCTCAGTAATCTGAACCATCTGCCTCTGCGTAGCAGGCAGCTCGCCCCTAATCCGGCTTCCACCCGCAAACTGCCTCCTCCATCGGGATGCCCTTGAGCAGATGAGGCCCCGCAAAGCCCTTTGCTCTTAAATGTGTGGCTGTCACTGAGGATATTTGGAGATTTTTGTCTTTTTTTCTTCTTCTTCAGGTTTAGTCTGAGTTTTGGTATTCTTTTTCTGGGGCAGAAACAATGGCTTTCTTTGTGAAAACTATGATAAGTAACCAGGTAAAGAATTTAGGATTTGGTGGCGGGTCTGAAGAAAATAAAGAAGAGGGAGGGACCTCGGATCCTGCTGCAGCTCAAGGGATGACCAGGGAGGAATATGAGGAATATCAGAAGCAGATGATCGAGGAGAAGTAAGTACACGCGGCCTCATTCCCTTTAAGAGCAGGACGGAGCTCCTGCGGCCTTACCTTCCTCAGCTCCCCACCCCTGCCCTTGGCTCTCTCCACGCCTCACCTTGTGCCCTCTGCCTCCAGGCGTAGGAAAGCGCTCTGCTGAAGGGAGCAGTGCTGCAGCACCAGCAGTCCATGTCCTACCTGTGTGAGCAGAAATGAAAAATAGTAAGGGAACCTGCATGTCGCCTCTAAAGCAGCTTAGCACTCCCTGACCTGGGCGCGTTTAATAGACCTCAGTTTATTCACATGAAAAACTGTGAGCCTATCTTTGTAGTTTTTCTGAAATTCATCCTCCTAGCAAGTAGAAACCTTTCAATTTGTGAGAATTCAGACGTGGCACCTGGAAGGGGGCCTTAAAGAACATCTAGTGCAGCTTCTTGGTCTCACATGTGCGAAAAAGCCCTAGAAAGCACAGCGTGACTTTGCTTCTCAAAGACTATGAATACATTTGTGGACAGCGTATTGTGAAAATTTTAAAGATACAGAAAAATAGAACAGTATAATGAATACCCATATACATATATTTACACCTATAACACTACGTATATATATATATATATATTCCTCACCCAAGGACATTTTCATTGATTTTTTAGAGAGGGGAAGGGAGAGAGAGAGAGAAACATCAATCTGTTGCCTCCTGGATGCACCCCAACCGGGGCCAGGAATCGAACCTGAAACCTAAGCACGTGCCGTGACCAGAATCGATCCTAGACCTTTCGGTGTGCAGGATGACGCTCCTACCAAAGCTCCTATCACATTGGCCAGGGCATATGACATTCTGACATATTTGCTTATAGATAGAGTAGTTGCATAGACAGATGATAGATAGAACCACTTTTAAAGTAAATTACAGGCATCATCATCCTTCACCCCTGAATATTTCAGCCATATACCTCCAAAAGATAAAGACATTGTCCTGGCTATATAAAACGTAATAAAAACAAAATATTTGTAATACATTAGTTGGGTATTATGGAATGTGAATATAAACAATTTGTCACTGCTAAAGACTGATCTTTAAACACGTGCAACCTATATGTAATGTTTTAAGTTCAAGGTAGAATTACTTTAAGAGTCTTTTAGCAATCAACTAAGAATCAAAACATCGATCTTGAGGTTAAATGTTTATCATATGCTACAGAAGAAAAATACTTTTGCCACCATGGCTATTTTGCTAACGATCAATTATATAACAGTTGCCTAAGTCCTATTGCTAAGATGATTATAAGTGAAAAGGTTAATTACCTGGAGGAAACTAAGAAAGTTCAAAGGCCTACATCTCATGGAAACCTTGTCTATTGTATTTTTTCTGAAAGAAATCATGGCTTAGAAACTACCTAGAATGGTATTATGCTTGGCTTTTCAGTAAATGAAGGTCAGCTTAAAAAAGTAAATACAACTGAAAAAATGATGTTGGTGCTAGGATTATCCTTGGGCAAAAAAAAACAAAGCAGCATTCCTTGAATTTTGGCTAGTTTTGCCCTTGCCATGTAACAAAACAAGTACAATGAACAATAGCACCAAATGTTCTCAGCTCAAGTGGGCTTATAAAAGGAAAATGGTCAGAAATTTAGACTATACACCTGATTCTGTAAAATATTTAATGTCTAAGCAATAAATCTGTTCGCAGATATGTATCTGTTTGATTAACTAATGTCCTGGTTTTCCTTAATTTTATATCTGGCAGATCAAAGACCAAAATACCCAAATGGTATGGCCAATCAGTGGGTTGGGTTATTTGCCAGCTACTCGTGTGTGTGTGTGTGTGTGTGTGTGTGTGTGTGTGTGTGTGTGTGAATATTATAAATTTATGTAGTCATCTAATGTAAGAAATAATAGCGAGGCAATGGGGCCAGCCTGCTTCCCCATGGCAAGAGACATCACTTCTAGTACATTGTTGAGTTTTCAAGAGCTTCATCACCAAGAATACAACATAAAGAGATGGGCATGAAAATAGTTCATCACAAGTTACATAGAGAGAGAGCTATAGACACCATAGGTCATATATCATTAAAATGAATACTAGCAGATGGAAGCCTTCTAAACCTACCCTCATCATTTTAGAGAAGTCTTGGGGTTGACTCCACTAATTGTAAACTAAAATCTACTAAACAATGCACTCTACTGCACATTTTTATTTTACTTCCATGTTCAGCTTTTTTTCCACTACTGATAACATTAATACTGAAAGAGGTTTATACCTAAACAGAACATTTGGAAAAGTCTAAATAAAACAATCTGTTTATCTCTCCATGTCTCTAAATTATATTAAAATGTCCCTTTACCTTAGTTATGGTACAAAAATTGCTACAGTAATATTCGTAACTTGAACTTTGATATGCATCACAGGCCAAAACATAAGAGCTCAAATGATAAATCTCTTAGAAAAGAGCATAGAATATCTTTGCAACTTGGAAGTAGGCAAAGGTTTCTTAAACATGACTGTGAAAGCAATAACCATAAAATTTTTAAATGATAAATTAGTTGTCAAAATTAAAAACTTTTGTGTATCAAAAGACACCATTTCAGAGGGAAGAGGGGGGAAAGAGATTAACCAAAGAGCTTATATGCATATATGCAAAACCCATGGACATAGACAATAATGGGCTGAAAGCCTGGGGAGTGGGGTCCAGGGGGCAATGGGGAAAAGGGGACATCTGTAATACTTTCAACAATAAAGATAAAAAATTTTTAAAAGATCAAGTCAGGCACAGCACAATACACGTGGTTGCTATCATTGTTCTAGAAATCTTAGTTAATGCAACAAGGCAAAAATTATTAAATAAAGAAAATAAAGGGGAAAAAAGACATCATTAAGAAAATAAATAGGCAAGCCACAAACAGAGAAAATATTTGCAAAACATATCTGACAAGAGACTGGGATCTAGAATATATAAAGAATTTCTACAGCCCGGCTGGCGTGGCTCAGTAGTTAAGCATCGACCTATAAACCAGGAGGTCACGGTTCAATTCCTGGTCAGGACACATGCCCAGTTCCCCAGTACAGGGCATTGCAGGAGGCAGGGGATCAGTGATTCTCATTACTGATGTTTCTACTTCTCTGTCCCTCTCCCTTCCTCTCTCTGAAATAAATAAAAACGTATTTTTTAAAAATTTCTACAACTGGATAATAAAAGAAAAAAAAAATGGGGAAAAGAGTTGAATAAATGCTTCACAAAGATATACAAACAGCCAATTAGTACATAGGGGGGGGGAGCCTGATATCATTAGTCATCATGGAAATGAAAATGAAAATCACACTAAGGTAACATTACACACGTACCAGAATGGCTAAAATTAAAAGGACACAATGCCAAATGTGTTGACCTGAATGTGACAGAATTCTTCTGGTCGATGAGATGTAAGATAGTATAACCACTTGGGAAACGGTCTGAGAGATTCTAATAAAACTACACTTAGTCAGCCAATACCCTATCACTTAGTAATCCCAGGCCTAGATATCACCTAGTAGAAATGAATGTACATGATCACAAAAAGCCTACAAAAATGTTCACAGCAGCTTCCTTCACAGTAGCCCCAAACTGGAAATAGCCCAGGTGTCCATCAGCAGCAGAATGAATGAACAGATGTGATATATTCATACGGTAGAATACACTCAGTAATAAAAGGAAGAAAGTACTGATAAATAAAAATCCTGGATGCCCTGCCGGACATGGCTCAGGGGTTGAGCATTGACCTAGGATCCAGGAGATCACAGTTTGATTCCCAGTCAAGGCACATGCCTGGGTTGCGGGCTCGATTCTCAGTCAGGGGTGTGCAGGAGGCAGCCAATCAATGACGACTCATCATTAATGTTTCTATCTCTCTTTACCTTTCCTTTCCTCTCTCTGAAATCAACAAAGATATTTTTAAAAACAAAACAAAAAAAACCCTGGATAAATCTCAAAAGTTTTTTATGCTGAATGAAAGAAGCTTTACATTTATGTGAAGTTGTAGAGCAGGCAAAACCAATCTAACCATGGCGAAAAGACAGTGGTTGCCTTAGCCAGTTTTGCTCAGTGGTTAGAGCATTGACCTGGGGACTGAAGGGTCCCGGGTTCAATTCAGGCCAAGAGCACGTACCTCGGTTACAGGCCCCATACCAGGCCTGGTTGGGGCATGTGCGGGAGGCAAACAATCAATATGTCTCTCTCACATAGATGTTTCTCCCCCACCCCTTCCACTTTCTCTGAAATCCTCAGGTGAGAATTTAAAAAATTAAAAGTGTAAAAAAAAATAAAAGACAGTGGTTGACTGTAGGACTGGGGAGTAGGCATTGGTTGGAAATGGGGAAGTGAGAATATACTCAGGCGACAATAATGTCTTTTATATCTTAATAGGGTTTGGGTTACACACACAAACAGAATCAATAGGACAAAGATGATAGATGATTAGATGATAGATGATAGATAGATAGATGATAGATAGATAGATAGATAGATAGATAGATAGATAGATAGATAGATAGATAGATAGATAGAGATAGATAGATAGATAGATAGATAGATAGATAGATAGATAGATAGATAGATGATAGATGATGATAGATAGATAGATAGATAGATAGATAGATAGATAGATAGATAGATAGATAGATAGATAGATATAGATAGATGATAGATAGAGATGATAGATGATAGATGATAGATTAGATAGATAGATAGATAGATAGATAGATAGATAGATAGATAGATAGATAGATATAGATAGATAGATAGATAGATAGATGGTAGATGATAAAACTATAAACAAATACATAACTGTAATTAATGGTATGCAGTTGAAGTGTTTGGGGAAAAGAGTACTGATTTCTACAGGTCATGCATCCAAAAAAAAGATGGATAAATGAATGGTTAGAGAGGGATAGATATATGATAAAACATGTCTGGTAAGACGCTCATTGTAGAATCTAGTCAGTGAGTATATGGGTTTCACTGTAAAATTCCTTCAACTTTTCTGTATGTTTGAAATTTTTCATGATAAAATATTGGGAGGAACAAAAAGACCTGCTTCTGCCCCACGCCACAGGTCACTGATGTCTTGGGTAAGTCACTTATTCTGTTTCCCTGTCCAAAACTAGGAGATTGAACCCAGTGTTCCCTCCTGCCTACCCCAGGCCTGACATTTTGTGGCGGGCAGTGAGTTCAGGGGGTGCCTGAGCCCAGAGCCCAGGGCCCAGGGGGCTGTTTAATCTGAATGCTTCACATCCAGCTTCCTGCAGTCAGCCTTACAGGTCATGGTTAAGATGATTTCAAAACTTATAGTCAAGAATAGAAACCAGCTTAGCCACCCGAAAATGAAAACGTAGTTTGTTTTAATGCAAATAATGCTTCATGCAAAGATGCCTCACCAAACCCATGAGCAGATACCCTGGGCCTCGACTAGGAAGCAGAGAGCTGCTGGGAAGCCGGGAGCACCCTTTCCACTCCTCGCCATTGCTTCCATATCCTCAGTGCAGCTCTGCTCTTCCTTCCCAGGAGTGAGCTCTCTCCTCCGTTTCCCAGGCCACGTGGCCCATGGAAACAGCTCATGGCCATGTGTAAATTTAGCCCCAGTCATGCACTTCTGTGGACAGGGAGGGGAGGCGGTGCTGTGAACTTTGCAGACATCCCCAAAGGTGTCTGCCTCTGTGGAGTTTATTTCAAACCAGCACAATCACAAGGCCAGTTAGGTGGTCAATCTACCTCGCTTTGCTTGGGATGCCTCCTTCCAAACAGGGAAGGGACCACCCCTAGAAGGGGAGACAAGGAAGGGAAATGGCTTTACACTGCATCCCCAAATGCCATGTGCCTCCAAAGCACCCCCAGTTCTGGATGTTTTAGCTGGCTGAAGAATCACTAGGGAGCTTGTTAGAAATGTAGCTCCCCGGCCCCATCTCACTCATCTGAGAGCAGTGGGTTGGCAGGGGTAGCCCAGTGACTGGCTCCTCTGAGCAGGGGCTGGAACATCCTCAGCTCCCTGTCCTTAGATCCTTTTTTTATTGGTTTCCTTTTAGGATGGAAAGAGATGCTGCATTTACACAAAAAAAGGCAGAGAGGGCGTGCCTCAGAGTTCATCTCCGAGAGAAGTACAGACTTCCAAAGGTGAGGCATTCTTAACACAATAAGCATCCAACCATTTCTTACATAATTAAAAATGGAGAAGGCGTGATTATCAGCAAAGGATCATGCTCATGAACATATATATACAGTAGTCCTCCCTTATCTACAGGGATATGTTCTAAGACCCCCAGTGAATACCTGAAACCGCGGAGCGTACAGAACACTGCACTGTATGTACTAAGTTTTTTCTTATACATACAAGCCTATGATAAAGTTTAATTTATAAATTAGGCACAGTAAGAGATTAACAACAGTAACTAATAATAAAATAGAGCGATTACAATATACTGTAATAAAGGTCATGTGAATGTGGCATTGTTAAGTTAAATAAGGGTGACTTGAACACAAGCACTGCGATACTATGACAGTCCATCTGATAACCGAGACGGCTACTGAGTGACTAGAGGGCCGGGTGTGTGTACAGTGTGGAGATGCTGGACAAAGGGATGCTTTATGTACGAGGTGAGGTTGGGGGGATAGCATGAGATTTCATCATGCTACTCAGAAAAGCACACAATTTAAAATGCATAAATTGTTTATTTCTGGAATTTTTCATTTAATATTTTTGGACTGGTTGAGGCATTTTCTTGTAGTGAAAAAGAGCATTGAGCCCTGGCCACTGTGGCTCAGCGGTTAGAGCATCAGCCTGTGCACCAAAGGGTCTCGGGTTTCATTCCCCGTCACAGGCATGTGCCTGGGTTGCAGGTTGGATCCCAGGTCCCAGTTAGGCACATGTGGGAGACAACCAGTCAATGTGTCTCTCTCCCATCAATGTTCCTCTCTCTCCCTTCTTCCCTCCCATCCACTCTTTCTGAAAAATCAATGGGAAGAAAAAAAAAAAGCATTGAACTAGGAACTCATAAAGACTGGATCCCAGTCATTCAGCCTCTATGAACTTCCATTTCCACTCAGCAAAATGAAGTTAATACCTATAGATGACATTTTTATGTAAATTTATCTAAAGTTCCTAGAACTGCTATATATAAATTCACATAAGGGACAGTGATCATAGCTGCCATTCACTGGGCTCTAAGTGCTCCGCAGGTATCAATTCATTGAATCCTCTCAACAGTCCTGTAAGGTAGGTTCCTACAGTAGGGGAAACAGAGGCCCAGAGAAAGTCCCCTCCTGCCAAAGGCCACACAGCAGCAAGGCGGAGCCCAGGGTTTTAAACTCTCTACTCTTCTGCCTCTATGTCAGAGGAATGACTGGTTGCTTCTTGGGGGATGGTGCGGTAGGGCTGGTCATCACCTGCCACCATCCGCCTGTCTTGGCTGAGGGGGCCAATGCCTGTAAGCTCCGGTGTAGTAGCTGGTTTAGAAAAGAATGGGCTCTGCGGATTGTAAACTAAAAAGTATTCAACAGGGCGCTCACTGCACATGTGTTTTTATTTTACTGGCTGAGTGCTGGGAAGATGTGTTGACATGTGTAGCAAGGCTCAGATGCACTGTTCCAGGCTTGCATGGAGTGACATGAGTGCCCAGCACTTAGCTCCTCTGGCTCAACTCTTATTTCCCCTACCCAGAGATCACCCAGTTCCTCTAAATGACTCCACCGTCACCTTCTGGGCTGGTGTTCAACTCCACATTCCGGAGGTGCACAGTCCCTATGGGAGCATCTTCCACCTGGAGAGGCCAGAGAGGAAGATCCCTCCAAAGTACATGATGCTTCCCCTGGGATGAGAGCCACCTCTAAGTCGGCTGGGTGGGGTAGAATGCGCCACTAAACCAACTCCCCCAGTGGGTCCTTGCAGATCCCCCAAAAGCTGACTTCAGAAGCTAAAAGCATTCCCTGCCGGGCGTGGCTCAGCGGTTGAGTGTCGAACTAGGATCCAGGCGATCGGGGTTCGATTCCGGTCAGGGCACATGCCCAGGTTGCAGGTTCGATCCCCAATCGGGGGCATCAGATCAATGACTCTCTCATCATTGATGTTTCTCTCTCTCTCTCTCCCTCTCCTTTTCTCTCTCTGAAATCAATAAAAATAGATTTTAAATAAGTCTATCTGAGCCTCAGCTTCCCCATCTATAAAATGGGGCAATGATATCTACTTAATAAGGTCTTTGTGATAATATAGGGATAGGTGCATATAAGTTTACAGTTGTTCATAAGGAAAATAATGCAATAATTAATAAATAATACAAAGAATAAACTCTGTTTTGTGTACCCGCAACTGTAAACCTACTTTTGCCCAGCCCTGTATAATGTAAAGAACCTAGCACAGAGCCTGACTAGTGGAAAGGGCTCAATATAAGATAGCTCTTATTATTGCACAGAAGTCTTATTTCTTGATAACAACAACCAGGGGTCCTGAAGACCATGGGCAAGCGTGCTGACGTGTGTAAACAATGCAACTGGAGGTCCCTGAACCTCAAGAATCTGAGCTTTTGGTTGTTTTCTTCCTTGACGGTGAGCCGGTGGTCTTATTCATTTCCAGATCCTCAGGGGTGAGCACTTTCAGGCTTAGCAGCAGGGTTTTGACGCTCTTCAGAGAAAAATAATTCCCACATCTTTGAGCCAAGCTAGCCTCTGGGACAAGAACTTTTCCAACAGAAACGACGGAAAAACGAAAGAATTATAGGTTAAATAGCTTTGCAAAAACCTGCAACTATTGAGTGACAGCCAGGATTGGAACTTAGGCCGCTCAACCATGACAAAGAGTGACATACCAAATGATTTGAACACCGCTCCCTTTGACCCCAAGGTCTCTGCTCTTTCTCCTCTTAATAGTCCAGGCGTCCCAAAAGTTTTGTGCAGTTTTCAGTTCCACGTGGCTTAAAACTACATGAATTGTAGCAGAATTTGTGTGATGCTACCAACACAGAAAAAAACAAACAAAAACTGCATGAGGACCTTGAGGACAACCTGTACTGGTCACTATTTCAGGGAAGTGTCCCAGAACGCCACCCCAGCAGCCGGGCACATGGCTTTTCCTTCTTCTGTATTGTCTCATGGTTTGACCACAGACCTGTGAGCTGAGGCCTACATTCCAAATACAATCCAGATAAATAGATGAAAATAGTCACTGAATCCTTCACTGCAGAGTCTGCTGTGAGACGGGCCCCCTGGGCCACCGTTATGTACGGCTGTATTTTGTAAAAGTGGACTCTGAGCACAATGCTCCAAGAATGTCCCTATGGTGCAGAAGATACTAAAAATAATATCACTGCCTGGGTTTTGTAAAGCAGATGGACATTCTAACCCAGCGCACGCTACCCACAAAACGTAATTGATAGAAAGTACCCCATATAAAAGCAACATTTTGAGGGGAATGCGATCCTTCATGTTCCACTTTGCCACCCAGCCCCCCCCCCCCCGCGGGCACTTCCTCGGCCCCCCTCCCCCCCGTGACTGTCACAGGTCACACGGTCCCCTCCCACGCGCCCCACTGAGGCTCTGAGTGCAGCGGGCCTTCAGTAGCCTCCGAGGCTAGAGGGGGGCGCTGGGGGACAGCCACATTTCCCAGCCCCACCCCCCCATCAGGCATCAGAGCTGGGGCGCGGCTTTGTGTCCGTGCAGAGCGGTCACTCTTGTCCAAGCGGGACCCTGGCTCCCCGACGGGCGCACGGCGGCGGCGGCGGCGTGGTCGGGAACCCGGGCCGCTGGCGCCCCCTGGTGTCGGGAGCCGGCAGCCCCAGGGACACGCACCCTCGCGGTCCCTGACCTCAGCTCTTCCGCAGGGACCGTGGGCTGTAGCGCCAACGGCGGTGGTCGTGGGGAACAGAAATAAATGTCTGAGGGTGGCTTTTCTTTTTTGAAGTCCATTCTTTGGATTGTGCACTTTATTCTAAAGCGGTCGCTGTGCTAGCAAGCCCAGGAGAGCCTGGTGGGCCCTACCGGGAGCAGCTGTCACAGGTGGCAGCTCCCGTGAGGGACCCCGATGGGGACAGGCCGGGAGGGGAGCGTCTGAGCAGCGGGACCCTCCGTGCATGGTATGCCAGGACTGAGGTTTTAGCCGTCTCCATAGCAGCCAGGATGGTGAGGGGTTTTGAAAGGCAGGCAGTGATTGTGAAATTGGGATATGCAGCCTTGAGAGATGACTTGAGGGGAAACGACTGTGGGGACAGTCATTTCCCAGGACTTGAATGCCATGCTTTGAGTCTCATGCTGTCTCAAATCCATGTACCTGGAGGGGCACGGGCTGGGTGAATGATGACCATTTTTGCTTGCAGTAATCAGATAAGTAATCAATTAAGTACAGTAATCAAGGTGCCAGCCCATGAAGGAGATGTATGAAGTGACTTGGGTATCTGTTGTCCCATCTCCAACCTAGCAGTTCCTCACTGGCGTAGGCCTCTGTCCCTTCCCTGCTGCTCTAAGAGTGTAACACTGGCCTGTCAGCCCCTCATTCTTTTCCCTCCAATTCACTAGACATTTATTTAAAAAAAAAAAATCATCATGGTATATATACAGTGGAATATTATTCAGCCATAAAAAAGAAGGAAATCCTGCCATTTGTGACAGTATGAATGGAACTTGAGGGCATTATGCTAAGTGAAATAAGTCAGAGAAAGAAAAATACTGCATGATCTCACTCATATGTGGAATCTTTTTCTTTTAATATATCTTTATTGATTTCAGAGAAAGGAAGGGAGAGGGAGAGAGAGATAGAAACATCAATGATGAGAGAGTCATTGATCGGCTGCCTCCTGCATGCCCCCAAGGGGGGACTGACCCCACAACCTGGGCATGTGCCCTGACTAGGAATCGAACCTCGGTCTCCTGGATCCTAGGTTGATGCTCAACCACTGAGCCACACCTGGCTGGGCCATATGTGGAATCTTAAAAAAACAAACTCATAGAAGGAAAGAAGAGATTGGTGGTTGCCAGAGGCAGGGGTTGGGGCTGGGCAATATAGGTGAAGGGGATCAGTTAGAAGGTAAATAGGCCTTGGGGCTGTAACGTACAGCATGATGACTATTTTATTAAATGGTCATCAAAAATCATTGGTAGGGCAACTGATATTGTCATTAACAATTAACAATAACCTTTGGGCTAGGCAGGGTCACCTGGGGAGCGTGCCGGGTCGGGGAGCCCTTTCTCTGCCTCTCTCTGTCTCCCTAGAGCAGGTATGGGCTCCCGAGCCACCATGGCACTTGGTTCCTTGACCCCAGTGTCCGAGTGTTATTTATCTTTTTATTAAACTTATTTTTATTAAACTTATTTTATTAAACTTATCTACAGAAACGCTCATGACATAGGTGTACATCAATGCACAACCATAAAACTCCTGTAAACTGAGGGACTTTTCCAAGGTCACAAAGTTTACTGTGACAAACGGGGCCTCGAGCCCCCTTATTCCCCTGGTATTTTCATGCCCTTTCCCCCCACATCCCCTCTAGCCTGAGTCTCTGTACCCAGGATGGTAGACTTAAGAACTGAACCAAAAAAGTACTGGGCAGCAGATAAGGGTCACCTGCATCTTACTGGGCTCCTAATAACAACCTTCTCCTCCCTCAAAGTTTGCAGAATTGGTAGCCCTGTGCCATCCTATAAAGTCCACATTGGGCACGCTGCCACACTAATAGTATTAACAGTCCGCAGGGAGCTGGACACACTCAACCTGTCCCCTAGCTAATGAGGGACAAGCTGGGCACCTCATTCACTATTGCCCAGGGTCACGTCCATGTTGCACAGCCAGCAGGAGGTGGCCCTGGGCCCTTCCCTTCACTCGGGCAGAGTGGAGGAAAATGTCTTCCCAGGAGCTGTCGGGTCTGATGAGAATAACCATGTCACATTTGGGAACTGAATTTTCTAAGTAAGTTATTTAGCCGGTGTTTTCTGTGAACAAGAGCGTTGTCACCCGATTGTTGAGCAGGGAAAGGAAGCTTGGGCTGCGAGAAGGAGCAGTGTGGGCCCTGGCCCCGCAGACAAACTATGAAAGGCCTCCTCTCTGAGGTTATTGTTTACTGTCAGTGACAATACCATGTGTCACACCCGTGTGTTTGATGACCATATTTAAATGCAGTAATGACCTAAGGAGTCAAGTATGTGCAGTGATCAAATGGCAGCAGCCTGAAGCTCACCTAGTAAACGTATCAGTCCCGATCATGCTCGTGTGCACGTCCACTCTGCTCACTTCCTCTGGTTTTCAAGTCACTGGTAATGAAAGGACCTCAAGTGCTACAGGGAGCCAGGATGCTCATGTTAGACTTGGGTCCCGTTCCTTAATCCTGTACTTGCGAGTTTTTCTCTCTGTTGGCCTCTCCTTTATAAAGGACTTGACTCTCTCCAGCGAAACAAACAAACTGCACATTTTGAGTGAACGCGCCTTTCTAGGTTCTTCCCTGAAGAGCTGGTTGCCCCTGCTCTGCCGAGACTTCCTCCCTCAGACCCTCCGTTGCTTTTTTGTTTCCCTTCGGTTCCCTAAGCGCTGGTCGCAGCTTCCTCTCTGAAGCCCTCTCTGCCCTCGGCTTCTGGACACCGCGCCCTTCTCAGACTGTCCCTTCTCTGCCTTCCTCGCGGCTTACCCTCCTCCTGTGGGCCCCCAGCTTTGGAATATTCCAGGCGCCCCCTCCGTCTGCTCTTTCTTCCTCTCTAATCAAACGTTGTTCCCGGCGGGGTGGGGGGGACTACACCTCGCTGCTGCTTTCTGCCACCACCTATGCATGTGTGCCACGCAGACGCCCAGCCCACGCCTTCTCCCTGAGGTCACCTCTCCCGGGGCTCCTCAAGCCTCACATCCAGAGCAGAGTCCTTCCTTTCCCCTTAAACCTGCCCCTCCTGTCGGTCCCCCCGCCCCAGGCTGGAAATCGGAAGTCACCCTGACTCCTCCTTCTCCAGCAAAGCACCAAGTCACCCTAATTTCACCTCCTAAATAATTCTCAATCCCATCCCCAGGCGCAGGCCTCATCTTCCCTCACCTCTTTTACTACAACAGCTCCTCAGTAGCTTTTCGACTTTCGAGTCTTGTTCCTCTTAAAAAGGCAGAGTGAGGTTTCCAAAATGCAAAAAAAATAAAAATAAAAACCAAAAAAACAAAACTACTTAGCACGACTTTTTAGAATGAAGTTCAGACCCCTTGGCCTGTACACCATGATGTGGCTCCTGTGGTCCCTTTCCCTCCTGTAAGACTTTGGTCTAGTGCCATTTCTTCCAGAGCCTTCCATGACCTTCCTCTCCCCACCCTCCTCCTTGCTCCCATGATACCAGTACATGTCTCTATGTCGTTTCCACCCTGCGTATTCTCACTGACTACACTGTGTGCTCCTTAACAAAAAAGGGCCTCAGTTTTTCATCTTTGTGCTCAAAGCCTTGTATGGTGCCTGGCATGTAGAAGTTACACACACACGCCCCCCCTATGCAAAAGGTTTGCTGAATGATTGATGTTATTGGGAAAGGGGGGGGGGGGGAGAACACACCCAAAGAACAAAGTGTCAAAAACAACAGGAAGAGTTATAGTAAAATAAATTTTCACGAAAAGAACAAGTCTGGATTTGAGATCATAATATAATACAAAATTATAATTTTGTGTAAAATGCAAAGGCTCCTTGACATCATAATTAAGATGTCATATTTCTTCAAATGGAGGAAGTAGTTCATTTTAAATAAAGCCACAAGATTATGTGTAGAAACAAAGGTGCCCCTCTTCCTAGCCAATTCAAAATGTACATGTAAGTCAAGCCAAATTAATACGAGAAAACAGTTCCACAATGAACCCTAATCCTATTAACGGAATTGTCAATCTAGGTTAGTCATTGAAAAATAATGTCATGCCCCCTGCTGAGCTCCGTGATTTAGTTACACCTGGTGTTTGTCTGCTGTATTAAGGGCATCGTTCAGTTTGAATAAAGATGAAGATGAAGACAGTCTATCGATAGAATTGTCTTTCAAAGTATCACACTGAAAGCTCCATTAGAATTGAATTCAAAATTTGCCTCTTAAATAAAGATTTGATTCTATAAACCTTTCTTTGCCGCCTCCTTTGAATTAAGAGGCAAAACACCGAAACGTCCTGCTTCTGAGCAGCTGTTTCTGGTGGCCTGGTGGCCTGGTGGGGAGGCCATCCAAGGCCAGCCAGGGCCCTCTGTCCCTTCTCCTCCCATCTTGCCCCAATTCAGTTCTCCCCTTCTACTCATGCCCTTGAAAGATCTGTGGACTGAGTATCCTAAGGGGACGTGAGGAAGGAAGAAAAAGCCCTGGGACCCTATTGTGGCAAAGCAGGAATTCAATACAGTTATCTTAGCCACAGCTTTCTCAGTTAATCCCCACACCCACCCTGGAAGGTAGGCAGGTATTATTTCCCCCTCATAGATAAGAATGCCAGCTGAGAGAGGAAAAGTGACTTCCCAAGGTCACACAGCCTGCAAATGGCAGGGCAAGGTGAGACCCTCAACCCGATCGGCCCCCGCTGGCCATGTTTTCCTGCCTGACCTGGTGGCCATGCTGGGTTCTCGTGGCCCAGCAAGCTGAATGACCTTTATGTAGTATCTTTGCCAGACCTGGGTTTCCTCCCCTGTAAATGAGAGGCTTGGAGAAGTGACCTCACAGAGCCTTTTGAGTCCCTATGGAATGCCTGCAGAAAGGAAAGAAGTGTAAGATGTGCACAGCTGGCTCCAGAAATTCTCAACCAACACTAAAAACAGACGCCTATTATTCAAGAAGTCAAATCTACACTGTCTGTCCTAATGTGGGTGTACTGAGGGCTCTTGAAGCAGCTGAAGAGCGAAGACCAGTGTGACCCCACAGAAGGAGCAGCCAGCAAGCCCTGGACAAGGGTCTCAACACCACTCACACGTTCACCCGGGAAGCTCTTTAAAATTCTACTGCCTGGGCCCCTGCCACAACCACAGGAGCTACTTCTCTGGGGTTGGGGCCTGGCCATCAGTATTTTCCTACCCTTCACAAGGGATTCAGAGGACCAGAGAGGACTGAGAATCACTGTCCCTGGCGGGGGGGGGGGGGGGGGAGGCGGGGGGACAGAACATAAACCTGGCTCTGTCCTTCAGTGGCAACTGGTCAGAACAAGAATGAGTGTCTATTGGAGCCTGGCCCCTAAAATCCTCATGCCTACTCCTCTCTGGCCTGCCCAGATGCCCCTTACTTTGCTCACTTTTACTTTCCATGGAGGCTTTTGTTGACTGGCTGCGTTCTTTGTTTTCTCTCTATTTTCTGTTTCCACTCAGCTAAGGTCCTAAGAGCTCTGGCAGAACAGGAACCAGGGCTTCCACCACCTTGCCTAGAGGCCAGTGCAGCTCTCTCACTCACAGCCAGCACAGTGAGGGCCACGTGGTCAATGAAGACAGGGACTGTTGAAGCCCATGATCCTCACAAATATGTAAATATCAAATATTAGATCAACTCGTCAAAGGGAAAGAAATCCATTAAGCTAGCTGTCTGGTATCATGTAGACCGAAATAGATAAATAAACCCAAAACAAATCAAAGCTACCTCATGTCAAATACACTGGTATTTGTTGACACACCAAGCTCGTGGACTAGACTCGAACGGCGCTTCTGGTGAATGCTCAGCTTTCTGACTATATAACCATCAACAACAGTTTGTCATCATATCTAAAGTTTGCCACAAGGTGAAGGCCAGTTTATCAAGATCCAGGGTGTAGGAAGTCTAGGTCCAGGGTTCTCCCTACCCTTCAGTGAGTAGTAATCAGTCACACAGGATAACAGAGGCTGGCTGTGAGACTATTTAAATAGTGGGGCACTCAGCACTGATGATAAAGATTGTAAGTCTGGTTAAAAACCAAGAGATTAAAACTGAGTCTGGTCAGCTGGCACAAAAATAATTAGCTCTTAACTGCATTAAACAATGTCCCAGATTGATAAGATTTCTAGAAATGAAAGACCTCTGAAACAGAACCTTCAAGAACACAGTGTAGCCTGTAAGTCCCCTAACTTTATGCTGGTTCATTTTATTCATTCAGTCAGTCATTCATGTCATGGTTCTCAGTGCCAAGCCTCCCCTCCCTGGAGCTGATTCATATTGGCTATAATTGCATTTATATTTGTGGGCGTAAAGAAGCATTACTGCCTTTTCTGGATGTGTGAATGGTGTCAAAATATCCTGCATCAAAATATCCAACCCAAGATCTGTCAGCAGGCAGCAGAAAGTCTGGAAAGACATTCATTGTTTGGACTGTAGACAAGGTCCCATCAGCAGGGTGGTTCATCAGGCAGCAGGAGGCAAGGCAGCCCAGGGTCCTCCCACTTATACTCCTTAATTGCTTGTTCTGTCCCCGATCTTTCTCTTAAGGGCTGATACCCACCTCCCCTCTGTTGGCTGTCCATGCCTTCTTTATCCCAGGGCCCCTTTCAGCAAGGACCTTGACACCGAGCGGCAGCTTCTTCCTCTAAAATAACCACAGGCACTGGTTGTCCCAGACTTAGAAGTTTATAAATCTGTTTCACAATGTGTCTCATTCAATCTGCTCAATAATCCTCTGAGGGGCCCTCCCACTGGGCACTAGAAGCGTAAGGTGACTTGCCCAAGGTCATGCAGCGGACAAATGACAGAACTAGGACTCGAACCAGGCCTCCTGACTCCAAACCCATGACCTTCCCACTGTCATAGGCTATCTCTGCAGGACAGCAGTGTGCACCTGCTTCAGCCTGTGCAAATGGGCCCCTGGCCCTTGGCCTGTTAGGTCCGGGCCAGCTCACTTGGTGAGGACCCAGGACTAATGAGGCCAGGGGTCCAGGTGGGTCCAGAGCACTTCATTTTGTCCCCTAGCCACTCACGGGCCCTGTCCTACCCGTAGTTATAAGGTGTCCACACCTAGGCTGAAGCCCAGGGAAACTGATTCCAGTACTAGAATCGTCACCAGAAGCAACGTGTTGCTGACGGGTGGTCAGTAGCATTGACCTTCTAGAAGTATGGCGCTTGTAGGACTCTGACCACAGCCATTGACTACACCCAATTCTTTCTTTTTTCCTTTCCTTTCTTTTCTTTTCTTTTCTTTTCTTTTCTTTTCTTTTCTTTTCTTTTCTTTTCTTTTCTTTTCTTTTCTTTTTTCTTTTCTTTTCTTCCTTTCTTTCCTTTTTTCTTTTCTTCCTTTCTTTTCTTTCCTTCCTTCCTTCCCTTCCTTCCTTCCTTCCCTCCCTCCCTTCCTTCCTCCCTTCCTTCCCTTCTTCCCTTCCTCCCTTCCTTCCCTTCCTTCCCTTCCTTCCTATTGGTTTTTACAGAGAAGGGAGAAAGAGAGAGAGACACACACACACACATCGATTGGTTGCCTCCCACATGCACCCCAACCAGGGACAGAACCTAAGTATGTGCCCTGACCAGGAATCGAACCTGGTCAGTTCGAACCTGGTCAGTTGGTTGGGACGACGCTCCAACCAACTAGGCCACACTGGCCATGGCAACCAATATTGTCTTTAGACTGGACAACTTTGGCTACCTGCCTTGGAACCCACACTGTAGAGGGCTCCCCTCTGTCCTTCCTCAGGCCACAGTCCTTCTCATGGGGTGAGAAGTCTACAGGGCCAAAGGGACAGGCCTATCCAGAGCCCACACCCCTCTTTTAGACCACACTCTGGCTGCCCAGGACCCCAGATTCCTTGCCTAAATGTATTCTGGGGCCAGCCCAGGCCTTTGCACCTGGCCTGTCATCCTGAGACTACACTGAGCTGCCCCAGCCTGAGTAATGCTAGAGCTGAAGAGTAAGGCAGGAGTCTGGGATGCATACACACAAGGTTCCCAGGGGAAGATGGAGCCAGGGCCTGGAAAAAAAAGGGGGCCAGATTGTGAGCCAGGATCTTCACCAGTACTCATCCTCTGGGACCTACAAACATAAGGATGGGCCTGACAGGGGAAAGGGGAAGTTGGGCCCTCTAGGTGGCTTTCTCCCAGAATTGAGGGCCTAGTGACAAAAGAGAAATGAATAGGCCTAGGTTGCTAGGAAAGCTGAGCCTATTGAGCAAAAACAGGGCCATTCCTAGGCCAGGGGTGAGGTGCAAAGAGAGTAAGTCCTTCTGATGGGGCTGACCACATGTGCACAAGTCACAATTACCCAGTGCAAACCCCCAGCCTCATCTGAGGCCTGGTGACATCCACAGAGATCTTATTACCAACTAGAGGGACAAGCTGTCAGAATTCCCAGGAATGCCCTTTCAAATCACGTTATTCCAGGGTGCATAAGAGAAGGCCGATGTCCAGCACTGACATAAGCTGAAGCTCGCCAGCCTGCAGTCCTGTGTCTCCTCTCTTTCCTGCAAAACTGCCCAGAGGATAATCAGCACGAAGGCAATTTCTAGGGTAGGCAAATAAAAAATAAATAGATGTGGAGGATTGGCTGAGAGCCCCTGGGGATTAGCTAACTATTTAATCCCCACAACAGTTTGCCCAGGAACTAATTAATCCATTAAGCACTTTGAGGGGCCAAGGCCTGGCCAAGTACAGGAGAGACTTCTCCAACCTCAGGAGGTGACGCTAGGAATGGACCTCAGAGGTCTTCAGGAGGACCTGTGTGAGACTCATGCCTCTGAGGCATTGTCACCCCTGCAGAAGTCTGCCTCTCCAGCTGTTTCTAGAGCCAGGCTTGCTGTTACTCTGCCCAGAGAAAGAAATACAGGAAGGAGCTCTGTGGAAAGGCTGTGGCCTCCAGCTTCTCAAAGGATCTGCTGGAGAAGTATGGAGCCTTGGACAGTTAGAATGGAAAGGGCCCTCGGACACCCACTTTACAGATGGAGGGTCAGGTTTACACGTCACCCTGGCTCACCATTTGGACCTCGAGACAACCGATGTTTATGATTATCTCTACTCTGCACCCAGGCAAGGGGATGCTCCCTGTAGGTGCTAACTTGAACTCCACCTGGGGATTCAGCAGGCATCAAAATCTTTCTTTAGCCAAATCAATGTTGTCTGATTAAGACTAAGATGATCGTTTTATTTTTATGTGATCTGTCATGCGCTTTGGTGACAAATTCCAGACTGGTTAAAACATATCGAGGTGGCCCTCAACTTTACCTAGGTCTTCCCTAACATTCGCTTTTCTGACACTCTCTTTAATCGTATCTGCCCCTGAAGCCCAGTGTGTCTCCTGTTACAACCTAATCTCAGAAAATTATCTGATAGCAGCAATCTGGGAGTGTCCACCACCCTTAACCTTTCCCAGAGAAACTTTTTCTCTAGATTCTTTTCTCTCATTATAAAACAAAGGGATTTTTAATACCAGGTGTCAGGCTCTTGGAAATTCAGGAACAGTCATGCCTAGAACACGAGATGAAATTGTAAGGCAAACTATGGCCAGACAGTCAGGATGCTGAGTGGGAGCCAGGCTAGCTTCCAGGTGCCAAGGATGAAAGGCTGAAGTTGGCATGATTCTGCACCCACCAGGGCCCCCCCGTCCCCTCATCTAGTAGAAGGGGCGGAAGGGACAATAAATAGTTAAGCAGAAGCTGCCACTCAAGAGTGATGCCTAATATTGAGGAGCACTGTGAGGCCACTGTGAACCCCAACCCCACCCTCTAGAATGAGATCAGCTAGGGTCACTGAGTCCCAGACTGGGGCTACTGGACAGAAAAGCTCCCAGAGCTGCCGAGGCCAGATCGGTGGGTGGTTTTCAAGCTTTGCATCATCAGCATAACAGAGAGGGCTTCTTAAAACACAGATGGGTGTGCCTGGCCCAGGAGCGTTTGATTCAGTAAGTCTGGGATGGGGCCTAAAAATTTGTCTTTCTAACATGGTCCTAGATAATGCTGAGGCTGCTGGGTCCAGGGACCACGCTTTGAAAACCACTGTGCTAGTGGTTCTGACCCCCGCAAGTGCACCGAAAGAGGGGTGTCTCAGCCAGGACCCCCACCTCTGCCGTGGCCACCAGCCCGGGCTCCACTGAGAGACAGCCAAGCATGCCATTCCCTTCACCCCTCAACAGGCCTCTGCTCTCCTGCAGCTTTTAATATTTGTTTGCATGTTGTTGGGCTCAGAGTGTTCTCTCCGTCTAAGCCTTTGTTTCTCCGCATAGAGCGAAATGGATGAGACCCAGATCCAGGGGGCTGGAGATGACGTGGGTGTGCCCGAAGATCTCCGGAAAATGGTAGATGAAGACCAAGAGGAGGAAGAAGACAAGGATTCTATCCTCAGGCAGCTACAGAGTCTTCAGAACGTGGACCTGGACACCGTCAAAGAAAAAGCCCAGGCCACGGCCATGGGAATCAAGCAGACGGCAGAGGCCACGGCCACGGGAATCAAGCAGACGGCAGAGGCCACACTCTCGGGAATCAGGCAGACGGCGGAGCAGAAGTGTGCTGTGATGTGAGGGGCGGCGGGGCGAGGGAGGGGCCAGTGAAGGCGAGGGGACCGCTCTCCTATTGGACGTGTTCAGCAGCATAGGCTTCCACGCAGTGGGCAGGGTTAGAAAAACCGTGACGACGAAATTCTATATCAACACATAGATAACAACTCGATGTTTGTTCTAACTGTTCCCCGTAGGACGTTTAGCTAGCACCTGGCGGCAGAGAATGATAACACTCTCCTTTCAGCTGTCAGTGCGGCTGAGCACGGAGTTGCAGCTGTGAAAGGGTTCAACAGACACCTGCTTAAAGATCCTCAGGACAGGCAGAAGGAAACAAAAGCAAATGGGGTTTCTTCCTTGACTTCCTTCCTTAGAGGGCAAGGTCTCACCTTGGCCAATCATTAGCATGACTCCAGGTCCCTTCAGAGAAAGATGTGGCAGGTCAGGGTGCCACCGGGAGCCCAGGCTGCGGACTCACCTGCAAGCAAAGGCCACACCACCTCTACTCCCAGCTCCTTGACCATCGTGGATGCTTCCCATCAAGCGTGGTATTTGGACAGTTCGAAGCCAAGGGGCAGCAGTGGGGATGGGGTAACAGATGAGGAATGAAGGCAGAGAACAGACTTATCAGCCCTTAGCCTTGTAGAGCTTCGTTTTAGAGGCCACTTGAAGAATGGACTTGGGGTGAAACTAAAGGCTGGGGGGCAACTGGCAAGGTCACTGCTGTTTCTACATCCAGCGTCACCTCCTCTTGTCTGAGCTTGGTGGCAGCAGTCTCTCTGTGTCCCCCTTTCTCTCTCTGCCCCCCTTCCTCTCTCACCCTCCTCTCTTCTTGCCCCCTCTCCCCACCTCTCTTTTTTCCTCTCTCATCTCTCCCTTCAGGCTAGCTTCCAATAAATCATGCTGTCATTCTGTCCCACAGCCTCCCAGGGTATACACAGATTTCCTTTTCCTAACATTTGCTCTCTTTCAAAGGGAATTATCCAAAAGACTTAGAAAATTTACCTCTAAAACACTTAGAGCTGTTTAATCAAAGCCAGACCAACCAAAACAAATGCTGGTTTTTCAATGCATGTCCGTAGAATAGATAATTCTCAAAGACAGATTTTATCAAAAAGATCTGCTCTATTGGAGGAAAGGGAACTAAGACCCAAAAGTTAGGGGCTAACCTGATCCCTATGCAAAGTTCCTGAATGCACTGTATAAGGAGTTTCATGACGTGAAAATATGTAAATAAAAGAAATGACTTGGGGTCCAGAACCATCCATCTCCAGGCCTTTGCCTTCCCCAAGTGAAACCCTGTACTCATTAAACACCAGCACTCCCCAGCCTGGCAGCCACCATTCTGTTTGGCCCCTATAGGAACCTCATATGAGTGGCTCATACAATATCTGTCCTTTCATGACTGGCTTATTTCACTGGGCATAATTTCCTCAAGGTTCATATCTGCTGTAGCATGTGTCATTTCTTTCCTTTTTAAGGCTGAGTAATATTTCATTGGATATACAGAGTGCCCCTCCAAAAATGTATATACCCTTTGAATGATTATAAAGTCAGTGTTTATTAAACATATAGCTCATTTTCAAAATTTAAAAAATCTACAGAAATGAATAATTTTTTTTGTCAATGCCTGTTTTCAACCTGATGACCGTTCTGGTCTAGGCACAGCTGATAACTTGAAGCAATGGAGTCACAAACATCAAGAATCCTTTCCTTCGGTATTTGTGCGCCCTCATATATCGACTGTTGCCAGTTTTATACCATAAACTTTATTTTTATGTATTCCAATAAAAAAAAAGTCTAGTGGCACTTTGGGATAAATTTTCTTTGTTCAAAGCCTAGTTTGGCTTCACCCATTACTTCAAGTCAGTTAAACCTGAAAAGGTATGAATACTAAGTCAGTTATCAGCTGTTAAAGTGTGTATATATTTTTAGGGACTGGAACACTCTATATTTGCCACATTTGGTTTATCCATCCATCCATCCATGGACACTTGGATTGCTTTCACCTTTTGACTATTGTGAATAATACTACTATATACATGACTGTGTAAATGTCTATTCTAGTCTCCGCTTTCAATTTTTTCAGTGAAATTTCGTGGAATTCCACCCAGCAGTGGAATTGCTAGATCCTCCTTAGGTTTTTGTCTACATTATAAATAGCAGTCTGGATACAAAATAATATTGAATGTAAGACTGTAATTGAAAAATAAAAATTTGAATATATATAACATTAGAGCCCAGCAGGCATGGCTTAGTAGTTGAGCCAACCTATGAACCAGGAGATCACGGTTCGATTCCTGGTCAGGGCACATGCCCAGGGTGGAGGGCTCAGTTCCCAGCAGGGGGCGTGCAGGAGGCAGCAAATCCATGACTCTCATCATTGATGTTTCTCTCTCTCTCTCCCTCTCCCTTCTTCTCTCTGAAATCAATAAAAACATATTTAAAAATTTTTTTAATATATATAATATTAGAAATATTCAAAGATTTGCATATAAACTTGTAAAGTAGGACTAAGTCAAAAAGATAGCACAATGGCATTTGGAAAACATTATGACCTCAACAGTGAGGGAAACACAAAGGGGCTTCTCTGAGGTGTCGGCAGAGTTTTATTTATGCTCTTGTGTGTAGGTCTGGCTACATAATTTGTGGGGCCCAGTGCAAAATGAAAGCTTGTTGAAGAGCAATTAAGAACTTTGAGATTGAGGCTGAGAAACAAGATGGCGCGTAGGTAACAGCTGCACCCGCCGCCTCCCACAACCACGTTAAATTACAACTAAAATACAGAACCACCGTCACTCAGAGCCTCCTGAAACCTGGCTGAACAGAAGCCCTACAACCAGGGAGCTGAAGAAGCACTGAAACCAGTAGGAGGGGCGCAGACGCGGGCGGATCAGGGCTGAATTGCAGAGACGCGGCCGCGGGCCCACACCCGGTGCCGCGGCTAAAACCCGGGAGGGAATCTGGCGGCAGAGGTTTCCCGGAGGAGGGAGGGGTCCCAGCCCCACAGCAGGCCCCCAGCCCAGGGCTCCAGGGCTGGGAAGAGATGTCCCACAGCTCCGGGCTGTGAAACCAGGGGGACTGTCCCTGAGGGTCCTGGAGGCTGCGGGAGCCCCAGCAGCTCCTCTAAAGGGCCCGGCACGGACTCACTCGGACGCTCCCTCTGAGCCCAGCGCCGGGAGCAGCCTGAAAGGACCCGGGACACTCAGGGAGGAACTAACCTGCCTGGGATCCGGGCGAGAGGTGGAGGGCGGCTTCCTCCCGGGCAGAAGGGCTGGCAGAGGCCACTGTTCCTTTGGCGCGTCCTCCCCGCACACAGCCAGCAGGCAGGCAGGCAGGCGCCATATTTGAATCGCCAGCACCTGACTCCCACCTTTGGCCCCGCCCCGTGATTCCCGGAGGCCCCGCCCCTCCCCACCTGCAGCTTGTCCAGGCCATTTCCAGGGGCTTTTCTCTGCAAGTGGTCTCTCGAGCCTCATGCTTACGACTTTCCTAAAATCTCTCCAACAAGCAGCAGTGTGCCCCGTACGGCTTGATAAGCGGCCCCAGGCCTGGCACTAGCAGCAGCTGCATTGGCTCATAGCTTGGCCTCTCCTGGGCACCTCCAAGCCCAGCACAAGTAGCAGCCAACTATGGTTTGCTGTGTAGCTCATGCTGGGTGGCCCTGGGCAAGGCACAGGTAGAGGCTGACTCTGCACCTCCCGGGAGGCCCCAGAGACAGTGCACCTGGTGGTCAGACTTGACCACGCTGGATTACAACCCCACCAAATCCACGAGTGACACTCACGGGGCGCACTTGGTGAACACCAAAGCCCCACTGAAGTAAATCCTGATCCATAAGGGTGTCTCCAGCACAGCAGCTCTTTGGCTGTAGTTGCAGCTGGTCCTCACAGCTGATTGGCCTGGGGGTCAATTCCTCCCAGTGATGCCAACAGCAACCAAGGCTCAACTACAACAGGACAGTGCACACAGCCCACACAGGGGAGCTCCTAGAAGGCCCAGCTCAGGTGACTGGGGAGGCTGAGCCACTGGACCCTACAGGACACCTACTACACAAAGCCACTCTACAAATTCCAGGAGACATAGCAGCTCTACCTAATACATAGAAACAAACACCTGGAAGCAGCCAAAATACAGAGGCAAAGAAACATGTCACAAAGGAAAGAACAGAAGAAATCTCTAGAAGAGGAACTAAATGAAATAGATCCAAGCAAGCTAAGAGATAGAGAGTTCAGAATAATGGTTATAACGATGTTTAAGCAGACTGTTAGGGAAATAACTGAGAAAATCGATAACATAATAAAGTACCAATTTGAAATGAAGGCTACAAGAACTGAAATAAAAAATAATTTACATGGAATCAACAGCAGAGTAGAGGACTCTGAGAAGCAAATCAGCAATTTGGAACATGAGGAAACAAAAAATACCCAACCAGAAGAGCAAAAACAAAAAAGAATCCAGAAATATGAAAATAGTATAAGAAGCCTCTGGGACAACTTCAAGAGGCCCAACATTCATATTATTGGGGTGCCAGAAGGGGAAGAACAAGACCAAGGAATTGAAAACCTATTTGAAAAAATAATTACAGAAAACTTCCCCTACATGGGGAAAGAAATCGACTTACAAGTCCAGGAAGCACAGAGGGCCCCAAACAAGAGGAACCCAAAGGGGCCCACAGCAAGACACATCATAATTAAAATGCCAAAGGTTAAAGACAAAGAGAGAATCTTAAAAGTAGCAGGAGAAAAGCAATTAGTTACCTACCTACAAGGGCGCACCCATACGACTGTCAGCTGATTTCTCAACAGAAACCTTGCAGGCCAGAAAGGAGTGGCAAGAAATATTCAAAGTGATGAAAAACATGGAACTACAACCAAGATTGCTCTACCCAGCAAAGCTATCATTTGGAATTGAAGGTCAGACAAAGAGCTTCTCAGATAAGAAAAAGCTAAAGGAGTTCATCACCACCAGGCCAGCACTACAGGAAAAGTTGAAGGGTCTTCTTTAAGAAGAAGCTAATGAACAAAAGAATCTGATGAACTAAATAGACCCAAAGACATTGACACATGCAACAGACGATCATATTTCAGAGGAAAGAGGGAAGGGGGGTGGAGGGTGGGAAGAGATTAACCAAAGAAGTTATATGCATATATGCATAACCCATGGACACAGTTAATAACGGGGTGAAGGCCTGGGAAGGGGGTGGGAGGGAAGTGGAGGGGGTCAATTGGGGGGGGGAAATGGGATACCTGTAATACTCTCAACAATAAAGATAAATTTAAAAAGTAAAAAAAAAAAAAATTAAAAAAATATTTAAAAATTTAAAAAAAAATAATTTTGAGATTGACAATATAGCATTAAACTGAGGACAGGACACTGCTAAAGGTGTTGCCACAGCCATGGAGCTGACCTTGCCTTTCTGTTCACTTTGTAATTTATGTTTTAGTTACTTTTCTCTGTGTGTGCGATCCACCACAAATAAGCTACAGAGAGAGAGAGAGGGAGAGGAAGAGTTCCAAGTTGTTGTGGTTTTTTTAAAGAGCAGTTTGGGGAGTTACAAAAATTACATTTGGAGAATTGGAGAATTTGGAGATATACAAATTAAATTCAGATTCAGAAATCTTGTAATTTTTTACCTTTTAAAAAACCTTTTATTTTGGAAAAATTCCAAACCTTACCAAAAGTAGAAATATAAGTAAAACAAATCCACATGTACCCAAGTTTAGCTTCTTTGCCCTAAAGTAGTGCTATCCTTGGAACACTGTACTGTGTTGTTACAACTTCATCTCTAAACTGGCAGCATTGTTCTTAGATGGTGTCTAACTCCTGGAGCTATAGAAAGATGGCATACATGTACCAGGTAATGCTGCTCATTTTCTTGTCATTTCAGAAAATCTTTAAAGATTTCCAAGTTGTATTTTTTTTTTTAAAGCTCATTCCTTTAACTTATGATGTGCACATGCTGCAATAAGTGTGGTAAGTTCCTGACATTTGAATGAAGACACTTCATGGGAGCATCCTGAGAGCCGTATTGAAAGCATCTGGTAGTTAAAGGGGGCTAATTAGTTAGGTCAGGACATATAAGATCAGCATTTTTAGGGATTAAGGGGTCAAAGGAGAAAGTACAATAAAAATTGACAAGCGAATGTCTATCAAGTTGCTGTCAACTGTAAAAATAAACTAAAGCTATTAGTCTGCAGTAGAGTTGCAGGAGCCACTTTGGAAAAAGAATGGCATTCCCTCAGATGGTGCTTGCCACTCCAAGAAGAGAGAGGTGGGGTCTCAGCACACTGGACTCCTCTCTCCACCAACGCTCACATCAAAGGTGGTGGCACAAACCCCAGCCAGTGCTGATGCTAACAAGACTGGAGTAGACAGAACTGGCTTTTGAAAACGATGAAATGATTTCTGTGAACCATTTGGGAAGGAAAGCAAAGCAGTTTGACATTTTCCAAACACCTGGGAAAGAATTAATCTTGTAGAAAAAATTCAGATGACTGACTATAAGAATGTGAAAAAAAAGTACATTCGTGTTAATTAACGGCTGTGTGAAATTAGACAAGTTACTTAGCCTGTCTCCTCAGCTGTAAAATAGAGTCCCTTGCAATTATTCATTAAACCAACCACCACTATGTGCAATGTATGCTCTGGATGCCAACAGACAGGTTCCTATTCTCATGCAGCTTAGATTCTAGTGAAGGTAGAATGGGTAACAAACAAGTAAATCAATAATAATAAAATAGTTTTGGAGAGTGGAAGGTGCTATGAGAAAAATAAAATGACAGGAAGGATCATGTAAACATTTAGGGGCGGGCATTTCAGGCAGTGAGATTAGTCTGTGCCAAGGTCCTGAGGCAGGAAGGGGTCCTGAGCAAGTTGGGACAAACAGGAGAATGGCCAGAAGTGCTCAATGAGGCTATTTAAGAAATGGGGAAGAGGTAAGTCTTATAGAGCAGTGCACAGAGCTTGGATCTTAACCTAAGTGTAAGGGTAAGCCTTTGGAGGGTTTTATGCAGAGAGTGGCATGATCTGATTTATATTTTTTAAAGATTATCTGGCTGCTGAGTGTAAAGTGGAGAGTAGGGAGCTAAGAGTAGCAGGAAGGAGACTAGTTAGAAGGCTAATTCAGTAATCCGCCCAAGCAAGATAGGACGAAAGCAGTGGAGGTGGAGAGGAGTGTCCAGATATGAGAAATATTTCAGAAATAGAGCCAAAGGAGCATATGGAATGTGGGTGGTGTGGGAAAGAAAGCATTGTAATAATATGGACCTCATAGAAGGCTGTGAAAATGAAATGAGAATTGGCTCCCTACTTTAAAAAATCTATATAAGAGAGAAGAATCCTGAAGATGGCCAAAGTCTGGGTGGGGGTTGGGTCAAGGCTATTGCAAAATGGACATCCTGGATTTGTCCTCTTAGCACTCTAAGAGGATTGACCGGCTTCAAGACCGTCATCCCCTCGAGATCAATGTCTCTCGTGCTTCCCCTAGACACTCTGAATTCAATTAGTTTAATTAGAAAACAAGTAAAACGGAATGATCTTAATATAGCTTTGCTCCTAGCTACTCAAAAAAAAAAGCCCATTTCTTTGGCAGGAACCCAAGTTTCCCTTTCATTTACATATTCTGAGATAATGATGTGAATGCTCCATTTTTTTGGCAAAACAACAGACACCTCTTTATTCAATAGATCGTATGTTAGTTTTAATAATAATACTTTCAGATTTCCTCACTCTCCAATGGGACGCAGTAAATATTGAAAAACCGTTCACTGGGGGAGGAGGGAGAATGCCCTGGTGTTTAGTGTTTGCCAATATCTGTGGTGGAAATCCCCCCCACTGGGGGGGGTTCACTACTAATGCGACGTCACTGCACTCAGCTGGGAGAGGTGCTGACCATCAGCTCTCACGGCCAGTGGCTAGGAATATCAGTTGCTCTCCAAAATGCAAGGCAAGCCTAATGCCAAGGGATCCTCTTTTCTTATGTAGAGACTGCTTGGATTGGCATCAGCAGCAAAAGCCAGTGGAGGACTGTGGTAATCGGGTTGGTAGATGACTGGGGAGTAATTTCACTGTGTCTGTGCCACAAACATATTCCTCCAGGTTCATACACAGACTTTCTCCAGGTACCAGCATGGGACATCCCAGTGTGGGATCCCAAGGCGCAGCAGGGCCCGGGAATGCCACGGCGGTCTCATGTAGAGCCGGGAGCCCGAGGCCTGCCACAGGTGCTCTGTTTCATCTTGGGTAAATCCCTTAGCCTCTCTGGGCCCCCACTTCCACATCTATACAGGAAAGGTGGGGGCGGAAGGTGAGAGAGCCCACAAGATGATCACCAAGTTTCCCCCTTCCAAGTCTTAAACACATGATTCTCTGAAACAACAGGAAACTAAATTGAGATTCGTTTTATGACGTTGGTCCCCAAGATTTTGAAATTGGGAAACAATGAGAATGCCAAAGGAGGAGGGACCTCTTGCTAATTACTGACTGGTCTGCAGAGAGCTGTGGCCCCTGTGCTCACACAAAAGGAAGTCTTTCAAACAGGGTATTACCGCCGGGAAACACAGCAGCTTCCAACTGCCCTGGTCTCATCTTGTGATAGATGAAATGTCTGTTCCCACGAGCCCATCGGAGACGGCTCTCGGTTCAGCCAGAAATACCCACATAGGCCCATCTCTTCACTGGTTTGTGTATTTTAGCCACAGTTATATGATGGGGTTATTATTTTCTGCAGTCTGCTTATATCAACACTTGCTTCCATTTAATCTGAAAATACTAGAAAATACTCAGATTGTCACAGGGACTCATAAATTGGTGTGTAGGAAGTGTGATTATCATTAGTGCCAATTTAATAAATGTTGCCAGTGCCCTCACCGGTTTTGCTCAGTGGTTAGAGCGTTGGCCTGTGTACTGAAGGGTCTTGGGTTTGATTCCGGCCAAGGGCACGTACCTCAGTTGCAGGCTCAATCCCTAGCCCTGCTTGGGTCATGTGCGGGAGGCAACCAATCAATGTGTGTCTCTCACATTGATGTTTCTCTCTCTCTTTCTCTCTTTCTCTCTCCCCCTTCCACTTTCTCTGAAAAGCAATGGAAAAAATATCCTCCGTGGGGATTAAAAAAAAAAGAAAATAAATGTCTCCAAGGATATTCATTATTAGTTGTCTATTTGTAAAAATGGTGTTTCTGATAAGCACCTCATGAATATTTTCTTCTTTTTAAGTTTTATGTTATGCGTATCATTGTGAACTCAGATTTAAACATATTTATCTATTTTCATTAATTTTAGAGAGAGAGGAAGGGGGAGAGAGAAACACCGATGTGAGAAAGAAACATTGACTGGTTGTCTCCTGTACACAACCTGGGGGTTCGACCTGAAACCTAGGTATGTGCCTGGACTGGGAATTGAACCCAAGACCTTCTGGTGCACAGGACAATGCTCCAACCAATTAAGCCACACCAGCGGGGGCTGTTGCATGTTGTTTTTAACTCTAGAAAATGGCATTTGTTGAACTTCAGTGTGTGTGTGTGTGTGTGTGTGTGTGTGTGTGTGTGTATAATGATTATATGAGTTGTATTTTGCTTTGGCTAAAACTAAAGTTTAGTTGCCTTTCCCGAATGAATGTGGACTGGTGGGAGGTGACGGTCCTCCAGTGAGCTATGAGGCAGGTGGAGTTACTCCAGGACGAAGCCACATCTACTAAGGGGATGGTTCACAAGCAGACCATCGAGTTATTTTATATACTTTCAGAAGTGATATCCCACAGGCTCGTAAATAGTCATTTTTCGCTCAAACCTAAAACATCACTTCAAGGGAAAATTCCTAGAGTGTGTGGTCAAATGGCATGAACTCGCTGTGTGACCATTCCCCCTGCCCACCCAATGCTCAGGGAACTCTAGAGACACTCACTTCTCTCAAGGGAGCTGTGGGGGAAGCGGTCCACCTAGAATACTTCCAGAAAAGGGATCTCCTGCATGCTTCCAAGAGAAAAGAGCCACATCACACAGAGCCTCCTCTCTTAAGACACCCCCTTGCCTCAGTCACCCCACTCTCCTCGCTTCTGGAGATGTTTCTCTGAGCCATGCCTGGTTTAAAGGGGCTTTAGCTGTGTCTCACTTCAGCCCCCATGGGGGTGGGTGGGAGGGAAGAGCTTTCTTTGATCCACCTAATGAATTAATGAATTAAACAGAGTGGAGTTCAGAAGCCAGGCTCCTTACTTTTGCTGAAGCTGGGCTGATTATGAGCTGGCGTAACTGCTGGAAAATTGCCGCTTCGTGCTAGAAGAATTAGGGACATGGCCCGGTCCATTCATCTTCCCTAATCGAGTTCTTGGGAAATACACATGTAGATTAGCCCCTAACAATGACCCCCGGCTGATTGCTTGGAGTACCCTCCACCAAGCCCACAATAGTATTGACTAGGTCTTTATGTTGCTCACAAAGGAGGCCCCAGCCTCCCCTTGTCCAGCTTTGCCCTGTTTCCCCCCTAGTCCCTCACCAGTGACTGTTGAAGCCTTTTCTGCTCCCCACCCCCCAGACTCTGAAATAAACAGTAAATAAAAGCTAACCTCACCTGGACCTATTAGAGAGAGCTGGGCAGTTCCAGAGGGAATTAACTTTGGAAAACAAGGCCATAAGCCCCTTAGCGTGTGGGCAGGAGCTTAAGAAAACGCTGCCAATCTTTGTTTAACGGTGATTATAGAGATCAGTTTAATATTGGGCAAGTTTACATAAAAAGCATTCTCAGTCAGAAGGGAAGCCACAAACACCAATTAATTACCCCTGAGGCTGCCTCCTGGTCACCCAGGCATCAGCATCCCAGCTACCTGGAGGGACCTGGTGGGGTGCCACCAGGCTGATTTCGGGGCAGTGCCTTTGACAGCCTAGGAAGCCTGAGTAGAGCCCGAGGGCGGCTCCTTCACCCGGACTGTGGTGGGAACCTCTTCAGTCCTCCCGGCCTCCAGCACCCACAGGCCTCTGTCTAGGGATGCTGACTTCACTTCTTTCTGCCCAGGCTTCCCAGCCTCTGGGAGGAATTAAAGATGCCTTAGCTGTGCTTTGATTCTTTTCAAAACATCACGCTGTGCAACAATAATTACAAATGAGTTGCAGCTGGAAAACAGTGGACAAGGAGTCAGCAGGTCTGAGTTCTAGTCCTGACCCCTCCACGTAGCGGCCGTATGGCTCTGAGACTCAGTTTCCTCTTCTGTCAGATGGGGACAATATGTCCTGCTCACCTCACAGGGTTGTGGGGATCAGATGACAGGAAGAATGTGAAAGGATTCTGAAAATTACAGTGGTCTGCAAATACTATAAAGCACATATTGATTTTCATTAATTTAGCTTTTTCTTAAAATTAGAAATAATTTAACTTGAAACAGCAGCTCAGTTTCCAATTGCTTCGAACTCATATGCTTTCTATTTTAACTTACCTTTTCATGGCTGTATTAAAAATAAAGCGATTTGTGTAATTACCTACCCTCCATTTGCCCATTTAACGATCCTTGGCCTAGTCACATGTCCTTTTTAATGCCCTTCTAACGTGAATTTAAAGGTGGGGGATCCCATGATAGGTGTTTTTCTCTTGTTTCTTCTTTTGTGTCCCAGGCTGGACCTTAAGCTCCTCAAGGCCAGTGGCCTTTCCTTTCCTTTGTGGGGCTGACAGGGCCCATGTCAGAGCTGGACTGTCAGAGCTGGGCTCCCAGAAAGTGCCCAGTAAACCCTTGTCTGAATGCAGAGGAAATAAACAAACGGGCAGGGAGGGGAGGGCAGGACCCTGAGTGGGATCAAGGCACCTGTTGCAAAGATTTTTAAGACTGAGTCCTTTCCTAAAAGTCCTAGGCTTTTTGGGAAGCGTTTCAGTTCAGCAAAGGCAGGGCTCCTGCCTGGGGTCTGGCCTCAGATTTGAGAAGTGCTAGCGGTCACAGAATTGAGGGATGCGAAAGAAAAAAAATCACTCCCGCCACCCCAAATAAATCATCTTTCCACTTGGCCTATGAGTCTTTCTGGGCCACAAAAGCCTGGAGGGGTCCCCCAAAGGGGAAAGAAATGCATGCCTGTGACCGCTAGAGGAGCTAGAGGCCTCCCCCCACCCCTCAAGGTCCTTCCCCAGTGGGCCTGAGGATGGGTCGCCTGCTGGGCCTGGACAATTGCTTGGTGGGGAGGGCTCCCGAAGGACACTGCCTGAGAGAGTGAGGAGCCCTAGTGGGTCTCCGTCCGGACTGAGCCCGGCGGCGCCCCGGACTCTGGGCCTTCTGGCCTCCTGCTGGGCCGTCGGGCACCTGCGGTCAGCGGGCGCTGGGCACCGAGGGCCCCGCCGCCTCCCGGGCGGGCGCTGGAGTCAGGGAGCCTGCCGCGCACCAGTCCGAGGGGACTGGGAAGAGTTAAAACAGGTACAAACAAACAAAATAAGCTCGAAGTCCGAGGCTTCGGGCTACGGGGCCGGAAGAGGATTGCCCCTGGAGGTACAAAGGGGGACGCAGAGGGGAAAATTCAAACGGAAAAGAAGCGTGGTCTGACTTCCAAAGCCACGGAGCCAAGAAGCCTTTCCAAGGGTGGCCCGGGCGCTCGGGGTAAGGACAGAGGCGCGGAGTAAGGATAGAGGCGCGGGGTAAGGATAGAGGCGCGGGGTAAGGATAGAGGCGCGGGGTAAGGGCAGAGGCGCGGGGTAAGGGTAGAGGCGCGGGGTAAGGATAGAGGAGCAGGGTAAGGATAGAGGCGAGTAGGGGATGAGCGGAGATGGAGGGGTAGGTGAGCCCCTGGGGGGAGGCAAGTCCGGGGGCACAGATGAGACCAAGGGCGTCGGCCCCACTGAAGCAAGACTGGGGGCGCCGACTCCAAGACCTGGGTCCCCAAACCTGTCGAACATGCCACCGCTTGCTCCCTGGGTGTGTCTGGAGCGAATGGAAAGATTCGGGGTCGGAGGTTCCGAGTGCTGCCCCCGCCTGGGGTCTGGGCGAGGGAAAGACCCGCCCGCCGCGGGGCGGGAGAGGGGGGAGGGCTGGGTCCAGCACCGGAGGGGCGGGGCCGGCCCGCAGCCTTTAGCCCCCGGGCCCCGGCTCCCAGGACTCGCACCTTCGGACTCGCGCGCCGACCCAGGCGGCCCCGGCCGAGCGCAGCGGTGCCCGCGTGGCCCGCCGAGCTTGACCTTGGATCGGGAGCCATCGGGTTGGACGGACACACAAGGAAAGAAAGCATCGCCTTCGAGCCTTTTCTCTCGTCTCCAAAGCAGACGGCGCAGCCGAGGCCGCCGGCCGCGCGCCCTCCCGCCCCCGGCCCTCCCCATGCACCTGCCCGGCTGCGCCCCGGCCATGGCCGATGGCAGCTTCTCGCTCGCCGGCCACCTGCTCCGCAGCCCGGGCGGGAGCACCTCGCGGCTCCACAGCATCGAAGCCATCCTGGGGTTTACCAAGGACGACGGGGTCCTCGGCTCCTTCCCGGCCGAGCCGGGCGCCCGGGGCGCCAAGGAGCGGGACAGGAGGCTGGGCTCGCGGGCCGCCTGCGCTAAGGCACCCGGGGGAGGCGCGCAGCCCTCGCCGCCCGCGCCCGCGCCCGCGCCCCAGTACCAAGGTGAGTGCGCCCGCGCTGCTGGAGGCCCCCGGGAGCCCAGGCTCAGGAACCCGGCGAGAGGGGGGAGCCCTGCCTTAATTTTCATCAAGGCATCTGGGCGTGGTTTGGGGTGCCGAGGGTGTAGCGGGAGCTTCCAACTTACCTCCAAAGGAAGCTTAGGGGCTCCTCGGGGCGCTCACCCGACCCCACCTCCCGCCGGGCGGTCTCCGAGCCCGCGTCGGGCTGTCAGTGCCCAGGGCTGGGCGGGGTGGGCCCAGGGAGACTCGCAGAAGCGCCTCTGACCTTCCCGGGCCGCGTTGCCCCAGCCCCTCGCCCCTACTGCTCTAAGGAGCCCGGGGAGGCGCGGCCGAGCCCGGGGCTGCCCGTCGGACCCGCCGCGGGCGACGCGAAGCCGTCAGAGGAGGAGCCGCCCAAGAAGAAGCATCGGCGGAACCGCACGACCTTCACCACGTACCAGCTGCACGAGCTGGAGCGAGCGTTCGAGAAGTCCCACTACCCCGACGTGTACAGCCGCGAGGAGCTGGCGGGCAAGGTCAACCTGCCCGAGGTCCGGGTCCAGGTAAAGCGCCCAGATCCGTCCCCGGGAGGGCCGAGCCCGAGCCCGAGCCCGAGCCGCAGCCAGGGCTCCCTTGGATCCCCGGGGGACCACGCAGTTATGAGGCCACTTTCCCCGTCGGCCCAGAGCCCCGAGGGCGCGGCACAGACCTTCTTCCATGTGCCCCAGCACCGTCCTTCGGACATCTGGCTCCAGTCTGCAGTCGCATCTCCCCTTTGGGGTCTCCCTCTCCTGAGCTAAAGAGAGGGCTTGGGACCGGCTCACTGTTCGCAGCCAGAGGGTGTGTGTGTGTGGGGGGGGGGGGGGGTGAGGCTTGAGTAGAGAGGGTGTGTGTGTGGGGGGGGTGAGGCTTGAGTAGAGAGGGTGTGTGTGTGGGGGGGGGTGAGGCTTGAGTAGAGAGGGCATGTAGGCAGCAGTTGAGGGTCACTGGATGGGGGCCCCAAATGCCACCCTAGTCACTAGTGCGAGTACCCTGTTTAAAAGGAAACCGCTGTCTTCCTGAGAGGGGTCTGGGGCCTGGCAGTTGAAACTTTCCCTGGATTTATTTGAGGAACCGACTTTTGCTTCTTTGGTGCGCATCCAACCAAACTTCCCTCTGCTGCAGAGAGGCCTTTCTTTTTGTCGTAAAGGGGTTTTCGCTTTAATTAAAGCTGAATTATCTTTAATCCCTGATCATTAAAATATTTGAAAGCCTTAAATATTTGCCAGTCATCTGTGAAAAATCTGGGAGGATTTCCAAATTGGGAGAGTTTACAGAGGCCCGAAAGGGAGTCGCTGGGAACAAATTTCAGTGCATCTGCAAGGCAGGGGAGGTAAGGTGGGATTTTTGTGTGTAGGTTTCCAGGAAGTGAGACACTCAGATTTGGGGGGGGGGCTTTTAGCTTTGTCTTAAAAACAAAAGGGGACAGGCTCTTGCCTTTGTCTCTTCCGCTCAGTTTGAGGGTTTAAAGTAATGAGTAAATGTCACGGTTTTAAAACATAGCTCCCTAATGTGACTCGGGATTCACCGGCAAGGACAGTTCAATTTCTCCTCAACTGAGGCGGTCAAGCTGCAATGGTTTCATTGAAGGGTGGGCATATTAGCACCTGCTGTTCAGGGAGGGAGCTGGCACAGGGAGAGGAAAAGCACGCTGGAGAAAGGTGAAGGAAGAAGGGAGGCCAAGCCTCCCAGGGCCCCTGCAGGATGGAGGCACAGCCAGTTCAGGGGCTGCCTTCATACCTGAGGCCACCTCTGCCCCCCCCTTCCTTCCTCCCTCTTTACTTGTTCAGATCTTTGGCTTGTCCTCAAGGTTGTGAGCTTCTTAAGTGTCTGTGACTTCTCCGTGACCACAGGGCCAGCACAGTGCCCAGCATATGGTGGGTGCTTAATGCCGGGCTAGGATGTAATCAGAGGGGGGTGGGGTGCTAAGCAGGGTCTCCAGCTGTGTTGAGAGCAGCAGTCTAAGGGCTGACTATCCCTGTCTTTAGCACTTCCACTGGGGATACTGGATCTGAAGACCATAGCTGATATTTGGGGGGACGGAGTGGGACATGCAGAGAAGCAGAGGGGCCAGGGGCCAGTGTTTCTCTTTTCTTGGTTACTGGCAATTATCTCCTATTTCTGGGGAAATTGGGGCCTCAGATATGTATGTAAATGAATATTTTGTGGGAAGGGGCCAGGGGTACTTACATTTTTTGTTCTTCCTCTCCCCCCCCCCCCCAAATCCCAGCCTTACACACACTTGCCCTGCTCTGCTCAGGTGCTGGGAGGCTCTTTTCTCAGCTCTCCTGGAGGTGTCGCTCCCACCCTTATTGACCTAAAACTGCTTTCCCCCATCTGAAGTTGCATCTATCCCCCCATTTCCCTTCATAAATATGACACTGAAGCCACCAGTTTGGCAAAAGTTCTTTCCAGATACTCCCCTAAGCTAGACCAGTCCCCTCTGTTGTTTCCGAGGGTGGTAGTTTGTGGTGAAACCTGAACTATACACCCTTTCTTGTGCTTTTCTCAAATCAATAACGGAAGTTTGATCGTTGAGATGAGACTTCACCCTGGCACACGCTTCCCATGTGTGAAGGAAAAAATACGTGAATTCATTGAGCCCGCCTTAGGGTAGTGTCAGAACTAACTCCATAAAGGAAACGTAGATATAAGAAACTTAAACTATTGCAATCATAGAAAGCCATTTCTAAGAAACATCAGAAACCCTAAATGGATATCCATGAAATGAAATGAAAATCGTATCAAAGCAGCAACCAAAATACGCTGGGGGTAAAATAAGCTCACACGTTCGTGCTGGTTAGGGTAACCAGTAATTGTTGGAAAGAGCTGCGTTTTAGCATCCAGTGGTGCCAGTTACCGTGCTGAAGAGTATTTTGTAGTCGAGACAGAGGGTCGGTAAGGCACAGAAAGTCTGAGACCAGGCCCAGCTCCTGAGAGCTGAACCCACAGGGAGGAAGCAGGGTCTAAAACCAAGTGTCAGGAGGGGCTGCCCCCCAGCAGGTCACAGACATCGGGGAGACTGGATGCAAAAGTCCTGCGGGCTGGTCTGATTCCTGGGTTAATTTCACTTTTTTTGGAAACCACAGTTACGGGTGAGATAAATAGGGACAAGGGTGGGAAGGCCGGAGAGACCCAGAGAAAACAAGAGAGCAGGAAAGAGACAGAAAGGAGGAACCGGGACGGGAAAGGAAGGATGCTGCGGGTGGGGCGCTGGGGCAGAAGCGGGCGCGGGGCGGCCGAGCCTGTTTCACTTGGGGGGGGGGGGGCTGAGCTGGCTGGGCTGCAGCTCGACGGCTGCCGTGCTGCCTCCCGCAGGTGTGGTTCCAGAACCGACGGGCCAAGTGGCGGCGGCAGGAGAAGCTGGAGGTGTCGTCGGTGAAGCTGCAGGACTCGCCCCTCCTCTCCTTCAGCCGCTCCCCGCCCGCGGCCGCTCTGGCGCCCCTCGGGGCGGGCCCGGGCGGCGGCGGGGGGCCGGCGGGGGGCGCCCTGCCGCTGGAGTCGTGGCTCGGGCCGCCGCTGCCGGGCGGGGGCGCCACGGCGCTGCAGAGCCTGCCGGGCTTCGGGCCGCCGGCGCAGGGCCTGCCCGCCAGCTACACGCCGCCGCCGCCTTTCCTGAACTCGCCGCCGGGGGCCGGCCTGCAGCCCCTCGCGCCGCCCCCGCCCGCCTACCCCTGCGCGCCCGGCTTCGGGGACAAGTTCCCGCTGGACGAGGCGGACCCGCGCAACAGCAGCATCGCGGCGCTGCGCCTGAAGGCCAAGGAGCACATCCAGGCCATCGGGAAGCCGTGGCAGGCCCTCTAGGGGACCGGGGACCAAATCGGGCCCGACAGCCGTCCTGGGGGCGACCCCGAGCCTCAAGCCTGCGTCCGTTCTCCCTGGGGCCCCCCTGACTCGGCCACTCCTTCCCTGGGCAGCCCGAAGCTGCAGCCAGGCTTGGGTCTTGGGGGCGAGTCTGCACCTGACTCACCCGGGAGGACTGTCCCTCAGGCCGGCCGAGGCCCCTTGGTCACCCCTGACCCCCACAGGCCCCCCCAGCCCTGCTGCGGGAGGGGGAGACGCGGCCCGGACTGGCCAGCCACGCCCCCCCCAGCCCCGGGGGCGCCGGAGCCTCCCGGTATGCAGGACCCAAAGCGCCCGATGCGGCCGCTCCCGGGCAGCCTGGCAACCCCAGACGACCACCGGGAGGCGGGGCAGGCGGGGAAATAGTTTGAAGAATTGTTGGTATAAGTAGCTTCAAAGTATTTGAGAGGAAAATAAAAGATTTTCTTGATTTGGTTTGGCTAGCTAAGCTCGCTCAGGGCTGCGGTGGGGGAGGAAGGTGTGAGCGTGAACGGGGGTGCGGGTGGGACTGCGGCGTCGGACCCGGTGGGCGCAGGAAAGCGGACGAGCGCGCGGAGCCGGGGCTCCCTCCTGGATGCTCCTGGGGGCGCTGCGCTTCAGCCGACGCTGCGTACTTTCCTGGACTCCGTGTCCCCAGTGCCGACGCTGCGGGGTCCCCGAGCAGAGACGCCTCTCCCCTGGCGCTGAAGGGCGCGCGCGAGTGTGCGCCGTTCTGGGTGTTCGGGGCCTAAGGCTCAGCTGTCTGTGCGACACCCCAACAGTACAGCTACTTTGAAGGATGGACCCCAATGGGAAGCGTCTGCACCACCTCCCCAAGATGAAAGCTAAACTTCGCAAAGGCCCTAGCGGCCCCGCCTCCCTCTTTCCAGTGCGCCGCGGCCCAAGTCCCTTCTCAGATCATGGTCTGGGTCATCGGGTCGGTGCCAGCCCCTGCTACCCAGGGTCGATGACATTAGTCTTCCGAATTCTGGGGCAGAGTGACTTTTCCTTTTCTGAGTCCTGAGCTCCCCCTTTCTCCTCCTCCCCCAACTCGCTCCGCACCCCTCAAACCCGGGGTTCTGGTTAACCCAGGACGGGTTAGATGCGGCGCTGGGGGAATGTGACCTGGAGCGCTCCTTGCCTAACGGGAGCGCGCGCCTTCGCGGGGCCTCGTGGCCAGCACCTGCAGTTCTCCGGCTCTGGGGTGGAGAAGGAATCCCCGAAGTCCCCGCGGGTGTCAGAAGCTCGCGAGGCTCTCGGGGAGTCCGGGGCAGAGGAGGGCCCGGGACTCCCAGGCTGAGCGGCTGCCGTATCCAAAATTGGCCTGGAAGCTGGGCGGCCGCGGGAATAACCCAGGTCCTCTGGTCCTACCGCTACGCGTGCACCCGGGGAGATGCCTCCAGAGCCTTAGCATCAACCGGCGACTGTCTGTCGGTGGTGAGCACATTAGTAAACCACCCGGTCCCAGTTCCTAGTCTGAACGAACTCTACCTCTCTGGGAGGTGGGAAAGATGGAATCAGATAGTCTGTAAGTCCTTTGTGCAAATTGCCAGTGACTCGGCTTGAAGCCATACACACTGTGGGCTGCTTCTCTGATCCCCTGCAGCAGCCCTGCCTCATGCTTGGGTTCCTGAAATCTCCTTGGAAGGATGACTGTCCCGGGGGCTGAAGATGGAGCGAGTGTCATTGCAGAATTCAGGCCTTACCAAGCCCGGTCCTCAGAGACTATGGCATAAACAGGACTGTGTATCCTAGGCCTTCCTCTGGTGCCTTGCACGTAGTAGGCTGGTCCGTAAGCATTTATTAAATAGACCATTTCCCCAAGATGTAAGGAGTAATATCTGCTCTTTCACTAAAAAGGATGCTTTGTGGGAAATGATGAAGTGGCCCAGGTGATATCAGCTTTTGGTAAATTCAAGATGAATATGTAAGTAAATTTCTCTCAGTTTGGCTGGTCCTCTTTCATTCTTTAACACCTAGGAATAAATTATTCAGAGAGCTCCCAAATTCACTGCCCCCTCCCCCAGTGAGTACCACACTTGCTCTGCCCTCAATATTCTTATCACAATGCCAGGCACCTCTGACCTTGCCCATCCCACCACCAGCATCTTCTCGGCTTCTCTTAGATTACTTCCACGTTGGTTCATTTTGTCTCCTCTCTCTGACATTTTTCTTTCTATTTTTTGGTCATCCACAACTTTCCACCACCTTCCTCTCCTCTTTTGCTATTTAGTTCAGTCTGAAAGTGAATATTTTTCTAAACCACCTCCTTAGACATCAACAATTTCAGCCTTAACGGGATTTCAGGGACAAGTCCTTGGAAAATGATAATAAAATTGCTCAAAGCTAATAATCACTGAAAACTATGTGCCAAAAGGCTTCTAAGTGGCTTACATTTATTTGTCGACTCTTCGAAGCCTCACAACGACCCTGCCAGGGAGATGCAATTAGCCCTATTTTATAAAGGAGGAAACTGAGGCACAGAAAGGTTACCCCAGTTAACACTCTTGTAATCGTTGGAGCTGGAACAACCAGAAGTTGGGGGTCAGTTCACCATCATAGTGTATGCCCAGGAAACACTTGCTGAATATGTGCTTATTTCAGTTCCCAAGAACAGCTCATTAGACCACAGGGGAATTGAGATCCTGAGAGGTGGGAGCGAGCTGCGCTTTCCTGGGCCTCCTGGGGAGGGCCGGACAACACAACAGCCTCAGCGCCCCCACCCGCACCCCCACCCCTAGGGGCTGCCTAGAGGGGTGGCTCTAAAGGTCCCGATAGTCTAGCTGCCAGCTCCAGCAGAAGTGGTGCAGGTGGGGTGGGGAGCCAGGCTGGAGGTGAGACTGGCTTGTAGTAAGGAGCATTAAAGCCCCAAAGGACCCTGAAGCACAGGGGGCCGCGCCTCAAGCTCAGGGCTACAGAAAGCACTTTGCAGAGGCTGGGGCCTAGCTGGGGCACCGGCTTCCAAAACTAGACGATGCTGGCTGTGATTCGGGGCAGGCACACGGGACTCGGGGGAAAGGCCTCCCCAGCAAGCCCGCATCTCTTGGGAAATGGTTCTTGAGTCTTCAGTAATGAGCCTGAGGGTCCGCTGAAGGGAAACAAGAACCAGTTGCGAGTGGTCTTAGGGGCGCGGAGAGGAAAGACACTGCGCCGCCCCAAGCCCAGCGACCTAGATGGCGGCGGCCTTGATCCTGGCCGACCTGGGTCCAGTCGACCTAAGAGGGAGGCCTTGGGGACCCTTCCCCTGAAGACGGCGCCTGCTCTGGCCCGCGGGAGGGAAGCAGGTGAGTCGGAAGGACAGCTTTTTTTTTTTTTTCCTCGCGGGAACCCCGTTGGGCCGCGCCCAGGGGTGGGCTCTAATAACCCCGGGGCCCAGGAGGCGGGGTGTGGGGGGACCCTACGGGTCCGACCGCTGCCTGAGAGAGGGGCGGAGTCAGACGCAGCCCTAGTCCCGCACGCGGACTGCCCGCTGCGCTGCGGGACCCGGCGGAGGCTCGGAGGAGACCCTCCGCTGACCCTGTGTCCCCCAGCTTGCTCGGGGCGCCCCCCCCCCCGCCTCCACCAGTCTCCACCGCCGCGGTGCGGGAGCTTCAGTTTTCGAGATTTTTCTATAGAGGAGTCTCTTCCTGCCCCCGGGGTATCGTGTCCGCGGTGCGCACCACGGCTCCCCGCCCCTGGGGGCGACTTTTCCCTACCGCGGGGGCGCAGGGGACTGAGGGCTCCGCTCCCTTATCGCCTGTCTCCCGAGCCACGGGGTCCCGAGGAGGCCGCAGCCCTCGGAGCTCCCCTCACTCGGCGTCCTAGGGCCCCGCTGTCCATCCGTCACGGGCACCCCGCTCTGGGGACCCGGTTCTGCCCCCTGCGGGGCCGCGCTCCCACCTCCGCTGCCCCGAGGGCGATCGGAGCTATTGTGGGGGCTGGGAGGGCTCAGAGAGACCCCTTGGGAAGGGCAGGCTTCCCCCAGGGGTCAGCAAGTGAACCGGGGCAGCCCCGCTGTGTTTACTAGATGTTTGAGTATCTAGTTAATATTTGGAGAGATGGGACCCGTCAAACCAGGGCAGACCATCCCTGCCCGGTCCCCAGCCCAGCCCTAGTGAACCCAGGATCCCGCGGGGGGAAGGGGGGAATCCAGACCAGGCCCCCCTCCGCCAAGTTCACTGGTTAATTGAAAGTCTTTGCGCAGACCTGGGAGAGCTCGCGCGGGAAGCGGGGACGGCGGGACTCGGTTTCCCCGGAGCCGCGTCCCTCCTGCGCACCGCGGGGACGTCAGGGTGCGGACCCAGCCGCCCCGCGACTTCAGCGTTTGAGGTGGGGACCCTCCCTACACACGCGCGCAAGCGCGCACACACACGCACACACACACACACACACACACACGCGCAAGCGCGCACACACACACACACACACGCACGCACACACACACACACACACACGCGCAAGCGCGCACACACACGCACACACACACACACACACGCACGCACACACACGCACACACACGACCCCTCCAGCCCCAGCCCCAGCCCCAGCCCCGGGACCAGGAAGCCGGCAGAAAAAGACTTTTAGGGACGTTACTAAGAATGAGAACTTGGCATTTCCTCCCCTCTCCGGAGCTGGGCCCGCGCCCTAACGCGCCCCGGAAAGGGGGGGCTCCCCTCGCCAGGCTCCCCTCCAAGAGCCCCATCGCGCGCTTTGGGCCAGTGTCGTCCCCGTAATTGGGAACTGGCTCTAATAACCTGACCTCAGCTTGTTAACTGCACAATAGTGGGCAGAGTTAATGACTCATTAGTGATTAATTTCTTAACTGCCTTAACCGCTCACTGTAAAAGCCCTTTCGTAAAACTGGATTAAATCATCTAGATCCTTGGCCACGTCTCACAGCCTATATAATTTTATTAACCAATGTAACCCCAATAAATTTAATTAAAAAAAGAACATATTCCCTTAGAATCCCATCAATCTGGTGACATGCATCTAGGGGGCTGAACAAACAGCATGGCAGGCAACTGCTGGGCCGGACACTACGGTGAGAGGGGCTACTGTCCTGAAAGGCAGTTGCCGGGGCCAGGCTATGTGACATCAGGCACCTACACAGCCATTTCTGTGATAGGTAATAATAATAAGGGGGAAAACACCATCGTCTCGAATGGGGGGAAAATCAGCCTATGATGACAGAGGAATGGGATGTAGCCATCCTGGAGATACTATCAGTGTTTCCTGCTGCCTGGAAAGTAGTCACAGTGGTGGCTGGAACCTCCACCAGCCACTTTTCCAAGATCGGGAGGTCAGGGCAGTGGTTGCCCAATGTGCACTTGCAGGAAGCCGCTCATTTCATACCCAGGAGGAAAGTGGGATAACACAATAGCCCTAGAAGTGGTAAGTGAGCAGAAGGAAGGACATAGTAAAGATCAGAGTGGAAATTAATGAAATGGAGAATAGAAAACAATAGAGAAAATCACGTGGAAAACTACTTTGATATAATCAGTCATCAGAAAAATAAAAAATAAAGCCACAATGAGATACTACTTCACATGCATCGGAACTCCCAGAATCAAGAAGTCAGTGGCAACCCTGGGCTGGAGTGGCTCAGTCGAGCATCATGCTGGTGCACAGAAAAGTTGCCGGTATGATTACAGGTCAGGGCACAGACCTGGACTGTGGGTTTGATCCCCGGTCAAGGCATAAACAGAAGGCAACTAATTGATGTTTCTCTCCCACATCAATGTTTCTCTCTCTCCTTCCCCCCTTCTTTCCTCTCTCTCTAAGCATGTCTTCAGGTGAAGATTTTTTTAAAAAGTCAGTGGCAAGAAGTGTTGGTGATAATGTAGAGACATTCAGAACCCTCATACACCGCTGGTGGAAGTGGGACAGGGTGCAGTTTCTTTGGAAAACAAATCTGGTAGTTCTTCAAATGATTCAATATATAGTTACCGTATGACCTGTTGGTTCTGGCCAAGAGAAATGCAAACAGGTCCACATAGAAACTCGAACATGAATGCTTATACCACCATTTTTCATAATAGCCCATAATAATCCAAATGTCCATCAACAGTTGAATTAATAAACAAAATGTGGTGTAGACATTTGGCTGTAAAAGGAGATGAAGTACTGATACATGCCACAACATGGGTGAATCTTGTAAACACTATGTTAAGTGGAAGACCACATACCACAGAAATGGAAATTTATATGAAAGTCCAGGTAGGAAATCCATAAAGACAGAAAGTAGAGTCATGGTTGCTTAGTGCTGGGGGCCAGTGGGGTGGGAACATAGAGGATGATAAAGAATATGGGATTTCTTCTGGAGGTGATAGAAATTTTCCACAATTGGCTGTGATGATGGATGGGTGGTTGCACCTATCTTTGACCCAACTAAACAAGTGTGCTTTGAATGAGTGAATTATATGATATGTGAATCACATCTCAATAAAGCTGTTTAAAAAAAAGTAGTCTTCCCACAGACTCTTGCTGCTTCCATCTACTCCAAGTTCTCCAAGTTCTCACACTGGAATAATTTTTCTAAATACCATTTTCACCATGTTGCTCTCTTGCCAGGTGAAACTTTTCAGAGTCAATAAAGATGTTATCACTCAGCTAACATACATTGCATGCCTATTGTCTTAGGCAGTGATAAACACATCTACACATTTTTTCTGCAGTTTCCAATCTTTTTTTTTTTCTTTAATCTTCACCTAAGGATATTTTTTCCATTGCTTTTCAGAAAGAGTGGAAGGGGAAGAGAGAGAGAGAAACATCAATGTGGGAGAGACACATCAATTGGTTGCCTCCCGCATGTGCCCCAACCAGGGCCAGGGATTGAGCCTGCAACTCTGGTACCTGCCCTTAACCAGAATCGAACCCAGGACCCTTCAGTCTGCAGGCCGACACTCTAGCCACTGAGCCAGACCAGCTAGGGCTGCAGTTTCAAATCTTAAACTCCTCTTTTTTTAGGGCTTCACCTGTAGGACTCACTCATTTCCTTTCTCATTGACCTTCTCAGAAATAGAGACCCTCTGCTCTAAACAAATGACCTTGACAGCCTCTTGCTCTCCCCAATTCCTACTCTATACTGTTGATCAAGGTGGATAACACCTTTTTATCCAAAATAACAGACCAGCCTAAAGCACTAGCTCTCCTGGGAAAGAGACAATCGCTTAAATTCACACTGTGATGTTAACCCCTGGCTGGTGGTAGTTTAGTGAGGTGGGCATGGGGTGGAGGTGGGTTCTGGAGGAGCAACTAAGAAAAGAGAGAGGCCTCAGGGAGAGGGAAGCTGGGCTTATGGGCTATTTGCACAGGACCAGCCCTGCTACGATGGTGGGCCTGTCCCTGCTTTTTCATCTGGACAATACTCTATGTCCTCTGCCTAGGTTGCCCTTTCTTCTCTCCTTGAAAATTTCTATCCCTAGTTCAAAGTTCATTTCCTTCCAGAAGTTCTCGTGGTTTTACCTGCCCACTGTTTTCTTACTTTTCCCGGATCAGTCTGTGAACTCTTCCTTAGCCTCTCTCCCATCTCTCACTCTTTTTTAGAGCAGACAAGCCCTCGGTAAATATGACTGCCTGACATTCTTCCAAAACTCCTCTCAAGGCTCAAGGGTTAGCCTGCAAGTCTTTGAACTGAAACTCAAACAGCGGCTCCTTTGTCTTTTCTGTATTGTGTTTCATTTAGGGTCAGGAGCACTCCTTTCAGATTACTATCATAGAAAGATTATTGGATTCCGTGTCAGGGGATCACAGGAACCTTAGTTCTGCCATGGACTTGATGTGTGGCCTCGGGCAAGGTGGTCTCACTCTGGCTGAAGTTCTCTGCCTGCAAGATCTGGGGGCTGGACCAAAGCACCTCTGATATCCTCGAAGCTGCACAGTGCCGATCCTGGTTCAGTAACTTAGCTGAGGGTGCCACCTGATGGCTATCTGGAAAACTTCACCCTCCGCTTGTGCACTGGAAGTTTTCTAAGAGAATGCCTCCTTCCCAGAATCACCAGAAATGAATGAGAAGGGTCTTTCCTCAGCCCAGTAACGCCCTCCTTTCTGAGTCCTCCCAAGTCTGGGGCTTTACGCTGCCCCTTGAGTGGAAAGCCCCTCCTTTTCCATTCAGATCCCCCCATCCCCACCAGATCAACCCAACCAGGGGGATTCTTGTATCATTAAAACCACCCTAAGAGAAACCAGAAGGCCAAGGAATCTTCTGCTTTTATGTTCTCATGCCCCTCCATAATTCAGGTTGGGAAGGAACTGCTTCTAAATTACGTACATGAATCAAACCCCATTCACCTAACCTCTTAAACCTTTCATGAAGAAATATTTGCATCTCAATAAAACGAGCCCTCAAGTAGGGCAAATCTTAATTCAAATTTAATTAATTAAAATAATTATACTAAGGGTAGAATTTCAGATGCCTGGGCAGTAAAAATATTTGACACATGGTATCCCTTTCCTGGTATCCTTCAAAACACAGCAAGTAGGTAACAAGTTTAGGCCTACCATTAGACATTATATACTATAAATTTCCACTCAGGTTAGTTTCTAATACCTGGTATTTAATACCAAGGTATAAATGACTTAAATATCCTAATATAGCCAGCCTTCTAGAAATATTTACATTTTAAAGGTGTGTTTCTGGGGGTACAATGACCAACCCAAAGAATAAATCTTGAAGAATAGAATTTAGGTGTGTAAGAAACCGGGTGGGGAGATACTTGGAGGCACAGTGAACTTCATGGCCACCCTCCAATTAGCACATGAGTGACCAAGATCCTGGTGATACCTAAGGCTCATAGGCAGGAAAGGATATTAAGAACCGTTCAATATTCACTTGCTTCCTAGACATTTATTGTCCCAGGAAGGGAATTATCTCTTTGGTTCTGGGGTATTTGTAGGAGACAGTGTGGTACAGTAAAGTAGAAACTGCCTTGGAATGAAAAGAATGGGTTTTATTCCTGTTTTTCCCTTTTATAAACCAGGTGCCCCTGATCTTGTTCTTAAATTATATAACTGAAGTTATTGATCTGATAATATGCATAATAGCTATCTTAAGGGTCGCTCTGGAATACTAAGCAAGATAATCTATTTGGAATTCCCAGGCGTGACTTCTGTTCATGCTAAAGTGGTATCTGCTCCCCATGTTATAGGAAAAGTCAAAGCCACATCTTTCTATCCTGTGTTTTAAAGAGTCCCACAGGCTAGTTCAAGGATAAACATAGTTTTATGAACCTCGTTTCCTCTCTTCTCTTCCCAGATATTATGCAAAAGAAACAAACCCCTCAAACACCACTGTCAGTGAAACTAGAAGATAGTTGTGACTTGAAGAGGAACAAAAAATGTATAAGGGTGGCCCCAACGTTGCTGAGATTGTGTGGGACAACACAGGGGTGACGGGACTATCCAGGAGACTCAGGAAAGAAACTTGACTCCAGACGGACTTTCTTTCCAGAACAGAGGCTGCAGGCAGGTCATTCTGAACAAGCAAGAATTCAGGGGACAGTATTGCCCTTTTAACAAACTGTTAGAGGATGAATTTCAGCCAACAGAGGTGACTAAGGACAGCACAGCGAAAGAATCATAGGTGGACGCCACCTACAGAGCAGAGGTGAAGCAGCTGTGGGACTTCGTGGGACCACACAAAGTAAAAGTTACCCATAGCAACAGCATAGCAATGATGCAGCCAACAGAGAGAGAGAGGGAGAGAGGGGGGGGGGAGAGAGAGAGAGGGAGAGAGGGAGAGAGAGAGAGAGAGAGAGAGAGAAGGAGAGGGAGGGAGAGGGAGAGAAGGAGAGAGAGGGAGAGGGAGAGAGAGAGAGAGAGAGAGCGAGAGAGAGAGAGCGAGAGAGAGAGAGAGAGAGAATGAAGGAGGAAAGAGTCTCATCACTGTTCAGGGCAGGAAATGGACAGAGGCTGCCTGTAGAAGGAGATGTCTCCAGACGCTCTGTAAAGGTATATTTTTTTCAAGGGAACCACTGAAACGAAAACACAAACCTTCCTAAATATCTGAAAACTATATACACATGGGGAAAAAAGACAAACAAACAAAAAAATCAGGCCACACAATTATAGCCTTAAAGAAGCAAACCTATAAAAACAAAAACAAAAGGAGAATTTATAATGCTGAAAAGAGAAATTCACACACACACACACATAAATATGTTTTTAAAATCTTGGTTGAGTTCTACTAGAAACTAAATCTGTAAGTCACTGCCATGGATTTTCTTTCCTTGATTACGTTCTGGAAACCTCAAGGCTGCCCAGCAGTGCCAGGAATGGGGAGGCCCGGAGTTGTTCTGGCGATGTGCCCAGGCCACAATGGGAGTCTCGTTGTCACCTGACTTGCTAGGATGCCTGTGACACATTTCCTTTCTATTTAAAGTAATAAATTGCTTCTGGTTTAAGTGGCAGGTGATTGGGACTGTGTATTTTGCTTTTGGCAAACCCCAAATGAAGGAAGTCAGCCCACACGGTCCAGAAGAGAGGGGAAAAATCAAACATGAAGCCCAGCCTCTCACAGAGGCAAGAGTTAGGAGGGTCGGGGGAAGGCCCCTCACCCCCCGTGCCTCATCGGGATCGAGGTTGGGCACAAACATTTATTGGTGTCTTCAGATATGACAAAGAGGTCTCGCTTCACCTCTCTCTCTCTCTCTAACATCTCAACTATCAAAATCATACAGTCTCTTGAAGTCTTCGTGCAAGTTCTATCTCTCAATGTCATTATCCAGAGAACAGTGAAAGATTTTGACTTGTGACATTAAAGTCTCCAGGCAATGATGGGTTGGTTCTATGAGCACTGTGCCTTCAGTCATCTCGCAAACACATAATCAGGTGGAGCAGAGCGGAGAGAGGTCAAACTGGGGCCTGACCGCATAGACCACAGGAGCTCGGCAGGGTTCCACGTAGGGCCTGCTCTTTGGTTTGTTCCAGGAGACAGGGGGAGCTTCAGCAAGTGCGTGTCTGGGAATAGACGGTCTGACCCCACACCCCGCACTAGATTCTATTCCAGCTCTGTTCACCTATCAACAACTGCTCCCCAGCAGCGTTTCAGAGTGAATGGCATTGCCTAGCAATTTTGCCTCTTCTTTAATAGGCTTTCTTCCTAATTCCAGTGACTAGCTGGAGAAAGGGTGAATCTTCAAAGTCAACCAGGAGAGCAAATATTATGTGGCAAACACCCTTCTAAAAATATTGCACACACAGCTAGAGAATCACAAGTATGAGCAGGAATAATAATATTGTCAAACAAACCATGGAGTAGTCCCTTTACCTCTGGCATCTGTAACAGTTAAATGAGGATCATCAACTCAACGCCTCGAGTGGGCAGGCAGGTAATATAAACAAATAAAGCAGGCAAGGGCATTACTAGGGTGTGGTGGGGACTGTGGCAAAGCAGAGAATGTGGGCCGAATCCACAGGGGCAGCGCCAGGCACTGGTTGTCTTCAGGGAAAGCAGGCCCAGGAGCAGGTCTTCTAAACTTTGCAAAAACTTGCAGCCTGGATTTGTATGTGAAATCCCTTGCTTTTTAAATGTCTGTGGCTAATTCTAATTTTTAAGAAACTGTCTGGGCAGGCAGCACCTCTCCAGGCAGTACGTGACCAGCAGGCTGCCAGTCCCTGACCACTAAGATAAATGGTTTTACACGTTACTCACGTTTTTGTCTCCCTCCATCCTTGGGAGTTAAGTGGGAAGAAAGGACTATACTCAGGTCTGGGCTTTTTTTTTTTTTTTTTTTTTAATTCAGGTTCAAGAAGTTTGTCCATGCAGGCTGTCTACAGCTGAGGCATCTTGGGAAACTGCCAGGTGGAGGAGAGCACAATTTGAAGCTCTCTCTTTCCTTTTCATTTCTGTTTATTTCCGCCATAGAGTAAGAGGAACAATTATGTTGTTACAGTGACAGACACTTGTCTTGTAAGGCAAAGAAAGGAGTAAAGGGTGAGAGAGGCCCAGACAAGAGAGAGGAGCGGCCTTCCAACCGCAATCACAGCATCAGTGTTTTGAGCAAGAGGAAGGGACAATTGCTTGCTCTTAAGGACTCATGGTCATAAAATCATCAAAAGGACTTTACATGAGCATCTGAGAATGGATAAAGCCCCACATGTTCACACTTAATAGCAGTGACTAATTTTTGAAACTGCTGTACTGATAGATCCAGGGTTCCGGGAGGTCACAAGAAATGACTTCCATGCCGGTTGCTGTCTTGGTTGGGCCTCCATCCCAGATCAGCTTCACAGTCCTTCCTTATTCAGAGCGCCTTGGTTTTGTTTAGGTTTCTGTCCTTCCTCCCACAGGGCTCATTGGTAAATCCTAACCGGGTGAGGTCAGTGGTCTGGTTCCCTTCATTAGTGATAGGTTTAGGGCAAGCCTGTGACTCAGCTGCGTCTTGAGGTTGAGGGATTTAGAGGCCTCTGGGAAAGGACTCATAGCTATTAACAAGGTGAAGCCTAAAAAGCGATGACCTCTTTGCTTCCTTTGAATGTTGTCTCGTCTGGATGCAACACCTCGAGCTCCAGCAGCCTTCTTGTGACCATGACAGAAATAATCTTAAGGACAAATCTGAACCTCTGGTGGCAGAGTGGGAAGCTGGAAAGACCATCAAACTTGAGGGTATATTTGAGTCACTGAATTAAATTGAACTAAACAAACCTGAATCCCACCTCCCTCAGGATTCCTTGTATTTGAGACAGTAATTTTTTTTTTTTTAAATCTTTGATGGCAGTTTGAGTTGAGGGTTTTCTGTTACTAACAGCCAAATGTATCCTAACTGATGCAATGTTAATTCCTAAAGGTCTACAAAATAATCTCTTTCCCATCCAAATAAAAACATTTCGGTCAACTAGGGGCCTCATTTGCGATGGTGGTCCCATAGGATTATAATGGAGCTGAAAAATTCGTATGGCCTAGTAACACTGCAGCTGCTGGTGATTTGCAGAGCAGCACATCAGTCACATGTCTGTGGTGATGACTGAGCTGTCAGTCATACAAAAGCACAGCACCCACAAGTATGTACAGTCAGGATACTTGGTAGTGAGAATAAACAGCTATGTTACCGGTTTATATATTTACTACATTACACTTTTTATCATTATTTTAGAGTATTTCCAGTGCACGTGTCACAATGGCTCCAGTCCATGTGCTCTGGGAATGGCACTAGTTCCTAACTGTGGCTTTCCCTTGAAGCACTGTTTCACAGAGTCTGATTAAAGCAGCCTGTGGCCGAGAACATGAGTAATGTAAATCCCACATCTTATTTCCGTTACTCCTGCAAAGTACAGCTTGGTAAAAATGCTCTGGAATGATCAAATGACCCCAGTAGGAACTGAAAAGTGGGCATTGTGGGGCTGGCAATTATACCTCGGCTTGAAGTGCCTGCGTGGTGTGTCACTGAGCCTCTGATCATAAGCAAAGGCTGCCAAATTACCTGTAGCACTCAACACAAAAAAGACTGTGCTTTTAAAAGGGACACCTTTGAAGGGGATATTGCTTCCTTCCTTTTTGGATTATCCCCCCTGATTACCCTGCTTTCTTACAAGGATTTCTAAGTATTGTTACCTCTTAAAAGCAACCTTCTGTTCTTGCTGTGTGCACACACCTGGCCCTGCTTTCCCAGAATCCCCAGCTGGGTTCTAACTGTTCTCTAAAATAGCAACAGGCAGAAATCAACAACGAAATTCTTTGTAAGGGCAAAAGTGGGAGAAGATATATATTATTTGTGGCTGACCATATCTTGTGAACAACTCTTCTTTTTTTTTTAATAGGGTCCCACAATTTTAGTTCCATCCTACCAAAGTAGAATCTTTTTATTTTTTTAAATCCTGACCCAAGGATATTTTTTCCATTGCTTTTCAGACAGAGTGGAAGGGGGAGAGAGAGAGAGAGAAACAACGATGTGCGAGAGACACATTGATTGGTTGCCTCCCGCATGCGCCCCAGCCAGGGCCAGGGATGGAGCCTGCAGTCAAAGTACGTGCCCTTGACCAGAATCGAACCTGGGACCCTTCAGTCCCAGGGCTGATGCTTTAACCACTGAGCCATACAGGCATGTGATGCAGGTTCCACCAATCAGACACAGACATTAAAGATTGACTTGGAAGTAAGCCAAGGGTGGAAGCAGCTTTCGGGGGCCTCATGTTGTGGGCACAGGTAGAGGCGGAGGCCTTGAAAGGCAGTGCCAACTTAGGCAGCTGTGCGGAATGCTTGAGAGGTAGCAATGTCTGCAGTTGCCATCTCATCAACCCAATCAGAGGCCTGCCTTTGAGCACTGAACCTGCAAGTTCAGCCTTGAGATCTTTTCCCTGGTCTTCCCCACCTACTATCCTCTCATAAAGTTGTCCTTTCCTACTTAACCCAAGGTCGATCGATCCTGTCATCCACAGCTAAAAATGGCCTAACCAAACAGGCACACACAGGTGCATGATGGGACTTCTCTTGCAAACAAGGGTTCAAGAAAGCTCTTCAATAAAGGGATTCTAAGCCCTCCTGGGCTTGGTACCGAGCAGCTCTGAAGGTCGGGAGGTTTGAGTGAGCTGTTCCTGTCTCTCGGTCAGGTCTCATGGAGAAAAAATGATTGCAACTAAAAGCACAGGGCCGGTCACATCTATTCTCACGAGACAGCCAAGCAAGTGTCAGTCTGGATGGGGTTGTTCTAGAGCCCTGCCTTCCTCTGCCCGCTGGAAGTGCCAACCATCCATGTCCTTCGGAGGGCGAATCCCTCTGACAGGGCTTTCCCCTCCACCATTACCTGGATGGCAGACGTTAGTTGACACAGCTCAGGATTGAGTTCTTGGGAAAGAGACCCAGGAGAGTCCCAGAGGTAGAAGGTGGAAAGATGCTGAAGCACATTTCACATATTTCCCTGGGTCTGGCTCTGTATCAATTGTGAATCAACATGGTTTTATAAGAAATTAGAAAGAACCCATCTCATGTTGTTCTTTGACAATCAAAATAAGAGCAGGATAAATCTCTTTACTGTTTCAAATGTGACTTCCCTAAATGAAGGAAATCTAAGCATATGGCAAGAAGCTTTCAAATCTGTTAACATCATGTGAATGTCGTGACAAATGTGGGACTGGTGAGCGTTACGAACCACCAATCCACGTTCTCTGAAAATGGAAGGGAATCTCCTGAATGTATCTTCTCCTTTTGCCATGGACCTGACTAAATCCAGCTGTGGAAACTACTCCAAGGCCAGAAATGAAAATTTGAAGAAACTGTGCTACTTAAATTTACTGAAAGGGAGGTATTGTAGAAACTATTAAATGCTGCAAAAAATCTGGTGGCTTTGGATGTTTGAATCCTGGTTCCATCTACTATGTGACCTTGGACAAGTCACTTGGCCTCTCTAACCCACAGTTTCCTCATCTATTGGGTGAGTGTTTATTCTCAGCTTATCAGACTGCTCTGAGGAGAGTTTCAATAACCTCAGCAAAACATCTGGTCATGGTTAGGGCTGAAGAAATGGGAGCCGTTAAGTGATGAATCAGGCCAGCCTGTACCTCCAACTTAGTCCACCTGATGGTAATAATAGAGGATGAGCTTCTAGCAGTAGCCTCTAGAAAGTCGGTAAGTCACTGCAAGGATTCAGCGAGTGGCCAGAACTAAAAATTCAGCCTGCCTTCATCAATGAGCACACAAGCTCATTGTCAAGTTTTTTTACTAATCTCTGCCACACTGTCCTCTCATTTGGAATTGAAACAGGAGAATTACCTGCCCTCTCGACAATGTGTTTAAGCTTTTAATGTGAATGGTACAGGTCGGGGACTGGAACGTAACCCTGACACATAGCCTAGATTCAAAGAGCGTTAATTGGAAGACTCTTCACGGACAATTATTCACAGAAAACAAGTTCAAACCAGAAGATGCTGCTTGAAAACCATGAATTTAGTCAAGGTTGAAAGATACAAGAATAGTTAAGTATTTTGCACAAAGGAAATCTGGTGGGTGATCCAGTAGAGTTGATGCCCGTGGAATGCATTCTCAAGGGTTTGGTTTAGCTTGAGAGAGGCTGTCCTTGTTGGTTCAGCTGGGGGTTCCTTCCTTCATGTTGAGAACCTGGAGCAGAGAAATCAGCAACTTAAAAATATATTAGAAAAAATTAAATATTTAAAAATATTTTTTTAAAATATTAGAAAGATTTAAGCACGTGTAGTAAGTGATGCTGAAGTCTGATACTTGAAGTAACTCCATTCCCAACAAACCATCAGCATCATGTGGAACTAATTAGAAAGACAAACTCCTAGGTTATCCTGACCCACTGAATCAGAATCTGGACTGTGTGGGGGGTGAGGCACAGCAACCTGCGCTTTGACAAGTCTGAGGTGATTCTGACTGAGCACGTTAATGCTCGAAAGCCACAGCTGTCCCCAAGAGAGAAATGAACTTCCTCTTTTGGGGGAGCCACTATATTTTGGGGTCCTTTTGTTATATTGACATAACTTGCACTCTGATATGACTCAGGTATATTTTTACTAATGTTAACAATTAAATGTATTATCCCCATGAATTGTGTCTAAAGTAGCACCTGGGTAGAGGGACGTTTAGGGAATGTGGAATCTTAATTCTTACTTGGCTTCTTTTGGCAAAACCTCATTACACAAATCAAAGCTGGTTTATGAATTACACATTTTACATCATAAACTCATGACTATACATGGTATAGTGTGGGCAACGTGGGAAGACAAGCTCATCTGGGCTTCTGCCAATTCTAAATGTACTGTGGGTTGCTCACTGTGGCTCCTGTTCAAATTAACTAAGACTGAAGAAAGAATGAAAAGCTATCATTTAAAAATACTTCTTTGTTCCCATATAGCAGCTTTACCCACGGAGATGAGAAAACACTTTTCATCCAGACTAGAGTTTATTATGCCTTTCAAGAGCATAATTCTGGAAATTCAGGTTTCTCACATCCAGACCAGCCATTTGTTCCTAATTAAGGAACCGATTTTCTCAGGCCAGTTATTACCTGCTCGTTGGCTCAATTCTTGGCCAGGTGATGATGAGGCCAGGGGTTCAATTCCCACCTGGGCCAATTACCTTTCTCTCCTCCACGAGCCCAGGATGCACTATTAAGGGTCGCCAGCCTGCCCGAAGATGCTGCCAACCATCTGTCATCATGAGCCGCAGGTCCTAAAAGGGGCCATAGAAGTCCGCCCCATTGGCTGAAAATATCGAATCTGAGTGGTGTGGCTCAAGGGAGAGGAAGTGAAGCCAGAAGGAAAAGAAGAATTGTGTACCCCAGGACGATCGAGGGCTGGAGGCAGGGGGTGAGGAGGAGGAGCTGGGGGCCCACATTCCTCTGTTCCTTAAAGAAACTGTCAGGGTGGTCAGAGGATTTTACTTATTCTTGGTTGCATGTTGCTTTTCCTATATTTGGAGCTTCCTCTGGAGCATTTCACATATTAATAAGTAAAACCTTTCTATTCTCTGTACTGATTTGATGGGACAGTGGGAGGAGTCTCTTAAAGTGAGGGCAAACTTGCAACATTTCCTTCGTTTCCATAACAGCCTCGGCAGCACATTCCCCAGGTCCCTTTCCTGTCCACCAAATAAGAGGAAAAAACCTGAGGCTGCAAAAGAACAATGAACTGGGTCCAAATGACAAGAGAGACCCAAAGGGCAACTTCAACCTTTATTGAAGGATACAGTGAAAAGAAGATGAAGTTTAACCTTGAAAATAATTGGCCATAATCGCTGATAAAGTTCTGGAGCTTGTTTGCCATGATATTTTAATCTAGATTCAGTGCACGTTTGCACAGATCTTTTCTGAATTAAGTCAAGATCATTGTCATCAAAACATAGGAAGATGCCTAGTGTTTCCAACTACAACTCTGGGAGAGATGGCAACAGGACTTGATGTCTTATAACTGAAGTGGGAAAGGAGAGAATATATGGATAGTTTTTAAGAAAAGTCCTTCAGCCTCTGAAAACTCCTGCTGCTAATTCTGGCAATGCCTGGCTAAGTTACTAAACTTCTTTCTAACACCCAGTGATATATGGATTTCTAATAGAAACTATTCTCTTGGTATGTCTTCTTTGAGTAAGACAACTGTAAGATGTCCTCATTTTTTTTTTTTTTTATGACAACATACTTTCACTGAGGCAGAATTTCCAAAGCCAGGGGAGTGAGCTGTTTTGGTCTATGCACATACAAAACTAACTGCTGGATTTGTTTTTCCTGTTACCAGGAAATGTATTCAAAAGAATGGTAGCAATATCAATAGCTAATTACTCAACTCGGGGGTGGAATCAAACAGGATGGGCTTTCTAAGCTTGTAAGAGGAAGAACAAGGCATAAAAAGATATAGTAGAAAAGCGAGGCCTGGTTATATCAAGACGACTTCTTTTCAGGTCACGCTGAATACTGGTCAATATTGTCCCCTGGAAGCAGTCACTCCCTGTGGCGGTCCACTCAGTCCACCCCACGCTACTGCAGCTCAGGGCTGATTAGAGCTATTGTTTGGTAATTGCCTTCGCGCTTACAGACTATTCTACTGAATGTGGTGGGGAAGTTCCCATCCTAGAGGAAGGAGCTGAATTTTCATAACAATCCAAAGTTATGCAGAGCCAGGTTTTGGGGAGGAAAGCAACTCAAAGTAGATATTGCTGTTTAGTTCAAAAGTGAGGCCCTACAGATGAATGCCGTGACTGTGTGTGTCTTTGATGAACGAGCTATGAAGGTAAGTCCAGGTCAGCGTTTGTAAAATTATTTTAGAGGGGTTTGTGGTGGGGATTGGTGTTACCCTTGAGACAAAAGAGAAGGCACGGCTGTTGGCCACCCATCCATGGGATGTCCCGCAAAGAACCTGACCAAAAAAAGGCCTGGCCAACCAGAAGTTAAGCCAATCACTAATCCTGGAGCCCTCAGAGCCCTGTGATGTACACACACACACACACACACACACACACACACACACACACACACAGGGAGCTGGTCGTGCAACACCTGTGATACCTATCCTACAGGTGTGGGCAAGAGAATCGCTCAGGGCTTCATATGGAGTTGTTACTTATATCTGTATTGATTGATTTAATCCAGATTTTCTTTCTGAACAAAGGCTTCTAGAGACATTCTAAGTACTTAATGCCACAAATGAATTTTTAGCTTGAGTTTAGCCTAAAGAAGCCACAGTGGGCCAAAGGGCAGTGAAGCACACAGCCCCCTCCAGAGAGGCAGCCGAGCCTCTGGAAAGGGGCGGTCAGCCTGAGAGTTAGCCACAGGGAAACGCGAAGGAGCCAGCGCCCCACGCCCTGCGAGTGAGCAGCAGTCCTGTTTATTATCAGAAAAGCGGGAAGCGAGACGCGACCACACCCTGCACCCTTTTTATGTAAGATCAGCGAGGACCATGCCCGAGAAGATGCGTGTCCTGGCAGCACACTGTCCAGGCAGACAGCACAGGCTCCTGTCCTGGTTTCACCAGTGAAAAGCTGTGTGAGCGTCTCGGTTTCCTCCTGAGGCTCTGCAACGGAGCCAATGATAGAATCTTCCTGAGTCTTCCTCCTAAGACAGCTGTGGGCATTAACAGGCCAGAGGCAGGTAAACTGCCTCTCCCAGTACTTATAGTACATGCTCAATAAAATTAGCTATTATTGTTACTTCTAGTATTCCAATCATTTTTGCCTTTTATCATAAATTTCATGGGAGCTTCTTAACAGTTAATGAGAATTGGTTCATTTTTGGCTATCTTGTTTTCTTCTCTTTTAACTCGTTGACTGTCCCTGTATCTAAGCAATGCCAGTTTGGTAGAATTGTACTCCCCTGTCCTCCGTAAAATCATATACAGGACAAAATCAGTTGCCCTTAGATATGTTCACCAAGTTTTGAAATACTAGGATGACACCTGAACTCAGAAATCTTGGAACAAAAATGAAGAAATACCATTTTGGCCCGGCCGGTGTGGCTCAGCAGTTGAGCATCGACCTGTGATCCTGGAGATAGGGGTTCGATTCCCGGTCAGGGCACATGCCAGGGTTGCCAGCTCCATCCCCAGTGGGGGACATGCAGGAGGCAGCCGATCAATGACTCTCATCATTGATGTTTCTATCTCTCTCTCTCTCCCTCTCCCTTTCTCTCTCTGAAATCAACAAAGACATAAAAAAAAATTATATAAAAAAAGGAGTACCATTTTGCATAAAAGATCACAAACGAGAAAGCTCTCTTCTAAAAACATCTATGAAGAGGTTCCTTCCCAAGTGTCCATTAAAAATAAACCATATCTGCAGACCCACAGGGATTTACTCAAATACGGCCTCACTAGCAAAATATTCTGGTCGGGCCTGGCATGCTAATAAAACCCCTAAACTGGAGTTTTGCACCAACAGCATTTTAATGTGCTAAGAGGAAAAATAATCTATTACAATGAAAAGAAAAGATGGTGTGACAGTTGTCTACTAATTTCCTTGGTGTGCACTGGTGTCGGCCCAGTGTAGTGGCTGTGAAGACTTGTGGCCGAAACTTTATTCTTCCCTTCCCTTCCCCTCCTTCCAACTCTCCCCAAACCCGTCCCACCCCCACCCCAGCCCCACTCCCACTTCCCCAGGAGGTTCCTTATACCTTTGAGCCTTGAACCCATATCTGTAAAGTTCTTGCTATCCAAGGAATCCGGAGTAGACTGGAGAATACCTAGGGGCACCCCATGGAGGTGACCGAAGGCGTCTGGTCCCCTTTCCTTCCAGGAGGCTCAGCAGATTCCTTGCGGCTTCCTCCCACAGGATGTACTCCCGCAGCTGGTCCTTCAGGCTCCCTCCCTCGTAAGCAAGTGGGGACTCTCCGGAGCTCTTTTTCCCCATTAAGTGCCCTGTAAAACAACAAAAACAGAATGCCACAAATTTAACTCAGAGCAACGAATGAACGAAAAATTTAAAAGGACCCCAATTATGTTCGTGCTGCTTGCTCTTAAATGCAGAATAAGTAACATTTTATTCTTAAGAGTTAGTTTCATAAATGACTGCTTTTGCTTTCTGTTCAAAATGAGAAATGAGCCCACAGAATTCAGACCTGCGATTCTGGAGCCCCAGTTTGGTCCCAGCCTTTTCTGCTAACGAGCTAGGTGACCTCTGCCAAGTCATCTGGCATCCCCATGCTTCAATTTCTCAACTGGGAAATGAACAGGGTGGACTAGATGAAATCTAAGGAACCTTCCGTATCTAAAATTTTATCACCAATTCTGTTGCACTGAGTTCCATTCCCAACTGAATGGTGGAATTGAGGCACCCTCCCCAGCCAATTTGAAATTGCTACTGCAAAGAAAAGTCTCGATGTTTTTCTTTGTGCGATTAAAAAAAAAAGAAAGGTGTTGTTTATCTCTTATCTGTAATACAAATGTACCAAAGGAATTTCTCATTTCAACTTTCTCAGAACTTAGCGGAGATTGAATCTAGGAAGCACCACCTAGAAATTACAGTTTGTAAAGCATGTAATGAAAAACCAGTTGACAACAAGTTCTGCACGACATTCCCCAGCCACATAAATGCAGAATTTTCTCTCAGATGTCTAATGTGGTCAGCGAACCTCTATCAGAGGCTCCAGGGATGTGTCCGGTCCGTGTAAATTAACAAAAGTTACTGTGCAGAAGGCCAAACCACTAAAACCATAGAAACTCTTGTATGCAAGTGGGGACAGCCATAGAGTCAAAGGAGGTAGGGAATTCAAGGTCTGCATTCTTAACACCTTAGCCCATTGCTTAAATGTCCTCACATTATCTTATATACTTTCTTCATTCAATTTTTCCTCTCTCTCTATAATCAGCTTTTATAGTTTTTTCAAATTTCTAATATTAATAAAATTATCGTGCTTTTTAAAATTGATATTTCAGAGAGAGGAAGGGAGAGGGAGAGAGAGCCACCTAGAAATTACAGTTTGTAGAAACATCAATCAGCTGCCTCCTGCACGACGCCCCCTACTGGGGATGGAGCCCCCCAGGCGGGCATGTGCCCTGACCAGGAATGGAACGGTGACCTCCTGGTTCATGAGTCGTTGCTCAACCACTGAGCCATGCAGGCCAGGAAACTATCATGCTTTTTATTTAAAGGCCACAAGATGAGAGCTCTCTGTGGCTCCACCATTGACTGGCACTAGAAGTATTTATGGGAAACATCATGGGAATAATGTTTGACAGACCTCAGTCACACAGAATAGAAAGAGCCCCTTCCCAGAGAAGCCCTCACTATGACTTCATTGCTGGCCTGCGTGATGCAATGTACTGTTTACAGAATGTCTAAATGCGGATCATTTCATTTGATCCACCCTATAAGTCTGATGAAAACGAGGCTTGCCAAAAGTCACATACATGTAAGAAAAGGTTCTACTATATTATACTGCTTTGAAGTCTTTGAACACCCTAAGACTATAAGGCAGTGAGAAATCATTCTGGGGTCTGGCAATAAGGATAAGGTCCACAAAAGGCTTTCTAACATTATTTTAAAAAATAGGGATCATCCTAGCTGGGTTTGCTCAATGGTTAGAGCAGCGACCCAAGGACTGAAGGGTCCCAGGTTCGATTCCAGCCACGGGAACCTCAGTTGCAGGCTCGATCCCTGGCCCTGGCTGGGGCGTGTGTGGGAGGCAACCAATCAATGTGTCTCTCTCACATCCATGTTTCTCTCTCTCTCTCTCCCCCTTCTGCTCTCTCTGAAAAGCAATGGAAAAAATATTCTCTAGTGAAGATTTAAAAAAAAATAGGGATCATACAGCTGTACATCATGACTCTTTCTGTGACTCAGAAAATTAGCTCTGTGAGTATCAGGGAGCCTTAAAATGAGGTTTTACTGCAAACCATGTGAGCACTTGTCAAGTCACTTATGACACTTCCCACAATTTCAAGGCTCCCTCTTAAGGACACTGTCCCACTGAAGGAATCCTGAATGACTGGCTCCTCACTTCTCTGCTTGGTCAACTTGGTGCCTGGATATCCACAAAATAACCCTGCATTTAGCCATAACAGTGCTTATGTTGCACAACTTCCCAGGAAGTAGAGAAGCATTTGACTTTATATACACGGAGAAAATTGAATCATGGTGATGGAAAAGCAGGATTAGAATCTGATGCCCCCAGTAATGACCTCGGTCGCCCTTTCCTTCCATCACATCCTGTCATCTTGTAAGCATGCTGGAAAGGAGCAAGGCGTTATTGCCAATGAAACAGAGGGGCGCCGGAGATGTTTTTACAAACAAGAACTTCATTTTTGTCGTGCCTGAATAATTTTGTGGACTTTTCTAAAAACCATGTGATTGATTTAATATAGATCCTTGTGACATTTTTTTGAATTTTTGATATTTACATATTTGATGGTTGAGTAGTGTTCATATCCCCACCCCCAGATCCACAGACTGGTCATTAAGGAGAGGGAAGCATCTACAACATCCCAGGGAGGCACACATTCCCTGGGCCCTATTTCACAGTGAGCTGGCAACTGTCAACCAAATAATCATCTCTATGGCAACATGGATGCTATGCCCACTTCCACCTCTTCTCCCATCATCTTTTGTTATCTGTTCATATCATAATAATGGAGAGCTCAGCATGGACAAGACAGGCACTTAAAAAAATAAAACCATGCCCAAAGGGAAAAAAGCTTTTGTCCTTTTAAATCACTTAAAAATACCACTAAAATGGCAGATTTGAAATATAAATGAATTTTCTTGAACTCAAAAGTTGAAGATTGCCCGAACTCAGGGAACGACCCATTAAGACAAAGTGCTGAGTACTTCGAGGAGCTAGTTTTTCTGGACAGATACTTAAACTCTGTTTCGGTTTCTGGAGCAGTATTACAATGTCAAACCATTCCGTAGCTGAGCACAGGAGTTCAGAATTCAAGGGCAGGCCACACATCGAAGTTAGAGTCACCACCAGTGCTAGCGTTGACCTATATTGTCAACACACACACACACATAAAACATTTCCAAGAGCTTCAAGCGAGATAAGAATTTGTTAAGTTTTCAATTTCATAACTTGTATTCGGTTGCCACACCATGCTCCTCTCAACGAAGAGACGCAATTCACTTAAACCTGCAAATTTGTGCTGACCGCCTCCTTGTGGACAGCAAAATGTAGCTTTAGTTTGATGTAATTATAACTAAACAGTATGTCCTCAGTGATTGAGGCTGACAGGCATTTACTTAGGAGAGTAGAAAGCTAAATTTAAAACCGAACATCATTCCTGCTCGTGAACACTCACATTCCCCCAGAGAGCATGTCTGCCCAAAGGCAACTTTTGCTCAACCACAATGTCATTTTAGACCCAAATGTGAGTTTCTCTTTCTCTTCTCTCTTCCCTTTAGTCTTCCTTAATTCTGCACAGCCAGCCAAGGGAGAAAAAGGAAAGAGTGTGTTTGAGAGCAATAAGGAAATGTAAGGTTGCCACCAGTCCGTATGCTTTTGGGTGAGGAATGCCCAAGCACCACCACAAAGGGTGATTAAATGCCAGAAGCCCTAATGACCTGGGGACAGATGTGCTCTGTAGCTACGGCAATAGGGGTTGGCTTGCACCAGAAATAACATGGTTCTAGCTTCCCAACTAACTTTCTTGTCCTTTTGGCCTGCAATGGTTACCTAATAATAAAGCCTTTTTATTTTATTTTTTAACGATATGTTTTTACTGATTTCAGAGAGAGGAAGAGGGGAAGAGAGAGAGAGATAGAAACATCGGTGATGAGAGAATCACTGATAGGCTGCTTCCTGCATGCCCCCAGCTGGGGATCAAGCCCCAAACCCAGGCATGTGCCCTGACCAGGAATCACACAGCTGTCTCTTGGATCCTAGGTCAGTGCTCAACTGCTGAGCCACGCTGGCTGGGCAATAAAGCCTTTTTAGTACAAAATATATGGACAAGCAAAAAGAGGTTGGAAATCTGAAAGTTTCATTTCACCTTTCGAACCCACCAGCTGGTGGCTGGACTGCACAATGGTCACTAGCTCTAAGGTCCCAGAAGCACTTTTAAGTATCAATTCTAGGTTTGGCTTTTTTAAAACCTTCTAAGTGCCCTTTCTTGAGGACAATTGTTGTTGTTGTTGTTTTTAATCTTCACCAATCCCAACCTCTCCTCTCCATACCAGACTCCTGGGTTCCCCTGTCCCGGGGGGGATCACAAATGCTTCCAACCCGAGGCTGTCAGACCTGGCCAATGACTCATCGACAGTGAAAACCACTCAATTGCAATCAGGCGCTTTCGATTCTCTGAGAGAAGCATACACAACACAGAGGTGCTGAGGAAGTGACCCATCCAGCCTCGCCCCTTTCCTTAAATTTATCCTGTCTTCACACAGAGAATCTGAGATTTGTCTGAAATATGTGAATTAGTAAGTATCTTTCCAACACACCCTGCCCCACTCTAAGTAGATGACTAAGGAAATAGAAACCAACATACACAAACACCACCACAACCACCATCACCACCACCACCATCACCATCACCACCACCACCACCCTTAAATCTCTTTAGGGATGACCAGCCTCTCAGGAAATGTTGGGGTTGCTGTAGTTGGCTTTATGGAGAGATTTCTAAGGAAGCTGGGCGCTTTGCATTTGCCAGAGGCTATGCTTGGCGTGGCCGGAGTCCCGGGGTGTCGTTTGGGCGAGCTTAGGGCTTCAGAACCGCTCCCTGCCTCCCAGTTACTCACACCCGGCTCTGGCCGCTGGGGGTCCTGGGGCGCGGACGAGCGAACCTCCAAGCCGGGGCCTGAAGAGCAGGGCTTGTTGGCAGAGGAAAAGAGGAAGGAGCTAGGGGAGAGGGTGAGGTCGTAGGTCCAGAGAGGTGGAGAAAAGCAGGGCTCAGGGGACAGAGAGCCCTGGATCCACGTGGAGAGCAGGAGCGATTCCTCGAGCGCCAAGACTGCTGGATGTCAAGGGGGGGGGAGGGGGAGGGTTGGGCAGAAGGGCAGAGAAAAACAATCCCTGCAGAGGCGAAGGGCTGAGAGGGTTCAAGAGCGACCGAGGCGGCGTTCAGGCGCTGCTGGCTGCGCAGACAGACCTAACACCCAGGACGGGCGCGCGCCCGGGGCCCCCACCTGCGGCTCTCCGCCGGGGCGCAAAGCCGCCGCCGGGTTCCCTCGGGTCAGAGTGGAGGCCGCCCGGCTGGACCCGGGCTCCGAGATTCGCTCGGGGACCCCGCTTCCCAAAGTTGTTCAGGGAGAGAGCGGTGCCGGGGAAAGGAGGCGTGGGGAAGGCGGGCTCCTCCGCGTAGGGCTGGGTGTTTTGGGGAGCCGCGCGCTCGCTCGGGCGCCGGGGAAGAGGGAAGCCCCAGGGCACGGCCCGCGCGGCCGCCGGGGGACCGACAGCCGCCCAGGATGCGGAAAGGTGGGGTGGAGTTTGGGGAGAAAGGAGTTGCCGGTGTTCGCGTGGAAAGCTCGGAGCAAACCCAGCCCCCAAAGCCGAGCCACAGACACGCGGAGAGACGGAGAAACCGCCCCCGGCGCTGGCCGGTCCCGCGGAAGACTCGAGCGCGCCGGACACTCACCCACCGCCCAGTGGTTACCGCGCGGGTACATCTTGGCCAGGACGGTCTCCGCGGGCACGGGGGCGGCGGGTCCCCGGGGCGCCTGGCAGAGGACCAGCGCCAGCAGGACGAGCGGCAGCTCGCGGCCGCGCATGGTCCCGACCGGAGCCCTGGGAGCGCGAGGAGAGGCGGGGCGCGGGAGCGAGCGCGGGACCGCACCTCGGAGGAGCGCCGCTGTCCCCGCGCCACTGCCGCAGCCTCCGCCGGGCCCGACTTTATACGGGAGGCGGGGGGGGGGGGGGGGGGAGCTGGGGGCGCCCCCACCGCGGACCCGAGAGCTCTGACGTCTCCCTATAGCGAGCCCGGCGCCTGGACAACCGTCCCCGAAAGCCACCCATCCTCCCGCCGGGGGATGGAAAGCAGGGGTGTACGCGGCCCCTCGCCCCGTCCCCGCGTTCGCGTTCTTCTTCCCGTGCTCGACGCCTCGCTCGCGCGCAGAGCTCCTCGCGCCCCGGGCGCATCGGGGCGCCTCCCGCCGCAGCTGCCTCCCGATCCCGCAAGAGGGAGCGGCGAGCCCGAGCCCCCCCCCCCCCCCGGCCCCCACACCCTCGCCGCGGGGTGCGGAGGCATGAGCAGGAGCGATGCCTGTTGTAGCTTCGGCTTTGCTGGAAGGGGGTTGGAACGGGCATTGCAAAGGCTTCGGATGCTCAGACCTTTCCGGCTCCGCGCACCACCTCCCTCCTCGCAGGCGCAGCGCGCAGACCTCCGGACCCTTGTCTCCCCCCCGCCCCACCCCCACCCTTGTCACCGGCGCCGCCAGCACCGCCCTCACCCCGGCCGGGTTCTCAGGGCGCCCCCGCCCGCTTGCAGGGTGAAGGTGAGGGTGAGGGTGCGGGTGCGCATGGCACAGGAAGGATGTGCTCTGCGGCCAGGAGCCGGCAGTAGCCGTACTGCACGCGGGGCTCCTTTCCCGAGCGTCGCGCTTCCATGTCCTGCACATGTTTCTGTTTCTGTTTAATTTCCCCGGCTGCCTCTCCCAGGAGGCTCCAGCCGGCCCTGCGCTGCTGTTCACACCCCTCTCCAGAGTCGCCCAACTTTCCTCTGTTCCTTCTGTTCTCAGATGTGGAGCATGGTCGCGGGCCCAACTTCCCGGGCTGGAAATGCCAGGGATACAGAGGGGATGGGCACACAGCCGTGCCCCCAGGAGCAGAAACAGAGGGTGCTGCGGCCGCCTCTCCGGGCTGCGTGTCCCTGTGCTCCTGCACGCCTGCCCCGCACCGGTTCTGGGGACTTGTCTGGCTTGGTGGGTCCCTGGAATTGCATGTTAGTAGGGGTGTTGATACCGATTACACTGGAATCCTACCGTTGCCTCAGAATGCCTGGTGATGCGGTGCATTCGTGCCTTTCTTAGGTGATTACCTGTGCTCGGTGCTTGACTGCACACTCTTGGGCTCATGGTTTTGGCCCAGTCACACAGATCAGAGATTTCTCAACAGCTTCTATAGGTGAGTGAGTCCAGAATGTCCCATCAGCTCGTGTCAGGGGCTAGGAACACGTGGTGACGGATGTGGCGTGTCCAGGGACAGGGCACTGGGCAGGGCAGTGTTCCCTTAAAAGAAGTGGGCAGGGAGGGCACCCGAATGTCTCATTCGTGCCCAGTGGCCTCTCTCCCCAGATCCTCGGGATGCTCAGCGATGTTGTTTTGCACCTGATGTTCTATGATTTGTGCTCTGTCCTTTTGGCTCAGTGATCCCCAGAAATTTCAGCACGAAAGGCATTTTTTATTTCTCCCATGGAGTTCAGGTTGGACTTTTTACTGTGAAATAGGCCGTACTATTTAGATTCCCCCCCGTTTTTTTCTGTTCATCAAAGACATCAGGGACCATCCATTGGACGTTCTTTCTCTCTCTCTCTTCCCTTCCTTCCTTCCTTCCTTCCTTCCTTCCTTCCTTCCTTCCTTCCTTCCTTCCTTCCTTCCTTCCTTCCTTTCTTTCTTTCTTTCTTTCTTTCTTTCTTTCTTTCTTTCTTTCTTTCTTTCTTTCTTTCTTTCTTTCTTATTGGTTTCAGAGAGGAAGGAAGAGGGACAGGGAGAGAGATAGAAACATCAATGATGAGAGAGAATCATTGGTTGGCTGCCTCCTGCACACCCCCTACTGGGGATCCAGCCGAAACCTGGGAACGTGCCCTGACCAGGAATCGAACCGTGACCTCCAGGTTCATGGGTGACACTCAACCACTGAGCCACTCCAGCTAGGTGTCAGAGTTTCTACTTAGGTTGAAATAACCAGTATGACCACAGAGAGTTGATACACATAATTCCAACTTAAATCCAGGAAGCATTGCATTTTAGTGCATCTTTTCGGGTTTCATCAAAAGTAAATGTATGTTTTTAGGGTGGCTTTTTGAAATGTAGTACTTCCCTATCGTTGCCCTAAGGGGATTCCGGGTTGGGAGTCATTTGTGCCGCAATTGGTCATTTATACGCTGGTGCCTGGGAAGCTTTGAGGGCAGGTCTCGCTGTAGTGAGAGGCCCCAGGTCCAGGCTGGAGCAGAGAAGCAGGCCGAAAAGGGCAATGGAGGGGTCAGGGAGGCAGTGGTGTCCTGCACACGCATGGGTTCTAATTCTGCCTCTGCCGTGAGGAGCTACTATGTGACCTCAGGCCGGTCACTGGCATCTGCATCTCAGTTTTTCATCTATAAATGGAGTTGGTGATACCTCTCTCCCTAGGGCGTCAGGAGGATTCAGTGAGGTCATGTGTAGCTACTGACTGGCAGCTACTTATTTATTTTAATTAATAAGAATCGGAAACTATAATGAGAGCAAACTAATTTTCATCTTAGATTGTGAGTTTTAAAATGGCATAATTTTGTTGATCAGCACCTAACCCAATGCCACGTGCTAGTTTGATCCCCTGGGGGAGATAATACAATTAATAGCTGCCACTTAGTGAGCATCTGTTATGCACCAGGCATGGCACAAGGCATTTCACCTACATTTTATAATCTTCGCAGCTGTGCTATGAAGATGTAATTTGTCCGATTTTATAAACAAGGAAACGGAGGCTCAGAAAGGTTAGATAACTCACCCGATGCCCAGATGGTAATAGGCAGAACCTAGAGACGACCTCGGATCCATCTGATTCTCAAGCTCTGAGTGTGTGTGGTAAATCTGGTGAAAATGAAATTCTTTGTAGTTCCAGGTTTTTTCTGGGGGTTGGCACATTTCATCACCCAGAAGGCATGAAAAGTATATTTAAAATAATCAGGGATAATTTTTAGAGGCTTTGAGAGAAAGCTCACTGCGGATTCCTCTGCATGTTTTCAACTCCTCTCCTCCCACGCCCCACCCCGCCCTGCCTCTAGACTTGTGCATGTTGCTTCCATCTTCCATGTGGCAGTAGGTGGAAGTGGTGGGAGCCCATATATTTGCTTTCTGGAGAATAACAGCCTCATAGTTTGGGCTACAGTAGGGATGGCCAGCGTCCCAAAACATAGCCTACAATGTCTGAAACTGGAAATATATTTCTGAGATTTGTGCACTTGGATATCCTACTGCACAATCCTCCTTAAAATCTGGATATTCCAGGCATTTCACCGGTTCCCTTCCGTGGTCTTCTGAATTACTGGACATATTGGGGGGGTGATTACCCCAGACTCCAGACTCACAGTTTACCTCCTCCAGGGCATCTCAACCTCCTCACTGTTTATATTTTCAGCTGGATAATTCTTTGTTATGGCGTCTGTCCTGGGCATTATAAGATGTTTAGCAGCATCCTCGGCCTCTACCCAGTAGATGCTAATAGCCCCCCTCAGTGTGACGATCCAGATGTCTGCAGACACTGCTAATATCCTCCTGGTGTGGGGTAATCACTCCCACTTGAGAACCTCTGGTCTAACCTAACCGCTCTTTTTCCTTAGCTGCTTCCTTGCCTGGTTCTCCTGTGTCCACACTTGACTATCATCTTTGGAGAACACTTATGTTCGAAAACTCTTCCTTGCATTGAACCTAAATGCGTCCCTAGCTACCCTGCATCATGTGGTCCTATCGTGCTCTGCCTGATCCTTCCGATACTCCCTCGAGTGTTTACACACAGTCGTGCCACCGTGAATCCTCTCTGCCCCAGGCTTTTACTGTCTCATCAACTCTTCCTCAAATGCAATGACTGCTCCTTCCCTCCCCATGCTGACTGATCTGAACATCTGTAACAATGTCCCCTTTAAAGTGGAAAAAGTGAGAGACAGGAGCGCAGAGTCTGACCGCAAAGGAATCACTTCCCTGAATCACCCCCAGAGGGGGCCGAGCGTTAGTCAAGGGATCTGGTGAGCAAGGGGCACTATTTTCTAGAACTTTCCACAGGTATATGCCTATGTCACTTGGTCTCCTGGGGAAACAAACGCCACTGTACCAGCAACTGCCTACACCAGGTCAACCTTGCCTGGGAGGCTGGAAGGCTTCACATGTTATCCCCACCCCTCAGGTAGTATCCAGGTGAGCACTGAAGCAGGAGGAGGGCCAGGGTGACAGGGCTGGCCCGGTTCTGGGCCTGAGCAACTCTGGTTCTTTCTTCTAAAGACCTATCCACAGAGGTTGTCCTCCTTATCTTGCCTCTTTCCTGGGATAATTGTAAAGACAAAAATTTAAAACACCATGAATGTGAAACCGCTGTATAGACTTTACGTGAAGAGCTGACTGCACAAATGTAAACATGATCATCTCCAAATCATCACCCCTTCCCCCCAGCCAGCTGACTTCTCCTGGCCATGGTCTTTCAACTTTAGCCAGGCCAAGTTGCAACCAAGTTTCACAGTGAGTTCCTAAGAAAAAAATTTATTCAGAAAAATCTCTGAAATACCATTAGTTTAATCTAATTGGCCTTATCAAATCAAAATACATCTATCCGTCTCTCTCGTGGTCCTCCGCGATGGCGCCTAGCACTGTGGCACCCAGGTATTTAGACGAGTAGATTACATTACAGCAGAAACGAGGGTGTCTGGTGGGTCAAGCACACGCCCAGCCTCCCAGCACAGCCTCCTGGGAGTGCTGAACTTGCCCATGGGTGTCCAGTCCTGCAGAGGGAGAGCTTTTCAGAAACCATTTCTACAGATTTGTGTTTTCCATTCCCTTAGATACACCCTAGTGAAAGTGAACAGCAGGAACAGGCTCCGTACTGGTTCACACTTTAGCCACATGTCAGCTGCTCAGATCAAGGCACTGCAGGAATCAGGGTGCTTGGTTGAAGGGAAGAGAGAAGGAGGCGCTTGTAGATACATTTAGTTGCTTACCTAGTACCCGCTTCTCCTTTCTTGCTTGCTAACTCCAGGCCCAGCCTCAGGCAACAGGTCACAGCTGCTTCAACTCAGTGCCAGCGATCCTGCACCCTATTTATCTTCTCTCCCCCCGCAGTCGGGGCCGTGTGACCTAAATGGAAGTCAGCTTGTGCTGACTTCTGGGAAAGTTTTTGCCTCCAAGATAAAGGGAACAAATCTGGATGCCACCACCCTTCCACCTCCTTCCTGCCTTGAGTGCAGGCCTTCCATTCAGTTCTGGCAGCCGTCTTGCAACCATGAGAGAAAAGCCAAGAAATACAGAGACGTCAGCCCTGACATTGCTGAAATGGGACATCATCACGAGTATCTGCCCACCTCTGTCTTCCTGTTACACATGACAAATAAACCCCTATTGTAAAAAGGGTTTTCTAAGAGCCAAATAAAGCCCTGACCAAGATAAGGAGGTTCTGAAAAAGGAGGTGGGAATATGCTGAAGGCAAATGTCACGATTCTTTGACTAGAGCCAACAAATAGAGTTTGCCTATAAATAGAACTTAACACTTCTCTCAAATTTGCTAAGAATCTTCTAGGTTTTCTCGCCAATTCCCCCTGCTGCAGCTTATTCCCCAGGGAATATGGCTTGATAATCCTTTCTCTGCCATTTACTGTATGACCTTGGGCAAAATACTTAACCTCTCTGTGTTTCAATTTTCTCATTTGTAAAATGGGCGTAATAATACCTGGTTGTTGTGAGGATTTTAAAAACTAAGAACCATTTAAGCATTTTAAAGTGTGTTTTTAAAATATTATTCCATGTTATCTTGTTTTGGTAAGGGCCTTTTGCAGTGGGGTAGTGGGAAGTTTTTTCCATTACTCCGATCTTTATCTTTCCATTGTATATTCTGTTATGAGAGCTCTGTTCTTTAATGAACATATATGTGTTAGAGTCACAAATAAATGTTCATCAGCCTTTGTTAGAGATTTTTAAAGCTAAATAAAGTTTTTATAACATAGGAACTGTCAGAACTCAATAGGTGGTGATGATGATGATGGTGATGATGGTGATGATAGCATGATGATGATGATGGTGATGATGGTGGTGATGATGATGATGGTGGTGATGATGATGGTAGTGATGATGATGATTATGGTGATGATGGCGGTGATGATGATGATGGTAGTGATGATGATGACATGATGATGATGGTGATGATGATGATGGTGGTGATGGTGATGATGATGATGGTGGTGATGGTGATGCTGGTGGTGATGATAACATGATGATGATGATGGTGGTGATGATGATGATGGTGATGATGATGGTGATGGTGATGATGATGATGGTAGTGATGGTGATGATGGTGGTGATGATAACATGATGATGATGATGGTGATGGTGATGATGATGGTGATGGTGATGATGATGATGGTAGTGATGGTGATGATGGTGGTGATGATAACATGATGATGATGATGGTGATGATGATGATGGTGGTGATGGTGATGATGGTGGTGATGATGATGGTGGTAATGGTGATGATGATGATGGTGGTGATGGTGTGATGATGATGATGGTGGTGATGGTGATGATGATGATGGTGATGGTGATGCTGGTGGTGATAACATGATGATGATGGTGATGATGATGATGATGGTGGTGATGATAACATCATGATGATGATGGTGATGATGATGGTGGTGGTGATGGTGATGATGATGGTGATGGTGATGCTGGTGGTGATGATAACATGATGATGATGATGGTGTTGATGGTGATGATGATGATGGTGGTGATGGTGATGATGATGATGATGGTGATGGTGATGCTGGTGGTGATGATAACATGATGATGATGGTGGTGATGATGATGATGGTGGTGATGGTGATGACATGATGATGGTGATGGTGATGGTGGTGATAGTGATGGTGGTGGTGATGGTGATGATAATGATGATGGTGATCATGACAGAATGATGGTTTTCAAAGCACAGAATCACCTGTAGCCACAACTAGAGTTTCAACTTCATCAGAATTCCATTTCCCTGCAGTAAAACTCTACACCCCTGAACAAGAATTGCAGGGGGAACAGGCTCTCATCTACCACTTCCTGCTTCTCTGCTGCAAAATATCCTTAAAACACTAGCTGCTAAGGTACCAAGCCAACCTTCCAAGGTGTGTTGGAGGAATCTCGAGCTTCCCTTTCGCTCATCTACCGCCACCCCAACCTCCCCCTGTGCTATCGGATTACTTGGATGTCAAGTATGATCAGACCCAACCACATAATAGCTTCCCTTTTCTCATTAAATTCCATCTTATTTAGCTCTGACTAAGGTTCTCAAATGTCCACGTCCTTTGGTAATTTTAACCTTAATTTATCTTTGGCGTTTGCCATTTCTCACTCATTTTGCATTTTCTGCAAATTTAATCTAAGTTGAATTTCCCTTCTCCTCCGGGTTGTTATGAGCGCCGTATATTGGATGATGCGGTTTCCTGTACCGAGCCCAGCGGGATCCTTCTTGGTTCTCCTTCTCATTTGGATCTAATTTATGATGTCTCTAATTATTACTTGTCTTGACCATTTGTCAACAAAACCCAAAACTCATTACCGTCAAATCTTCCAGACCCGACGTCTTTAATTGCTCTATGAATTGCTTGGGTCAGAGGTTTCATATCAAATAAATGTTTAAATGAATTCCCCTGTGGGGTTTCAAGTCTGTAATTGTGTTCAAAAATGGCTGTGCCGGTATTAGGGACAATAATTGAGGCTTTTGAATCTGCCCAGCTTGTTGCTCATTAGATTCTCTTTCACCATATGCGGACAGATCAATTTTCTTATTAAATTTCTTAAATTCTTACCTGGAAGGACAGGCAGACCACGAGAACACTCATTTCCTGAGCCATCATGTTGATGAATGCTCCTTTGCTTCTGGAGTTTGCAACCATCCCAGATCCCAAGCTGGGATGTGGATCTCTCCACAGTGTGTACAATGGCTTTGAGTACCCCCAAAAGCCTGAAATGTCCCCCACTTCTGTTTATGCACTGGGCTTTAATTACTCCTTACCTAGTTAGTAGCTAGTCATTAGCTATCTTCTAATCCAGTGTTTCTCAACCTTAGCCAGTTTTTCTCCCACCTCTCACCTCCTCACCCTCACCCCCAACGCGAGGACTTTTGGCGATGTCTAGAGACACTTTTTGGTTGCCAACATAGAGGCAGGGAGTGGGGAGGTCACTGCCATAGACATAGAGTGGGTAGAGGCCAGTATTTGGCTAATCTTACAATGCGCAGGACTGATCCCACAGCAAAGGATTTTCTGGTCCCAAATGTCAGTAGGGCTGAGGTTGAGGAATCTTGTCTAGTCTAAGCTTTTCTCAAAGCTGTCCTCTCCTCCCCCATCGCCCCACCAAGAGGGAGGGAGTAGTTAACCTTGTTGAGGAGTGAAGAGACCTGCTCCCTGCTGGCTGGTCACTTACCCCTCTGAACTGCAGACCCTTCATCATCAAGGTTGGGTGGGACTTGGGGACTGAATTAGTGACTGTATATTTCTAAACCCTGTTTCAGTTTCCTTCCTCCCCTCCCCTCCCTTTCCCACTTCTTCCCTCTCTTCTCCACCCTTCCCCTCCCCTTCCTTCCTTCCTTCCTTCCTTCCTTCCTTCCTTCCTTCCTTCCTTCCTTCCTTCCTTCCTTCCTTCCTTCCTTCCTTCCTTCCTTCCTCCCTCCTCTCTCTCTAACTTCTTCCTTCTTTCAACAAATATTTACCAGGTGCCAACCATGGGCCAAGCACTTTTATAGGCACTGTAGATACAGACATTAGCAAAACAGATAAAATCCCTCCCCATAGGGAGCTGACATTCTAGCTGGGGAGTAAGGCAGTACTCAAGAGAAGGCAGTTCAGAGATGGAGGAAAGCAGGCAGGGTTCTGTGATTTGAACCATGACTACCCATTTCAGGGGCCAGAAACCCAGTTTTGAAGGAATGAGACTAAATTCCTCCTTCCTTACTATTATTTTAGTAAGGCTATTTTTAATTACATACATTAAGACCTAGCTACTTTCCATGGAGAAGAAACTTTCCAGCATAAACAGCAAATTTAAGCTGTACTTTATTTGCACAGCGACCATCAAGGCCACGCAGAAGTTACGGAGAGAGACGGGGGAATTTGACACCTGGGCTGGCTACTTATGAGCTGTGTGACCCCGAGCAAATTTCTTCATCCCTCTGGGGTTTAGATTCCAAGGAAATAATGACGCCTACTCATAAAGCTGATGTAAGGATTTAATGAGATGCTGTGTGCTGAGAGTTTAGCATATTTTCCAGTACTTTGCAAAGCTCTCAATAAAGGACTTATTATAATGTTCATATGGGGGAGAGGGGACCTCTTGCACATTTCAGTTGTCTTTTGCATGGTGAGCCACCACTACCACCCTCTTCTTCCCCTGGTGTCTACTGGGAGGCAAAGACTTAGTAACTACCATTAGGGTAAATGCCAGGGCCTCCCTCCCTCATGGCCATGGCTATCCCCTGGACCAAGGATCTCCTCACCAGCAGTGCCAAAGAGAAACAGAGGCAGACAGCTAAAGGCAGCAAGATAGATCTTATTTAGACTACTGCAGTAGGGGAGAGAGACGTCAATATAGAACAGGGCTCAACTCTGCTAAAATAAAAGGCAGGAGACTTTTAAAACACTGGGTTGTACTAAAGGAAAGTACTGAAGGACATGGGGGGGGCAGTGTATTAGGCCCTCTGGGTTTGCTAATTCACACTTATCCGGAGGAGTCACAAACCTCTCAGATCTCAGGGCAGGAGGTAGTTTTGCAAACTGGGGCAAGGCATCCACCCAGTTAGGCTCCTACCCTCCCACAAGGTTGGGAGATGAGGGAATAGCTTTCTCAATGTTTGCATTTCATTGAGGAGGCTCCCAGGTCCTTGAGGAGACATTCTGAGTGGTAGAAGATTCACATCTCAAAGGGGCAGAGAAAGTACTTATTACTGTAAGTTTTCTAAAGTAACTGCTCTAAGGAAAGGACGTCAGGCACCTATAGTCTGGTTTTAGCTGAAGCAAACAGTAAGTTATTTTGACAGTGTCGAGCCTTCTTCCATAGACGTTTTAAGGGGGTCTTGGGCTGATAGGAACTGAGATTAGTCATGCCTCTTAGTGTGGGGGGCTGGATGGAGTCCCTTCTGGGTGGGCATGGCTTTCCTGTGGACCAAAGCCTCCCCGGTTCTGGAGGAGAGCCTTAGAGTATCTTGAGGGCCTAATTGAACTGATAAATATCTTCACCCTTCCTTGTCATCTGTTAATCAATGGCCTTTAGTTCTGAGAGAATAGTTTTTAAAAATCTGTTTAAACGTGCTTGCAAAAAATGTAACATAGTCTGGAAGTAAATACAGCAAAAATGAAAGTTCTACTTTCCTCCAAGCCCAGCTCCCCAGAGTTGGTCATTGCTAATAGCTGGTCTGACATTTTGTCTAAAATCCTACCCTGTGTCTGTGAGGCAGCCACCTTATTATTCCCAGTTTACAGATGAGGAAAACAAGGTTTCCTTTCGCGTGTCCATGGTGACCAGCTGGTAGTAGAGCTGGGATTCGAACCCAGGCAGTCTGACTGCAGGGGAGATGCTCTTTTCCACAACGGCTTGTGCCCATGTTTTTATTTTTTTCCTTTGGGTTCACAGTCTTTTTGGAAGCGTGCTTTACCCTCTAGACAATACGCCAAGGCTGTTTTCCTGTCACTACTCGGAAATCTACCTTCTTCCTGAAGGAATATTACCCCTTTGGGTGAAGGTATCATTTATTTAATCTGTTCCAGCTTGATGCGCATAGATTAAATAAAGATGTGTGTTATTGCCCGCTTCTTGTGCTTGCAAACCACGTTGTGATAAACATTGTTGAGCATGGCCTTTATACACATTTGTGAGCATCTCCATATGGAACAGTCCTAAGAATGGACTTGCCATATCTGAATATGTGTGCATTTGGAATTTTCTGGTCATTTCCAAGTTGCCAGAGAACACCTTTAAAATAGCACTGTGTCACTGGGACCTGGTGACGCCTCGCTTGTCTCACTTTTGCCTGAAATATTTGGCCTTTCACCATGGACTCAAGTAAAACAGCTGGTTGCTGTCAGGGAGTTAGTGTGCTGGGTCCGAGCGCCTGGGGAGGCTCTCAGGAATGCCTGTTTTTATTGATTTTGAATTAAAGTTAACTATTCATCCTTATGAATGGAGTAGGGATCATAAATCTGGCTTCAGATTGGCTGGAGGGGACTCCTATCACCTTCCACAATTCCTCAATACAAGCATAAGTCTAATAACAATTCAACTCTAACCCTCCCTTGGGGTTGTTTTATTCTTTATCTGAGGCTTAAATATCCTAACAAACAGGGTGAATTAACAGTAGAGTTGGTCTTGAGGCAATTGTTTACTTCAGGCCAAAAAGCCATGACTTCTTAATCTTCCTGTTGTCTAGAGAAACCAGACAAACCAATTTTAATTGACTTTAAAAAATATGAATAGCAAGGAAGGCTGCCCTAGTTTGATGGAAGATGCTTTACTGTTTGGTTCTTTTTTTAACCTCAGGCAAAATGGTCCAGGAATGAGCTTGGGGACAGGAAGCCATGAATGACTTTGATGTCAATAATCTCATTGCTTCGCCATTAAAGTAGTATGTATGGAAATGACACGAACAAAAGGCTAGAACTGCCACGTGTGTGTCATCATTCATCTTACAACACGGTAGCTACAGGACTTCCAAAGGACAAGGCTGATAGGACTTGAATGTGCTAGAATCAGACACTCAAGGGCGTGGCTGTCTGCACACAGCTTGATGCGAGGGAGGGACAGAGCTAGTAAAGGACTCCGAAACACACCAACTCAGTCTTTTTCTGTCTTTTTTTTTTTTTAACATGTGTGGACTTGTTGTCTGATTTCCCAGAAGTCTATGATCTTGGAGAGTCAGATGAAGTTATATTTTTATTAGCTGTAGAAATTGCTAGCCCTTTAAACAAGGAAGGGGCAGGCAAGAAACCTCCTCCTCCCCCTGCCATTTCCCCAACTTTGTCTTCTCCAACTCAAGTGACAACTTGCATGTGACAGGACCCACCCCATCCTGCCTCACTCACGGGTGTCCTGCTTGTCCAGGCATTTCCGAAGGTGGTTCCCTCGGCCTGGATGGCCTGCTCCCATCTGCCTGCCCTTCCATGCGGCTTCCTTCCCTGCCCCTCAGGACATCAAGGTGTCTCTCGCCACCCTAGGGGCCTGACTCTGAGCTGCACCCCGTCAGAACCTTCCTTAGGTGTGGCCTCAGCTGGGACTGACCTGTCCCTAGTGCCCCTGGACCCGCACCTCGTTCCAGGGGAGCAGGTCTCCCCACTGTGTTATGCGGGCTCCCATTTTATTCTTGCTGTTTTGACGGCAGGAAGTCCCTTTCCATTTGCTCTTCAAGTCTCAGCCCAAAGTGCCAGGCCTGCAGGTGGGCCCTGGCTGGCCCCACCCGGGCCCCTGCTGCCAACGCACAGCCAGTGCTCCCACCTTCCCCCCTCAACTGCCACCGTCTTCCCTTGTTTTTCTAGCTCTTAATGCCACCCCCACCCCCACCCAGACAGTACATGGCTTGAAGGCAAAGACTAAATCTCAGCCTGGGATACATTTAATTAACAATTGACCTGGGATTGAGATCCCTGTACCCAAGTCAAATTTCCAAGGAAATGATTAGAAATAGAGCCACCTGCTTCAGTGACAGAGCGTGGTCCATGCCTTGAACCTGCACATGGAAACGGAAATACCCCTGACTGGAGAGTGAGCCTATGTGTCTCTTTGTCTTCAGTGACCACCCTTGGTTGTCTTTGCTGCTTTCCCTCCCTTTCCCCCTCTTTCTCCTTCCCCCCCTTTAAGCCCCTCAGTGTCCTCTGAGTCCTCTCTGCTTGTTCTCTTATATAAATGGAAATTCTGTCACTCATGTGTTGGTAAATGAAACTTCTACACTCATTTGCATGGGTGGACTCGTAATAGCTGCTCTTTGTTGACGGTTTACACACAAGAATGCACAAAAAACCATTGGCTCCTAATCCCTACAAGGGCCCCTTAAGGAAGGAGTAAATTGAAGCCTCCAATCTATGGATTAAGATGAGACTCAGAGAGTGATGGACATTGTCCAGGAGCAAAGGGCAGAGTTGGGATGGATCCCAGGCCTCCCTGAAATCAGAGCCTGGGCTTCCACCCTCCGTGTGGGGTTGCCTCCCTCAGGGGACCTGCTGAGCTGTAGGCCTCATCTCCAACTTTGGGATAAAGACATTGTAGTCATTGACTGAAAGAGAAATTACATTTTTATGGGGAAGGAGAGGAGGACACAGAGAGGTCCCTGACATTGTTATTGGCTAAGTTTTAAGGGCTGCCTCAGAATCCTATGGGTTGCAAGACCCTCTTTACAGTCAGGCCCCTGACCCACTGGAAGCCTGTCTGGGGTTATGAGGGAAACTGTTTCCTTTTTCGTAATCTCTTCAGCCCCTAGGGCCCCCCATGCCACCCACACTCCCTACCCACCTGCAAACTCTCCTGGCAGCTGGTTCAGAAATCAGGCCCTTCTCTCACAGCAAACCCAAACCTCCCTTCCTGCTTACTGTGCATGTGTGCAGGCGTGCATGTATGTGCATGCATGTGTGCCTGGGACTGTGTGTATGAGTGTGTGCATGTGTGCATATGTGTCATTCCACATTTTAAAATTACGCCTGTAGCCCGGCCGGGCATGGCTCGGCGGTTGAGCGTCGACCTAGGATCCAGGCGATCGGGGTTCGATTCCCAGTCAGGGCACATGCCCGGGTTGCGGGCTTGATCAATGACTCTCTCATCATTGATGTTTCTATCTCTCTCTCTCCCTCTCCTTTCCTCTCTCTGAAATCAATAAAGATATATTTAAAAAAAAAAAAAGAATGTTTAAAAAAAAAATTACGCCTGTAGTTCTTAATATACAAACACAAACACAGCGCCCACCTTACCCCCTCTCTGCCTCTTCTTATTTCTACCTTTGCCCAGACATTTCTCCAAGGGCAGGCTGCCCCGGCAGCACAGTGGGCTCGTCAGCTGAAGAACTTCAGCGTCTTCCCTGGGTCCCCACAGCAACGCAAGGAAAGCAGAGCACAGGAACTGAACGGGAGTCAATAAATACCGCTTTGCAGCGAATGACCGCCAGACCAGGGAAAAGCGGGCCTCTGTTTGCTCCTGTTGCATAAGCATAAAACTTGCACAAAGCAGCCCTGAAGTCCACAGGAAGCAGGAAAAAGCCAGCAGGAAGCACACATATTTATCCCACTTAACCAGCTACAAGCACAATGAGTTGTCATCCTGTCCCCCAGACCCAGCCCAGGCCGGACCCGTGGGTCTCTGCTCTCAGCCGATGTAGAGGTCGCACCCACAGGACCCTTTCTTCTGACTGGCATCTTCAGAGGGTCGATTTCTGGGTATTGATGACCAGCCTGGCAGCTGAATAACTTCCATTTCTTTCTTGTCTATAAACACCATCTGTTTGGGAGAAAACAGTAATAGGAAAAAGGGAGTGTGCTAAGCAATTAGAGAAAGGCAAGCCGTGAGTGTGTGTGTATTTGTATGTGTATGTTTGCGTGTGTGTGTGTGTGTGTGTGTGTGTGTGTGAAGGGGGGACCACTTTAGTTAAGAACAACCTCCAGAGGGAGGCCGATGGGATTTTTCCCAGCCACTTGGATTCTACCAGTGCAACAATGGTGAGGAGAAACAATGGCAGATTGAATAACCTTCGGTGTGACCTCGAGCACTGCTTGTAATCAATTGAGAGAATGATTTTGTATCGGGAGGGTGTGGGGGGTGCCTCCATGTGGCTCTCATTCCTCTCAAACCCATCATATCCCCAGCCCCGCTGTACAGAGGGACCATATCAGGGGGCAGCTACCCACGCAGCTCCCCCACCGCACACCCATGGTTGTCCCAGTCAGTGGTGGCACCAGAGCATACATTGATTTCCCTCCTCTGTCATCATATTTCTTCAGGACATATGCTTGGAACGTACACCCTGGGCCTCGGGCCTCAGCCCTCAGCGTGTGCTTTCTCCAATGTCACCAACAAGTCCATGAGGAGAGCAAACAGGTGTCTGTCAAGGGCGTAGGTTACCAGGTTCCAACTGGAGTAGCTATTACACCAGGTGACACAGTGATAGTTCAAAATACTCTCCCAGCTGGAGCTTGGGGTTGGGTCCATTGGGTGCAGGAAAGAGGGAGTTTACAAAGACTCATCAACTCAATTGCACAAAGAGAGGCTATGATGTCACAGCAGTTTTGTAAACCAAACAAAAAGATTTGGGGGACTGACAATCTCTGTAAGGTAAGTGCCATTTGGCTTCCAAAGAAGCTAAGGCCACTGTAGGCTGTGTATGAATAATTCTGACACTTCAATCCCGATTAACTGGGCGGGGGTGGGGGGCGGGAGACAAACCAGTTCTTAATGCAGCCGAGATTCTGGACCACGGAAGGCACCTTGGCGCAGTAGAAAGGACCGGTGACGAATGTGAAGGGTGGGGTTTCCGCCCCCTCTTCCACTGAAGGGTTGGTTGGCTTCTTTGGGCCACCCATCTTCTGGAGCCTCCGTTTCCTGATCTGTAGTGCGTGACTCTAATGCCTTTGCTGCACGTTCCAAGGGTTGGAGAGAAGATCAAACAGGTGAAACTATGACAAAGGGCTACAGAAGTCACGATGTCACCTGATTCTCAGCAGCACCTGGGGAGCAGGGGAAGGTGGGGAGGGTTCTGGTGTCTTATGAAGGCCACGGGTCCCACAAGCAACATGGAGCCGCAGGAAGGCCACGGTTTAGTCACACCCACCAGCTTTGCTGCTTTGTTAGCCTTGGCACCCAAGGCTAAGTGACTTAAACTCCTGAGCCTCAGGCCCCTGTGGGCGACGTGGATAGTCACAGGGAACTTGAAGGTGACGTAAAACCCTGTATATAAAGCAGTTGGCATATCTAGCAGATATTCCTCCCTTTCTGAAGGAATCGAGGATGTGTTACTAGAAGAAGGGAAGTCTGAAGAGGGACCAGATTGTTTTCAAACATTTCAAAGGTTGTCATGCAGAAGTGAGTAAACGTTTGATGTGTTGATTTAGAAGCTAGAAGCAGTGGGTGAGAGTGGCAGGGAGGAGTCCACGCTGCTCCACGGAATGCAGTGGTCCGTGAAGGAGGGAGCCCTGTCACCATTAGGTGTGAAAGCCAGGGCTTGACTCACTGCCCTGGGCGAGAAGGTGACCGGGAGCTCCCCTTCTACCTTAAAATTATTTCATCACTAACATTGCATTCCTTTCATTCCCTCAGATATATTTTCACTCACAGACATAAAACCTATAAAAACAGTCCCTTAGAAAGTTATAAAAGGCCACTTCTGTGAACACGTGGCTCTACAAAATAAACTCCCTCCGCTCTACTTATGGGAGGGCTGCCAGAGCAATTTGGGGATGTTCTTGTGCCACATGGTCTACAGCAAGAATAGCAACCTTCACATCTCTGTTGCAGATCTAAAGCCCAGACAGGTTAAGTAAAGTGCCAGTGGCCAAAATCAGACTCTGCTGTGAGAACTGGAATAAACTTAACCTCGGCAATATTGTGATCTAGGCAAAAGTGTTTTTTTAGTGCCCTCACCCCAGTATTTTAATTTACTTATTTTAAACATATAGAAAAGTACCAAATAATATAATATTTACTTCATGTACATAACAGGCTGGTTGAACAAATCTCAATTATATTCTTTTTATAACTTAGCCTCAACATTACATGACATTGTACCCCATTGGCAGGGCTGTTCCATGTCGCTTGTAAATGCTGACCAAAGGGCAGAAGAGGTCTTACTTGCTCAGTTCTGCGAATGTGGTCTCTCTCTCTCTCTTCTCTCTCAAAATATTGAATTGTACTGTACTCACCCTTATTGTGACGATGTAAGATGATAAAAGGCCTACGTGATGAGATGAAATGAGGTGAATGACATAAGCATTGTGATGTAGTGTTAGGCTACTGTTGACCTTCTGGCGTCAGAAGAGGACCATGTGCTTCAGGTGATCAAGGATCATGGAACCACGACAATGTCGATGGTTGGGTGTCAGGAGCACATGATATCAATGGTTGGGGAAATTGAACATTTTCAAACTGTGGTTGACTGTGGGTAACTGAAACCATTCAAGGAAAACTACGGATAAGTGAGGACTACTATAGTAACATTTTTGGCAGAAAATTACCCATAATATTCACTAGTAGTTTTAAAAATCTCTACTGCATCTGTTTTGTTTTATGTTAACTATATTGTTTATTTTTATTGTTTAGTTTTATCTCAACTTTATATTTTATTACTTTTTCAGCCTTGCCAGAGATTTTCTCTTTCATTATTTTTTTAAAAAAATTATCTTTGATGTTGACCTTCTTTGTTTCCTATGTTATTATTATTTTCTCCTGATTTTTGTTATTAAGTTTCTTCTATGTTCTTTGGGTTTTCTCTGCTGTCCTTTTTCTAGATTCTTAAATTTAAATTTTTATTTATTTTTATCTTCTTTTTAAAAAATATATATGTCTTTATTGATTTCAGAGAAAGGAAGGGAAAGGGAGAGAGAGAGAGAAACATCAATGATGAGAGAGAGTCATTGATTGGCTGCCTCCTGCAGGCTCCCCATTGGGGATCACACTGACTGGGAATCATAGGTCGATGCTCAACAACTGAGCCATGCTGGCCAGACTCTTCTTTATTTTCTTAATGTGGGCATAATGCTATAAATTCACCTCCAAGTATCACAGTGTGTGGTTCCATTATTGACATCCAGTTCTCAGTATCTTGTCACTTCCACCATGAAACTATCTTTAACCCATGAGTTCTTTAGGAGTGCAGGCTTTAGTTCTCAAATATTAAAAGTTTTATTTGATTTTTTATTTAATTGCTTTTAATAATAGAAACTTGTTTGAAAATTATGTCCTAATATATGATCCTTTTCTTAATGTTTTGTCTCTTCTTTTTTCAAAAAACATATATCGTTTTTTATTTCAGAGAGAGGGGGAGAGAGGGGCAGAGAGAGAGAGAGAAACATCAATGATGAGAGAGTCATTGATGGGCTGCCTCCTGCACACCCCCAACTGGGGATCGAGCCCGAAACCAGGGCATGTGCCCTGACAGGAAACGAACCTTAATCTCCTGGATCCTAGGTTGATGCTCAACAGCTGAGCCATGCCCAGCCAGATTTGTCTGTTTTTTAAAAGAGTATATATCGTCCACTTTTACTAGATATAGACCTCTATATCTGTATCTCTTATCCCAATTTTTTTATCATGCTGAACAATATTTCATAGACTGTTCAATTATTGTTTACTTAATCTAGCAGTTTCTAATAGAAGTGTGTTAAAACCTTCCACTCCGGTTATGGTTTAGTTAATTTCTAATTCTTTTAATTTTTCCTTTATATCGTCCAAGATGTTATGTTGAATGCATACATGATTATGCTTATATCTTGTAGATTGTTCTGTAGCATGATTCTTTATTCTTAGCAATTCTTTTTTATTAATTAAGTTCTATTTTACTTGTCAATATTGTAAAAGCTTCAGTAGATGAATACATGCTTTCAATATCACTTCCAAAACTTTTCCTTTTAACCTTTCACTGTTCTAGAAATTTTCTGGATTTAGTTTGTTGTTGTTCATTTGTTTTCATCCAATTTGATGGTCTCTGTCCTTTAATAGATAGATTGATTCAATTATATTTATTGTGATTACATTTAAACTTATTTCTACCATCTGGTTTCTCTTTATTAGCTGATATTAGGGGTATTACAGAGCCTGTCACAGAATCAGGCAGCAGTTTAGCTCAGGTCCTACTTGAAAAGATATGTCTACACCCTCCTACCTTCCTTCCTAGGCAAGCAGCTATGAAAAAACAGAAACTTAGTCAGCCATTGCTGCCACTTATTTTTCACACGAGGAAGCCCCTCCCCAGCTCTGCTTATAGGCAGAGCCCCTGGTTCCATTCCCCTGCCGTGTAGCACACTTAAATCCCTGAGGTTCTCCAGGAACTCTACCCCAGCCCAGCGCTACCTACTTATGGCCAAGAGCCCAGCGGGCCAGCACCTACTAGTGTTTAGTGCAGAGGTGGTGGTAATGAGAGGCAAAGTCTTCAAAGCATGAATGATCAGTGCCACCAAAGTCCAGTCATCTCCACGTTTTGGCAGACTCCTCCCCAGACACTCAGATGGTGTCCCAGCAGCTCCAAATAGCACTTCACACCAGGTCTTCCCTCCCTGCCTTCAAAATATACCCTTCTTGGGCATTCTCTGGAGTCCTGACTTGCTGTGTGCAAAAGTTAACTGTACTTCTCTAATTCTACCCTCACTGCGGCTGGGAAAGTTATACTTAGAGAAGTAGTCACAAGTGAGACTATATTCCACGACGGTGGAAACCCTTTTTTTTCTTTTTAATCTTCACCCAAGGACATTTTTCATTGATTTTTAGAGAGAAGGGAGGGGAGAGAGAGAGACATCACTGTGAGAGAGAAACACTGATCGGTTGCCTCCTGCACGCGCCCCCACCAGGGCCAGGGACTGAACCGGAAACCTAGGCATGCTCCCTGACCAGGAATCAAACCCACAACCTTTCTGTGTACAGGGCAATGTTCCAACCAACTGAGCCACCCGGCCGGGGTGATGATGGAAGAAAGCATTCTTAAGGCCCAACTCCAGTATCAATGACACAGAAGCTCCAATGTCGTCATTGTAATATTCCACAGATACCCGAGTTGCCATTTTATCTCATTTCATTCATTTATTTCATTTACATATTTTATGTCAGGTACTTGAACATGTCATGGTTAACAACATTAGCCTTTGTCTATGACTGGGAAATTAAAGGACTCCATTCATTCATTAATGTCTTATACAGACAGTTTGACAAGGATATTCATATGTCTTAAGCAAGAGGTTTGGCGTTTATTAAAGTCATTGCTACCCCTCAGCAAGTGAAAATGTATTTAAATTTCCACATAGAGGTTTCATTTGCACATATTGCAGGGACCAGGATCAGATTCCATTGAGTACTGACCTTTAATTAATTCACAAGATCACACGAGAACCATCTAAACATCCTTTGTACTTGATGATAAAAATAAGACATGATGAATGGATTTATTTTTTAATTTAAAATAATGATATTTATCATTGTTAAGCTCATGCTCAATCTTGAGCTATAATGGATTAGCATCACATATGCGCATCACAGATGTCACCCACCAAGGAGGTCTGCATCCACCATAGATAGCCCGGAAACATTAGGTTGGCGAGCGTGAAACAGTAATTCTAACATTTTCTAGCATTCTCAGTATTCTTTGCCTGCCACACTTTTTTTCCAGCAGGGCTTTTAATAAGTAAACATTAACTACATTGATTTGACTTTCACCTTCCTTCATCTTTCTTCTTTAATTTTTGTTATTTTTTTATCTTTTAAAATACGTTTTTATTGATTTTAGAGATAGAGTAACATTGATGTGAGAGAGAAAACTTCGACTGGGTGCCTCCCACATGCACCCTGACCGGGGATTGAGCCCACAGCCTGGGCATGTGCCCTGACCAAGAATCGAACCGGTGACCTCTCGGCCCACAGGATGACGCTCCGCCAACTGAGCCACACTAGCCAGGGCCATTTTTTTCTTTTACCTTCATCAGCCAGAAGTGGGCAGCAGGAAAATTCAAATGTTTGGACCATTTACAGACTAAATGTGCTACTTACCTGTCTTTTTGCAGAATTTAAAAAGAAAGATGGAGCCAGTGTTTCTGAAGGACAATAAAATAAGGAAATTAGAAGTAATTTGTTGGCCTATCGTAATCAAAGAATTCTGACGCGGCCGATTGGAATCTAACACACTTTTGCAAATTCCAAGGGACAGAGGCAATGACTTGCATGCAGGCTCTAGCTATGGTTTTGCAATCTACAATTCACTGCTGTGCTCTGGGCTCTAAGACTTTCCATTAATGTTCCAGTTTTTTTCCTGGTACAGGAGCTCCACTCTGTCACCCTTAATATCTCTGCTATATTTGGGGCTGTCAGCAGTCATTTCCTTGTGGTTAGAGATGCAAAGAGCCTCAGCCTTCCTCAGAGGGTCGCCAAGGCCCTGCCTAATCCTCTGCCGGGGAACAGGCTTAATGAAGAGATGCTGGAAAGATGAAGAGACTGAAAACTCGGCAGCTAAGAAAGTTAGTGTTTGGGGAAGAAATGAAATCAAAGGAATTCTCCTAGTGGTCGCTATCATGGTGATGTTTGCAACACTGGGCCCTGCTTAATATTTCCTGTTCAATGACACCGCTGGGTCCTGAGGCTAGTGCTTTGGAAATGGTGAGAGAATTACTTTGTTCACATTCATCCAACAAATGTATTTATGGAGCACCCCCTCTCAGCTCGATTGCTTCCCACAGTCTCTCCTGGAGCTCTAAGGAAACAGTCGGAACTGGCACGTGCGGGGAAGGACAGGTGACAGCAGGTGATTTCAGTATAAACACGTCAGAGTGAGAGCAGATGGCAGTCTTCAACGGGCAGTCACAGAGGGCGTGGACAGCCCAGGGGCTGTCCTTCTGTGTTGCCTTGGGGTTGATTTCCTGTGGATAAGTCACACACCTCTGTTACCTGGCCAGGAAAGGACACACCTCTCACTGGGCTCTAGTCTTAGTGCAGCGTCGAGCCTGCAGACTCATCTGAGCCAAATCAGCATACTGGACACATCCTACCCCAAGCAAGGCTCCAGGTTGCCCTCATTCCTGGTTACTGTCACTTTTGAAGCCACCTAACCCAGCTGGTCCAAATTTAAAGCCCCAAAACTTGAGAGGATGGGGTAGAGGGAAGCAGCATTCTAGGACCTTGCTATTCCAGGTGGGACCAGCAGCAGCAGCTCCACCCGGGAAGTTGTTAGAAATGCAGACTCTCAGGTCCCACCCCAAGCCTCCTGCATCAGAAGCTGAATTTTTACAAAACCCCCAGGTAAGCACTACGCACAGTCAAGTTTTGAAAAGCACTGACTTGGGGGCACACACATGAGTGGGGAGCAAAGTACCAACCTCCCTCCCCTCCCCAGCTTCTTCATACTCCCCTCCAAGTACCTTGTCAGATACTGAATTGCTGCTGGTAGAGAGGGTTGGCGAGACCACCCAAGGAGGTGAGTGGAGAAGGGTCTCTCGGGGAAGGGCACCGCTCCACGGTGCAGGTCAGGTGCGCAGGGCGGCTGAGAGGGTGGGGATGCACGGATCTCTTCCCTGGAAATGTCCTCTGGAAGAGAGGAGGAGACGGCAGAATGGACACTGCTCCCGTGCAGGGATGGGAAGGATGCTCTTGTGTCATGAGGCGCAGATCTGGCTGCCCATCAGCGTCACCTTCGAGCTTTACAAAACCCTATGTCCAGTCCCACCTGCAGGCTGTCTTTCAAATGGTGTGGATGGAACCCAGGAACCCTGCTTGCTCAAAGTGCCCAGGTGACTCTAATGGGTAGCCAGGGCTGCAAACCACTGACGATGGGGAACTTAGAAATTAAATATAGAAAACTGTGTTAGAAAACCCTGGGCCTTGTCCAGCTGTGTCCTTCCCATGGCTGGCCTTGCCCCTCGTTAACTTCCCCCTTGGCCAAGGCTGGAGGGAGAGGGAACCATGGCGACAAAGTGAAAGGCGGGCTTGGAGAGTGTGGGTCCTAGCGGCAGACAGGCCCCGTCACACCTACCCTGCTGCGGTAGAGCCGCATTTCTGATGGAGACATCCACCTCCGTCCTTGGGGACTGTTAGGCTCCACTGCCACACACTCGGTTACTTTTCCTCTTCAGCTATTTGTTTTTCAGATTCCTCTTCAACGCCTTGCTCTCCAGTCCCCCTCTTACCTGTCAGAGTCGCCACTGGGATTCTCACTTTGGAAGTTCCTGGCAGTTGCCTGAATGATACAAATTCATTACTTGGAATTTTTGGACTGAAATTTTAGACTTGGAAATCTGTCAAAAACAACTCAAAGTACATGTGTGTATGTACGTGCATGTGTGTGGGGGGGGGTGCGTGTGTGTGCATGTGTGTGCGTGTGAGCATGTGTGCCAGCTGGGTGGGTGGCAGGCATTTACATGTCAGTTTCCAGTGGGTGTAAAAGCAGAGGTTGTGGGCAGGTGGGTGCTACTGTGCCAGGCACTGCAGAAACTCAGCTAACTAGACCAATGCCTGTTTGATCAAAGCAAATGTGTGATTCGGTAAACTTGGGGAATTCACGCTCCCCCACACCCCTGATCTTTTTACCTCAACTATCACAGTATCTGCAGTGACCCCTCTTGAATTCCACGCCCGTGGATAGTGGAGTCCTGGAGCTTTTGACAGGTTCACCACTCCCTGAGAGGTGGGCATTAAGCCCCTATTAGTTACCACCTTTTTGCATATTGGTTCAGGAGCTCTGCCCTCAAGGCATGAGACCCAAGAGGCTACCTGGGTCCCAAAGGACCTGAGAGGACTGAAGAGCATTGAGGAATGGAGTAGAAGGACCCAAGGGTTTTCCTTTTTGTTTTTGTTTCTGTTTAGGGCTGACTCTGGATAAAACATTAGCCTCCAGCCTGGGAAGTTGTCTGGCCAGCTGAGACCTCTGTGAGGGGGAGACTTGGCCTTGGATTCCCTTCACAGCCCCAGCAGAGTGCTGAGAACATAAAGGGCAAGTGAGTGGACGGTCAGGAGTAAGTGGACGCTTACAGTGGCAGATGCTGGGCGGACAGGTAAGAGGTGCAGCCTTTGACACCCCTGGCTGACCCCCTCTTCCCTAGCTGTCCTCCACTGCTGGCTCTGGGCCCCACCCTGTGTAAGAAGACCACAGAGAGGCTCCCTGCCACTGACCCCCCTCTTTCCATAGCACCCAGGCTTCTTGGGGCTGGGCATTGAGACCTGAGACCTTTTGGCCAAAGCTTAATTATGGGGACTGGGAATTGAGGCCACCAGTTCTGAGGTCCACATGACACTCTCTATGTCAGGAAATCCTTCTGACTTCTGGGAAGAGAGGGACAGAGGCAGCTAGGACCCAGGGGGTAGCCATCTCTCAGCCCCTCCTGCTACTTACTCAGAACGGACAGAAGGAACCCCTTTCTTAGGAGCCAGACCTGCTGCAAGAGACCTCAGACATGCTGCCGGTAGAAACAGCAAGAACGACGAGGCATGTCTGAGACCAGGATCAGGGCCAAGAAGAAGTTGAGCTCCACAGACCAGACTCATAAACCAGGAATTGAGAAATCTCCAGGTTTCTGTAAGAGGAACCTAACGGGGCTCTGCAGTAGCACACATCCTGTGACTTGTCTTCCCCCAACCGTGTAACATCCAGGATCCTGCAAGTACTGCTTCCAAGGGCCCTCAGAGGGTTCCAGGAAAAGTCTCTTTCAAACTGATGCAACCCCCTACTATATGGGAGATCAATAATTTAAAGTGTCAATAAGAGAAAATGTTTGTTAAAATAAAACTGCTCTGGCATGAGAATCCCCACTCAGCGATGAAAGCACAGCTTTAGAGAAGTGGCATCTAAGCTTTCAGCATAGAAAATCTTTCCCACTGACCAGGGAGGAGAGGAGGGCCGCCATCTGGCGTTGCATGTGGGCCCAGGCTGCTGGTTAGGTCCTTGCTGGGGAAGCATCGTGCGTAGAGCTGCTCTCAGGAGCAGGCCAGAGTGAGCGGGGCTGCCCAGAACTCACTGCCGTGCATGCCAATCATGAGCTGAAGGACTCGGCTGTCACCTAAGGAGGAGGCCCACGTGGCTGCTCTTGCCCAGACCTAGGTTTACGGTCACAGAGGGCACAAGCCGGCAACTGGAGCGGTCCCGGAGACTGGCAGTCAAGAGCATTTCTCTGAAGCTCCTGAACTGTGGGGCAGGAAGCCTGAAAGTGGGGCGGGGGAGGCAGGGCTGATACAGCCTCCGTCCTGGATCCTCTCCATGTGGCAAGTTTGTCCCCAGGTCCCTGGACCAATGTCCAAAGGGCCTCTAGGCACTGCCACCCTGGAGTCATTCTGAGCCACTTATTGAAAGGTGACGTGTCCCCCAGAATGTCTGGCAAAGTAACACACGCCTCCTGACATCCACCCTGTCCTCGGCCGGCGCCCTTTCCGCCCGAGCAGACAGGCGGGCTCAGAGCGGGGCGTAGTGTCCCTACCTGCGCCTCCGGGTGACGACTGGGCATGGCAGCAAGGCTCCGGGCTGTCCTCAGGGAACACAAGGAAAGACTGTCGTGTTCTCTGACCTCAGCAGCTCCTAGTTTTGCTGGAGAAAGAAGGCCACCGAAGGAAGTCAGCTACGCTGGTACCTTTGGACTGCCTCGCGCTCAAAAGAGAGAATGAGAAGCAGTGTCCTTCTGTGCGTAACCTTGACTCTATCATGTGTTCGTGGAAATCGTCTCACTGTGTCCTCATTACAGCCCTAGTCTCTGGAAGAACTGTGTGTGTGCATCAGAACCTACATCCTGTGTTTTCCTGACTCCACCCTATGGAGAGTAGAACCCTCCTGCCAACTACAGAAGCTGAAAATGTGGGAAATTTACCTCCCAGCCTCCCTTGCAGCAGGGCACACACATGTGACCCAGGCTCGGTCAAGTACACACAATCCATCTGGGTATTTTGCCTCTGGAGAAGCAGAGCGAGAAGAATGTGGCCAAGTCAGCCACGCCCAGGGCCCCGAGATGCTCCGGCAGCGCCCATCGTCCAGGGCCTCAGTCACAGGCGAGAGGCCAGAGTCCCTGAGCCAACGTGACAGGCCCTGTAGACTCAGAGGGCTGTTCTCTGCAGGACTTTTCTTTCTTTGAGGTTCTGGAAGGTTCGTGAAATTCCCATGCAAGCTGGAGATCCAGGCTTAGAAAGTTGGGGAATAAAGATAGGTTAAACCCTTTGTTCCCCCACTTTCTGAGCCTGGATGTCCAGCTTGCATGGAAATTTCACGAGCTACAAAACAGTCCTCCAGAGAGCTGCTTTCTGGTGGAAGGAGAGTCCATTTCTATTATTTGCAACTTAGATTGGACAGACGTATTGCATAACACTGGGTAAGTTAAAAAATATTAAGTGACGATAAACCTAGGATTAAAAAATAATATCGACTTCTAGCTGAAATGGGACAAGATTGTCTTCCCACTTTAAGCAACTAGAAAACTGGACAAAATGCAGGGGTCGATGATTTCACACACAGGCCAGCGGGCAGTGCAAGCCTGCGGTCCAGAGAGGAGGGAGGCCCGGTGGGCCTGAGAGTTACCAGCTTATTGACTGGACACAGTTTCCACACCACGGAGGAGAACATTTTCCCAGGAGAACCAATGTGTTCCACTTAGTTTTTTAATAGCCAAGATGTCTCATGATGACTTTTAACATGGTGGCTACTGTGCTCTGGGTGGCAGGAGGGCTCATAACAAGCAAGCACTTTAAACGCCAGAACCTTCTATGTACATGTAGAGAAGCTCTTTTATGGGTCTTTGCTCAGTTTAAAAATGTTTCACAGCGGTTTATTCACTTAGCCATTAAAAATCAGAAAGTATATAACAATTGATGTGTAAAAAGGTGAAAAACGATCTTTTAAGGCTGTTTTCCATTTTTGGGTCCCACGTTGCATTGGCAGGGCATCTGGCCTGTGTCCATTGCGTGAAGCAGGACCATGAGCCAGAGCTTTGCGCCTGCAGGGATCAAAATATTCCACCATAAGGATGATTTAAATTTGAGAATCAGCAGGCTCCCTTTGGGCCTTTAATCCACTGGCAAGGTCCAATGGACTGCTCTCTGTTCTCCCAGGTAGGAGCTCTAAATGACAGCCTGATTCTGTTAGGATCCGATTTTTCCTTAGTGAGCAGTCAAAGTCAATCTCTTTGCCTTTAAATCCACTGATCTAATCAAGAGCTCTTGAAATTTATAACCAGGAGGGAGGGGGACCGTATCCCCAAGCACGGCAGACAAACCAGATGCCATGGAGGATGCCAAGCATGTCAGCGCGAAACAGAGAAACAGCAGAAGAAGCTCCCAGTGCATCTCAGGGGAGCAGGAGGCAGCTCAGATGTTTCTGTACCAAAGAGCAAATCAGGGAATGTAGATAAAAATCAATTTGAGATTTTAAAGAAGGCAAGAATTCTTCCTCATTGATGGGCTTGGAGAATAAAACTTTAGAAAGGAATATGGCAATGGAAGGTTGTGTGTTTTCTCCAAATGTAAATATCTAGTAAAAACCCTGCAGTGTGTTTACAGACAACATGATTCTGCAGGTTATATGGAGAGGCAAAAAAGATCCAGAATAGACAAGTTGAGGTCGAAGGAGAACAAAGTTGAAGGACTGACACTCCTGACTTCAAGACTTACTATAAAGCTACAGTAATCAAAGTGTGTGGTATTGGTGAGAGAACAGACAAATGGATCAATGGGACAGAATAGAGAGCCCAGAAATAGACCCCCATAAACTCAGTCAACTCATCTTTGAAAAGGGAGCAAAGGCAATATAATGGAGCAAAGATAGTCTTTTTAAAACAAACGGTGTTAAAACAACTCAACGTCCACATGCAAAAATGTAAATCTAAACGAAGACCTTTCACCCTCTATAAAAATGAACTCAAAATGGATCGTAAACCTAAATGTAAGATGCAAAACTGTAAAAGTCCAGGAAGTTACCATAGGAGAAAAATCTAGATGACCTTCGATATGGCTGCATCTATTCAGATATAGCACCAAAGGCATAATTCGTGAAAGAAATAATTGATGAGCTGGGCTTCATTAAAATAAAAACCTTCTGCTCAGTGAAAGACAAAGTCAAGAGAAATGGACAAGCCATACTGGGAGAAAATATTTGCAAAAGATATATCTGATAAAGAACTGTTGTTCAAAATATACAAAGAACTCTTAAACCTCAATAATAAAAACACAAACAACCTGATTTTTAAATGGGCCAAAGGCCTTAACAGACCCCTCACCTAAGAAGACATACAGATGGCAAATAAGTTATGAAAAGGTGCTCCACACCATGTCAATAGGGAAACGCAAATTAAAATAACAGTGAGCTACCACCACACCCCTATCAGAAAGGCCAGAATCTGGAACACTGACAATACCAAATGCTGGCGAGGGTGTGGCGCAACGGAAACTCATTTATTGCTGGTGGGAATGCAAATGGGCATGGGCACTTGGGAGGACAGGTTGGTGGTTTCTTACAAAGCTAAACATACTATTACCACAAGATCCTTAGGTTTTACCCAAATGAACTGAAAACATGTCCATACAAAAACCTGTACATGGATGCTTATAGCAGCTTTATTCATAATCAAAACTTGGAAGCAACCAAAATATTCTTCAGTAGGTGAATAGATAAGCTGTGATACATCCGTACAATGGAATATTATTCAGTGCTAAAAATAAATGAGCTATCAAGACACGAAAAGATATGGAGAGGCCTTAGATGCATATTACTAAGTGAAAGAAGCCAATCTGAAAGGGCCACATACTGTGTGATTCCTAGTGCATGACATTCTAGAAAAGGCAAAACTGCAGAGACAGGAGTTGCCAGACGTGGGGGTGCGAGGGGTGAACAGGCAGAACAGAGGATTTTCAGGGCAGCAAAGCTTCTCTTGTGTGATATTACAACCGTGGATACATGTCACTATTCATTTGTCAAAACCCATAGAATGTACACCACCAAGCGTGAGCCCTGATGCAAACCATGGACTTCGGGTGATCATGACATGCCAATAAGGTTCATAAATTTTAACAAGTGTACTACTGTTCTGCAGGACGTTGATAGTGGGGGACATCAATGGTGATAGATATGTCTGTGGGGACTGGGAGTATGGGGGAACTTCTGGTTCTTTATACTTGATTTTGCTGTGAACCCGAAACTGCTCTAAAAAATAAAGTTTATTTTTTAAAAAATATGTTTTTATTGATTTCAGAGAGAGGAAGGGAGAAGGAGAGAGAGGCAGAAACATCAATGATCAGAGTCATTGATCGGCTGTCTCCTGCACACGCCCTACTGGGGACCAAGCCCACAACCCAGGCATGTGCCCTGACTGGGAATCAAACCGTGACCTCCTGGTTCATGAGTCGATGCTCAACCACTGAGCAACACTGGCCAGGCAATAAAGTCTATTTTTAAAAATTCCTGCTTTATGGCAAAAGCTAACCACCTCTGGGGAAACCGTGAACCTGACAAGAGGCACGTGGTAGATAGTGTTGGGGTGATGACTGAAAGGGACAGGAAGCCCAGAGAAAACTGTGCGACAGAAGGCTTCACCACAGACAGCATGTAGAGGACGCGTCCCAGGCCCATACAAGCGCAGAATCCATGCAGACGCAAGGTCAAGTGTAAAGGCGGCTTCAGCTCTGACATCATCCCAAAGCTTCATGTGTCTAAAAGCAGATTCTCTAGGGGAACATGCCCCTGTCATAGATCTGCCTGTAACAATGTAGGGAAGCAGATTAAAAACTCAGAGAAAACATCAGTGTAATTTCATGGCCGAAGATTATAGAGACTATCAAGAGGATTGGGAGGTTTGGAAAATAAATAAATAAACTCGAAGTATTCACACTCAAGTGATCCTGAGGAAGAAAGGGTAAAGCCCTATTGATTCAAACTGAGCATCTAGTAAATTCTCTACCTGACTTGACACTAACTCTGGAGATAAGGAAACTGAGTTGAGTTAGTGACACACTGCCTGTCTGGTAGGTAGAGCAGGGCTTAAGCCTCAGCGTGACTCCAAATTCCTGTTTCCACTGCATCACCCCCCACCCCAGGCCTCTCGTTGGAAACCGAGGGAACCTGCTGAACCAAAGGAGTGGGGGTGGATGGATCTCTGCCCGGAATTTCAGGATGAGACTAAGCGGAGCGTCCCTGAGCCGGGCTGAAGGTGACTTCATATGGCGAGGTAGGTGCTCAAGTAGAAACCAGACGACCCTTATTAACAAGGTGTCAGCATCAGTCTGGTGTGGGAAATGGGGGCCAAGGGTAGCACATAGAAACAGTCCGCTTCTGATTCTTTCCTATCATACAATCTGCAAGCGGTATCAGGAAATGAGAAGGAATACACAAACCATCAAGCACCCTAATCACGTTTGCTCCCAACTGTGCAGATGTTTCTCAGTGGGTTCCAACCCCGGCTGCGTATGAGTCCCCAAGGGAGTTTTTACAAAGTGCAGATGTCCTGGCTCGTTGCCCGATCAACAGGTTCTCGTACCTCCTTCCCTTCACAACAACGCTTTGGCTGCCCGCCTTGCTGGGGACAGTGGCAGGTCCAAACTTTCTATAGAGGAGCAGTTGGAGCCCACGATCTGGCAGTTGCAGTGTGCATGTGTGTGTGTGTGCAAGTGTCCTCACACACATGCCTGAAGCTGTTTGTCTAGTGTTTGCATAAGACCTACACATTCATTGTCAAAGGGGAACAGGGCAGGACATCAGAGGCTCCACCACTAACCTTTGTAAGAAACTGAAGCTTATTCCCATAGTAGAAACTTTCCAGTTTTTGATTGAAACCTAAACTGATCTTTAACACAGTACAGCAAACACCACTGAACTTCGTAAGTGTCCTCTCATGACACTGGGAGGCCTGTGTGAGCTGAAATGTCGGCTGTCCGTCCCTACACCAGGTGGCGTCTGAAATCCTTGCACCTGATCTTACACTGTCTTGTCCCTTCTTGCTGGCATCGCTGGTTCAGCCAGTGTCCACCAAACACCGTCTACTCAGACACTTCCAGGCTGCTGCGAAGTAGAAAAGCAGTTGCCCGGCCATGTGAGAAAGGTGTGTCCCAGGAGCACACGCGAGCTCCCAGCGAGAGGTTCTCCCTGATGAACGAACGGCAGTGACTTGGATGTGGAGTGCTGATCCTGTCCGAGCGGGTACAAACCTGGTTTTTGTTGGTATGGTCCAGGCACTGAGGCTGCCACTGAGCCCCCAGCTAAAAGAACTTCAATCCAGCATTAACTCCCATCGCTTTCACTTAATAAGGACCAGTAGGATCTAAGAGGCCAAAAGAGCCGGTGCTTTCTAAGCCGCCACAATTAAATGGCACCAGCGGAGCCACATCGGGCTCTTTGGTGCTTTTGTCAAGTTTAATTCACAATGTTAGGCATGTTCAAAGACTTACCAGAAAGCTTCACCGCGTTAAACCTTCTCAGAAATTTATCTTAACCAACAACAGAACCCCAGGAAGATGATAAAAAAATGAAGTTTTGACCCAACATTTTAAAATTCCATGTTTAGTTAAGGGAAGAAAAATCTATTTTTATTGAGTTTATTAAAGGGCACAGGAAAGTAATGTTTTCAGAAAGTATCCTGTCGATTTTTTTCTCTCACTTGGCTGACCTCAACACGATGGGGGCATTATGGTCGCAATAGCCTATTTCAGTAGAGATAAAGGACCACCTGGCAAGCCGCCCCCCACAGATCATTCCTGCTGGTCCTTAACCAAATCAGGGGCTCCCCCAGAAATCACTGCACAGGTGCTCAAGGGGTGCAGTTTTCCACTGGAAACCAGAACACACAACATGGGTGACGTTTGATGGAGCATGTGCTGCATCATGTCCAGCACTGTGCTAAGAGCATTCAGTGACTTACTTGCTCACTACTTAGGACAATCGGGGAGGGAAGTGTCTTCTACCCTCCACTTGAGGCTGAGGGAAGTTATGTAACTTGCTCCAGGCCCATAGGTGGGTCAGTGACCTTTAGGGGTTCTAAACTCAGATCAGAGTGGGACAGACCTCAAAGAGTGAGGCAGATTGGTAAGTTCTGACAGAAAGGACGCCACCAGCATCCTGTGCAGTGAAAAGAGCCCATGTTTGTAAAACTGAAAAGGGTACAGTGGTCCCTCGGTTTTCGAATGGCATCTGTTCCAGAAGACCGTTCAGGTCTGAAACGTTCGGAACCCGAGGGGTCCACGGCCTTGGGATCTTGCCCTCAGCAGAAGCCGTGGGGCATGTTCGACTCCCGAGGCGTGCTCGAAAACCAAAGCACTGACTTCCAGGTTTACGGCGTTGTAACCCGAAATGTGCGTCAAGGGAGATGTTCAAAAACTGAGGCACCACTGTATGTGGAAACATCGCTGGCCTCCTTTGTAGCCCTCTAACGCCCTGCTAGGCACAGCGGGGACCAGGCCCCGCAGCTCAGGCATTCCCGGCAGGTGCTGGCCAGGCAGGCCCTCGGGCCTCCCCGCCTCGGGCAGGCACCTGCAGCTAACGGCAGCCGGCAGTCAGCAGCTGGGGCTCTGGGCTCGCTGAAGCTGGAGCACATTCCCTGTGGGGGCCTCACATTTGCTGCAAGGCTCTTCCCAACATTTATGTGCCTCGTTCCCTCATCTCTCTTAACTCTGCTTAATGTCCCTCCCGCAGAGGACCTCCCTGTGAAAAGCAATGGCATCTTTTGCCCTCTATCTGTTGATCCCATTTGATCTTTCCCCATAGCACCTGTCACTCCTGAAATCACATGTCAGTTTATTATCTGTTCCTCCCACTTGGCTGCAAACTCCACCCAGGCTGGGGCTTTGTATCCCCAGCACGGAAGTCAGTGGCTGGGATAGAGGTGCCCGATAAATACTTTAGTGAAGAACTATATACGAAGCAAATAAATTAAATGTGGAGATGCACAGAACCTGAGGAAATGGATAGGCCCCTTTTACCCTTCTGTGCTTTATGCCATTTTTCAAAGGAGTATGTGCTGTTTTTATAACTCATTTAACACTTTCAAATAATTTATCCAAACACCTCAAGATGGATCAGACCACAAAAACAAAGCAGAGTACACCTTTCCTTCCAAAAACAGCTTTAGGCTTTACGAATTAACAGATTCTACTTTAATAGATAAAAAGCCATCTCTTTTCAAGGGCCTGTATGTTTCCCCCTGAAATGCTACTATGCTATGCCAAGAATTTCATTTTCAGAACTCAGACATTACAGCTTTATCACGTGCATGACGCCTGACGCCTGGAGTGGTGCAGCCCCTCACCCTCGGAGCAGAACGGGCACCACAGGGGCAGGTAGACTGAGCAGATTCAAATCAGAGCCCACAACAGAAAACAACCTTCACTGGTGAATCGTTTATTTGGACAAGACACAAACGTCTCCACACTGTTCCCCTTGTATACAGAAAGTGAAACATTTCAAATATATTAGTTTTTCTCTTTTTCAACAGAATTCATTTCAGTCTGGTCCCAGGAACCGCTTCTCACTTTAGGATTCACGTTTTAGTAACACATATGCGCCCATCACAGCCAAAAGAGCATACTGTAAAGAAAACAGAATGGAAAATTACTGCGAGGGCTCCACATAAATTTGGGTTGCGGATGTTCACATGAAGTCTGTTCAATTCTGGACTGAGGACGGAACCAAAGGTGACCTCTTCCCCCTTGAGCACGTTAGCTGCTCGATGGCGCATTGTGATTAAAAACCCAACAACCTACTGAAGGACTAAGGCTCAAACCCCAACAACACAGCTAGTGCACTGCTCATCCCTGCGTAGGTTTCCTATTGTTTTTCAAGTGGCTTTTAAAAAACAGACAGAACATTTTCACTGACGTTGGGAAATTAGTATTACGGAGTTTATTGTACTATTTTGTTTCTCTAAATATTCCCATAGTAAAAAGCAACAAACATATAGGTGCCATTTTTGAACACACTGTGAACATAAAAGATGAAAGTAGCTATTTTAAATATATAATTGAAATGATTGTGTTAATTTGTGGTTAACAACAAATACTCTGCAGAACAAAGAACTAGTAACACATTTTAAACAAACTGCGTTTTTATAGCTACACAAGTAAAAAGCTCCAATATATTTTTAAAATACAGACACACATATAAATTCCTACCTTGAATTTTGGGTAGTCATTCATTATTATCGTGACCATACCAACATATGGTAAAAACCTAAATTGTGAGATAAAAAGCCAGAAATATCATAATTGTTTGTAATATGAAAGCAACCTTTGAAAACACTATAAATCAGCTGTAGGAAACATTCTTGCTGGGAATGGCACTAACTGGGGCTGTCAGAGCAACGGTCACTCCTGTCTCAAAGGCTCTCTTAATAAAAAGCACCAGAGGTAAGAGGCAGGACAATTTTTAAGCAGGCACATGATCTCAGCTAGAGATGCTACTCGTCTCCACCATAACAGAATTAAAATAAGCAGCGGAGCCACGTGTACAAAGGGAATGGGCAACTTTGATCAACCTAGTTTTTCATTTTTTAGTACTGAAGTAAGATGCAGATCCCCTAAGAACTGCTGTTAGAGAAAGCGTTTAAAATACATGGATAATTAGTTTCATCAAGAATCATCATCATGCCCGGCCAGGTGTGGCTCAGCGGTTGAGTGTCCACCTAGGATCCAGGCCATCGAGGTTCAATTCCTGGTCAGGGCACATGCCCGGGTTGCGGGCTCGATCCTCAGTGGGGAGCATGCAGGAAGCAGCCAATCAATGACTTTCTCATCATCGATGTTTCTATCTCTCTCTCTCCCTCTCCTTTCCTCTCCCTGAAATTAAAAAAATATATATTTTTTAAAAAAAAGAATCATCATCATTTTCACTCCACAGAGCTTTTCAGATGTAACAAACAAGTGTATTGTGCAGTGATTACAAATCAATGGGGATCTCACAACTCACACCCAAACGTGATTATGGTCCCAGAGAGAGGGGGTTCAGGGCATAGGCTGGCTGATGGTTATGCTGGCAAAGTTAATGTCACTAATGCAAAACCAGGTAACACACCGTTAGTTCCCATCAGTCTCCTTTCAATCAGTGGCTTCGAGCTCCCACTTACACAAAGCCTCTACCAGAGTTTCTAAAAACACAGGACTGACCAACTGGAAGTCTCTCATCTCCCCAGATAGTCCCATGGAAATGCAATAGAGAAAAAATGGTCAAAGGGTGAGCAGAGAGAGAAAAGGGGCAGACAGAGGCCTTAAACTACAATTTGATGAATAAAGCTGAATCTTAGAAAAGGTAACCAATGTTCTCCAGCCTCACATTGCTGGTGGGGTTTAGATAAGATTTTTTAAAAGGCATTTCTAACGAGGGTTAAACATAAAAGGGTCACCAAGAGAGAGGAGGAGTTGCCCTTTTTTTGGTTTTCTAAGAGGATACACTGTCTGCTGTCAATCAGAAGCAGAACTTATCGCTGGAATAATTATGCAAAGATGACTATTAAAAGATTTATCACAGAACTGTTTTTAACAGTGAAAAAAAACAGGAAATCATCTAAATATCCACCAAAAGAGGATTAGTTAAATAAGTCACAATTCTCAGGGAAACCACATGTAGCCCTGTAAAAAGATATAGATGTAGATTTGACACTGAAAGCTATTTCCAACTTTCTGTTGGGTAAAAAAAAAAAAAAAAAAATTTAATTATCTATGTAAAAGTATATGTTACATATGCATACACATCTGCATAGGGACAGGAAGTATCTAGGACGTTCACCAGAGTAGCTATCAGTAGCTATCTCTGAGAGGATCTCTGGTAACCGTTATTTAAGACCCACAAATAACTACTCCCTAGGTGAGGCTTTATTTCAAAAACAGAATCGAACCCACAACATGAATATACTTGCGCTCAGCCTTAGATGTTAGGTCCTGCTCAGTTCCACGTCTTAGTTCGTCATCACGATGCACACCAGAACCCTCACAGCTGTCCTGACACGCTCACTGACAATGAGTGGCCCTGTCACCTCAGACAGTCATCTGCTTCTGAGTACTCTCTGGTTTCTGAACCTTCTATGGAACTTAGAGTCAGTGCTCACCCTCGGGCTCTTCCCACCACGTCCTTCTTTTCCAGCCAGTTCTGGCCTTCTTTGTACAAGCCTCTGTCGTCAACTTCATTATTATCTCCTTTAGTCAGAAATTTGATGTCTCCATTATCTCTGGAAAGCAAAATAATGTCCTTTCAAAAATTATTTTTAGCACAGCAGCATTAGCGAAAATTAGTTTATCCAACACTTTATAGCCAGATACAGGCACTCAGAAAAGCAGTCTAAGATAACCTCATCTTTCTTGGTCTAAGATGATGGCGTACAGATAACCATGCAACAAAAGCACAAATCTAATGACAATATTATAGACTTAATTATAAAACACTCAAGTTACCCTGGCAACCAAAAAACACAGCCAAGCACAAGGGCACCGGTAAGGCAATGATTAGCTTCCAGCAGCTGTTTTTACTGTTAGTCCTCATGTGCCAACTTGTTAACATGGATTATGTTCCTCTTCACTTCAGATGTGAACTTGATCCCAGATCACACAGATCTGAGCACAAGGTAAGTCAAATATGCAAGTGTCCCTTTACCTCTCCTCAAACTTACTTTTCCTTGCCAAATGCGGAAGGCGGTAATGCATTACTTCCTTCGCCACTGAGCAAAGTGGTGTAAACTCCAGTTTGCAAAGAAACAGGAACAATAAATGGCATAAAACCAGCATGTTAAAGACACACGTGGGATTCACTTTAAACATTCTAAACTGGTGCTTACATAGCCTTGACCCTAGAAATATAACATGACAGCATTGTAGAGCCACAAAGAACGTCTTCTTTCAATAGACAAATGAAAAATTGCACTATTATAATCTGATAAAAGCTTAAAAGCCCACAAAGATTTGAAGCCACGCCAAAAGGAGCAAGCTGATTTGCAGCCACAGTTATAAAGGAAATCAAAAGGATAAAAATCTCCCACAATTCATGCAAATTACAGCAAGTCATCGCTATTTCCTCCACTCTGAACAGTTTCTCATCCTTGGAAATTACTTTAAATCAGGTGAGAGTACTGTCACATTATGACTGAGCTATTTCCTCATCAGTAAGTTAATAAGTAGACATCAAGTAACATTAGTGTATTAACACAAACTGAAACAGGGTCCTTCTAATGCTGAGAGTAAAATGAAATGAATATTTTTAAGTGTCAATATCTTTGGGGAACCTGGAAGCAGTGAATGGAATGGGACCCTAAATACCAGGAATGTACAAATAGTTATGGCGCACGCACACACACCCAGGATGAGCAATGCACCATTAAAAACACAAACACACAAGCCTAAATTTAATTCCATAACTCATGCACGTAAAATTCTACAGCAAGCCTACATAAGGGTAAATAAATAACCAAGTACATAAAATGTAACATTTTCACTAATCACGTGACTTAGTGTCTCATGGGAACATAACGTATTTGAGCTAGAAGTCATTGTTTCCGGTTCTTAGTAAGTCATCACTGGCTTTAAAGGAAAGGAAAGCCCATTTGTGGAGGTGGGGGTGGGGGAATTAATGCAGGATATGCAACTACCAAATCATGGGATGAGTTTGGGAAAGGAATTTGTATCCATCCAGGGCTAATATTACTGTTGAGAATTCCACTTGGTCCAAAGTGATATAAACAAACTGGCAGCTTTCTGCATTTCAGAAAATAATTCTCACATCAAAATAATCCTCAGTTACAACACGATTTGATTTTCTTTGGGACTCCTTCAAATAACTAATATTGTGCCATAATACACTCCATCTGACTATGTTCAAGTTCTTTAATAATCATCAGTTCTTCAGTTCTCATAATCCCCTGTGAGTTAGTGTGGGTAAAGTATATCATTCCCACCTTACAGACCAAGTTAAGTAGCAGGTTCAAAGTCACCCAACTAATAAATGGCAGAACTAGGAACATAATTCAGTGCTTTTGCACTTTCTAGTCAACCATTAAAATTCTACCAAAAATTTACAAAACAACACCCAAAAGAAGTAAAGCCTCTTTACTTTTCATGAACTTTGATTACTCTGTGAACTATTGGAATGTCTCGTCCTTCGACCTTAAAGACAACGATTTCACCAGCTCTAATAGGGTCTTCCCGGAAATTTGTCAGGAACAGAAGGTCGCCCCTGTGAAAGGCTGGCTCCATGCTGCCACTAGAAAGAAACACAAAATCACATCCAAATTACTCTGCGTCACAAGGCGAACGTTTCAATTCACAATAAGCATAATAATGAACATGTGAGTGAGAGTTTCAACTTTCATCAACCGTCCAGTAGGTCTATGAGCTAATAAATAAGCCAGCGTTTCCTCCTGACTGTGCAAGGGATAGCGTTAAGTGAGAAAGCAGAGGAGTTCTTCTTAGATTTAAGTCTGAGAAGGGCCAATGTTTACACTTAGAAAAGTCCACGTTGCCCGGCCAGGCATGGCTCAGAGGTTGAGCGTCGACCTAGGATCCAGGCGATCAGGGTTCGAGTCCTGGTCAGGGCACATGCCTGGGTTGTGGGCTCGATCAATGACTCTCTCATCATTGATGTTTCTGTCTCTCTCTCTTCCTCTCTCTGAAATCAATAAAGATATAAAAAAAAGAAAAGTCCACGTCTACAAACACATTATAGTTTCATTCAGAACCACAGACTGAGGGCTGGTTAATACTCATGGACTATTCTTCCATTTTATGGTGTAACCCCAGCACCCAGGACAGGACATACGTACTTGTTCAAGGAATGAGAAACCAGCAAATGAAAGCACTTAGGAGGATGAGCTACCCGCCAGCCAAGCTGCGGGTAGGGACAAATTCAAACCCGAGTCTCTTGATTCCTGCAGCGTCATCCTTTCGACCTTATCCTACAGAAAGCTCAATTTTAACCAACGTTTTTGATGTGGAGGCCAATAAATAATCCTACATGTATCCATGTAAACCTGTGCCAAAAATCTTTGCTGGATTCAAAGTCAATTGTAATCTAGTGGAAACTGAAATGATCAAAACAGAATTCACTTTACATATGCTCGTGCTTTGTTTAATGCATAAGAAAGTAAGACCTAGACATTTGGCAATATAGGGGTCGGGCAAGCAATGCTAAGGGAGTTCACTGAGGGCTGGAAGGGGGAGAACGAGCTACAATAGTGAAGAAACAGGGAGCTTTAAAGGGAAACGTGGGTTCACAATGGAAGCAGATCAGAAGTTGGCCCCCATCCCTTCCAGCCGGGCACATCTTAAACTTGTCAGCACACGGGGAACCCAGCAAGGAGAAGCACAGTGGAGGCTGCCCTGTCACTAAGCACCTGCTGATGTGTTTATTTTTAAGTGAAACCAGTAACACTAAGTATGGTTATTGATCTAGCAAATCAAAACTAGGAAATCTGAAAAAAAAGGGCTGGAAATATAAATGACTAAGAGGGTAAGAAAAAGAAACCATCTAAGTAAGAACAAATTTGGGTTTTCTGTCTCCCAACATGGATGTTTATTTTGTCTTCTTCTGAAAATAAAACATAATTACTTCAGGGTTTTGTCTTCTTTTAAAGAAAAATGACTAAAATGTTTACGATAATTTCTTCATCTACTGCTTCACCTTCCCTCTTTCAACAAAACTGCTGAAGACACACAGTGGGAAGATGTCTTTAGAAAGCCACCTTGGGCTGCGTACCAACTAAGAACTATAGCTAGAAACAGGGCTCCTGCACAGGTCTTGGCGGCAGGCGAGAGAGCTGGAGCCTGGCGTCAGGAGCCACTGTCGTGTCCCACAAGGAAAGCAGTCCTTTGAAGCGTCTCACTAAAATCAACTCACACTTCTTTCTTCATGGGTCAGGCATTCCCCTAAGGTCAGTGTTCCCCAAGGTCACACATCTCTCGTTCGTGAAGTTGATAGTTCATGCTGACAAACGAAATGACCTTAGAATGGTAAAAAAAGTCCCTATACTGCACAATTTCACAATTTCTGTGTGTGTGCTTGTGTGTGTGTGTGTGTGTGTGTGTGTGTGTGATTTAAGAGGAGCCAGGACATCTCAAATCTAGTCTTGGCTCTGCCCCAAGTGACTGTGAGATCAAGTGACCTTGGCCTCATTGGGCCTCAGCTGAGGGGGTCCATCTGAATTTGAGGTTTTTAGTCAGAGAAAGACAAATACCATACGATTTCACTTACATGTGGAATCAAGTGGACAAAATAAACTAACAAGCAAAACAGAAATAGACTGGTAGATACAGAGAACAGACTGACAGCTGTCAGAAGGGGGGGGTGGAGGGGCTGGGTGAAAAAGGTGATGAGATTAAGCTTTAGGGAGGAAAAAACCCTCCTAGGCAGACAACGGCATGGTGATTACCAGAGGGAAAGAGGGGTGGGGAGGGTAAATGGGGGATAAATGGTGATGGAAGGAGACTTGACTTGGGGTGGTGAACACACAATACAATATGATGATGTATTATAGAATTGTACCCTTGGAATCTATATAATTTTATTAACCAATGTCCCCAACAATTAAAAAAAATAAAAATATATTTGAGGTTTTAAATTTCTTCTTTTTAAAAAAAGCCATAAAATCCATCCTTCCAATGAAATCTTACCAGGAAGCCTAATATATGATACATAAAGTGGAGCTGTCATAACTGAACAAGGCTAAGGGGTCTGGAATCCATGAGGTTGGGCCCCTGTTTCCTCCTGAGCTACAACCCGGACCCCAGGGCACTCCTGGAGCACAGTGTGAAGGCCAGTGAATTGGTGGCCCCTATGCTTTCCTAAGGCCCCTACACTTATGAAAACACTGTATCTCTAGAAGGGCCCCTCAGCCAGCCACACAAGGACCACTGGTGAAACTGGGGCGATGGCAAAAGCCCCATGAAGTGGCAGTGGGGCCCAGTGAAGGAAAGGGCACAGGCTTGGGAGCCCAGAACCCTATGTGCTGGCCCTGGCTGCTGCAATGGCCAGCTGTGACCCTGCCCAAGTCACTGCTAGAGCCCACTGCGCCACCTGTAAAACTGGGGCTCCATTCCCGCCCACTGTAAGTAAGACTTGATGATCTGAGACACTGCACAGAGAGCATAGTGAAACACCTAAGGGCTCCAAACATTGTTATTCAGTTGCAAACTGATCGTTAACTTTTTCCCATTGGATGGCTTTGTGACTACATGGCATTAACTAAAGTATCAAACCTTCTAAAATACACAAGCTTTATCAGAATAATAGTTTGAGAAGAGAGCAGCCACCTACAACAGCAAGCAAAAGAAGCTTAAAAACATACTAGACACTCTGCTAGGCCCTGAGGATGTCTACCCCCTGTCTGTTTGCTACCATCAAGTAACAGTTTTAAGTCACCTCTGTTTAAAAATCAATTTGTACACAAATAATGCATTAATACTATTTAGTACATTGTCCTTTTATGTGGATTTAAACATTAAAATACAAATGCAAATTGTTTGCCCTGGAGCATTATCATCAACATATAAAAGCTCTAACACGTCTTGTCAGAAAAAATAAGATTTCCAGTTAAAGCCAGAAAAAATAAAATATTCTCAAACAGGTATCAATAAAGACTTTTGCGCTAGCCGGTTTGGTTCAGTGGTTAAAGCGTCTGCCCGTGGACTGAGGGTCCCAGGTTCGATTCCGGCCAAGGGCACATACCTCGGTTACAGGCTCCATCCCCATCCCCAGTCAGGTGCATGTGGGCACATGTGGGAGGCAACCAACCAATGTGTCTCTCTCCCCTCTCCCACCCTTCCACTCTGAAAAGCAATGGAAAAAACATCCTTTGGATTAAAAAGAAAGACGACTTTTGTCCAATCACAGTACTGAGTCTGGGTTGTCACAGAGGCTACCCACAAGGTGACCCTGCTCCCGGGCAGGGCAGTGGTGTGATGCAGTGTGACCGCCCAGGGGACCTACCTCAGCACCACCACGATGGGGCTCTCGCTTCCCGTGAGGACGATCAAGCCCTTCCAGATCATGAGCGCAGAAGACACGATCATGGCGAAGTTTAAAACCTGGTAATAGAGCTGGAACGAGAAAGGCCAACCCAGGAGTGAAAACCAACGGCAGCGCGCACACCAACCCTCAGCTGCATGTGTGTCCGTTTAAAAAAGAGAACCCATGGCTGTGACGACAGGAAACTAACACGAACTACAAAATTAGGCAATATTTCCACGTTTGCCTGTGGAATGAGCCTTCCACATACATCTCTCCTTCAATGACAGAAAAGGGAGAGAAAAACCAGAGCGTTGCTTGGGACCTGCTTTGTGAAAGCCTCACTAACATTCTGCTCACTGCTCTGGGATTTCCCATCACCTTTGACCCCCAAAGGGTCCCGTCACCCAAATTCTGCTGCGAGGGCCTCAGCTCTAGTGCAGGCAGCACAGGCCTGACCTGAGCACTTGGCACAGGCAGTGTGGATCATCGCGAACCTCTTCTTAGCCACCTAGCTAAAGAGACCCTGAAAGGGACTTCCGAGTCCCACAGTGCTGAGCAATGAGGCTCTTCACTATCTGAAAGTGCGTTTAAAAGTCAACAAAAACGTTACACAACTGGATGTTTCGATTTTCCATGCTTGGAAAGTCATGAGTCGATGCATCATTCTGAGCTGGCCGCCCAACCTGAGACTACTGAGTTAAGACACACAGGGCTTGTCCTGGTCCCTCCCGGTCCCTCACACGCCGAAACACGAGGCTCTTCCTTGCTGACAAGCGCCGGCCACACTGCCAGCCCCTGGGGCCTAAGGGGAGATGCTACCCCTGCCCACGTCACAAATCCCTGTGCAGCTGTGACTGAACCATTGGCCCAGATGTCCACCGTCCTCCTAGAGGCTACGGGGACAAGAGCCACTGTGCCAAGAACTACTGGAAATGTAAGCCCTCAGGGCACCTGCTCTTACTGTCCTCTGGATGGCTCCTTACTCAGGTACCTGCCTCAGTCCTTCTCTTCACAGTCCCTGTGGTTGTCCGGGTGATCTGAAGAGCCATGAGGATGGCCCACCCAACACGCTGGCGACTCAATTTCTGGACCTCCTAATCTCCAATGACCTTCTCCCCACCTGAGCCATCCTCTCAGCTACATATCAGGGACTGTAACTGTTCGATCCCCAAGTCTCTAACCCCCTTTACCTGACCGCATACACCTGTCTTCTGGCCTATGCGCTCACCTACAGGGCTCTTGCTCTTTCTGACCTCCACCCTTCACTGTGTTTCTCCATCATCGGCCTGAAGCCCCTCACAGCCTAGTATCCACACCCTCCACTGGGCCTGGCAGCCCTAACTCCAGGACCCTCCAGTGAACAGACTTCCAGACCCTACCCGGGAGAGGAAAACCCAAGGGGAGTGGGGAGGACAGATAGGGATCCGTTCCTCAGCTTTTTCGCCCTATAGAATTGATTTTAGCCCCACCTCCCCTTCACCCCATTCCAGAGACATGGGAACTGCCAATTCGTGAGTCTGAGGATTCTGCAGCATAAATAGTGAAGTTATTTCTCAGTTTCTCCCACGGTTGGCTTAGGATTTTGGCTTTTTTCTGGCTGTCTGTTACCACTCTTTCATCTGTTTTCTAGCTTCACTTTTGTTTGACCTTGTTTCCTTTCCTGGTATCCTATCTTGGAGCAAAAATGAAATAAAAGCTTAAAACTATTAGTTTTCCAGAGAAGAAATACACGTAGTGAATAAACATTTACAGTGTTCAAACCAAATCCTGCCTCCACCCTCTAGGCCCCCACTTATTCTGCCAAGCAAATTTAAAGGTGGTGTTTTGTGTGTTTTCTTAAATGCTAAAACTTGGTAAAGGTGCACTGTGGTGGGGATACAAGGTGACATAACCATTTGGAAAGCAATTTAGTATCAAGAGGTTACTCTTGGCTCAGTAATTCTACTTCTCAGAATTCAGTCTAAGATAAAGGCAGATAGGGGATTATGGCCCAAGATGTTTATCTCCGTCTTATTTCTAACAGTAGGGAAAAGGAAATAAATGAGCAATGATAGAGAAATGATCGGGTAAATAATGGGAAGTTACTGTGCCACTTAAAACAATGAATAAAAACTTTCAGTGACATGATAAACATGTAAGATATGTTAAATGCAAAATGTAGGCTGTAGTAGGATCTCCACAAACTAAAAAACAGTTTAGAAAACATACAAGGAGATGTCCCAAGATGCTAACAGAGGCTGTCTTAGTGCAGAGGAATGACGAAGGATTACGTTTTCTTCTTTCAACTATTCTCTATTCTTTAAAATTCCTATGATGAGCATGGATGAATTCCAAAATTAGGGGGGCGGGGAGTGTTGAAAAGAAGTGCAACTGACAGGACATTATTTGGTATTAAAATAATCACTTGAAGAGTGTGACACAACATGAAAACATATTCTGATGTGACACAGCTCAAAACTGTCTCTTGCTAATATTACACCTATGTGAAATTATGTAATGCGAGGTAATTAGGAAGAATATGACTGAAAGTGGGGACATAAAAAGTGAATTAAAATAACTGAAGACATTTTGATGTAATAAATGAAAATGGGAAAACTAAAGTTACACACCATTTTTAAAAACTAGTTGGCTACTGTGTCAATAACAAATTATGAAACTATCATTAAATTCCCAAGAGAGCAAAAACGGAAGCTGGAGAGCTAAGCAAATACTGTGAAAGCATTGGGCAAAGTGCTGCTTCCAAAGTAAAATCGGTCTTGTCACATCTGTCTAAAGCAGAAAGAAGTTCTTCACTGTTCACTCGAAAAACTTCCCCACCTGCTCTGCCTGACTTGAACGGCTTGATAAACAAATTTTGTTTCATTTTGAATTACAGATCTGATTAGGAAAGCCTTAAGCCACAGTTTTAAACAGAGATTGCCATTTTTAGAGAGGTTTTCAAACCATTGGGCTCTACCCTGAAAAAAGCACAGCAGGAAACCTTGCCATTTACCTAATAAAGACTGGGTACTAAAAATATATTTCCCAGTATGATCTCCGATGCTTGAAAGTTACACACCAATTTTAAAAACTCATCAAGGGGATGAGTTAATATTCATCAAGGGGAAGTGAAATAAATTCTTCAAAAAAATCAAACTTCCTTTGAGCAAGACATCTACTTGCTAAAGAAATGGGCAATTATACAAAAACCTAACCATCAAGCTAATCGCAAAAGCACAGATCGCACTTCCAACACCCTGTCTTTAAGGGGCTTACTAACCTGAGTCTAGGATTGAAATCCTGGAATCCAGAAACATAATTTTGGTTGAACTATGACAAGCTAACTTGGACAACAAGGTGCTCTTGTTCATCTTTGCCTACCAACTTTGTATGCTTGGCACCTAATGATCCAGCAGAGTTTAGAAGCAAGGCCACACTCAGTCTTTGTCAACCAATGGTGAAATAGCCAACGTCTGAGGGTTTAAAAAAAAAATCTAAGATCAGATATTCTGGCTGACAGAGCAGCAGAAATGCCAGTAACGTTATTTCTTCCTTCCTTCCTCGCTGCAGAAACAAAGAGTCCTTGTTTTTGCATGTGGCTCTTGCCTTAATTACGAGTAAGCAGGGGGAGCAGAGAAAGGAGGTCCCACTTCCAGGATTGGTGGGGTGTGCGTGCCTGACAAGGTGTCACAGCATGCTATTTTGGAGGGGGGGGGGGGGAGAAACAAGTAAAAGGACAAAGCTTAAAAAAAAAAAAAGTACCAGGAGGCAGCAGATTTGAGCTTCTGAATATTAATTAGAAGACTAGCAAAACACAGGCAATGCAACAGCTACTAATAGGCCTTATCGCTGAGAGTGGGAATATACCGATCTTTCAAAATGGCTTAGGGGTTGACACATCCAAGGCCTTCTCTGATAGTCTATAATTATAACCATCAGTAATCCTACTGTTTTAGAGACATTTTAAAAACCTAGCCAATTAAGTATAAATGTTTAAGTAAAGCTCTGTTTCCTGGAGGATGTTCTTGGGGACAGCATCAATGCTCAGGACATTAGCTGTCCGGTTTTCAAGCTAGTGATAGTCACCACCGCAATGAATCTCGGTCGCAGACACTACCAGGCGCCGGGGAGCTATGTGCACCTAGAAACAAACACAGTTCATGAAACTCAGGCCACCAGACTCTCTCACATTACTGTGCTGGTCTGAAATTCTACTTGGGGCGAAGAAAAAAAAAACAGGAAAAAACACACAAGCAAACCATATGCCCAAAGGAGTAAGCTGTGCCCAGACAAATGAAACAGGATGCCATCAAAATCATGAGAATTAATACCAATTGTAGTAAGGTTCCCTTTTTCTTAGCACGCTTTCTTATTAGTATCAATATAAGCACTAGGATCCATTCACAGCCACCCTGGGATTGGTGCCCTACGGGTCCCCTAAATTCTCCGTCTAGAAGCTTAAGCAGCCTCATTTTTCCTGGAGGAGAGAGCAAGAGGGAAGTTTTTCTCCGAGGTCAGGGAAAAGCGAGACATGCACCCCAGCCGCCCAACGACTCCAGGCCAACTGCCTCCTCTATTCAAGGCGCAGAGACGGCCAGATCCGAGGAAGAAGTCAGATACCTGAAGCTGACACACTATCGCACGTCTATTATACGTCGACAAAAACACAGGCACACAGAAAGAAGTCAGAGGCTCCCGGGACCCTTCCGGGGCGCGGTTCCGCCCGCGAGGGTGCGCCCCTCTCCCCGGGCCCTCGGCACGAGGAGCTGCTGTTGTTCGGTCCCCGCGCGTGGCTGGGAAACCCGTCCCAGGAAGGGAGGGCGCCGCTCGGGGAGGCACTCTTAGGGCGCAGCCCCCTCTGTCAGTCTTTCCTCTCGCCGCCCTCTGCCCCTCTCCGGCGGGCAGCGTGCCTCTGGGCGTCGGGCCTCAGGAGCCCCCCGAGATCCGTTCCCCTTCCTGCGGGCGGCCCTTTAAATGCGTGCAGACCGCGGTCACCCGCCCGGCTGCCTCAGCTCCCCCGGCATCCGTAGGGCCAGGTTTCCATTTTCTCCCCCTTCCCGACCGCCTTCCCGCAGGTGGGCTCTTCCAGTGCAAGAAAGCACCCACCCGCGTCCGCACGTGGGCCGGTGCGGATCTGAACCAGGGCCTAGGAGAGCCTGGCGCGCGAGGCGCGGGGCGCTGTCCTTGCCGGAGTCCTACGGGGGACGCCCTCACTCCCCTCAATCGCCGCCCGTCCCGGCCCCGGCTCCCGGGCGCGCCCCCCACGCGGGCCTCTGTTACCTGGCGCTTGTTCATCTTTCTCAAGTCACCGAAGATGTCCAAGCCGGACGTGGGGAGAGGCGTCCCCACGGCGCCCGCGCGCACCATGCCGGGGGTCTCAGGGCCAACGGGGGCCCGCGAGCTCGTGGAGTCTCTGACAGCTGCCGAGCACCCGCCGGGCCCCCGCCCACCAGCCCCGCGTCCCTGACGGCCACGTGACCGGCGAGTCGCTCAGGCGTCTGGGAATCGTAGTCCCGCGAGTCTTGGCCTCCAGCGTAGCTGGAAGGAACCTGGAGGAAGAAAACTACTACTCCCAGAACTCCGCGGGGCGAGAGCCTCGTCCAGTGAAGACCCGGGGCTCCTAAGAAGGGCAGCGACGGGGCTCCGGAGCCTTGTCCGACGCTTCCGAGAGAACCTGGGGGCGTGGGTGACCCTGCATGTCGCAGGGGTAACTCGGGAAAGTGACTACTCAAGAGGAACGGAATCCCCCACGGCTCTGGTCAGGCGCCAAGAGGACACCTAAAGCTATATACCTAGCCGTGTATCTCGGCCATTGGGTGACTGCGCGAGGAAGGCGGGGCTTCGGCTCGCGGGGGCGTCGCAGCACCGGGCGGGCCGAGAGCCGGCCAGGTGGGTGGGCGGGGCTTGGGAGAGGCGGGACGTTTGAGCCTCCGAGGTCCCGGCTCTGCAAGGGTGGCTGGATTTCAGTGCAAAGGAGCCGGAGGATACAAAGGTGTAGCCCCTTGATCAGAGCTGTGTCGCTACGGATATTAACGGAATGAATAAGTAACCAGTAGTTTTAATACACGAGGAAACAAAGTTGAAATGACATGACCAAGGTTAAATGGCAGAGTCTGGAATAAAATTCAAAATTTAAAATTTATAAAGCCTGGATTATTCCAGTCCTGACCCTAGATTATCTTTAGTTCATGCACTCACTCATTTATACGCTATTTTATTCCATTCATTTATGCACAAATCTTTTTGGAGCACCTGTTATGCACCTGGCCCTGTTCTAGGCACCTGAGAAACATCAGTGAACAAAACAAGCAAAGATCCTTGCCCTCGTGAAGCTTACATTCTAGCAGGAGGAGACATAAGTAAATTATACAGTACCTAGAGGAAATGAGAGGGCAGGTAGGAGGGATAAGGAGCTCCGGGGGAAGATTGATGAACCTACATTAACGGGTTATTATAACCCATAGTGTACATTAGCAATTTATGGCTGCAATTTAAAATATCCCAGAAGCTGACGTACCACGAAGCTAATGAAATGTGAGTTTTGAGACGCTTCACTTGCAAAGGCCCCTCCCAAAGCCTTGACAGAAAATGTCCAGGTGGTTTTGTAAAACTTTCCAAGCAAGGTACTTGAATTGCTGCTGGTTGAGTCCTGCTTCTTTGCATTCCAGCTTCTCCTCCATCATACTTTCCCTCATGTTGGAAGGACCAGGAGTGCTCTGAGGATCCAACTAAAGAGAATCTGACTTAGAGATACATTTAGTTTGTGTTTACTGGATATATGTATGGGTTCATGGTGGTTTCCTGACATCCTGGTGTAGGAATGGCTTCTAAGAACACTGCCACCCACTGTGCCAGCTCACCTGATATCCTGGCAGGGAACTTGCACTAGAGATGGTTTCCTGACATGAGTGTGTCCTATAGCACTTGGCCTTGGAAGTATGTGGGTAAAGGAGAAACAAGGTTTTAAATGTATGGAGCCAAAAGCTAATCTGTGTAAAATTCATTCAAATATCAGATGTATAAAAACAAAAGTGGGAGATACAGTTCTCTTCAGTCCATCAGAACGATACAGTGATAAAGTTAACACTAATAGATGCTTGAATTTCTATAGGTGGTAGTGAAGGTATTTGTTTAGATGTGTTCAGATTCTGGAAATATTTTGAAGATAGAGTCCTCAGGATTTTGGAAAGATGGGTATAGGGTATGAGAGGAAAAAGGAAGTTAAGGCTGACTCCAGGGTTGTTAACCTAAGCAACTGGGAGGGTAGAGGCGTCCACAACTGAGTCCAGGAAAGCTCCGGGTGGAGCAGGTTTGGGGGAGAAAGTAAGAGTTCACATCACTGTGACCAAAAATCCAGGGTTCCTAGGTTTTACCAGCCCATCACCATCAGGTCACATCCTTTGGATGCCTCCACCCTCCTGCTTAGGTTGAACACTACATGAGAAGCGATCCAGAGAAACATAGGGTAGAAATTCCCGCATGCTGTCCAATCTGGGACGAGTCAGTTAACTTCCATGAAACCTCTCTTCATCCATAAGCTAAAAACTATTTCGGTGACAGCCATTTTGGAAGACAGTCTGGCAGTTTCTTACAAAACTAAGCATACTCTTACACTAATAGTTGCTTGATCCAGCAATCGAGCTCCTTGGTATTTACCCCGAGGAATTGAAAACTTATGTCCATAAACCAGCACACAATGTTATCAGCAATTCTCTTCACTATTGTCAAAACTTGGAAGCAACCAAGCTGTCCTTCAGTAGGTGAATGGATAAACTTTGACACAGCCAGACAATGGACTATTATTCAGTGCTAAAAAGAAATGAGCCATCAAGACATGAAAAATATGAAGGAACCTTAAAAGCATATTACTCCATGAAAGAAGCCAATTTTAAAGGCTACATACTGTATGATTGCAACTAGATGACATTCTGGAAAAGGCAAAACTGTGGAGAGAGTACAAATTCCAGTGGTTGCCAGGGGTGATTGGGAAGGGATGAGTAGGCAGGGCACGGAGGATTTGTAGGCCAGTGAAACTACTCTGGGTGATGGTATAATGGTGGAAACATGTCATTAAACGTTTGTCAAAACCTATAGAATCTACAACACCAAGAGTGGACTCTAATGTACACTATGGGTTATAATAATCTGTTAATGTAGGTTCATCAATTGTGACCAATGTACCACTCTGGTGGGGGATACCGATAAGAAAGCTGTGCTTATCTGGGAGTTCAGGAGGTATATGGGAAATCACTTACCACTTAATTTTTCTGTGAACCTAAAACTGCTCTAAAAAAAAAAAAAAAGATTACTTTAAAAAAACTAAAAAAACAACAAAACACCTATATTGGTAGTATCTGACCTTTTTGTTATAACAATCACAGATAGACTGTGCCCACAAGTCAAAGTAGGGGCTAATAGTGGTCAGGCAATAGAAGAAGTCTTAGTTCATGCCTGACTCTCAAGGGACCAGTTGGTGTATGGACCCACCTGTGGTTATTTCCTCAGTTCTTGGATATATATTTGGAATAGATACACTTGTCACTCTCAGAATCCCCACATTCTCTCTGTCCTCCATAAGTAAGGGCCATTATGGTAGGAAGAGCTAACTAGAAGCCCATTCAATGCCCCCTCCCTACCAACGTAATAAACCAGAAGCAATAGCCCATCCCTCGGGGAATGGCAGAGAAATGACTTCTCAGTGTTACACTAAAGCTGGAAGCAGCAAAAACTTAAATTGTTGGATGAGGCTTTAAGGAATTACATTTAAAATAATGGTCAGATATTTAAATCTTGTCAACCCAAAGTAAAGTGGAGAATTTGTCCCAGGTTTCAAACAAAATAATCTGTGTTTCAGTCGTGGGCGATTTTAGAGCCTGAATCACCCAGCTATTGGCCAATTTCTCCATTTAGAATCATAACATCTAACACTTCAAAAGAATCCAGAATCCATCTGGGTCAAATTTCTACCCATGACTGGCATCGCCTCTGAAAGACTGTACCATCATAAAGCCTCTGGTGAAACATTATCGAACGGCTCCTAAATTCTCTAGCCGAAATAGAGCAAGAGACAACCACTAATCAAAAATTATGCTCAACACTGTTTAAATTGCACTTCCCTAATACTAGTCCCTTAAAAATCAGAAAAGGAGCTCATTTTATGAAGGCAGGAAAAAGCAGAAACCATAACAGGCTACCAGCCATTTTTCCAACCTCACACCCCTGGCCACAGGGCAGGGTCCTCCCTGAGCAGCCACACATTCCCTCCACAGGATGTGGCTGTGACAGATGTGATCTTGGAGGTCCCTCGTGGACCAATTCTTGATGCTACTGGGCCCCCAGTTTCGTCTGCTTGACTTGTTCTTACAAAGGAAGCCGTTAAAGTCAAGTCCTAAAGGACCACCAAGCACCTCAAGAGTCTCCAGCCCCACCCTTGGCAGGGGCTCAGGCTTTCTGTCCCTGTTCTCAGCTCCTCATTTCTCCATCTCAAGTAGTGCTGTGATATCAAGCACAGAGTCTTAGCCCCAATGGCCTGTTTCAGCCAAAGACCTAGGAACAGGAACAGGGGCTGATTAATATTGGCTCTACTACCAGTATCTGGGGAGATCCAGTTTAGCTAGTGTCAGAAATCAAGCATTCCTTTGACTAGATCTTGATCATTACACAATTGTCTTTGACTTATTGTGTATCTTAAACCAGAACATAGTATTACTCATTACTCTTTTTTCATGGAAAAATAAGCATATTAATTTTCCACATGAAATCCCCTAAACATAGGTTGACACTGTGCACCCTCTCTTTATAATTCCCAGACACCCTCGCTCCCCTCGAGTGAGATAATCAGGAATAAAACTTTAAGAAGTCTCCCATAAGACACTGACTCTCTTATTTATTGATGTATTTGCTCCATGAAGTACTAGGAATCCAGAGGTGCGTAAGTTCTCAGATCCAGTTGAAGCTGTAAACGCGCAGGCCGTGATGAAAGGTATGCATCTGGTATAGAAACCCCTTAGAACATCTGGGTAGCCTTTAGGAGTGGGGTGAAGAATTGCCCAGAGGCAATAGCAGCTAACATTTTAAAAATATTTTAAAATTGATTTTTAGAGAGTAAGGAAAGGAAAGGGAGAGAAGAAAAAGAGAGATTGGTTGCCTCCTGCGTGCACCCCTGCCACAGATCAAGCCTGCAACCTGGTCATGTGCCCCGACTGGGAATCGAACCGGCAACCTTTTGGTGCATTTGATGACGCTCAGCCAACTGAGCCACACCAGTCAGGGCACCAGCTCACATTTTTGCATGCTTATTTTTGTATCAGTTAAGTGCTTTTTATATTTATTATCAATTTCGTCCTTACAAAAAATCTATTTGACAGACAATAAAAATAAGTCTCAGAAATGAAGAGTAACTTGTCCAGCGTCACAGAGGTAAGAGATGACAGAGTCAGAACGGGAATCCAGCTCTGCGAAATCCAATATCACACTCTCATTTGCCACACCACAGTCTCTCCTTGGCTCTTTTCTGCCCTTTGAAACCCTCTGGATGGCATGAGCAGACACCGGTCCAGGTGGGAGTTTCAACTTCTAGCTTCTGAGTCCAAGTTACTGCCTGCAGACTGGTGGCGTTGGAAGCCAACCTCAGCTCAAGAGCAGACACTGCAGAGTCTCGGGGATCCTGGTGCACTTGTGGTTGATGAGAGAGATAAGACTCATTCTTACACGGAGCACAAACAGGAAGACATCTGATGGATGACATGGGATTTGGTCAGTCCTCCTAAGAACGCTGGAACCTGGCTGGCCGGGCAGGAATGTGTATTGTCGTCTCAGATCTGAGTCAGCAACACCTGGCTAATGGTGCCAGACACCAGCTTTCTGAGTCACTCTCTGCCTTTGCTGTCTTTTGCGTCTGTGGAAGGATATGTGTCAGAAGAACCGCACTCTTACCCAGGGTGGAAATGTGGGCTGCCTCTCCCTCCTCCTCAGTCTGTCTCCCACTCCGCTGCCTAAGTGTTCTTGTCAAAATAAGCCATTTCTCCAACTACCACCCTCTTCTGTTTCAGCTGACTCTTCCCATTACCTCCCTTTGCCTTGCGGCTGCTACAAGCAGCCACAAGGAGTTTTATGCTAAGAAAAGTGTCAAGACTTGAAGGGGGGAGGGGAGAGAAAGGAAGGGAATGACAGTCATTAACCAGAGCTGCTCATTTTGATGTATGTCCCATGCTGTGTGACTTTCATGAGACAGCCAAGAGCTTTTAAAATTTGGCTTCTACATTCTAACTGAAAGCTCTATTTTTAAAAAAAGCTGGGGAGACATTTTCTTACATTCGCTACATGGTGCGGCTCAATAGTTTCTTCAAGAGTTTGACAGGCACAGGAAGGAGCCCCCTGTGGTGCTGGGTACCCTGGAATGAAACTCAGGAAATCTGGGCTGTCCTCCTGGCTGTGCCCCCACATAGCAGTGTCACCTTGATCCACCGTCTTTTCCTTTGGGTCTCAGTTTCCTCATCAAGAAACAAAGTTGTGACCTGGAACTTCTGGAGCAAATATAAATTTTATAATCGTGGCAAAAACGTAACTATATTTTCCTATAACTTAGAAAAGTTATATTAAAGCCCCCTTCTGCCTGGTTTGCAGCAACTTAATATAGTCAATTCCAGTTTTAAAACTGGGTCAACTTGAGATTATTTAAAAACTACCCTCTCCCTTTCCTCCCCAGATGGCAACTAAGTTAAGGGAGGCAGATCTTGACTCTCTTGGGCCATGTTTGCATTGGCTTCTCCCTCTCCATCTGTCTCATTCAGGTGTCAGCATCCTTGGAGAGGTAGCCTCTCTTACATGGTCCTTAGAGGTGACCTCTCCCACTGCTTGATCGTTGGCTTCTGCCCTCGCCCAAGTGCCTGAGTCCTGTCACGGCCTCCGATCTGCACATCCACAAGCTCCGCCAGTAGTCTAACCTCAAGTCCCAGACTTCTACGGGCCTACCGGTCCTCTCTTTATGTCCTCTCTTGGCTAACTTCCTGAGTGTTTCTGATTCCCGGGTGGGCTTTGGTACTGCCACTCACTATTGTCTGGCCTTAAAACACTCCATTCATCTCTACTCCATTATCCTACCTACACCACTGTGGCTCAGGGGACACTGGCAAGGCACGCAGGGGTCCAGATGACGCGCTTCTGCTCTGGAGTGATCAGTCTCAAAAAGACCGGGTATCTTTATGCCTGGCGCCACCTTCAGGACTCAGCTGGAAGGGGGGCGACGCAAAGACAACCCTTATAATCTCCGCTGATTCTCCTCTGTGCTCCCCAAACCCTCGCTTAGAGTGTTGAAGGGGGACCAAAGAAAAGCGGGTTACGCCAGATAGTGTCCCCCTTCATATCTTTTTGGTTATACATCTGAATGGTACCTTTGATCTTAGAAATCAAGACTTCACCACCTTAGTCTCAGACTCTGACGTCACCCCTTGTCCCCCGAGTGGGTAGCTCGTGTTTGCTGTCTACGCTGGGGCCAGCACAGAATCTTGGGGTACAAAGGAAGAGATTGAAAAGTAGGACATGCGGAGGCAGAACAAAGCTATTAACATACATATAACCACCTGTGGCTGAGTGACTTGACCCTAAGTGTGAAGTCTAAGATTAAAAATCAAGGGTTTGCTGTTCTTAAAGAAACTCATTAAAATGCATATATTCATTGAATTCTTACTACTTGCATTGTTCTAGGACCTGAGAATTCAACAGTGCACAAAACAGAGGGTTCTTGCTTGCATGATATTTTATTCTAGTGGGGAGGGAGACAAGCGAATAAATACGTGATTAGGATAATTTTAGAGATTAAAAATGTTATTTATAATGGTGAGGTGCCAGCCTTGCCATCTAAATCTTGGGAAGACTTAGGGGCAGGGCAGCTGTGGGGTTCTCAGCCCTATGGCAGGTCCTAGGAGACAGTACAGGACAGCACAGACCTAGTCCGAGCCCCACACGGTGGAGGAGAGAGCCGTGGCACAGGCAAGCCCTCAGCTACGGGGCTGCCATCTGAGGGTATGGAGGCAGGTAGGGGAGCCAGGGAAGAGCCAGGAGCAGCCCCCATGTGCCAGGAGGATCTTGATGGAAGTCAGGTCCCGGCAGAGATGCTCAACCACACTGGGCCAACTACAGTGCCATCCCCATGACCTTGATGTTCCAGTCCAGGGATGGGCCCCTGACGCAGCCTGCACAGCGGGCCTTCCCCTCAGTGCCCACGGCTACCTGCAGTCACATGTCCTCCAAGAACCAGAGAAGAAGAGACAGCGCGTTTGTAGAAAGAGGGAGAGGAGAGCCTGATGGGAGGCACAGAGCGGAGCAGAGGCGAGAGATGGGGAGGAGCCCTGACACGCTGGAGTCCCACGTTCCAGAGGTTCCGGGCATGACCCCAGCCCTGTCCTGGGTTCCATCAGACCCCTGGTGTCTTTATAGCAAAGTCCCTTTTTGATTTAAGCCTGGAGGAAACTAGGTTTCTGTCACCAGCTACCAAAAATGCCTTAGCCAAACAGAGCATTCTTACAGTGTGCAGGTGGACTCGGGTGGAAACGGCGGCATGAAAGGAAGTGCGGCTTCAGGAACAGAAGGAATTCATGCCATAAACATTCCTCTGTCCCCCCCCCACACCCCCCTCCCCCGGAGGCTGCCTGCAGTGGCCCAGCTGCTGCCTGCGTGTGACGTGCTCAAGGGCCAGTTTACTCAGACCGGATAAATTGGTCACAGAGCAGATGCTACACGGAGTATAACTGAACTTCATTAGCATTTTGCCTTTGCCAAAACAAGTCTTTGCCAGAAGTACCAGCCCATCAGGGTTTTCTGTTTGTTAAAATGGAACAAGGCCTCCGGGCATTCTGGAGAGGGTCACAGGCCACCTGGCCGATGGCTGCTTCAGTCCCCCACAGTAGAGAGGAAACACAGTGAACCCACAAAGCCGGGACTGCCTGGGAGCCTCCGAGCCCCTTCCTGTCCACACTGAGCTGGATCTGCCCCAGCGATGGCTCTTCATTGATGGATGACAGCCCAGAGGGCTCAGTGAGTCTCCCCAACGCTCACAGCTTCCTGGACTTGTGCCACCCACTCCCCTGCCCTCCCCAGGACCCGCCTCTCCTCCTGCCCCATCCTTGCACCCGCTCTCTAGGCCCAAGGTAAACTAGAAACACAGATCGTGGGAAAACAGAGGCAGTCTCCTCCAGCAAGGCCCTGGTTAGCAAAATACAATGAGCATCGAACTGCTTAAAACGTCATTGGAAGGACTTCCATTTTAATCAATATGGCAAACCATATATTCAGAGGGATCTCTTACAATGCAGCATACTGGACTTTTCAAAATTTTATTAATTTAAAGCACAGTCGAACTGTCAAGAAAGTAAAGGAATTCCTCAGAGACCAGAAATGACCATAAAGCTTGAACTCAGAGGGCAAGGGCAAGCAATACTACTGGTGGTATTTATTTTTTATCCCTGGTGGTCTAGAGCCTGGATTTTAATGGGCCACATGCACAGGGGACAAGAATACCCAAATGTACTTTTCCAGATGTTTAAAAAACATGATCTCATTCAAATACAAAGTGAGCACATGTCAAAGTTTTATGTAACTCGTTAATGACAAAGCCAGCAGAATGACAAAGACAGTTTAAGGGAAGATACCAGAAATTTGATTAGATAGATAGATAGATGATAGAAAAAGTGTTTGTGGTTTCTGAATTGTATTTTTTAAATGGCTTAATATTCTACAGGGCAAAAGAAAACAGTTATAGCTTTTGGAATTGTCTCCGCTAACAACAAAAATCATGTGCATCTCATCAGCAATTATTTCCTACAAACCACTATCTAACTGTCTGTATTGTAAGGTTTCTGGGTACTAATCAATAGAAAACAAAGTTGCATTCCCCTGTCTAGGGTCACATGACCTTTAGGAAGTTTGTTAGAGAGTCCCCTAAAATGACAATGAAGTTAGGCCTTTTTACTGGTGGGCTTGTCATATTAGACAAAATGACATTGATTCTCAAGCATATCTTAAATTATATGTCCTGTCATCGACAAGGAATGGGGTAGAAATCATTAGAAAATCTCTCCTTTGCTAACATAGTAACCTCACTCTTAGACTCTGCCCTGCATCTACGGATGGTTTTGGAGCATCTTGCTCTGAATAATTGAAGATCACTGTACTTGGAGCAAGGATCTAAACCCACCCATGCTCACATACAGATGGCCAACAGACACATGAAAAAATGCCCGATGTTACTAATCATCAGAGAGATGCAAATTAAAACCACAATGAGATATCACCTCACACCTGCCAGAATGGCTGCCATTAACAAATCAACAAACAACAAGTGCCAGCGAGGCTGTGGAGAAAGGGGAAAGCTCGTGCACTGCTGGTGGGAATGCAGCCTGGTGCATCCACTGTAGAAAACAGTATGAGTTTTCTCAAAAAGTTAAAAATAAAACTGCCTTTTGACCCCACAATCCCACTTCTGGGGATACATCCTAAGAAATCCAAACACTAATTCGAAAGAATATATGCACCCCAACGTTCACTGAAGCGTTATTTACAATTACCAAGATCTGGAAACAGCCCAACTTCCCATCAGTAGGTGAGTGGGTAAAAAGCTGTGGTACATGTACACAATGGAATACTACTTGCCCGTAAAAAAGGAAGTAAATCTTACCTTTTGCAACAGCATGGATGGACCTGGAGATTATTATGCTTAGCGAAATAAGCCGGCCAGAGAAAGACAAATACCATATGACTTCACTTCTATGTGGAATCTAATAAGCAAAATAAACTGATGAACAAAATAGAAACAGATGCGTGGATACATGAAACAGACTGACAGCTGTCAGAGGCGAGGGGAGGGAGGGACTTGATGAAAGAAAGTGAAGGGATTAGCCAAAAAACATATATACATAACACATAGACAGATGCAGCAGTGTGGTGATAGCCAGAGGGAAAGGGGGTGGGGCCTAGGTTGAGGTGGGCAAAGGGGGACCAAATGGGGACAGAAAGAGACATTTCTTGGGGTGAGGGGTGCACGATGCAGCATGCAGATGATGTTTTATTGCAAACCAATGTCACCCCAATAAATTCAATTAAAAGAATAAATAAAAGAAACCCGCCCATGCTCTTGGTATTTAATGAGCAGATCTTCCTGGGTGCCTCTGATCAGCTGACCTTTATTTTCATTTGCAAAAGAATATATTTCCCTTCACTTTATTTGCCTTGCTGGTTAGAGGCCTTCGTGCCGAAACAGTCTTCCAGCTATTTATCGAGCAAATAAAGCAAACCCATTCCAGGTCTGCTCGTCTTCATGAGCCTGCGAAGTGCTGTTAGCAGAAGTATGTTCCTGAATTGAAGCCTAGAGGTTAATCAGGACCAACGTTTGCGAACAACGAAGTCCAGCTGGTGAAAAGCAGGGACGAAACTATATTTGCAATAAACCTTGTGGATGTGTGTGGAGAGCACTCATTTAGAAGACACTCCCAGGTGCCTGCTGCACATCTTGGCGTCTGTCATCAAACTTGGCAGCCACTGTGTGTCTTTTCCCTGCCTGTTCTCACCTCCTGTGCCAGGAAAACAGGAGGTACCCAAAACAAAGCCTTGAGGGTCAATGAACTGAGCACTCCTCCCCCATTCCCAGGGGTTCCTCTAAAACACTCAATCACATTCTTTTTTTTTTTTTTTAATATATCTTTATTGATTTCAGAGAGAGGAAAGGAGAGGGAGAGAGAGAGAGAGAAACATCAATGAGGAGAGAGTCATCGATCAGCTGCCTCCTGCACGCCCCCGACTGGGGATCGAGCCCGCAACCTGGGCATGTGCCCTGCCCGGGAATCAAATCTCGGTCTCCTGGATCCTAGATTGATGCTCAACCACTGAGCCACACCCGGCCAGGCATCAATCACATTCTTGAGTGTGTTGTTCAGGACTGTCTTCCCTGCCCAGCAGGCTGATGGCACGCCTTTTCCTCACGGTCTGAAGCGGGGGCACCGGAGCTGGCCTCAGCTGGCTGCCTGGCTCCACCCGTGGCAGGTGCATGGGTCTGCCAGTGCGCCCCTACCCAGCTACAGAGAACTGGGGGCTTACCCAACAGACATTCACCGCCTCTCAGTCCCGAAGGCTGGAAATCCGAGACCAAAGTGTTGGCAGGGTTGGCTCCTCCTGAGGGCTGGGAGGGAGAACCTGTTCCGTGTCTCTCCTCAACCCTGGAGGTTGGCTGGCCATGTCTGGCATTTCTTGGCTCCTGCTGCGTCACCCTGACCTCTGCCTTTGTCCTCACGTGGTGTTCTTTCTGTGTGAGTGTCTGTGTTCAAATTTCCCCTTTTTATAAGGACACCAGTCCTATTGGATTTGGGGACCACCCAAGTTCAGTGTGACTTCATCCTAACTAATTACATCTACGATATCCAAATAAAGTCACATTCTGAGATACTGGGGTTAGGATTTCAACATATGAAATTTTGGGGACGCACTTAGCCCTTACACCAGGTGGGTAACCTGGCCATGTCTCCCGACCTCTTAGATCCTCGGCTTTTTATCTCTAACACTAGGAGGATGTGCCTGCCTCGCAGGGCCCGTGGAGAGTGAGTTAGCACAGCACCTGGCACACAAAAGACGCTGGAGATTTCTGCGCATAATCGCCGGACCCCAAACATCTCACGCTATTACAACTAAGTCAATTTGGCCTTTAATGGCTTTATCTACTGGGTTCCACTTCTGTTTAGAGAAAAAGGTCTGACGTAAGCCAAGCAGCACATGATACTGCGAGGAGTCCCCGCAAAGATCAGAAGCACAGGGTCCAATCTCACCCTGGGCAGGTGCCAACCAGCAGGGAGCCGCCGAGCTCAGGCGCTCAGATGAGAAATGGGATAAGCACCCGCAAGCGAGATAATTTGCTCAAAAGCCCTCTGTGAAGTGTATGCCGCGAATAAGAACATAATGGGCTGTCTAGCCACACTCTGTGACCAGAAATATGAGAGGGATTCAGTTTATGTTCACACCGGTTCTCTCCTATTTGTCAACTCCGTGTTTTATTGATCCCAACACTCATCGCCTCCATTGTTTCATGTTGATTTACAGGGACGATCGACCTGTGTTGCCTGCCTCCCTCATTGTACCTCATGCTACCAAGAAATCAATATAAATGTGTCAGGAAAGATCAAATGTTTTCAGGGTCTGCCCCACGCCAATAAACTAAGCCACGTTCTGGGCCTTGCTGCTCAACTCGGCCGTAAGCATCAGGAAAAGTGAGAACAGGAAGCTGAGCGAGAGGCAGGGATCGATGCCAAGAGGAGCCAGGGCCCAAACCCAGTGCTCCGTGACTTGTTCAGCAGCGGGTTCTGGGGGGCGTGAGATTCATGACCCCCAATGATTCAACTGTCTTCCTGCCCGGAGCATCCATGTAACCCCAAAGACCCTCCAGGGGGCCAGGGAGAAGAATCCCAATGCTAGCACTTTCACTAAATCATTTTGCTCGGACAAGGCCAACCCAACTATGTAAATCAGATGTCTTTTTCAATGATGCCCGAGGTGAGGCAGGACCTACAAGAACCTTGGAGAGAAGGAGCCGAGGCAGAGGAGGTCTCCAGGTGTCTATTGAGCCATCAGGAATCAGAGGCACCAGCTTGTACAAGACACCAGCTGGGTGGATCAGAGGCCGGACCTTAAATACCACCTTAGCCTTCAGAATCCACCCACCTTAGCCTTCAGAATCCACCCACCTTAGCCTTCAGAATCTACCCACCTTCAGCAGATGGCTCTCCACCCATTTCCCTCACCTTCCACCCAGGTGGTTTCTTACTTACATCCACACCAACCCCTGCTGGCTCTTGACTCAGGATTCTGCCATTTCTGTGGCTCAGATTTCACCACTGATTGTCGACGTGTCCTTCCTGACCAAGACCCCTCCCCACCCGTTTTACTCTCCTTCTACCTGTCCACCCATGTGTGACCTCAGCACTGGTGCCTGCCTCTGGCATCAATATTCCTGGTCGGTGTGTAGATTCTAGAGAAACTCTTTCCTGAGCTACGAGATGACCCAAAGCAGACTAACAGCCAGGGCTCCAAGTGAATGAGGGGCCTTGAGCCAACCAGGCAGAGAGCTGAGATGACCTGGAGAACAGGGACTTTGGGCAGGAGGGTTGGAATACAATAGGAATCATACAATAGGAATTGGGGATAAGCAGAGGCCAGCCAGACTTCCTGAGGATGTGGGGGAAGGGGGTGAGGAAACCAGGGCGTAGTCTGGCCACACTCCAAACATCATGCCCACTGTTGTTGACCAAAAAAAATAGCCCTGGAAGCTAAAAACAAGACCTTGACCCTAAGGCAAATGTCTAACCCATCAGAGGAATTTGCTAGAACCCTTTCTCAGGGAAGGGTCAAGACAATGGAAACCAGAGTTGGGTAACTGCACCCGCTGGGACAAGAAGACAAGGGCAAAGGTAGGGATGGAGGTTGTGGACTCCAGTTGGTCCCCTCCACTCCTTAGAGCTCAGCCAAGACACATGAGTGGTGCTGGGAGCACCCTCATGTGCAAAGTGAGCCCTCAGCCATCCGTGGGGTCCCAGCCACTCTCACATCATCTCTTTTTGCCCGCCCACAGCTCTTAGGTTGGCTTTTTAGAAAGGGGCATTGCCAGAAAATGTCAGTGGTGAGAATTGTGCAAAAGAGCCCTTGCGACATGATGCGCAGAACAAGCAAAGGGAAATATCCTTACCTCTGAGAAATGGGTCACACATCCACCCTCCAGCTGAAAACACAGAACCAGGGACCACGTGTCCTGGGCACAGTGCCCTTCTACTCCAAGCTGTGTGTCCAGGAGGAGTCCCGTTGGCCTTTGTAACTGGGCTGCCCATAACGTAACGGCTGCCCTGCCCCAAGGCCTGCCTGGCTCACTTTGCTTAGGCCGAAGCCACTCCACAGTTTAGAGGATTATCCAAACAATGGAGTGTCAGAAATCTGCATACAACACAGGAGAGGCTGGAGCCCCAACAAGAACTCCCCTCTGCAGGGTCCTGCTTCCACCTGCCCCTTAGTAGCTCTGAGGCTGGAACACAGCCTCTGGGCCCTGGCACTCAGGGCAAAGAGCAGAAAGTGGTCTCTGGGCAGAAAGTGGAGCAGGAGTGAGGGTGGGAAAGCAAATTCACACCATGGCAGCTGTTTCTACCTCCTATTTCAAATGCATTGCAAAAATAATAGACCTCACGGATGCAGTGCGCTCGGCTCCCATAAGGGTGTTCTGCAGGGCAGCTTTGCTTTTTCATGTCTTGAATGGCAGCTGGCTCTTGGACAGCGGTTCACCTTTTTTTTAATTTAAAAAAAAAGCTTCTCCTATATACTGCGTCTTCCACAGTCTCAGAACCTCTGGAAATGCCTTATTAGGAACATAAAGGTTTGAAAGGTGTTATGCATTGAACCGTGTCCCTTCCTCCCACAGACTCCTTCGCTGAAGTCCTTACCCCAGTACCTCAGAGCGCGAACTTATTTGGAAATAGGGTCCTCACAAAAATTATTAGTTAAGATGAAGTCACGCTGGAGTTGGGTGGGCCCTAGTGCAATAAGACTGGTGACCTCACCAAAAGGAGAAACTTGCACACAGGTCCGCACACAGGAAGGACATGGGAAGGTGAAGGCAAAAGCCCATAATGCCGGAGGTGGCCCACCCACCTCCCGAGTCCAGGAGAGGCATGGACCTGGTTCTCCCTCGCAGCCTTCAGAAGGCAGCAGCCCCCCCAACACCCTGATCTTGGACTTCTAGCCTCCAGAGCTGTGAGAGAATAAATGTCTGTTTTCGAGGCCCCATTTTGTGGTAGTTTGTCACCACAGCCCCACAAAGCTCATGCAAAGGCACTGACATAGGTAGGAAAGCTAAAGGTCTAGTTGAAGGGAACTGCCCAGAGCCATTTAAGGAATTGGACAGATTCGGGTATTGGGGCTGGCGAAGAGCTTGTAATTCAGGGAGGAGAACTACTCGGCCATCCTGAAATGTATCCTCTCCCTGGAGAAACAAGACAGGCATTCAGGGGTCCAGGCTGGGAGCTGAGCCAAATTCCAACTCCCACGGCCATTTTCAAAAATAGCATCATTAACGTGGTGATCTCAGGTCTCCTGGTTCTGGTTCCTAGCTCTTTCCTACATGCGGGCAAAATCCCCTGACCTGAGAACCAAAGGTCAGGTGCCCCAGAGGCAGCCTTCGGAAATCGGGGAGAGCCCCCGAGCCTGCTGGGTGGCAGGCTTCCCTCATTCCCACTCTCCTTCCAGACATTGTCAGGGAAGGGAGAGTTTAAGTGCATTTAGCATGTCCACCGGCCACACAAGCCCCAGGGGTCTGGTCACCCACTGGTCACTGGCACTGAGCCCTATAGAGCTCACTATAGAGAAGGAGGTAAGTAAGGATAACTTTCCTGTAGTCAAGGGGCAGGTATCAGAGGAATGGAGCTGCCCAGTGGGCCACAGCCTCTGCTCTTCCCTTGCAAAGCTCCCTTGAGCATCTTTGATCTCAGAGCCCGTAATTTACTGCCCTAGGGACAGCCTTCAGTTCTTTGTTTTAGTCCTGATTAAGGCCCAGAAAGAGCCAGCCTTGGTTCCAACCCTTCCTTGTCCATTACTAGCTGTGTGACCTTGGGCAAGTTACTTAACCTCTCTGAATCTCACTTTCCTCAACTATATTATGGCAATAATAGCAGTGACTTTGGGTTGGGTTAAGTAAAATAATTCATCTAAAGGGATTAGCCTTCAGGTACATCGTAGGTCCTCAACCCATGTTCACTCCTTAATAGGCTCACTTCCATACCTGATAAAGATATCACCCTGCTTCCCTCCCCTCTAGGAAACACCACCCCATCTTGCTTAACCAAACCCACTCTCCCTGTGCTCAGCAGCAAGCAAAACTCCTGTTGTTGTGACGGACCAGAGCAGACCACATTAGACATCGATTATACCCTTTTCTACCCGTGGGATGAAATTCACTCATGTTGCCCTCTCCCACCTCTAAGGTGCAAGCACAGGTCCCCGCAGGTCTGCAGGTTAGAGAACTGGGCAGCTTGTTCCCCTGCACGTGCCGAGAGCATTTTTACACGTTGGCAAGACAGGGCAGAGAAGCAATGCCGGCGAGCCGGATGGCCGGAGAAACACTGGGAAATTGTATTCTTCCAAAGCTAGTTTGCATCTGAATTTGGGAGGAATAGTAACTGAGAACAGATGAAATCAGTGTTACTGAATCCGTAAGCAGCCAGCGTGTCTCTGCCCACACCGCCAGCTGTCAGGCGGACTCTGCCTGGATTCTTTGCAACAAACACGTCTGTCTCGCATTGTGGAATCAGGAAACACTAAGTACTTATGGGGGTGGGACAAAAGTAGGCTTACAGTTGTTCGTATAGAAAATAACACAATAATTGATAAATAATAATACAAGAATAAACTGTGCTTCACGTACTCACAACTGTAAGCCTACTTTGCTCACCTCTGTATATTGGCTTATAAATTAAATAAATAGACATGGATTTCTTGTCAACTATATTAAAGGACTTTTTAAAGATATCAACTTTAATTGAATTTCTTTATATGCATGCCATTAATGAGGGATACTTTTTCTTTTTTATGTGAACTCATAGGGATATTTTTTCAAATACCAAGGAAAACATTTTTTCTATCCTAGGCTTTCAAAATGATCATTTGTTTTTTAATGTCAAAATCAACAACTGAAACATGGCTCTATTATGACACAAAGTCATAAAATTACTCTGGAAGCCAATTTAAACAGACATTTAAATTTGTTTAGGAAGGAAGTGAGTGTGTACATATAAAAAAATCCTGGAATTATACGCACCCAAGTGTTAATAGTCATCTTTTCCCCTGCTTTGGGTAGGAGAATTGTGAGTGGTTTTATTTTCTTTGGTTCATTTATTTCCCTTTAGCTTCCATTAGCCTAAGTTTTCTGAATTGAGAATGTGTGTTGCTTTTTTAAGGACTTTTTGAGAGCAGTTTTAGGTTCACAGCAATACTGAGCAAGGATACAGAGATTTCCCATATGCCTCCTGCCCCCACACATGCATGGTTTCCCCATTACCAAAAGCCCACACCCGAGTGGCACATGTGTTGCTTGGTAACCTTATATCTACACATCATTGTCACTCAAGGTCCACAGTCTACCTCAGGTTCACTCTTGGGGTTTGGACAAATTTATACTGATGTGTATCCCCCACTAGAGCATCACACAGGATAGTTTCACTGATCAAAAAATCTTCTATATCGGCATTGCGTTTCTAATTCTAAATTCTACTTGTTCATTGCGGCTATATGGGAAAACAATTTATTTTTGTATACTAACCTTGCTTCCTGCTACAATCGCCTATTCGTCCCAGTGTTTCTTTTATAATTAGAACAACTCAGTTTTCACAGTTCTTGAGATTGCTCTTCTGAGAGGGAGTCAGTCGGGTTCACATTCTCCTCCCCTCCTGTTCGTGAAGGTAAAGAGAGCCCAGGCCATGGGATCGCTAGGACGCCCCACGCAGAGCTGGTTCTAGACCTGCGGGTGGGGGAAGGTGAAGATGGAGCCGAGAGAAAGAGCGTGAAGCCGGAGAGAGCACGAGGCGAAGGGACAGCTGTATTCGCCGGGGCTCTGCAAAGCTGCTGGAGCAGGCCCGGGCCAGGGTGCTTCCAGAACAAAGAAGTTGCTCTCACTCACAGGTGACTGGTTGCAGGACGGCTTCCTTCTGCCTCTGTGATGGCACAGCAAGGGTGGGTGTCTGCCACGTCCCAGTCCAGGCTGCGGGAAGAAGGAAGGGCACCCAGGCAGGGGCCCACAGCGCTTTAGCTCACTGTCAGCTGCTGGAGGCTAAGTCACACGGCTGTACCTGTGAGGGAGGAGGGGACGTGGTGTCCAGCTGGGTGACCACATGCCTCACTGTTAAGTGTCTGCTCTTATGAAGGAAACAGACAGTGGGTGATGTTGGTGGACAAATAGTCTCTCTCACAAATTGGGAAAAGGTGACAAGGTGGGGGGTGGGCTAGGGAGTGAGAGAGAAATGATAAGTGGAAGAACAGACTCCGTTTGCCGAGGGACAGCCCTGGGGTTGGATTCCGGGCCCTGCCCGAGCATGGGAGCCACTTGCTGGGTGTTGCTCGGGGTCTGGGGGACGGGGTGTCTGTGACCGCGGTGGGGAAGGAGACCTATTGGATTGCCCTGGCCTTACCCTCACCAGCCCACACTTCAGGTTCGCCTGTGGCTTCTGGTTGTGAGTTTGTGCTTCAGATTTTTAAAATTGTTTTCCTTTTGTTTCCTCTTATTTAATCCCTGTGGTGAAATCATTTGACCAGACAGCTTGAACAGAAACAGTAACTGGACAGGCATGCTGGAGAGTGGGGTCTCCTGCCAGCTTGACAAAATGCAACGCACTTCCTTCCTTTACGTCGAGGCTTAACTTTTTCAGAAGGTTCTTACAGATATTGTCACATTTCCTTCTTATGACAAAACTGCAAGGGAGGAAGAGCCACATGAATAATAAGTGGTGGTGAGAGCACAGCCACTGGCACCGTATGCCTGGCTGGAAGCCCAGCTCTGCCCTTGGCTGTGTGGCCTCCAAGAGCTCACGCAACTCCTCTGAGCCTCATTTCCCTCAACTATAAAATGAGAATATTAACAGTATCGACTTCCAAAGGTTGTTTAGTACCCATTTCAAAGGGTTGTCGTAAGGATCAAATGAGATAATTCTGTCCGGCACAAGGTAGGCACTTGGCGAATGGGGAAACTGAGGCTTGACTCAAGTAGCTTGTTCAACGATTCAAAATCAAGTCTCCTAACTTCTAATTCTTCTCTCGCTCAAGGCATAGATTTTGTGGGCTCCAACAAGCAGGCAAGTGGCTTGCTGGATGAAATGAAAATCAGTTTAAAATTCTGAAACAGCACAGACTATGTGGATTAGAGAAGGAAATTCAAGAAGTGGAGGTCATTGTAACACCAAAAGATCCAGGAGGGTAATGAGAGAAAAGGAACAGAGGTAGACAGAAGGGCTGTCGGACGTACTAAGGCCCTGAAGTTCCCATTTTCCAGAAGAGGGAACTGAGGCATGAGGATCTGTCATGGCACTCCAGCAGGCAGAGCTGCAGAAATCGGGCAGGACTCGCTGTGCCATGGAGAATGTCCTTGTTGTGGGGAGAGGTGCTGACGAGCCTCTGTACCAGCTTCAGCCTCCCGGGCTTGTGGTGACATTTTCAGGAAGAACCCCAGAATCTTGCCGCCGGCCGCCCACTGGTGCTGCGGGATGGGCACACCCCTTTTGTTTTACTTTAATCCCTCTAGGGACCCGGGACAGATAACCTTTCAATAATCTGAAATCCCAATAAAAAAAACTCTCTCTGAAAAATACACAGTGTTTGGGAAGGCTTGAGTATTTATAGACTTTAAAGATACTCATCAGCCCTCTGATCTCTCTGTGTGCTCTGGAGGCAGTGGGGGGAGTAACGTTAGCTAAATAAAAGGTCACTACCACAGGAGTTGTTTTTAGCCAAATGCACTCGACGTAGCAGGGGCCGAAAGCTCTAGATGAGCGATTTTCAACCTTTTTCATCTCATGGCACACATGAGCTAATTACTAAAATTCTGCGGCACACCACAAAATATATTTTTTGCCCATCTGACCAAAAAAATAGGTGCGATTTTGATTCACTCACACTGAAGGCTATTGTTGTGCTGGCTGTTGTCGTTTTTTTGACAGCCTAAGGGAAAAGAGGTCAGTGCCCCTGAGTAAATAGTCAGGTATTATATGTTTTAAAAATTCTTGTGGGCCTAGCCGGTGTGGCTCAGGGTGGTTGAGAGTTGACCTATGAACCAGGAGGTCAGGGTTCAACTCCTGGTCAGGGCACACCCCCTGGTTTCAGGCTCAATCCCCAATGGGGAGCATGCAGGAGGCGGCTGATCTATGGCTTGCTCATCACTGATGTTTCTCCCTCTCTCCCTCTCCCTTCCTCTCTCTGAAATCAATAAAAACATATTTAAAAAGAAAAAAATTCTTGCGGCACACCAGTTGAAAATTGCTGCTTTACATAGGTACTAAGTTGCTGATAATACCCATGGTTTTCTCGCACACTGGGCAGGGGAGGGGAAGCTCTTTCACGGTACACTTGCTCAAAATTTTTTTTCCTTCTGTTTTTACTTTTCCTACAGTCTCGCTCTCATTTCCTCTATAATTCACTTTAAGGTTCACCCGGCTTTGCAACCATGAACATTTCCACCTAACTATGGCTTTGGTGCTCCTCAGACTTGAACCTGTACCAGAACTATCCAAGGACCTGTTGAAACAGCTGCTGGGCCCCACCCCAGAGTTCAGGGTGCTGGAGGCCTGGGCTGGAAACTGAGAATTTGCAAGTCTAACAAGTTCCCTGGTGCTGCTCTGCTGGCCTGGGTACCATATTGAAGAGAAGGACTTGCTTAGATGAACCCCCTCGCCTTCCCCTTGGCTGGTACCATCCAATCGCTCTGCACCATTGTCTCCCTGTGGTCCCAAGGAGAGCTTATCTCAATGTTGTGACACTCCATTCAACACCCAAGGAGGCACCAATGAAGCTTCCAGAAGGGACTGTGGAAGTCAGTCTGAGAGCAGAGCTGTGCCAGAGGGCACCGAGTCTCGGGCATCTAGTCCCAAAGTGGTCCCAGAAGACACTTGGATCCTTCCTCACTCCAAAGGGGGTATGGGTTCCATGTCTACCCTTGGGTTTGTGCTGTCTCTGGACTCCCCCAGTCGGCCTTGATCGGAAGTCCTAGGACCCCCAGAGCAACCTGGAGCTGAGCAGTTCTCCCAGCCATCCTCTGACCCAGGAATGCCAGCACCCCCTAAAGAGATCTCCACCTCCAGCGATGGAGGGCCAGCACTGTCCCTCAGCCTGGGTGGGCGTGGCATTGGTCTGATGCAAGAGCTTTGAGGTCAAGCCTGACAAGCAGTCCTCATCTTAACAAGTGAAAATTAGCCCAGCCGGGGGTGGCTCAGCGGTTGAGCATCGACCTAGGATCCTAGGCGATTGGGGTTCGATTCCCGGTCAGGGAACATGCTCAGGTTGCGGGCTCAATCAATGGCTTTCTCATCATTGATGTTTCTATCTCTCCCTCTCCTCTCCTCTCTCTGAAATCAATAAAGATATAGATTTTTTTTAAAAAAGTGAAAATTAAATGGAACATAAGGTTCATTTCAAGTTCCTCAGAAGGAGGGATCACTGCAAAGGTGTAAGTTGATTTCCGTTGAAAATAACATATATTAGATTAGAAATAATAGTTACATTTCCAGAAGGATTAAGTGGGAACCTATTCTGGTCCTCATGACATCCAAAATTTCCTAGTAGCCTGCCTGGCCATTTAAGAGGAAACCATGAATACTCTTTGACTCCTGTAATTCACAGTTCAGCAGGTCCAGGGTTTTTCAAGCTTCCCGAGGTTCCCCGAGGCAGCGGGATCCTGCACTGATCTCAAAGGGCTGCCCTCTTGTGGTCGCCTGAACACATGCGGCTAAAGCTTTCTGGCACCTGCACACCTGTCTCTTCAAATCAAAGGGAACAGAGCCCAGGAACTTACTTCTCCCACCAAAGGGGAAAGTGATGGGGGGTGGCCACACTCAGGGGTTCCCACAGGACTGAAACCTTTGCTTTGACCGCTGTTGATTCATCGATGTTGTGCGTACAGAGGAGGTAAGAGAAATCATTGAGACAGGAATATTGATTTTTCTAGACTTTGTTAAAGAAAAACTCGGGGAAGTAAGAAAGAGAACAGGTTTATGTATATACCTATATACACTGTATGTGTATATGTACATGTATTTTATTTTGCTCCTCTGTCCTGTAGACGAGCAGGAAGAACAGGCCTGGTCCTGGCTCCATGATGACTGGTGCGTGAACTTGGGTAGGTAGCAACCTTTAATTTTTCTTTTTTTAATTCTCACTCAAGGATATTTTTTCCATTGCTTTTCAGGGAGAGTGGAAGTGAGAGACAGAGAGAGAGAAATATCGATGTGAGAGAGACACATCAATTGGTTGCCTCCCGCACACACCTCAACCTGGGCCCGGGAGCGAGCCTGCAACTGAGGCACGTGCCCTTGGCCAGAATAGAACCTGGGATCCTTCAGTCTGCAGGCCAACGCCCTAACCACTGAGCCAAACCGGTTAGGGCGGTAACAGCCCTTCAGGGCCTCAGCTGCCTCACTGTAAAATCATGTCATTGACATCTGAAACGCATAAAAACATATTGAATGCAAACTGTAATTTAAAAAATAAAATTTTTAAAATCAGCAAAAACCCCCACAAAAAATGATGTCCCTGCCTATTCCAAATTCTGGTTCCACTTAAAACAAAATAGAAGAGAAACCTTCTCCAGCACTCATTTCACGTGCATATTTTCTAACAAAGAACTATCACTTTGGATTATTTAGGTGCTGCCCTCTTTCTGCACCCATTGGGATTTTCATATTATGGTGAAATGTTTCATTTTTCTTTTTCACTCTCAGTCAAGGGCCACCCAATGCCCATAGCCTCCTAGTGCATCCGAGAAAGACGGGCCGATGTTAGATGGAAAACCTACAAGAGCAGTTTCTCTAAGACCATGACGAGCGTCCAAAGCCTGATGAGCAAGCACAGATGGCACAAGTGTGGGCAGAGGGGATTTTTCCACTGTGGCATTTGTGGGGACCATTTGTGCTGAGTGGACACAGTGGCCCAAGTACCAAGCCAGCCCAGCCCACATCCTGCGGAGAAGTCTCCGGAGAAGGGGGCATGCCTGGGAGGGTGGCGTGGGGACATCGGCAGCGATAGGAGACACTGGTCCTTGCCAGCGGCTTTCAGCAGCCCTGGTGGTAGAGCAGGTGTGGGCTGAGGAGAGCAGCTCCATACAAAAGGAAATAGCAGAGTCCAGCTCTCCACAAGACAAGCGAGACACCCCTGGACTCCCCCAAACCGCTGGGAGGAATGTAAGGAGGTGCCGTTCCTTTACATCTATGTCCTGGGGGGATTCTGTACAGTTGATGGGACCTATTTCTACCCACAGGCTGGTATATGAAGACGGAACATGGATTTCAGAATTTAGGATGAATTAGAGGATGTGCCCATCAACTGACGCACACTCTATGCTGATCCTGCTGCCTCTAGGGATTTGTTTGACTTACTTATTAGACAAACTTCAAGCATATACAGAAATAGAGAAAATAGTACAATGAGGCCCCACGTACTTAAAAAATTATTACTACATTACCAGTCTTGATTCCTCTGGCCCGCTTCCTCCCAATGTTATTTTGAGGTAAATACCAGATATTTATATTTTCAGCATGCATCTAAAGGGTAAGGAGTCTTTTAAAAACATAACCACATACCATTATCGCATTAAAAAGTTAATAAGCCCTAAATATCATTGAATACCCAGGCAGTGTTCAAACGTCCCATTGTCTCATAAATGTTACATGTTCTCTTACAGTTTGTTTTAGAATCCAAATAAAGTCCAGGCAGGCTATAAACCCTCAACTTCTATATTGAATAATATATTGAAACAAAATCTAGAACAAAATTGAATTTCTCTATCCCCACTTTATGTTTTATGAAATTGCAACAGTGAGGAGGGTATTTTTTTTCCCCCTTATAAAAAAAACTTTGGGAGGCTATGTTAGTAATTGGGAAGCTATTTCCAAGGACCCCAGTTTTCTAGCCTCATAACTGGAAGCACTTGGCTATTTGAGTGCCCAGCAATGTTGGCAGGCCAGTCATTTCCCGCTGGGGACCATCTGGATTGTAGCTTTCCTCCTGTAAATGTCGCCGGCCCTCAGTATCTCCTCTGGGGCCTAACTTAAGTCAGAGGGTTCATGTGTCGAATCAGCCAGCAGAGGGCGCCCGAGGAACTCAATGCACTTGGGAGTTCTCCCCAAACCCACCTTGGAGCCGTTTCATTACATACTGAACGCGTCAGGGTGGGGCTTGTCTCCTAATTCAGGTCAAATTCTGCCAGCAGAAGGGACCAGACCTCAGGGAGATGTGGCTTGTTCCCCAGGGCTGGCTGGGAAAGGACAGGGTTAGCTTGCCAATTGCTCTGTGGAAGGACTAAGGTCTGCACCGCCTCCCCTCCTGTGGTCTTCCTTGAACAGCCACTAGATGGCAAAGAGAGCATACACTGATGGGGGGCATTCCGAGCTGAAAATCTTCTTGAAGCCCCGTGATTATTAGTAATTTTTTCGCTTATTAAGTACACAAAGAGAGTGTTGCTATAAGCAATGTCAGACATGTAAGTAGGGATGGTTAACGTGAAATTACACACTCAGGAGGAAACCTGGGCCTCCAGATGCTCCGTCCGGCCTCACAGCTCCCCATCTCTAGGTCTCATTGCTGGAAACTGAAGGGGCTGGGACAGTAGCCACTTGCGAGGGTCTCCTGCCAATCCCTTGGGAGTTTTTGTTGGAGAGCTGTGTTGGCAACAAAGAACCACAAACTGGCCGGTTTAAAACAACAGAGATGTATGTCACCTCACTATTCTGGAAGGCTAGAAGCCCTAAGCAGGGTGTCGGCAGGTCCGCGTCCTCTTGGAGGGCTCCAGGGAGACTCCTTCCTTGCTTCTCCTGGCTCCTGGTGTTTGCTGGCCATCCTTGGGGCTCCCTGGCTTGTAGACAGGCATCTTCTCCCTGTGTGTCTTCCCTCTGTGTATCTACGTCTGGGTTCAGATTTTCCCGTTTTAGAAGCACACAAGTCATTTAACTTGATCACCTCCATAAAGACCCTCTCCAAACAAGGCCACATCCTCATATACTAGGGGGATTTGAATTTCATATCTTTTTGGGAGAGATACAAATGAACCCATCACAGGGACCAGGGTATAGAAAAGATGATGCTTGGGAAACTTGTAACAACAAACCCATGAATTGCGCACCCTGGTGAGACACCATCCTGAGGGTCCGAGGAAAAGTTATGAATCTATAAAGGTATTATAAAAACACTAAGACCACTATGATGAGGAAAACTACACAGCGTGATTTTAATTAGGAAAGTGAACGCCTCAACCCAAATTGCATTCAACTCACTATATTCAATGTTTTTCTATGATCACGGATACAGAAAATAAATGCAGGATGAGACCAAAAATATCGGGAATTATTATTTTTTGCTAAAAAGCACATCAAGAGGTAATTATTATGCTACTAAACAGATTATCATAGAATTCTTTTATATAGTAAAGACTTAGAACTTCTTTATAGATGAAACTCAGGGACCTTGTATGCTATAAACACTCACAAAAGCAGATTCACGCCCCTTTCCGGGAGCACGAGCGTTCGCTACATAAACAAGGCCGCCCCTGCCTGTCCTTCGCCACCAATAAAGGGCCATCCGTTCTTTGGGTTTTGCTACGATGTTCCTGGCCCTGCAGGCACTGACCCCAGAAGGCAGCGCTTCAGCTCCTGACACGGTTTCTCAATGAAGAGCGTGAGGGCCAGCCCGGCGGTGAAGGTCAGCAAACAGTGTCCAGAGAAAAGATAGAGCTGGGGAGAAAGAGGGGCACAGCGGATTCAGTCCTACTACAAGAGCCCCCTTGTGCTTGGGTCTTCAAGTGTACCATCCTGGCTGTGGGAATGGAACTGGAGACAAACAGCCCTAAACATTAAAACTAAAATAAGGAAAGCAAAGATATTATCCCCTGCAGAAGCCCTCCCTCAAATAAAACAAAGAACAACAGGCTCCCAGCGCCGCCACCACCAGGCCCCCTGTCGAAGCCAGTAGGGTGGCTTTGTTGCCCCAGGAGGGGACAGCCGGGGGGCTGCAGAGCCGGGGGCTGCTGACTCACCATGTTGGTGTCGGTGTAGTGAATGAGCGTCTCCTGCAGCCCGTTGTAGAGGATTATGGCCACAGGGTGCGCCAAGTAGCAGGCGTAACTGATGCTGGCCAGGAAGCTCCAGGTACCCCAAGACAGCAGCTGGTTGACCGGCCCTGCGGGGAGCAGGCACCTGTGAGGACCCCATATCACCGCCCCTCTGTCTGGGTGCTGCACCTAAGACGTAAGGCCTCTTCTGAGAAGGTCTTCATTCATTATCATTTTTAAGGGAATGCACTAAAAAACACACCGCAACTTCCCACTGCAGGAAGATGGGGATACGAGAGAGGCTAATCTTGAGTTTACAGTCAGTTTGCTTCCTTACTGTGGTTTTGAGCCCTGAGAACAAAATAAAACAAGGTGCAAAGTCCTTTCGCTGGCCTGAGATCTGGTTCAAGGTGCAGCCCCGGGAGCTGCTGGGCCTTGGGATGAGGCAGCTGACGTGGCCGGGCCTCAGGCTCTTCACCCATTACTGGGGGGTCTGCATTTGATCAACTTTTAGGTCCCTTTCAGGACAGATATTCCATAACTTGGACCCAAAGTAATTCTTACTCCTTTAGGATGGGTCCATCTACTGTTCAGGTGTGAGGACCACTGCTGTTGGTGAAAAGGCGCCACAGAAAGGTTTTAACTGAAGGAGTGACATGCGCGACTCAACAGAGAAGACCTTGAATGGAACAGGACCAGCACGGTGAGCTTTGACACCGACTGAAGGTGAAGGAAAAGGTGACTGGAGCCACCAAGATCCCTTCTAGCCCGATCGGCGTGGGTCAGGGGTTGAGCGTTGGCCTAGGATCCAGGAGATCGTGGTTCAGTTCCCGGTCAGGGCACATGCCCAAGTTGTGGGCTCGATCCCCCGTGGGGGGCGTGCAGGAGGCAGCTGATCAATGACTCTCATCATTGATGTTTCTATCTCTCTCTCCCTTCCTCTCTCTGAGATCAATAGAGATATAAAAATTTTAAAAAAGATCCCTTCTCATCCTGAGAGTTTGAATTAAACTTTTCCTCAGATGTTCTTAGAGATACTTTTCTAAAGGTGATCAACTAGACACACATTTTCTAAAAATCTAACCCATCCCCTTCCATACTCACCTACTAATCAATCTTGATATCTTAAAATAATGTTGGAGACACAAACTTAGGACATCAGTCGCACTATAATTGTGACTGGCCAATGACAACAAACACTGCAAGAATAAATTGCTCAAGAATGAACCAAAGGGCTCGTTGGTCACCTGGATTGCCAGATATCATCCCTCCTCAGGCGGATGATTGGTGGCATTCACTAGCTCCTCTGAAATGATAAAACTGCAAGTTTGTTTCATCTTCTGACTTAACCTATGTCCTGCCTCTCTGATCAGCATGGGCACGAGCCACTCATGCCGCCCCGAGCAGCACTCCTCCCATTAGAAGGAAGACTGCAACGTTTGCCACCCCATCATGGGTGGCCTGTGCCAGGCCAGGGGAGCACTTGCTTATGTTCTGAGGCTCTGCGAACAGCTCAGGGTCATTGTCACCAGTGGGGAGCAGTGTTCGGGTGTGGTCACATGCTCCAAACAGCTACCTGTCTATGCAAATACATGTCAGGGAAATGCAATCCATTTCCTCTTTAACATCATTTCTCCATAGAAGCCAAAGCTTTGAAAATTAAAATAGTAAAGAAAAAACTCCCTCATCAGGATATAATCATAACATTTAAGAACAATTTGAATAACTAGACATCTAAGAGGGGAACTGTGGCCCAGACATGAAGAACAGGCTTTGCGCTCAGTCCCAGTTCACTGTCCAGCACAGCCACTATCCAGCTGTGCGACCTTCACTCGTCGCTTCATCTCCAGGCACCGTGTTTCTCATTGAGAAACAACTAGAGTTTTCTCTACAAGGGGGTGGCCAGTGCCACCTGGCATCCTATGGGCCAAGTTCCCCCTGGGCCTGGCGTGAGCTTGTGCCGTCAGTGGGAAGTGGTGTCAGCACCATCGCTATATCACTTTTCCCCTTCAACTGTGATTTCCAGCTCCTTTTGCTAACTGGCTTCACCAGGCAAAGTTTAAGCTCACGCTAATTCTTTCCCCCGGACATAAAGTTGTCGTGCCTCCCGCTGGCTCTGGTGGCATCGCTTCAGGGCTGCTGGGCAGCGTGGGGCCACAGCACCCTGGAAGCTTCCTGCCAGCCTTTTCGCTGACGACACCTCAGCACATGACTTGCACAGACATTTCCAACCTGGAGAAGATTATTTTCTTTCCATTTAAGCCCCCTTTTTGCTTGATTTCCGGCACGGTGAAGACAGGGCTCAGTAGGAGCAGTTTCCCCAGTTATTAAAGGGCTGGGGGACCTTGTCAGTCTCTACCTCCAGAGGAGTAAACCGAGGTCGGAGTGGGTGCCACCAGAACGCGTGTTCCCTGCACTGGGTTTGTTTTTCTCATGACCCTGCCTGTTCTCTTCCATCTAAACCAGCTTCATCGGAGAGGCCGCAAATGTTCCTTCCAGAACCTGCGTTCGTACAGAAGTCAGTGTCAAAATCTAAAACGGAACATGTGGGGTGTTTTCCCCAAGGATGTAGACAAATTGAGGTTTTGGAGTCATTCACCAGCAAACAGAAGCCCCTCTGTGCACACTGTCTTCACATTTGTCACCTTTAAAGGGACAGTGTGAGCACACGAACCTCATACCTCCATAGCCTTCGTGACATGCAAACACGACCCAGCCCACGGCCACCGCCCACAGGGTCCGGTGCAGGGCCTGGTAGACAGCAGCAGCAGCTGAAGGGGTGGCAGAGGCGTCGTCCACTGCGTACGCCACGGCGACCACCGCGAACAGGGTGGACAGGCAGGCGATCCACCCGAGCAGAGCCTGCACCTGCAGGGCAGGGAACAAGCCACTCACAGCCCGCCGGGCCACCACGCATTTGCCTCTCTACACTAACTTCCTTTTTTGTATTATTACTGTCACATTAGGTGTCTATTTATAAACCTCCGTCGGTACCCAGATTTGACTAAAGGGAGGGTTCAGATTAGTGGTTGCAAGGGTTAGGGCTGGGGCGGTGTGGGGAGAAGGGGTATGTGGTCATGGAGAGGAGGCCCAAGGCAGATCTTTGTGGTGACAGGAGATCTGTGCCTTGATTGTGGTGCTGGTTACACAAATCTACACGCGTGATACAACTGCGCAGAGCTGTACACCCACCCACAAGTGAGCGCACAGAACGCCGGCGGATCCAAGGCCTGCGAGTGTGCCAATGTCAGTTTCTCGGTTGTGACGTTGGACTAGAGTGTGTGACACGTTACCAGTGGGGGGATCTGAGACAAGGGGACACAAGACCTGTGCTGGGTTTGCCACTTGCCACGGCTCTCGAATCATGTTTACATGAAAGTTAAACGAGAAAAGGAAGCTCACCTTGGTTTTGAGGACATTTGCCTGGTGGTCTTGGTGCATGAACAGGCTCAGAAAGACCCCCACGAGGAACGGCCCGAATCGGCAGTAGGGCTTCGTGTAGTACTCCGAGAAATACAACACGGTTGCATTTTCACTGAAAAACACAAGGAAGTGTCACAAAAGGTTATGCTTGATCTGGACCCAGAAAAGGGAGTCTCTCAGATGCCCGCTGAGTCCATCCGCAAATCCAAAGCGAAACTTGGGGTACATTCGCCCGTTTCCTCGGAATGACCCGCGAACAGTGACCTTGTGACCCTGCTGTGGGCCACAGCTGGTTTGCTAAAATGCCAGGTTCCCTCGGGCTCCTCCACCCTGGGTCCCAAGGAAATATGATGGTGGTGTTCATTTTCAATAGTTGTTTCTGGGGGGGAGCTGGTATGTCAGGATAACTTGAAAAATGAGGTCTTGACCTGGCCAGCGTGGCTCAGTGGTTGAGCATGGACCCATGAACCAGGAGGTCACAGTTTGATTCCCAGTTGGGGACACATGCCCGGGTTTCAGGCTCAATCCCCAGTGGGGGTGGGGGGACGTGCAGGAAGCAGCAGATCCATGTTTCTCTTTCATCATTGATGTTTCTCTCTCTCTCTCTCTCTCTCCCTCTCTCTCTCTCTTTGTCTCTCTTCCTCTTTCTGAAATCAATAAAAAATATATTTAAAAATAAATAAATAAAAATGTGATTCTCAGAAGTGAGCCTCTTCTGAAAGAAGTGAATCTCTTTCTGGAAGCTCATACAAAATCTGTTGCCTGGACCACACCCCAGTAATTCCATTGGTCTGAGATGGCACTTTCTGGGAACATCAGTGAGATTTGAAAGCCCCCTAGGGGTCTCTCATGTGCATTAAGAGTTGAGAACCACTGGGCGAGAAAGGGGTGAGTCTCCTCTCCATTACCTGGCCATGCCCACAGAGGCCAGTGACATGACGGAAGGGTGTGATGCTCCCCTGGTTAAAAGGCCTAGGGTGTAGTCATTCATCCATTCGTCTCACTCACAAATACATATTGAGCACTTATGTGCCGGGGATGGTTCTGGGCTATTGTATATCCGGTGGTCAGCGAAGGCTGCTCTGAGAAGGTGGCATTTGCACAGATACCTGTAGGAAGTGAAGATGCATGCCCTGCCAAGATCTAAATTCTAAGGGAACAGCTAGTGCAAAGGCCCTGAGGAGGGAGCATGGTTGATGTATGGACGTAAGGAGGCCAGTGTGGCTGGTCCAGAGTCAGCAAGTAGGGGAGTGATGGGTGAGGCCAGATCACTCTGGTTTGAGAGCAATGGGTGGCCACTGGGGGAACTTGAGCAGATGACTGGCAGGATCTGATTTTCATTTGCATCGCTGACTGCTGTATTGAGAATAGATCAGCAGGTAATTGTACCCATTTATCTTGTTTAATACACAAGGTGGGTATAAGGAAGAATTGTTAGATGTACCTCATTAGGGAGGCAAAATAGCACAGTGCATAAGGTCCTAGGTTCAACTCACACCTATGCCACTTACCAGCTCTGTGGCCTGGAAGGGGTAACCCCAACTTCCTCAAATTTCAGTCTCTCCATCCAACAACAGAGCCTCCCAGCAGCAAATTGCCACTGGAGGAAAAACACAATACAGCCACATGGTGGCACTCCTTTCCTCCGAGAAGCATGTCAGCGGCAAGAGGGCCCCCCCCCCCCTCCCCCAGTGCAGGTTGAAAGGTTCAGAAGTTTGGAAACAAAAGTGCCATCAGCTTTTCCATCTGGGCTGAACATTTCCCGCCCAGTTTTTCCACAAGTCGCTGTGCACAGTGCAAACAGCCTGGCGTTCATTGCCCAGCCCTCCCGGGAGGTCCTGGCCATTCCCAGGGCAGGCGAGGGGCACAGCGGGCAGGCTGGGAGCCCGGTTACCTTGCTTCTGAGGGCGCTGCCACGGGAAGGTCGTGAGCCAGTGTGAGCAGAGCAGTGGCAGTGAAAGACGCCAGGAACAGCGCGGCCCCGAGGAGGGCAACGACGTGTTTACTTCTGCAAAGAAGAGAGGACGTTGACAAGAGCGCTCTTCAGCCTCCTTCACCACAGCATCTGTGGAGGCCGGAGACTGGAGACTTGGCAAAGGTTAGGCTGCCGCTCAGAGAGGCTGACGTGGCAGCTGTAGCCGAGGGGGCGAGAGCTGCGCTGGAGTTGCGGGAGCGGTTAGCTTTCAGGCTTCACCATTTAATAGCTGCAGGACTCTGAGCAGGACCTTGAACTTCAGTGTCCTGTGTACAAAAAGGGTCGTCAAGGCGTCCGTACCTGCCTCACCCTGAAGTTTCCTGTGCAGCCCAAAAGGAGACCATGCTTGGGAATGTCCCTTGTCGCCTATGAAGCTCCACACAGACATAGTGGTGGTTGACTTAGGAGAGAAATGAGCTGTGGGAGGCAGGTGGGACACGGGTGCACAGGTACCCACTCCAGGCAGAGGGGAGGGGGGTCCCCCACCCAGAATCTGAGACAAATAGCTGGGAGCAGGTAGTTTGTGTTGGGGTGGAAGTGAGGGATTGGGTAGTGAAACAGGGAAGCAGGGAAATAGGGGCATTCAATGCAAGGATGAGCTATCAAGGTGGCTGATGCTCAGTTCTTCTTGAATGTTCTGCAGAGTCTTATGAAATGCACCTGAAGCCTGGCCAGCATGGTTCAGTGGTTGAACCAGGAGGTCACTGTTCCATTCCTGGGGAGGGCACTTGCCCAGGTTGGGGGTTTGACCCCCAGTAGGGGGCATGTAGGAGGCAGCTGATCAATGACTCTCATCACTGATGTTTCTCTCTCTCTCTCCCTCTCCCTTTCTCTCTCTGAAATCAATTTTTTAAAAATGCACCTGAAAACTGTCCTAGGGGATGAAAGAGGGAAGCATTTTTCTACTGTTTTCTGTCCCCTGTAGGTCAAGGGTAGCCCCATACAAATGAATTCCTGCATGTGCTGGGATTGTGTATGTGCAAGGCAGAGAGGGCTCCTGAAGGAGTCCCAGCTGTAGGATGTAGGAGGCTCTAGGGCAGGAAATGAGATTTGGGGACCCAGGCTCAGAGCAAGCCACCATCTGGTTGTACCTACTAGGAACTGGGAGGGGTGGGACTGAGAAGACGTGCAGTGATCCTCTGCAATGGAAATGACAATCGCAGGTGTAAGACGCTCCAGGCACGGCCCTACCTGGATGATGCCTATTCCAATGCTTGAAGTTGCCGTGGTTCTTCATGAGGAAGAGATGAGACACCCTTCACTTATCGTCATAGTGATACAAGGGGGAAATGCTTTTCATCCAGAGTGTTAATTCTAGAGTAGTAATAATGCTTGGAATGGAGGTGGAGACTTAGCTCAGTGGTGCTGTGATTGATTAGCAGTGTTTGCAGTGGGTGTGGGCAGGGGAGCTATGGTAACAATGCTGTATATGGACCTTGCCTTTCGCCAGACCCTCTAGTTCTGTCCTTAAATTACTGGCATTCTGTGCTAGTTTATTCTCTGAAGGAAAAAAAAGCCTACTTTTTATTCCTGCCTTCATTCAAAAGCTCAGTGTAGCTGCATAGCCACAGGCTTGCATCATGCTGGCTTGGGGCCAGGGGTAGAAATCTGCTTCCACCACAGCCTCTAGGACAGATGTTGACACTGGGATCAGGTCTCGTCAGTCACAAGGACACTCGAGCAGTTTCTCACCAGCTGTGAAGTAGTAGGTTACCAGGAACTGATTGTCCTAGGTGGGCAGTAAACCGTCCAGTCGAGCCATCTAATAAAAACTCACATTCACCCAAGTCCATATTTGTCTAACTTCCTGGGGGACTGGAATCCTATCTGTAGCACCTTCTCTCAGGAGCCAGACAAGTCTCCACTAGCCAACTTCCACTACAACTAAACAAATAAAGCTTCCTGACATAGACTGTTGTGCATTGGATTGTGTCTCCCTAAATTCTAACCTCCAGCACCTCAGACTGTGACTTTATTTGGAGGTAGAGTCTTTAAAGAGATAATTAAGGTGAAGGGAGGTGATTGGAATGGGACCTAATCCAATATGAGTGACTGGTGCCCTCCAAAGAGGTTAGGACACAGACTCACACAGAGGGAAGACCATGTGGGACACCGGGAGCAGACACTATCTAGAAGCCCAGAGGAGAGGCCTCAGAAGAAACCAATCCTGCCGACACCTTGATCTCAGATTTCTAGCCTCCAGGCTGTGGGGAAATAAATGTCTGTTGTTTAGGCCACTCAGCTGTGGCACTTTGTCACGGCCGCCCGAGCAGACTAATCCACAGAGCTACCAAAACAGCCAGACAGGAAGATAGTGACCCACGCCCACCTTCCCCCTGAGCCCCCAAGTCCCTAACCAGGGCCTCTGCCCACAGTGCAGAAAGCCTGGTGCTGAGGTGTCCCCTCAGCCAACGCGGGTCAGCAATGGTATTTTCTGGCTCTTTGAGGAAACTGCTCCCAGGACAGTGGGACTGAGAAAGGCCCAGAGCGTTCATACTAACCAGCACCCCCATTCTCTCAGGAATATGGGTCCCTCGGGAAGGCCGTAGCCCAAGAGGAGAAGGAATAGCAGAATGTCTCCTTCTGGTCTGACAAGACCCTGGGCTGCCTCGAAGGCCTCTGTCTGCCCCCAGCATCCTGGCCAGGTCACCTCACAGGATTCATCTTGCCCTTTCTTCACAAAATACTATTGGAGCAGCCACTGCGAACGCCACCTCTGAGAAGCCTGCGGAGGCTTGCCCTCCTCTGCCAGGCTGCCAGGCTGCCGGGGGGCACACCTGCCACACCTGTCCCTGCAGGCACTTGGCGAGGCCTCAGAGCCCTTCCAGGGGCCTTCGCCCAACACAGAGCAGAGCGGGCGACAGCCCCAAAGCACTGGCCGGCCTTGGCTCTGCTGGGCCCAGCTGCTCCCCCCACCCCCTGCTCCACTCTCAGGGAGCTCGTGGGTCTGAGTTTCTTGCCAGAGGGAGAGTCCACCCCATGAGGAGCCCCAGCAGCCCTGAGTGTGTCTCAGCTCCTCCTCCAGGAGCCCCCCCCCCCCCTTTGGCAGCTGGAAGATCAGACACAGGAGTCTTCTGGGTGATCAGCTCACCCCCTCTAAGAGGCTTGAGGGTGGGGAGCTTGCTCAGCACCCCAAAGGCACCTTTTATCTACTCAACCTTCCTTGCTTGATTCCTTGTTGGGGCAAAGGGAGGAGATCACTCTAATTCTCCATGGCTTCATCCTGGAGAGACACGGGTGTAAACAGACATAGTGTGGTAGGTCTTTCTACAAGGGCTGTTCAGAGTTCTGTTTTGTTTTTTTAACTCTTCATTCCCAAAATAGATAGCAACGTGATTATCAGATCTTATTTCCGTAGTCAATCTCATATGCCTTATCAGTTCTATTCTGCTGTCAAAAACTGTACACATACCCACCCCTGAGAAAACAGCACATGAGATTAGGATGCTTTTGTTCTGGGGGAATGGGCAGGAGAGAGCCTGGGCTCACCCCGCCCCCCTCTAGTACGCATCTAGGTACAGACCCCGCACTCATTCAGGGTCTCCGCATCCCCCCACGCCCGCCCTCGGAGGAGATGGCTTTGAGAAGAGATGAGGCAGGAAGAGTGTGAGAAGGGCCGAGGCTGAGCAAAAAGGGGAAACCAAAACCTTCCATCCCGAAGCCTTCCTTAAACCCTGCTCCACAGCAATACCGTCCAGAAAGGGTGGTAAGAGAGGAAATCAGGAAAGGGGATGGGCTGCAACGACGAGGAAGCCCTCTGTGACACAGGGACCGAGCAGAGCAGTGGGACGGCCAACCCTGCGCTGGCCTAGCTGAGCAGACACTCACAGTGGGCTCTCCAGCCTCCCCACACCCCCATCCCTGCGGAGACTGGGGGGGGGGCACTTTTGTCACTGTTGTCCATTTCTAAGGCATGAAGGGGTACCAACAAATGGAGCTGGTCAGGGCAAATTTGGAACTTAGCTCCACCCCCTAGTAATCAAAGACTTACACGTTGGATGTGAAAAATGAATGTGCAGTTTGTTTTGCTTTGTTAATATTCCATATTGACGATGGTGTAATTGGAAGGCCAGAGGACTGCGTATTGATACGGCCCTTAAGGAAAGCAATTTGTCATTATGCTTCAAGATCCCAAAGGATATGCGTGCCCTTTGACCAAGTGATTCCTCTTGAGGATATTCCTAAGGAAACGTCAGCGTTGGAGACACACATTTACCAGGAAAATGTTTATCAGGCTATTATTTATCTAGGCACAAAATTGGAAATAACCCAAGTATTTAACAATAGGGGAAGGTATCCGTAAACCCTAGTTCGTTCATGGAATGGAATGTTACACAGACATTGAAAGTATGTTTACTTAAAAAAATAAAATAATCTAGGGAAATGCTTATGTCATAAAACTATTAAAAGAAAGATACTAAAGTGCATATGCAGAATCCTTTCATGCATAAGAAGCTGTGCAGAAAAAGATCAGGAAGGAAAACACCAAACTACCAACAGCGAATTCACGTCTCCTTGAGGGAGGAAATGGGTCTAAGGGGATCGTGCTCTCTTCTCGTCATCCTTATGTCTTTCCCAATGTCCTTAACTTGAATAAGAGTGAAGAATAAATCTTTTTAAACATGGCATGGATAATGCAAAAACTCTCAGTTTCTCCATGAATGATTGAGGCCTTAGTTTAGAGCTTTTCTAAAACTAACGAAGCTTCAGGTGATCCATCCCCCCAGGTGGAGAAACAGGTGCAGGGTTGGGTTGTGTGGGGCGCTGTAATTACTTCACTCTTTCGGGCAGCCACCTCACAGTATGTCACAAAACTGTTCCTACCCCTTGACCTAGTAATTCCACTTGCATATGTGTCCCCAAGGAAATAACCAAGAGAAAAAATAGTATGTCCCAAGACATTCGTGGGGGTGCCGTTCATGAGCATGAAGAATTGGAAACAATCTGGATGCCCAACCTTCCAAATGGCATTTCACCCTAAAGCTGACAAGTATGCAGGTCATGTAAGTATAAGAACGGTTATAGGGGGAAAGCTGAGCATGAGATGTCACACACACACTGGCCACAGCTCTGCAAAAACACAGACTGACGTGCGTTGGACAAAGATTGGAGAATGAAGGAGACGCAGACAGTGGTGGATTTCATGTTCCAAACTCTTCTGAGAAGGTCTCAACCTAAATTTTAAAAGCTGCTCTCCCTGGAAGGAGCGCTCCCTGAGAGTTCTGTGGAAAAGGGCACATGGGGAGAAAACGTGTCCTGGTAAGACTCACTTTCCATGGACGGAGACGATCACCGGGGTCGTGAGATGGAAATGAAAGTCACTGGCAAGGTACCACGTCCAGCCGTTGCACTGAAAAGAGAGCAAAGATTACGTCTCTCTGGCCTTTACCAGGCCTGCTCCCACTGTCCCCACCTCCTGGGCCAGGAGAGGAATTCAGTGGGCAGGTGGGGGATTTCCACAGGAAGAGAAAGGAATTTTGAGTTACAGGGACCTCACTTACCTCATCTCATCTAACCTTTGTAACAAGCCTGGATGGGAGGTTCAGTGTCAGGACATTCCTGTAGGAAACCTCCAGAGCTTCAGCCATAAAGCACCTTAGTCTCCTCCCCCACCGCCTCCGTCCAAGGGAGATCAGATTTACCCAACAGAAGTGACAGCTCTCCCTGTCCCAGCTGGGGACAAGTTCCCTGGTGGGGCAATCAGCGAAGACTCCAGACTTGACGGCCCTCACACCTCTGCTTCCAAGAGCTAAGGTGGGCTCCACCTCTGAGATGCGGCTGGCTGGTGTCTTTGTCACTGATTCCCACATGTGGCCCCAGCCAGCCTGCATCTAGGAAAACGGCTCAGGCTATGCCCCATGGGCCCCTGGCCCAGGCAGGGGCCCACCTGAAGGCAGTTAGACGGTGCTACGTGCCCTCTTGGAGCTGCTGGGCACTTGAGAATGGAAGGCAGTGTCTAGTGGGTAAGTGATCATGCGAGTAACTAGCTACACTCTAGTGATTCTCTCTTCAGCTGCACTTCCAAGGCACAAGCAAAGTCAGTGACATGATTTAATTACAGCAACCTCACTTCCATTTGCTCCAAGTTCCTCATGAGCAAATTAGGGCTTTAGGGAAGCCAAGACCAGTGTACACAAATGCTGTTGCCCTGTCAGGTCTGGCTTGAAATGGAATAGAATTCAGGATGGTGAGGGGGTGGCCCAGTGACCCATCTGTTACAGGCTCTCATGGGGAGGTGAAGAAACTGTCCTTTCGCCCTGGGGCGACACGGACTGGGACAGGAACCGTAACGGAGCGGGGTCAGCTGCGCTCAGGCCGTGCACCCAGATGGCTAGCCCCTCAGTGCCACCGCCCTGCTTCCTCCCTCTGCTTTTCCCAGCTGCTGCCCCTCCAAGACCGGTGCAGTCACCACCACTCACTCCGTCACAGGAGCCTGGTCTCCCTGCCGACCGCCCACCTTCCTACAGCGTCGCTAGTACTCCCAAGAATATGCCAGAATGAAGGGGACCGGACTCCTCAAGGTGGCCCTTGGGAAGTTCACCGAACGCTGGGGCACGATTCACCTCCTTTGTGCCCATCTGCCCTTCGCAGCCTGCACCTGGGACTCACCGCATTCCGGAGCCACAGGAAGTCATTGAGCAACAGCAAGTTTGTCCACCACGCTTGCCGGCAGTTGTCCAGGTGGAGCTTCGGCACCTCCCAGACAGGGCCCCAGGGAACAAGGGAGAACAGTCCAACCACCAAGCACACGGAATACATGTGAAGAGGCTGCAACCTGGCGGGAAAGAGCCAGGCGAGAGGAGGTGACTCCACAGTGCTCCCCTCAGGCCCCCCGGCAGAGGGGGGGGGGCACGTTGAAATGGGGGTAAGATGCTCTAAAACAGATTGTACTGGTTGGACGACAGCCTCCCTCCACACCTCAAACATTCGTGGGTTCAAAATCGTTTCTTGAGCACCTATTATGTGCTGGCCCAGGTGCTGCTGATGCAAAATACTGCTCTTCAATGAGCAAGTCGTACCTGTCAGACACCAAGCAAGGAACTCTGTAGGTATTTCTAAACATCAAAATACTCCTGGTAGGTAACTATACCCTGTTTTACTGATGAGGAAACTGTAGCTCAGAGAAGTTCAGGTGAGTCTCCCAAGGTGGCTCAGCCAGAGCAGCAGAGATCTGACATCAGTTCTCTTTCTTTCCACGTGGCCTCCCTGAATGAAAAGATCGTCCTCCATCCCTCTTCTCCTCTCTCCCTTCCTTGATGTATTTCTTCCTTCCTTCCCTCATCCCCCACCTCCTTCCCAGAAAATCAGAAGCAGCAATAAGACGATGGATAAGGCCCCCAGTGTCTAGACCAGCGCTGTTCAATAGAAACAGAATTCCAGCCACATCTGCCCCCGAGGTTCTAGCAGCCACATTTTTAAAAGTCAGAAGAAACAGGAACAAGTCATTCTAATGATATGCTTTATTTAGCCCAATAAATCCATAATCTTATCATTTCAACAGGTGACCAATATAAGAAATTGAGACATTTTACCTTCTCTTTTCTTTTTCTTAGTCTTTAGAGCCTGGCGTGTGGTTCACACCGGCAGCCTGTCTCAAGGGGCCACATGTCTGGTGGCCACCTGCCGGACAGCATGAGCCTAAAGTTTTCAAGCGAGGCTGTGGCAGGGAGACACGCATAGTTCTGGGTGAGCTGCGTTCGGAGACCTCTTTTTAGAAACCACATTTAAAAGTTCAGGGTAGTGCAACTAAGGCAGAGCACAGGGCCCAGCAGCACCTCCATCGCCTCATGGGGGCGTCAGGGCCTAGGGTGGGTATGACAGATGGGAAGGGCGGGACTGCTGGAGGTGCACCCTTAGCGAGTCGGGGATCAGTACCCAGCATCTGGTCTGCACTCAGCACCCAAATCTGTGGGCCTCCTGTCCTCCCCACAATGATAAAATCCCTCATAGGACGCATCCAGGAGGGTGGTAGGCATGTGGGGGACAGGGCTGGAATTGCTGATCAAAGTCAGAGAGAAAGGGCACCAGCCTGTGCCAAGGTACAACATCCCAGACCAGCTCAGGCAAGAGCCACAGAGCCCTCTCTAGGTGCCAGGCACTGCCAGGATTGGCCATCGGACCACTGCCCAGCAGCTGCTCCCACAGGCCTCCCTCCTGCCATCCATCTCCGCCCTTCCCCTGGGGAGAGTAAGTTAGACTCTTGCTCCCCCGAGAAACAGAGCTCAGGTCAGATGTCCACAGGAGGGAGCGTGGTACCATCTGTGTCCCCCACCCATTATCCACGGCCCTCCCTGGGGTGCTGGTGAAAATGCAGCCTCCGAGCCAGGGGCTGTGGGGCCGGCTGGAGGCTGCTGGGTAGCCGTGCCTGGAGAGGCGAGGCTATAGGGGAGAGAACAGGAAGTGAATTCTGGTTTTGTCTAAACTTTCACACTGAGAAAATCTTATCACTCCTCCCTTTCCTCTTCTATGGAAAAAACAGGTGGTGATTCCTTCAATGCTTCAAAGGAGGATGATTTCTGCCTCCTTAGATTTTTTGAGAATTAAAGGAGATCAATGAGAAAACAGTTTGAAACATTGAAAGCGTCATATAAATGTACAGGTGCTTCATTTTTTTCCAAGCTTCCAGAAGATTTAAAGTCAAAGTGGGTTTTCAAAGACTACAATGTGCAATACTAGCCATGGTGGTGGAGGTCTGAGAAGCAGGCGCTCTCAGGCCTGGTGGGTGGGAAGGTAAACTGGAAAATGTCCATGAGAATGTCAGCTGCGTCAAATCAGCAATTGCACTGATAGGAATTTACCTGCAAACGTGCTCACCCAATTGCACACATATGTACATGCGTTGTATGTACATATATTGCAGTAACAGAGGGCTTGCTGGCATGAATGAGAACAGCAAAGGGCACGGCTGCCTTCTCACTGGGTTTACCTCGAAGGAGATGAGTTCAAGCTGTGGGCTGGTGACGGTCCCCTCCGTTTTTCAACAGTGTTGTCCGAGGTTGGACTCATTCTCTTCCTGGTCCAATGTGGCACTCTTCCCGACCTCCCTATCTCGAGAATGCCACCACCATCTGCCATGCTGCTCAGGCCCGAAAATGTGAGTGTCCTTGACTTGCCCTCTCCGCATCCCCACTGCCAATCATCACTCCGAATCCTGCTCTCCTGCCCAGAGGTGCAGCGGTTTACTCACCCGGGTCCTGGCCTCCATCTCCCCCCCCAATGCCTCACCGCCCCCTCACCCCCACCCTGAGCTCTCCCTGCCCCCCACCATGGCTTTATCTGCCTGGTGAAACACTCCTTGCTCATTGATCCCCAGCTCCAGGATTTTTCCTCTGAAGCAAGTTTACCAGGCAGAACCCACCACTGAATCTCCCACCGCCAACCCTAAGCAACACGTCTTATCACTGTGAACCCTTGGCCCGAAGGCCAGTCCCTCTCCTGCGGAAGACCTCAGGGCAGGGCAGGCTCCTTGACCCAGTGCCACACGCCCCAGTGACATTGACGGAGGAAGCATTCTGTCCTTCCCCGGACCAGGGCTAGACTTAATAGAGCTTGGAAGAAACCACACAGCCATGGTGAAAAGAAATCAGTAAAGTCTATTCCTTGGCTTGCACTCTTTCTTAGCCTATTTACAGGAAAAGTTAAAATGTATAAATAGCAGTAATGATAACGTTTATTGAAGGCTCACTATGCGTCACGTACTTTTCTAAGTTCTTTACATATATTATCTCATTTCGTCCTTCTGAGAGTCCAATGAAGTGCTGTCATTATCCTCTCCCTTTTTGAGGTGAGAAAACTCAAGCACAGAGAGGTTGCGACACTTGCTCAAAGTCACAGAGCTAGTAAGTGACTGAGCCAGACTACAAGCCCGACAGACAAACTACAGAGTCAGATCTACCCCACTCGATTTCATTAGCCCAGAAGATTGTTTCAACCCTCCCCGGCCTATGCGTGAGAGTACAGTGTCACAGCAGAGCGTGGGCCTGGGCAACCAGCGCTGGGCTCTAATTCAGCGACTAACTGGTTTAGAAATATGTAAACGGGGCGGCTGGGTTACATGAGTCGAAGGTCCTTTCTCCTTAAACTTAGACTGTCTCCTTACACACCTGCCACTCTGCTTTCTATCCCACCGACTTCACATTCTGTCCCAGTATTGTCATCCTTCTGCTCCGACCAACCGCACATTCGCAAAGATCATTGTCCTGTCTCCTTCTCGGCAGAACGACTATTGTCCCGAGCATCCACCAGCCTCTCTCCCGGTTGTATCTTCTTTCATTTTTATCATTACCATTAACACACTTTACAGGATCTAGTTATTACCAAGGTACAGAAGCCATACAAATTCTCCTGTTGAGTATAGATTCCATGAAAATCTGACAGTGCATTTATTGAAATCAGCTGCCCATTCCTGTAGCTTAGGAATAAGGATTTTTTTGCTGGTTCAATGTAGCTCAAGTTTTATTAGGACAAATACCATGAAAACAGGGAGGTTCCACTGGCAAAAGCCATTAAACCAGCAGAAACCAACTGTATTTAAGGAAGAAAACGATTCCTCTCCATTTCTTTTTCTTTAAAAATTCTTTCAAAAGAGGGTTAAAGAATAAAAAATCATAAATTGTTACACAGCAATAGTAAGTGGAGAGATTACGCAAAGAAACCTACCTTAGAAGGCGATCAAAGTAGTATCTGAGGATGACACTCGCAGTTATTCCTTTCTCTGAAGGCTGCTGCATCTTTAAAAATGACCTCACACTCAACCAGCCACTGCGAGCAAGAGGGCAGTCACAGGGATTATTTATCAGTGATACGGTTCATTGGTTGATTAAATTTTGTTGTCTCTCTCAAGATAGGTTAAGCCACGCGGCAGTAACAAAACACTCCAAGTCCTAAAACAACAATCGTTTTCTCTCTTGCTTATGCTTCATGCCCATGGCCATTTCCTTTGGGGGTCAGCAGCTTCTTAACTATGGGCCCAGGCTGATGGGGCAGCCACCATCTCCAAGCTCACCAGTGATCATGGCAGAGGACAGAGAGTTCTGGATGGCCTCCAACCAGCAATCACATGCCCCAGCCCAGAAAGCACATGCTTAAAGCTCTCAGCATGACGGCAATGCCAGGTTACCACTCGTCAGTCCGACCGAGGGATGTGGTCCACCAACCACAATGGGCCAGGGAGTGGAACGGTACCAGGTGTCTGGGGGGGGGAGAGCCAGAAATATTTGAGAGCACTGATGACTGCCACAGTGGTCTTTTGTAGCAATAATGTCAAGGCCTTTCCTTTTTGGGGTACCATGTCATTTCAAAGTCCCACTACGGGGGTTGCTTTTGCTTCTTGAGCCATACCAAACATACTACTTCGCAGTGGGTTTTTTAGTGGATAATCCAATAGATGAATAAACAGCCCTATTACCAATCCTGCTTACCTAATACGGAAACAAAGACTCAAAGGCTGTTACACAGGCTGGCCAAAATCCCAGTGAGAATTCTCGACCAACATATCCTGATGACGAATTCATCACTCAGAATGTTCAACTAAAAAAACTGAGGTTAGCTCTGGCTGGTTTTGCTCAGTGGTTAGAGCATCAGCCTGTGAACTGAAGGTCCTGGGTTCATTTCTTGCCAAACGCACGTATCTTGGTTACAGGCTCGACCCCTGGCCCTGGTGGGGGTGTATGCAGGAGGCAACTGATCGATATCTCTCTCACATCTCTCTCTCTCTCCCCCTCTTCCACTCTCTCTGAAAAACCAATGGAGGGGGGGCAATCCTCAGGTGAGTATTTAAAAAAATTTAAAAATAAACACCTGGGGTTAGCCTTGGCCAGTGTTGCTCAGTGGTTAGAGTGTTGGCCCGTGGATGTACCTGGGTTGCAGGCTCAATCCCTGGCCCCAGCTGGGGTGCATGCAGGAGGCAACCAATTGATGTGTCTCTTTCACATTGATGTTTCTCTCTCTCTCTCTCTTTTTTTCTCTCTCTCCCTCCCTCCCTTTCTTCCTTCCACCCTCTGAAAATCAATGGGGAAAATATCCTCAAGTGAGGATTAACAAAAAAAAGAAACTGAAGTTATGCCTTTGAGTTAGAACTTGATGGTAAGCAAGTTTGTGAGTTTCCCCGCCTTTTGACTTTTATACTAAGGAGCCTATGGGTGTTTCCCTAAGGAACAGGTGAGTTTCCCGTGCAAAAGGCCTGTGTGTTGGGTGAGACTTGGAAGGGATCAGGGAGGGCTGGAGAATTGGGGGATGTCTTTATTCTCTGATAGCTAGATTTTCTTTTGAAATGCAGCAAATAGTAGCCACTGTAATAGGAACAGAATTTATAGAGACATCTAAGAAAGAGTGCTGAGATGTGGAATTAGGACCATCAATTCTGATTCTGGCCTCCTCTGAATTTCAGGAGAGAAAGAATCAGGGCCTGAGCAAGCCTTTCCTTCCAGTGTGACTGGCTCCCCCTCCTCCAGAGTGGCTGCTAGCAAGGCCTGTGTGTAGTCATGCACTGTCCAGCCTTCGGGTGCATGAAGACAGGGCAAAGGAAAGGCCAGCAGGAAAGCAGGCTCTGAGCAAGACAAGTAGCTCCAGGAGACTAAGAGCCGGAGACCTAAACAGACCGGGAAAGAGTGAAATCCTGCAGTAGAGATGTAGGAAGTCACCCTGAGAGGTAGAGAAAGGTTCTAGACCATCGCTGGCCAATTATTCATGGCTTTGGTATTCCTATGTAAATCCATCAGTGACACAGTGGTTAAGACATAGCCCTGCCATGAAACTAACATTATATCTCACTTCGATTCTCCCTTTCCTAGCTGGGGGACTTGGGTAAGTGATTTTTATCTCTGAACATCAACTTTCTCATCTGTAAAAATGGGCATACTATTGGTTTTGGCTCTATCAGTTTATCGTAAGAATTGTATAGAATGGAAGACTTTAAGCTCTTAACGTAATGACCATACCAGGTATCACTATTAGCAATGTTTCCATTGTTCAAACAAAAAGTTTACTTGAAGGAACATATATATGCACTTTATAAAGTAATAAAATGAAAAGTGGAAGGAAAAAAATAGTTACTGAGATTGGCAATGGAAAATAAAAAGAAATAGAGATAAAGAAAAAGAAGCATTTCCTTGTCTGCTAGACAGTGCTGGGATCTACGTGGCCTCCCTGCCCACCGTCCGCATCTCTCCCTGCGGCTCACTCAGTGGCCCTCAGACCTTCGCGGCCTCAGCAGCTGGAGGGCTAGTGCCAGCCCAGGTGTCTGATTCAGGGGGTTCAGGTGGAGCCTAAGAATCTGCATTTCTAACAAGCTTCCAGATGGTGCTGGTGCCACTGTTTGGACCAGACTCTCAGAACCACTGATGACAGGCACAGCCTCTCTGGGCCTCAGGCTGAGCCAGGTGTGAGGGAGGCATAGCTTTGTCGTTTTCTTGGACATTTGGAATTTCAGTAACCTGGTCCGGGTTTTGCATATCTCAGGGCTGACCCGATGGCTTCTCTGTTGTATCCGTTTCCCACTGATGGCCCAGGATGACCAGTGGCCTCTCATGCCCTTGTTTCTTCCCTCCTAGTGGCGGTTCTGCAGCTTGAGTTTTGGCTTTGGTTCCAGCCATCCCGATCTGTCTGTGCCAGCCGCCCTCCAAGGCTTGGAGCTCTGCCCGTCAGTGCACTCAGCATATGGTGTGGGTTTTTTGTGGGGGGTTTTGGCCTTGTTTTTATTAGCCTCCTTTGCAGGAAGCAGAGTTCTGGTCTTGGCTGGGCTGTGGGTGGACTTCCCTGCCCTCAGGGGCCGCCCGAGGTCTCTGCAGTGGGGCTTCACCTCCTGGTCAGACTCAGCTGTGCCCCGTTGGAAACTCTGGTGCCCAGAGGTTCCGTATCTCTGCTGGGTTTGCTGCCAGTGGCGGACTCTGACCCTGCCTGTCTGGGTTAATCTCTGTGGTCACTTTGGCCACCGCCTAGAGGACAGGTTTCAGCTTATTCTGTACCCTGCTTTTTCTGCATTGCCCCGAGATGAAACAATTAAGAAATCATTTCAACAACTATTTACTGAGCAATACTATGCACCTGGTGCTGCTTTCGGCTCTGAAGACAGCAGCACACAAAACAGAAAATATCCTGCCTTATATTCCAGTGGAGACAGACAAGCAAGGAAGAGAGCAAAGAGGCATGAGAGAGAGAAAGAGGTAGCTGTAATAGTTAAAGAGAAAAAACAAATCAGGGAGAATGAAGTGGAGAGTGCTGGGTGGATCCATTTTAAATAGGGGACAAGAAAGGCCTTTCTGTGTAGGTGACATCTGAGTAAAAACCTGACAGAGAAAAGGGAGCCAGCCACCAGGACGTCAGGGAAGTGCTGCAGAAAATGAATGGTTGTTAGCAATCCCTTACTTTTGTTCATCAGGCTCCTTTTCAGGCTACTCCCCTTATTTCCAGCTCCCAAAGGTTGGGACACTGTCCTAGGATTCAGCCCCGATCTGTCACACATGCCCCTCCCAGCATGATCTGATTCAGTCCTGTGGCTTTAAAAACCGCCCATATCCCACTTACTCCGAAATTCCAGTCTCCAGCCTTGACGCTTCCACTGAGCCCCAGACATACAGAGCCAACTGCTTACTTAACGTCTCTTCGTGGATGTCTAAAAGATCCCTTAATCTTAACTTGTCCAAAACAGAAAGCTTGACCTACCTCCCCCAACCCTGCTTCTCCCCTGACCAATTTTCCATGTGAATTACTAACAGCACCGTCTGCTCAGGGACCAAAGCCAGAGCCTAGAAGTTGTCCTCAACCCCCTGTTCTTTTCACATTTCATATCCAATCCATCAACAAGTTCTAACAATTCCACTTCTAAAACTTATCTTTCTTTTCAACATTAAAAAAAAAAAAATGTTTTTATTGATTTCAGAGAAAGGAAGGGAGAGGAAGAGAGAGAGAGAGAAACATCAATGATGGGAGAGTCATTGATCGGCTGCCTCCTGCAGGCCCCCTTCTGGGGATCGAGCCCAAAACCTGGGCATGTGCCCTGACCGGGAATTAAACCATGACCTCCTGGTTCAGGGGTTGACCCTCTACCACTGAGCCATGCGGCCACGCTCTTAAACATATCTTAAACATGACCTCTGGATCCCAGCCACCATTGCCCAGTCCAAGCCTTATCATTTCTCATCTGAAATTCAACAAAGGTCACCTGATTGATCTCCTTGTTTCCTTTCTGCCCTTCTTAGATCTATTATTAACACAGGAGGCAGAGTGATCATTTTTAAATGTCAGATATCACTTTCCAAATTAAAGCAATCCAGCGTCTTCCCATTTCACCAAGACTCCAGCCCAAACTCCTCAGCAGTGCTACAAGGTCCTCTGCGGCCAGGTCCCATCCCTCTCTCCTGCCTTCATTTCTGCCCACCCCCACCCTCCACACACACACACACACCCCTGCACTATCCTCAGCCTTCTTCCTGTTGTCTCAGTTCCCCACTGGTGGCTCCGGGTGACCAGTGGCCTCCCGCGCCCTTTAACAAGGCTCACCCTCTCTTGCCTTAGCCCTTTGCACTAGTTGCTCCCTCTGCCTGAGACTCGCTTGTCCTCGGTGATCCCATGGCTGGCTGCTTCTTGCCATTCAGGTCTCAGATCAAATCGCCCCTCATCAGACAAGCCTTCTCCAACCTCATTGAAACAGATACCCATTCTATCTCCTTCTTAGCTATTTCTTTCCTGATATTTATTACTATCAGATTGTTTCGTATTTATTTACATGCCTGTTGTTGGTCTCCCATGCATGTACACACACACTAATGGAAGCACTATAGGAGGTGCTCCTTTGTTATATCCACTGATGTATCTCAGGACCTAGAACAATGCCTAGAAAATAGATATTCAATAGATCATGGTTGGACTGATGAATGCTTAGCATCTGATTAAAAGAGCTGCTATCTACCAACACCATCTCCCTGTGAAGGAAGGGATACTGACCTCAGAAGAGGTAGAGGCAGGCCAGCATGGGAGCTGAGACATGAACTCAGAGTCAGACTGCCTGGGTCCACTAGGACTATCTCCCTCAATCTCAACTTCCTTCTCTTCTAAGTGGAAATTTTGTAGTCTATCCATACAATGGAATATTACTCAGCCATAAAAAGAATAAAGTACTGATGCTTGCTGGATGAACTTCAAAAACATCATGCTAAATGGCCGAAGCCGGGCACAAAAGGTCACGTATTATGCAATCTGTTCATATGAAATAGCTGGAACGGTAAATCCACAGATACAGAAAGCAGATTTCCAGAAACTCTGGGGAGGGGAGCTGGACAGTAGCTTCTTAATGGGCATGAGATTTCCTTTGGGGGTGATGAAAATGTTTGGTGGTTGTACAATGCTGTGAATGTGCTAAGTGCCACTGAACTGTGCACTGTAAGTGGTCCATTTTATGTTATGTGAATTTCAGCTCAACTAAGCAAAATGGGGATTTTAACAATGGTCCCTACACTGGGACATCATGAGGATTAAATGAGGCACTGCTGCAAAGCACGTCACACAGTACCTGGCATTTACCAAACAATGAAGAAATGTTACCTCTCAGTAGTCAGTTTAAATAAGCATAGCTTTATGAAACATAACATCCTTTTCTTTTCTTGTTTCACATTTTACTATAGTGAGAACTGGAAACTTTATCTTGGATTTGCGTGGGTCCACGAACTAGAATTTGAGAACCATTGAAATAAATGATTTTGAGAAATACAATCACCTTTTGTAAAAGGCTCACTTTTGAGGGCCATCCTAACTCATTTAATACTGAAAATACAAAGGGAGGAGCTTGTGACAGTGGTATTGTCCCGAGACAGACAGAAGCAAAGGCCAGGTGAGTAAATGTGAGCCATTCGGTTTTTCTCACCTAAGTGAGAATGGCAAAGCACACACACCTCCCCAAGCGAACAGCAGCAAGCCCAATAGCGGAAAACACACACCGCATTACCTGATCAGGAAAAATGTGTCAACCCCAAGATAGAATGGGCCACTCCGAGAATAAAGGTACAGCGGGTTTTTAAGCACTCTGGCTCTCCATTCAAGCACATTATCTGTAACAAACATAGAAAGCAGTGTCTGTTTGTTTAATGGAAGAAAATCATGTGATTTATCTTTTCAGAAAAAGCAAGAGGAACACCTTCAACTTTCAGCTGTATTGGGAGAGTTTTATGTATGCCTGTAATTCACTTAAGAGGGGCGCTTGGGCCCCGCCGGGGTGGCTCAGTGGTTGAGTGTCAAACCAGGAGCCAAGAGGTCACTGGTTCCATCCCCAGTCAGGGCACATGCCTGGGTTGTGGGTTTGATCTCCCCAGTAAGAGATGTGCAGGAGGTAATCAATGTTTCTCTCTCATCGCTGTTTCTATCTCTCTATTCCTCTCCCTTCCCCTCTCTAAAATCAATAAAAACATATTTAAAAAAAAAAAAAACGCGAACTTGGACCAAAAAGAAAAGGCGATGACTAGGATACCTAATAGTAACTAAGGCTCCGAGCTCCTCTGTGCTCTCACAGTGGCCTCAGCTCTCTTGGGCCTATAGCAGCATCACCTGTTCATGGACCAGTGCAGATCTCCAGGGAGGCTATTCACCCTACCCTGGGATGCCTCCCCAATTCTGATACATGTATTTGGCCCCTGGAGAGAGAGCACCCCTGGGAGTGCTTGATGGGAGTGCTTCAGGAGTGTAGCAACTGGGAAAGGTTGAGAAACATTGATTTTACTAATGTACAATATTTATTTATGCTTGCCTGTTTTTCCAGGAGAAAAAAATAATGTTAGTTTCTGGCTTCGTTAATCATGATGCAAGGGAACCCAGCTGTTTGGACAATGAAAATACAATACTCAGGTATCACTATTCACCTGGCAGCCAGGTGCCTGATTTACACCTTGGAGGAGGCAAAGCAGACACTGGCCTGGGAAACTCATTTATGGGAAGTCACAGCCACGTCTCTAAAACAGAAACAAAGCTGTGGCTTCCCATCCTATGACCGAACGTGATCCCCTCACACGAGGGATGCTCTTCCTTGACTGCTCATAAAGGCTCCTCGGTTCTCCGCACCCAGAGACAGCCAGGCGGTCATCTGGCCGGTGTGCCCCGACATGATCCACAGGAGACTCAAGACCCGGATGCCATTCAGCGCAGAGCACGTGCTCCCCGGCGCCTTGGTAGACCAGATGGCCGGCACATTCTTCTGCCAAGAAAAGCATTTCAGAGCATGGTCCATGGCTCCTAGAAATCCTGGCGAGAGCAAAGGTGTCACTGCCGCCCCGAAAGCCAGACCAACCCACATGCTGCCCCACATGCAAGAGCCAAACACACACCAATGATCTTGGCTGTCACCCGGACGCTCCCTCGCTGTGACCCTGGACTGCCCACCTCAGCTCTCCATCGCCCCTATTGATCTATATGTGGGGACGATGGAGACCTTTAGACTCGGTCTCCCTCCCCAGTGAATCTTGACTCTGCCTGGCATGACTTGAGGTTGGCACCTACACTGCCTTGCACAGAATGCACTGCCCAGGTTCAGGCCCCGGGATGCCAGTGCCTGACCACAGTCCTGTGTTAGGAAGTATCGGGGGAGGGGAACTTAGACATCATTAAGAAACCACATGAGGCCAGCATTTTTCTAGAAAAGGCATCCCTGGTCCTCTTCCAAAAATGAACCACTTGCAAATAACATCCCTACCTGTCAAGGTGCTAGGAAAGCAGAGGGGGTGGCCCAGAGATAAGGGTGTAGACCTTATAGTTAGACTTTCCTGGCTCTGAGTCTGGTTATCACTTATTAACTTTGTGACCTCTGGCAAGTGAATTAACTTCTCTGTGCCTAAGTTTCCACATCTGCAAAATGGGAATCAAAGTAGATCTTTAATCACAGGTTTATTGTGAAGAACAAATGAGATAATATCATAGCTATATCTTCACTATTTAAACCCTGTTGTTTTAAGAATAGTTAATCCCTTCTACTTAATTTATTCCCTTTATTTTTAAAATTTAATTTAACTCATTCTGAGAGCCAATTAAGTGGCTACAATTGTGGAAAAGGAGCCTCCAAAGCTCAAGCTGCCTCCAAGAGACCCATATTTTCTCCTGGACGTAGCTTGGTGCCTTAAACATCATGGGCACCAGAGGTCCTTGCAGAATTCAAACTTATTCACAAGCGACAGCTGGCTTAAAACCAAGCTCTGGAAATCCAAATCAGTTTCATAAATGGAAGAATGTAATTGCCTAACATTTTGAGGTTGCAGCCATAACTATGTGTGTTTCCACTGGAGTCGCTTTCAAGTGTGCCTGCTGGAGGCACGCAGCTCAGCCTCTCACTTAGAGGGCTTTTCACTCACCAGGAACTGGCAGAGCCCCAGCACAATGAGCAGCCCTAGATCAGCGTCCCCTGGATGCCCCCAGCTCCCCGAGGAGCCGCGGACTGCAGGACCTGGGCTCTGCCGAGTTCCACCAAGTTTCTTAGCCTCCCTGAGCCTGTTTCCTCACTTTTAAATTAAGCACATTTTTGGCAGGGTTCTTGTGAGGGTTCGAGAACAGTTGTCAAACATCTGGCCCAACGCCTAACTTGGCAAGCAAATACTACATACATACTACATCTAAAGTCTACTTGTGGGTCAACTTAACTAGCAGCAGCTTATAAAATCTTCTGAAAATAACTGCTCACTAGGGAAGACAGCCTCTCTGAGCGCCATTTCACTCGTAAGTGGAAAGTATTATAAAGCACAGGGGCACGGGGGGAGCGGACGAGACGATGCATGTGGTCAGTGGTTCTCAAAGTGGGGGTCCCTGGACCACCACCTGGGACCTAGTTAGAAATGCACAGTCTCGGGTCTGACCCCAGACCTACTGAATCCGAATCTTTGGGGGTGAGAAGCCCTCCAGGAGTTTCTGACTCTCACCAACATTTGAGAACCGCTGGCTGTGAGTCTCTCATTATACCGGGAGCCCACTGGGAGCCATGAACACAGAGCAAGAGCCCTGACCGCCAGGGCCTGAGACCCACAGCTCTTCACTTCACAAAAACATCCTCAAACATTCGCTCATATTTCCTCATCGAAATGGTAAAGGACAAGCTCGTGTAACAGGAAACCACGCTGAGCAAATGCGGGGATTATTCGGGGGATAAAGAACCAGGAATCTGAAATCCCCAGTCTGGCTCCAAACCTCCAGAAGACTCAGGGTCTTATGTTGATTTGACTCACTGGTGAGTGTAAAAGCGGAGGGAAGAAAATGCTGACCCTCGGGTCTCTCCATTGCAATTTTTATTTTCAAACATTCAGGGATGTGATATTTTACCCTGATGGTATGAAATTAAAAAAAAAAAATTGCTACAGAAACAGAACATGGGGACCCCCTCTTGTGAGGCCACAGTTAAATGAAGCTGTTAAAAAAGCTAATATAACCTTTCTGATCATAGAGAGTGTCATTTTGGGCGAAGCTAAAATTTCAGTGGCCAATTCCTGACTCCATCCCAGGTGTGTCTGCCTTAAATCCTGTGAACTGGCCTTAAAAAGCAGGGCTCTTGGGATAGCCTCCTACTGGAGATCAGCAGTGGTGGCTTTTGTTAACTATAGGCTCCCCCTCGATGTGACAGTTAGAAGCACACAGCAGGTCCCTGGAACCCAGTGGACCTCAGCAAGGTCAGTGTAACAGGTCTTGTCCTGCACCCCATCCCCTTGGCTTAACTGAGGAGGTTGAGGGAAAGAACAACAAATTAGGAGGAGGCAAGTATATGATCTCATTTAATTCCTTCAACAAATCCCATTCTGTGCCCCCATTTTACACATGTGGAAACTGAGTTTCCTAGAGGTCAAACAACCTGACCAAGGACAGAGTTAAAAATCGAGGCGGGTTTGAATGGGGACTGCTAAGCTTGAGCTCTTTTTACCATACCCACCCTCGAACTTTCTACACGGCAGCCGGGGAGCTGGTCATATAAGAAATAATTGAGGGGTTCTGAGCCTTGGGGGAGGCCATCATAAATAACTGTCCCCCAAATCTGATGGGGCTGTCATCAAAACAAGAAAGCAAGTAGATCTATTTTCTGAGGCCCCGGAGGGCCAAACTAGGGCCCACGGGTAGAAAATACAGGACAGCAGGGACTGACTCTGTAAAGAAGCCTAGCAACGAACACTTCCCATCATGATGGGGTCACGGGGAGCCCCAAGGCAGATATCTAGCTTCGGATTTGGGGACTACCCACATGTTTTTTGTTGTTTTTCTTATTGTTGGGGTTTTTGCCTAAAGATCCAAACAGAACCTGATAAAATCACGACTATGCCTTCAGCATCGACTGTCCTTCCCTGAAGACAGTCACATATTCGCGTTCTTCTGGTCCATTCATTGAAATTTTGTTTTATTTTTATCTCCCCAGCTGGAGTAAAGGAAGGACAATCGAGTGGACCTACAGCAGCTGTGCCAAAAATTATATCTTGTGTTCTAAGGGTACTTGCATGACAAGGCTCCTCTTGTTTCAGGGTGTGTGTGTGTGTTCTCCTTGCTCTGCCATATGGGAAGGTGAAAATGCAGGTAACACTCTTGATTTTTGAACTAAAACACAACCCAGTGCGACTCGCTGCAGAGCCCTCATTACACAGCGTCGGGGTTACCCACTTCTGGCTCAGATACACTCCGCAGTGTTTTAATCAGCTGCGTCGCACCCACTGCCCTGGCTTCCTGCGCATGAGCGTCGCTTCCCTTGGCCACGCCAGGAAGGCTGAGTCACCTGTGCCCTGTGACACTGCAAATAGACACTGTGACCATGGAGTTGTTCCCTAGAGGATTACTACCGAGAACCCAGGCTCTGCGCTGACCTAGTCTTTGAGCAGCACAAAGACACTGGATAACTGTCCCCAAGAAATAAAGCAGCATTTTCAGTGGCCTCGCTGATGGTGAGCGGACGGGGCCGCGAGCGGAGCCCAGCCTCCGCCGGCTTCAGGGGCTGCGGGGCATCCGCGAGGCGGGGGCACTGCGGGAACTCTTTTCCAGTTTTGTTTTTTTCTAAGTCCCCCTCACGAGTGGTCTCAGTTTATTAAAATGCCTACTTTTTCCTCTGCTCGCGGCTCCTGACAGTGAGACATGGGCCCGGCCCCCCGGCCGCTGGGTTCTGTTTTCCGGTTCGCTGCTCTCCGTCTCTGTCAAAGGCAGGCTCCCGTACGTGGCCGAATGTGTCCCGTGCGCGGGGGACGCCTTGTGGTCTGACCCCCACCCCCTGGCTGCCACGTAGGCAGTTCCAGCCAGAGGAAGGGCGAGGCCGAGCAGGGTGAAGAACCTGTAGGGAGAAGACACATGCGTGTGTGTGGCCAGGACTTCCCACGACACCACGACGCCACGGGGAGATGCAAGGAAAACAGCCCAGCAAACACAAAGCCACTCCAGCCCCCAATGGGAGACAGGTAACTTTTTAACACTTTCAAGTGTTGAAAGTAGCTTTCTAAGAATAAACAAGTGAAAGAAATTACAAAGTAAAAGATTAATGGATTTCACTAAAGTCCTTATTATAATTATTTTTTAAAATCATAAACAGCAACGAAAAAGTCAGAAGATATTTGCGGCTGATATGACTAAGGATTCATATACTATATATATAATGAACTTTAAAACTCCATAAGCACCCAAATAGCACACATATGGAAAAGGGAGGGGAGACTATAAATAGCAGGTAAAAAACTTGGGGGGAAAACCTCAATGCCAAATGTTTAAAATGTAAACTAAACCAACTTACTTATCTATCAAATTGGTACAGTTTTTAAAAGGGTGCCCTGGCCAATGTGGCTCCGTTGATTGAACACCGCCCAGTGCACCCAGAGGCTGTCAGCTCAATTCCCAGTCAGGGCACACGCCGGGGGTTGCAGGCTCGATCCCCAGTAGGGGGCGCGCAGGAGGCAGCCGATAGATGCTTCTCTCTCCCTCTCTCTTCCCCTCTCTCTAAAATCAATAAAAACATTTTTTTTAAAAATGTAGCTTTGGATGCTGGTGACCGAGTGATAAAACAGACACGGACGTCTCCTACAGGGCTTGCAGTTTGCATGGGGCTTTCAGGAAACTTCTTATCAGATGATTGGAGCTATGGGCCGGCAATTCCATTCGTTTTTTCCTAAGGCACAACGCAGGATGCAAACAGGAAATACAGGCAAGATTGCTGAGGTGCTTGTGAAAGCAGCCAGGCCTCAAAGAAGAGAAATTCATCCTCAGTGGTCACATGATAGGACCAGGAGCATTTGGGGACAAGACACATCTCTCAGTGGCCCTGAAGCCCAATCACATGTGGGTGTGGCCAGCCTTCCTCTAGAACACCTGGATTTTCTTGTTTAAAACATGGTGATTCCTCCGCACACAGAGCACGGGCCAGACATCACTCAATGACGGAGAATTCCGTAGCCGGTGACTGGAAGTTGGTAAAACAGCCCCGACGTGCACATCCCAGCGAGGTGCTGCAAATGCCATACTCACAGACACACAGCAGCAAAGGCGTCAAGGGGGAACTTCCCAGCAGCACACCTGGCCACACCCCCACCAGACGACGAGGGCGCATTCATTGTAAAGAGAGAGGGGGAAGGCGCCCAAAACGAAGCATTTCTGAATCTTAAAATACCTACCAAGAGGGGGAAAAGGGGTTGTATTAATGAGACTTTACTTGCCAATAAATATTCTATACTTCTTCAAGAGTTTTCATATCTGTTATTTCAAAACAAAATTTTAACATCAAAAAGGGCAGCTGGTTTTTCATATATCTGATTTATAGATGGATGGGGAAAACAGGGCACAGTGATGCTGAGACTTGCAGAAATGAGAACACGGAGCCCAGCTGGAGGTGGGCCATGGGTCTCCTGACTTCTCTGCCCAGGCTCCCGCATCCTTCATAGCACACAGCACTGGGAAGGACAGGTCCTAAGGAGGAGCCACTGCCAAGCTCAAATCTCTTTGCAAACAGGTCCCCACAGGAGCGATAAACACGCTGTGAGATGGGGTGATATGATGGAAGCCCACAATGAGATGGGGAAAGGTACTGTCTGAAACTGAAGCTAAGAAGCACCAATTTGGGACACAGCTAATTAGTCACCACAAGAAAGAGTTTATAAAGATATCAGTGGCAAGACCAGGGCCGTGGGCTCAGACTTTACTGAGCCTCAGAATTAGCTGCAGAGCCTGGTGAACGGATTCTCCCCACCTCTCCTCCCTGCAAGGGCCTGATCCAGTAGGTCTGGGGTGGAACCTGAAAATGTGCACTTCTAACAAGGACCCACATACTCGTGCTGCTAAGCCGAGTGCACACTTTGAGAACCACAGGATCAGGGGACTTCCAAAACCTCCACAAAGGAGTGGGGACACAGTGTGGTTTTGTAAAACAGCAACATCAATTATAAGTAACAAAAATGCTGCTTTTCATTAAGTGTCCTTTAGATATAAGACACATTTTGGCTATTATTTCTAATCCACTCACAACCTTACAAGGAGCGATCAGTCACCTTATTTTACAGACAAGGGCAATTCTCATCAGGTAAGTTCATGAACTTGCTCATAAAGGTTAAGAATACAGGTTCTGCAATTTGGGAGCCTGCATCCACCCCTTACTATGTACCGTAGGCAAGTTACTGCATCGCTCTGTGCCTTGGTTTCCCCCTTAGAAAATGGAGATAATAATACCTACCTCATAGGGTTGTTGTGAGAACTGATGTAGCAATGACTATAAAGCACTTAGAAGGTACCTGGCATGTAGAAAGAGCTCAATAAATGTTGGTTGTCTTTATTATTGTTGCTGCTAAGTGGCAGGGCCAGAACTCAGCCCAGGGTGTACGAGCCTGAAGAATGTGATTGTCTTATCCTTTGTGCTACCTTATCTCACGGCGCTACGTTGCCTAGACTTGCATTGGGTCTGAGCCAGCTTGCTGTGTGACCCTGGGCAAGACACTTCACCTCTCTGGGCCTCATTTCCTTATCTGCATAATGAGGAAGGGTAGTTAGCCAAGATGTATTCTAATACCTTTTGCCCTCCAACACCCACTGTTCCAATGAGTCTGACCAAAGGATTCCCGGAATGTCCCGAGTACTAGCTCTGAATCGATGGGACCCGAGCTACTTCCTGATAGTATTTGAATTTCCCAAATAAACTCTTCCACTGAAAAATAAGTGTACTGACCGGGGATATGTCTGTTCCTCTTGGAAGTTCTATATCTAATTTTAAAGGAATCAGCTGGCATTTGTTAATCAACCACTCATTCATGAGCCTCTGGGCCGTGAACCAGGTCCGCAGCCTGAAGACCCTGCGTGAACTGAGACACCAACTCCCTGGGCCTACAAGCAAAGCCGTCTGTGAGGTGACCATCTGCAGACATCCTGTGAGGCCACAGCAGCCAGAACCTTCCTTTGTCACTTTAACTGCACAGCACATGTTGGACGCCACAGGGAAATCCAAAATCAAGACATAAAAGCTTCGTAGTTTATCTACACTGTTGAAAAAATTATTTTTTTACCTAACTGAGGCCCTGCATGAAACAGAAAGTAGAAGACAACAGAATTAGGAATAAAAAGATAAAGCAAATCTCTGGACTTCCAGATGAAATTCCCTTCACCTTCCATTGTTTATAGGGTGTACCGATTGTTAGATCTGAATCTGCCCTTCCCAAGAAGCAGGAGCTTAACAGCCGCTGAAAAACGAGCCCCCGTGGTTTCCAATGCTCTTTCTGCATCTGAACCCTAGAGGAGCTGCTCTCGGGCCCCAGAGCCAAGAAAAGCAAGTTACAGCATTGCCCCAGGAATCCCGTCCTGCACAGCCAGCAATTTGCTGGATGATGATACCTGAAGTGTTGAGAGTTTGTTTCCAGAGCCTGAGAGACACTGGAGCCCAGGTCCTCGCTGCTAAGTGGGCAAGCCTGGAGAGGATAACTCCTCTGGGTGACAGGTTGACACTGCCCATTACCCCACAGGCGATCCAGGCTGGATACTCACAAAATGATGTTCCTGGCGCTGCCCAGCTCCACCACCATAACCACTTTGGAGTGTGGCAGAGACTTTTAAACCTCTAAATAGCCAAGAAGTCAGAACAATGCTGGAAGTGTGTGTGTGTGTGTGTGTGTGTGTGTGTGTGTGTGTGTGTGTGTTGGGGGGATCAGGTTGGTTACACTGAACGCATCGTTAGCTTTGACCTTCAGACACTTGGGCCCATCCCTTCCATTTCTGTCTAGGACAGGAGTACGTAAGGGGTTCCGCAGGATCCTGCCCCCAACCCTAGCTCCTGGCCCACCCCTTTCTCTCCCCACTGTGCCTACACCACCAAGCACCTTACAGGCAGGACTGTGGACAGCCTAAGCTCCACCCCTTAACTCCACCTCCACTGAAGTCACTCCTTAGAGGGGGCTGGGGCCAGCTGGCCAGGGAATTCTGGGGTCCTAGACACTCAGAGCGTGAACTGCAAGGGAAGGGGCAGGCTCCAGGTTGGCATATCTCCTTGGCCCTACAGATATTTCATCTGATAGGGAGGACAGCCAGAGGAAGGCCAGAGAAGGGGTCCCTAAAAATGGAGCCCAGGACAGGACCCTTGTTGCCTAAGTCTGAGGACTGCTGCGGACACCACTCCCCTGTCCTCCAAAGCACCCACCCTCCTCTCATGTTAACCACAAGACCTTGGGATCCTAAGAGTCAGGAAGGGAAGCGAATGAGTAGATTTGGGCCCCAGAGTTTCCAAAATCGAGTTCAAAGGGACTCTGAAAAGAGACCATTGTGGATTTAATGTGTCCCCCCAAAAGTTGTGTGTTGAAGTCCTAACCAGGGGTTCCCCCAGTACCTCAGAATATGACTGTATCTGGAGGTAGGGCCTTTAGAGAGGTGATCAAGTTACAATGAGGCCACTGGAGTGTACCCTAATCCAATCCAACTGGTATCCTTATATGAAAAGGAAATTTGGACAGACGTGTGAGCACACAGAGGAAGGACCATGTGAAGACACAGCAAGAAGGCGCCATCTGCAAGCCAAGGGTAGAGGCCTCAGAAGAGACCAACCCTGCCTTCACCTTGCTCTTGGGCTTCCAGAAATGTGAGGCATAAATTTCTATTGTCTGAGCCCAGGCTGTGGTATTTTGCTAAGGCCGTCCTGGAAAACTAACACAGGGCCTCACCAAAGCGCTCTGCTCAATGGGGCAGCACGCAGGCTGGGGCCCAGGCCTGACTCTCAGAAGGAGGCTGCTTGGGGTCGGTTGGGTTTTCTGGGCTTATCCAACCCCACCCACCAACCCGAGTCAATGTCCTCAGGTCCCAGCAGCACTGAGGAGAAGCACCACGCCCGGCTCTGAATCCTGCCACCGTCAACAGAACCAATCGGCAGCCCATGCACAGTCAGCCAACCTTAAATGTCTACACTGTGCTAGGTCTACACAGGGGAACGGGAAACCTTTATTTGAGCTGTTTCCCACCGACATCTCATCATGCTCACCTTCCCAGATCTTCACTAACTCAGGCGAGGGTAAGCACCCCCTTCTCCCCTGCGTGGCTCTCTTCCCTCTCACCCCCAAGCTCCTCTCCATGCCTGCCTGTCCCTAGCACTCAACATGGCATTGACCTTTTATTTCCCAACAGTGTTTCCCAGCAGCCTCGGGCACACATCACATTCTTTTCTTAGTAACTGAATTATAAGTTTCCCAAAAGAAGTAACTCCCAATTCTTTGGATGGTCCCCCAGCACACACGTGTGATGTCACACACAAGGGCCCGACAGCAGAGTGCTCAGTGAATGTGTCCTGAGTGAAACTGAGAACAGGAAATGGTATTCTGTGAAATGTTCTGGATTCCTTTTGAGTTCTTAGTCAGAGAGGCATTTCTGCAGGTAAATCGAGGAGTTCTTATCAGCATAGCTCCGTCTTCTCAGTCAGCACCAGGGTAGTCCATTGGGGATAGTAGTGGGGGAAGAAATATCCTTTGTAGTTCTAGCATCATTGTTCTACTCTGGAGGCCTCATAAATCTGATTATAATTGGCAAAGCAAGGTTGGATTCGCCTAACAGAGCATAGGAAAGGGGACAGTTTACAGCTTACGGTAAGGGACTGTTGATCATTGAGTGTAAGCAGCTCAGTACTCATTGCTTTAGGACACTGCAGTGTAATCACCATATGATCTAAAATTTCCATACAGTGTAATCACCGTATGATCTAAAATTTCCATCAGAAATGGAGACAGACTGAGAAAGAGTCCCTAAGAATGGAAACAAGCAGCCCTTCAAAGTTGAGTCTGGATTAAGTTTGCTGCCTCAGTATTAACAGACCCTTAAACCAAGCCCCTTCTTTTTCCTTCCAACAATCCCTAGGAAATGGAAGACAGTAAGTGACACTGAAATATGCAGATACGAATTGTTAAGGCCTGTAACTGGGTTTGTAATCATCATATCTAAATTTTATCTAGAATCTCAACACTCTGGTGTGACATATTTTCTTTCTCAGGAGCCCACACAAAGCCTGTTGGTTGAAATTTTATAGCAGCCTACGGCAACTACGCTGTACAGTTTTGCAATATGTTCTGCTCTGCCCAGAGTCTTTTCCCCTGTCCCTGCAGTACTGGGCTCATTTCTTTTTGTCTTATCTGCTGTGTTCTCCATGTGTTAACTCCCTGCCCTCCCGCTCCTCCAGATAAGTAAAGTCTGCACAAACAGCTTCCTCCTGTGATTGCTGAGCTGGTTACCACCACATCTGTAGGGGAAATATTGGCAACTCCATCAAAAAGCTTTAAGGAATGGGGGACACATCCTTTCCAGATGGGAACCCTTTCCCCTGGGCAAAGGCCCTCCCATTTCTATCTGCTGCCTCTGTGCAGAGGCGGAGAAACGCCTTGGCAGTGGAGACTAAGTTACATCTGCCAAGTCAGCTCTGCTCACCCTAATCCTTCTTTCAGTTCCTCAGAGAATCATAAAAAGTCTTTGTAAAAGAGAACAAATTGGTGGTCACCGGATTAGAGAGGATCGGGAGGGTGGGTGCAAAAGGTAAAAGGGATTCAGAACTACAAATTTCCAGTTATTATAATAGTCATGGGGTTGTAAAGTACAGCAAAGGGAATATAGTCAATAACATTATAATAACGATGTATGGCGTCAGATGGGTGCTAGACATATGGGGGTGATCACTTTATAAGTTATATAAATGTCTAATCACTATGTTGTACACCTGAAACTAATATAATATTGTATATCCACTGTAACTGAAAAATAAATAAAAGTATCTTTGTATTGATAATAATTTCTAACCTCCCATTTTATTCTAATGTCAACTCTGACTAATAAGTTTTGCATTAAAAAAAAAAAAACTAGGCTAGCCTGGCTGGTGTGGCTCAGTGGTTGAGTGTTGACCCAGGAACCAAGAGGTCAAGGTTAGATTCCTGGTCAGGGCACATGCCAAGGTTGCAGGCTCAATCCCTGGTGGAGGGCATGTCTCTCTCTCTCTCCCCTTTCCTCTCTCTGAAATCAATAAAAACATATTTTAAAAACACTAGACTAATTGATAAAATCTCTTAAATAATATGAACATTAACTCAGACTTAGGGAGTCATTTATTTACTTGAAATGCTAATTTAATAACAACACTAAAAATTTGTCTTTTTAAGCTAGGGTGCTTATGACTTATTCAACAAGAATTGAAATTTAAATTTGATTTATTACAATTGGCTTTCTTTTTAACATCACATAAAATATTTGGCTAAATAAATAATGTACCCAAAGCTCTAGGGATAATCATAAATTCAGAGGACAATTTAAGGTTATTGAAAACTAACTGCAATATGAACACTTAAAAGAGGACTGCTTCTAATGATGCGTATGATATTGTGACATAATAAGAAATATATATTTGCTCTCTGTCTCCAGTTCCTGGTACAGATCTCCTAAAGCCCTTGGAATTTCCTGAGGGTTAGAGGTGAGAGGAACACCCATTGTTATTCCTAATAAGCTCCTTTCTACCTTACTTGAGTTTATGCTAATAAGGCAACTCCTGGAGGATTGGGGTGATGGCCTAAAGAACCAACCACGTGATTAGAGGGTTGAAACTTTCAGCCCCATCCGTGACCTCTAGGGTGGAGAGAGGAGCTGGGGACACAATCACCAGTGGCCAATGATTTAATCAATTGTGCCTAATGGAAACTCAGTGAAGACCCTAGACAAAGGGGTTCCGAGAGCTTCCACGTTGATGAGCACACTGAGGTTCTGGGAGGGTGGAGCACCCTGAGAGGCCACAGATGCCTTGTGCCCCTCCCACATACCCTGCCCTCTGCATTTCTTCCACCTGGTTCTTCCTGATTTTTGTCCTTTGTAATAAGCCGGTAATAGCAAGTAAAGGTTTTCCCTGAGTTCTGGGAGCTACTAGAGCAAATTATCAAACCTGAGGAGGGTGTCATGGGAAACTTGATTTGCAGCCAAGGCAGAAGTGGGGGTAACCTGGGGGACCCATTGCTTCCAATTGGTGTCTGAAGTGGGGAGCCATCTTTTGGGACTGAGCCCTTTACCTGTGGGGTCAGCATTGCCTACAGGTAATGAGTGTTAGAATTACATACTGTGAGGGGGAAACCCAAACATTTGGTGTCAGAAGGGTTTTGTGAGTAGAGAAAGTGTTTTCCTTTTTAAATGTTTTTTTTTTTTTTAATTGATTTTAGAGAGAGGAAGGGAGAGGGAGAGAGAGAGAATGAGAAACATCCACGTGATAGTGAAACATCCACCGGCTGCCTCCTGCACTCCTCCTACTGGGGCTGGGGCCTGCAACCCAGGCATGTGCCCTGACTGGGAATCGAACCAGCGACCTTTCGGTGCACGAACGACACCCGACCAACTGAGCCACACGGGCCAGGGCTGTCATGTTAGTTCTTATTTGGATAACCAGAATAAACACAAGAGTGATAACAATTTCAGGCTTTAAAACTCTTCCTTTGACTTCACTGGATAGATCTTCCAGACAAAAAGTCAACACAGAAACAGTGACTCTAAATGGCACACTAGATCAGATGGATTTAATATTTGATATTTACAGAACATTTCACCCCAGAGCTACAGAATATACATTCCTCTCAAGTGCACATGGGTCATTCTCAACGATAGACCACGTTAGGACACAAAACCAGTTTCTACAAGTTCAAGAAGATTGAAACCTTATCAAGCATCTCAGATCACAATGGCATGAAATTAGAAATCAACTACAGTAAAAACACTCAAAAGCATTCAAACACATGGAGGCTAAATAGCATGTTATTAAACAATGAATGGGTTACCAATAAGATCAAGAAAGAAATCAAAAACTTCCTGGAAACAAATGAAAATGAACTCACAGCAACCCCAAATCCATGGGACACAGCAAAAGCGGTCCTAAGAGGGAAGTTCATAGCACTGCAGGCCTACCTCAAAAAGCAAGAAAAATTTTTAGTAAACGATCTAACCCTACAACTTAAAAGTATTAGAAAGCTCCCCTGTGAAGCTGTCCGGACCAGGGCTTTTGTTTGCTGGGAGTTTTTTTATTACTGCTTCAATTTCATCACTTGTTCTTGGCCTATTCAGGTTTCCTGATTCTTCCTGATTCAGTTTTACATGATCTCTCTCATATGTGGAATCTAATAAACAAAATAGGCTGATGAACAAAATAGATCCAGAGACACAGAAGCATGGAACAGACTGACGAATCTCAGTGGGAAGGCGGGGTGGGGTAGTGGGTGGGGAGAGATTAATCAAAGAACTTATATGCATATATGCATAATTCATGGACACAGATAATAGTGTGGTGAAGGCCTGAGGTGGGGTGGATGCGGGGTGGATGCAGGGTGGAGGGGATCAATGGGGAAAAGAAAGGGGGACATCTGTAATACTTTCAACAATAAAGATAAATTTAAATAAATAAATATAAAAAAATAAAGCTCTTCCTTGAAATTTTTGAAAGAGTTAGAGGAAATCAAACCAGTTTTCATGTGGACTTAAATGTATTCATTCTGCATGGTCAAGGTCTGAAGTGATTGTGAGGCAACAGAGAGTTGGATCCAGACTGAATGCCCTTGTCACACACACACACACACACACACACACACACACACACACCCACACACACACCCCGTGTACAGAGGAAGAGAGGAGAGTATGGGGAGATTAAGTGATTTGCCCAGGATCACACAGCTGGGAGATGACAACCAGGACCAAAGCTGGATGCTTACCACTAATCCACGACCACCCGTGGGCCTCACGCAATCCTAGTTCAGTGTGGCATTCTGGATATGGTGCTGACAGATCTGCACATGTGGGCCCTAGCACAGGACACTCACCATGTGGAAAGCGGACACCACCTATCTCCTTTCTTCAAGCCCAACCAGGAGGTGGTGGTGAGGGAAGATTAAGTTTAAAAGGTTATTGCATCAAGATTCAGCTCCTGCCTTCTCCTAATTCTGTCTCCTCCTGCCTACCTTCTCTTTTCCTGCACCACCACCACCACTCCCGAGCCCCCCGAAGCTCCATCAGCCTCAGCGTATTGCATTTATCAGAATGAAAGATTGGCTCGATCCTGGGAGAATGGTCTTTCTTGGCTCTGAGGAGCTGGGGCTTTTCACACTTTATGCTGAGACAGTAGTTTCGCTGGGTACCCCTTTGGACCTACCCAGCTGAGCCATCGCAGTCACATCCTCTTCGGCACAAGAATCAGGGACACACACGCCCACGCTGTAGTCAGCTCCACCCTGGGAAACGGAAGGCCAGCACATCCCTTAACGTTAGTCATGCAACGGTGCCTGGTTTCCAAGTAAGGAAGGCCGTGGCGGCACTGCCCAGGAATTAATCACACTGCGAAAGGGGAGGGAAAGATACTAAAAGAGGAAAAGTTTGCTGACTTCTTTGGAGATGGCTTTTCCGTAACAGAGTAGTTCCAGTGAATTTATAGAACATCAGATGCACCCACATTTAAATAAAAATATGCTCCAAGGCTTAATGTAGCTGATTATTTAGAAAGCAGCCCCCAGTGTGGGGGAGTCTGCCCCAGCGCATCCATCTCCCATATTTAAAGTTAACACTCCTACAATACTCGCAACTTGTCATATCTTCATAGCAGGACACAATATATCAAGTAAAGATTTTACTGCCCGGCCGGGTGTGGCTCAGCGGTCAAGCATCCATCTAGGATCCAGGCGATTGGGGTTCCATCCCCCTGTCAGGGCACATGCCCGGGTTTGCAGGCTTTGATCCGCAGTCGAGGGCGTGCAGGAGGCAGCTGATCAATGACTCTCATCATTGATGTTTCTATCTCTCTCTCTCCCTCTCCTTTCCTCTCTCTAAAATCAATAAAGATATATTTAAAGGAAAAAAAAATAAAGTTGCTTTAAAAAAAAAAGATTCTACTAATAAATCAAGCCAATAATTAGAATGCCTGTCCCAATAAAGCAAAGATTAAATTATAAATAAAGATCTCTGGGAGGCTGCTAAACATATAACTTGCACGATTGTGTAGGCCTGACCTTTTGTTCTGAGAGCAAAACCATTCATCTTATTTGAAAAGAGCATATGATATTTGTACACACTGATTAAACCCTGAAGCTATTATCCAACCCTCAGGGGGACGAATGGAGCTGGATGATAATCTTCCTATGTCCAATGGTTAACCATTGCAAGACCATTTTATAGTATTAATATCCGAGGGCTTGGATTTCTTAGTATTTTATACTGTTGTTATTAGCCAACTGGTAATGTATTTTCTTTTAGCTTTGAGACACACACAAAGTCTATCTTTTTAGTAGGAGGCCATGCTTTTCCTAGCGCCTCCTCCCCTGATCCACACCCCCCAGCAGTATGAAAATAATATGCTTTGAAGATAGTGAGCCCTGTGACTTCAATCAACGGATGTGGTCATAGAAGTCTCAGCCCATCTGCTAGGATAACCTTAAATTCCTGTCTTGCAGTTCTGTTTCAGAAACAGGATTATGGTTAACAGGAAGTCCATCCTTTGGTATTTCTAAAAATGATAAGTCAGGACTTAATGCTCAGGAACATTGGCTGGGACTTGACCTTGGATTTCCCACAAAGGTCCTCCAGAGATCTTGCCCCATATAATACGGAAGGAGGAACATCTGAAGGCCTAGGTGGTCTGTGAACAACAGCCTCCGATGTCTCACGCTCAGAACATGCAAGAAACTTTCTGACACTGTTTAAAATTTAGTTTTAACTTTTTGCAAAACATCTTAATAGGGTTTTTTATTTATTAAGAAAAGCAATCAGTGGAATTGTAATGGTTTCCATATCATGACGTTTTCCTTCAAGGGCCCGTGCCCAGGGTCCCCACGCTCACCTGCAGGACGTGAAGCTTGCAGTATTGCCCTTGGAAGCCCCCCGAGGGCGCATAGGTGGAGAGGCACTCACTGTAGGACCCCAGCCTGTCCACGTTTCCACTGAGAATGTTGCTCCCAAGTTTCCCGACGGAGTCATACACTGAATTTCGAAGCAAAAGAAGTGGGCAAAGTTAGCTTCCTTGTGTCGCTTTCAAGTGAATTTATAGGCATTCAGTTCCACCATTTAAACCTATCGAAGTTAAATGGCCAACAAAAGAGAAAGATGTATTCAGATGCTACTCTCTGAGCCTGCATTTTGCATCCAGGCCCCTCTCATGTTGTGTGATGTGTGTCCCCTCATATGTAAGTGCTCTTGTTTTGTGTATGTGTATTTTTAATTTATATAAATGACTTTGTGCCTCGGATCTCCTGCTTCTACATATGTCACTCAGTACTACATTTTACTATTGATGGTGTTACTGTGCTTGTCTAGTCCAGAGGTTCTAACTGCTGTGTAATCATTCATCATTGTCCTAGCCTTAGCCATTCCCCAGGTGATGGACACATACATGGCCTCCAACCCAAAAAAACTCACGGTAACAAACTCCTTGTTTGTATCCCCATATAGACCTACGAGGGGATTTAGCTCAGGTTTAGTCCCAAGCCTGTGAGGGGGACTGCTGGGTCTCAAGGTGCACAAATACTGGATCAACCCCACCAGGTGGCTCTCTGGAGGGACTGCCCCCAGGATGCTGGTTCCTATTGTTTCTTTGCGTTGTCCAGCTTTCTCATTTTGGGCAGTTAAAGGATATAAAATAATATCCAGTTGTTGTTTTAATTTTCATTTTTCTAATTACAAGTAAGCTAGAATATTTTTGTCAGTCAGCCATTATAGTTTTCTCTTCTGTAAAGTATTCTTTGCCCGTTTTTTAATGGATCTTCTCTTTTTGATTAGCAAGAGCTCCTTATTATTTATATATTGGTCCTTGTTCACCTGAGTCATTGAAAATATTTACTCTCAGTCAGTTATCTTCCAGTTCTTTATCGGTGGTGTCCTTCATCGGACAGAAATCCATTCTTTTGAGCCTGTAATTTTTGGTCTAGTCTTTGAACAAGCTTTGTTCTAGTCAAGACTGACTAGATAATTTGCAGGGCTAATGCAAAATGAAAACACAGGACCTCTTATTTTAATATTATTAAGAACTTCAAAATGGTGTGGCTGGTGTGCTCAGAGGTTGAGCATCGACCTTTGATCCAGGAGATGGCGGTTCGATTCCCGGTCAGGGCACATGCCTGGGTTTTGGGCTCAGTCCTTAGTAGGGAGCGTGCAGGAGGCAGCTGATCAATGACTCTCTCATTGATGTTTCTCTCTCCCCCCATCTCCCTCTCTTTTTCTCTCTCTGAAATCAATAAAGATATTAAAAAAAAAAAAAGAACTTCAAGATGGTGCCGGTCAATCACAGTTAAAGCAAGCAAAGGGCCCTTTAAAGTGTGGGCCCTAAGTGACTGCAAAGGTCACAGGCCTATGAAGCCAGTCCTGGCTCTAATACCAAAACCATACAGGTTTTATTATTACAGATTTGTAGTATATTGAGTATCTTGCCTTAAGTTATTTTTTTCTCCCAAAGTTGAGCTAGTTAGTTGTAAACCATTAATCATTCATACAAGTTTCAGAACATTTGTACTCAGAAGATTTTCAGAAATTTCAGGAAACTTCAGAAAAAAAGTGTATTGAGGTCTTCAAAACATTCAACTAGGATGTTAATTCATATTGTTTCAAATTTATATATTATATGGGGAGAAATGGACATCAATTTTGCATTAAGCCGTCATTGGATATCATGCAATGTACTCAAATCTTCTTTTGTATCCTTACTTATAATTTTACATTTTCCCATGTAATCTTCAAGCAGATTACACAGACAACTCCTAGATAGTATATAGTTGGCTATTTTCCTTGATATTTTATTTTTAATTATATTTTCCAATTGATTGTTGCTGGTGTGGGAAAATGCTATTGATTTTTGTAATTTGTTCTGGGATCTGGCGAATTTGCTGAACTTTCTTTTAGTTGTGCACTATTATTTCTCCTCTCTAATCCTTACACTCCTTTTTTTTTTCCTCCCTTTTTTTGTCCTGCCCTTACAGAAGCTGACGGGGTCCCTGCAGGCTGCTCCCACTACCCTCCCCCTCACCATGACATGATGTCAACCCTGTCCCAGGACTAGTGTGGAGCGAGTCAAAGCCCAAATCAAAGCTCGGCCTTCGTCCACCGGATGGTGGTCCCCTGAGAGGCTGCACCATGACCACCACCCTGGAGGCTGCCTGGACCTGACCGGCCCTCAGCCTAGCAGGTCTTTGGCCCTCCTCTCACCCTGCGAGCTGCCCCCAGCCTGCCGATCAGCTCTGCTTTTTGCTGAAGCTTGCCAGAGTCGTGTCTGTGGTTTAACCAAAGACGCCTTCCTAACTGATGTCCCCTAGGACCCAGCCATTCAGCATCTCAGAGTCAGCTCCAGGGAAACACACGAGCATACACTGCAGGATGCTCGTGGCAGCGATGCTTGTAAAGGCAAAAAAATTGGAAACGGTTAAGTTGAACCACAACTTAATGAAAATTCCATTTTATGGGACAAAAACAGTTTAATGTTGGCAATTTCACATAGTTCAGCCTCTATCAGGAAAAAGTTAAATGAGCTGTAGCACTTTCATATTTTATAAAAATGCTATGCAACAAATAAAAAGAGATAGATCTATATTTGCTACTGAGGAAAATGCTCCAAGACATATTATTATGAAAAAACCAACAGCTTAAGAACATTCAATGTATTTTTCAGTTTTCCAAAACAAAACAATATCTTTCTAGTGGATAAATATACACAAAAAAAGCATGGAGAAAGTTCCAGAAAGTTCTAGAAGGAGACACACCCGTTGATAACAGCTATTGACTGGGAAGGGGACTGAGAAATGAATGAGGGGTAAAAAAGACTTGAGCTTTGTCTATATTGTTTTGATTCTTCTACAATGAGAACAAGCTTGTATATTATTTAGTAAATATAATACGGTATTTCCCTCTTATCCACGGGGAATGTTATAAGACCACCCACCCCAGTGGATTCCCAGAACTGGAGATCATACTAAACCCTATCTATAGTATTGTTTTTTTCCCTATACATGCATACTTATGATAAAGTTTAGTTTATAAATTAGGCACAGCAAAAAATTAAGGACAGTTATCATAAAATAGAGCAAGTATAACAATATACTGCAATAAAAGTTATTGAATGTGGCCCTCCTCAAAATATCTGATTGTGCTCTACTCCCCTTTTCGCTTCAAGGAAGCACTTTACAGCTTCTCTTTGGTGTATCCGAACTGCCAGCATCACTCCTCTTGTGCTCTGAACCCATTATTAAGCAAAATAAGGGTGACTTGAACTCGGGCACTGACATCTCACAACAGGGGATAACCTCGTGAACCTACTAAGTGACTAACGGGAGGGAGCGTCCACTGTGCGGAGACGTGGGACCAAGGGATGAGTCGCGGTCCGGGTGGGATGGACCAGGACCTCGAGGGATTCATCACATTACTCAGAATTTAAAACCTATGGACTATTTGTTCTGGAGTGTTCCCTTTAGTGTTTTCTAAACAAGGTTGACCATAGGTAACTGAAACCGCAGAAAGCAAAGCCGCAGAGGAGAGCGACTGTCATGAGCAGTGAACGCGTGAGCAGCGGGAGAGAGCACCGCGCTCGTTCACGCCTTGGCCGGCGGCCTCCGCAGCACCCGCTAAGTCCCGGACGCCGCAGCTGCTTCCTGATCGCCCAACGAAGCAAGAATCACGACAGAGTGAATCGCAAGCTTTTGCTGGTGGAAGGTCTTGCCTGCAGCTTGCAAAAAAATCACAACATCTGTGAAGCGCAATAAAGCCGCGTGCAATTGCCCTGGCCAGTTTAGCTCAGTGGTTTAGAGCGTCGGCCCAGGGATTGAAGGGCCCGGGGTTCGGTTTGGGCCAAGGGCATGTCCCTCGGTTGCAGGCTCAATCCCCAGCCCCAGTCAGGGTGTGTGCAGGAGGCAACCAATCGCTGTGTCTCTCTCACATTGATGTTTCTCTCTCTCTCTCCTCCCCCTTCCACTCTCTCTGAAAAGCAATGGAAAAAAATATCCTCAGGTAAGGATTGAAAAATTCTAAAAAATAAAGCCACATGCAATAAAACGAGGTGTGCCTGTAGGGGACCTGAATAGTTTCAACAGAGGCTGTGTGGCCCGCAAAACCGAAACTATTGACTACCTGGTCGTTTAGAGGAAAACTTTGCATAATTCTTGTCTCGAGCTGTGATTCTCTGCCCTGGGCAGACATTAGAATCACTTGGGGCATATTTTAAACATTCTATTGCCCAGGCCCCACCTTCACAAAGGGTGGCTGAATTGTTTTATCAAAATGTCCCAGGTGCAGCCAGGCTTGGCCTCTGTGATCTTTAGGATTAATTCCAGACTCCAGAGCATGGTTTCAAAGGCCCTTCGTGACCAGACCTGTTTCTTCAGCCGCACCCTCCCACACCGTTTCCCCTGCTCCTGGTACAGGACACGCCAGGCTCAAACCTGTCTGTCCTTCTACCTGGAATGTCCCTCCTTCCCATCCGCCTGGAAAATGCTGAATCATCCTTTTAGTCTCGGCTGAAGGATACTGTCCCGCAGGAAAGATTGCAGACTCTTGCTTAGTGTACCCCCTGCCTGTCCCCGTGTGAGAGGCGGGGCCATTTCTTCATTAACGGGTGTCTCAGAAGAGGACCTCAATAAGCGTTTGCTGAATTGAATTAAACTTTGAAAAAATTAAGTTCCAATACCCCAAATCCAATTCCACAAATGTATTTTGAGGTCCTCCCCATGTGAAGAAAAGCAACAATTTTGAAGGCTGGATGTATTTCTTATAAATAGACTAAATGATTTCCAAATGCCCTTCTCCATCACTGTCTGAGTATCCCAAATTCTGCAGCCCGAAGTTTAAGAATCTGGAACTATGAGAGTTGAAGGAGATAAAAACAGGACAGGTGTCAATACCGAGCTTGTCTTCACAAGGTAAATGCCTGAAGGTCAAATACCAATACAGAGGGACACTCTGTCCTCACTTTGGAAGACTAAATTCTAGTTTTCTTTCCAGTCGGTGTTTTGCTTTGTGAACTGGTTTTCTTGGATTGGATTTATGGTGTTCTAGCTGGGGTTATTTTGTAGGCTCTGCAACTTTTCCATTGCATTAGCTTCCTTTCTGATTGTAAACGCAAGTGGACAAGTTGCCTTTTCCCTGCCATCTCCTTAATTAGTTTCTGTCTAGGACCTGAGATGCCTGGCCATGGGCACCGTCCAAATCCAAATCCATTGTGATCGTCACAGGAGGGAGGAATGGAAGGAACTAATGATTAATCCAACCTACTACTTCAAATCACATGGCAGTTGTTCCAAGTTTTCATTACGAAAAGATTAAAAACAGCTTGTTTCAGTTCTGTTGGGCTAGTTGGCAGACAAATTTTCTTGCTCACATGATGGCAATGATACATGGGTATCAAAATGCAGAGTTGCCCTAGCTGGTTTGGCTCAGTGGTTAGAGCATCACCCCGAGGACTGAAGGGTCTCGGGTTCAATTCTGATCCAGGGCACGTACCTCAGTTACAGGCTCGATGCCCTGCCCCAGTCTGGGCACATGCGGGAGGCAACCAATTGATGGTGGCTCTCTCCACGTTTCTTTCTCTCTCTCCCCCTTCCACTCTCTCTAAAAAGCAATGGAAAAAAATGTCCTCTGCTGAGGATTAAAAAACAAAAAATTAAAATGCAGAGTTGATTAATTTCTGGGTTTAAATGGAGGAAAGCAAGACCTCAGCCAATGGTCTTAAGTTTTAAAATATGGATGCACCTGTACCATGAAGTTGAAGGCGGCAGAAGCTTTTAGAATGCTAAGCCACAAACAGATCCTGAAAGTGATGATTATCTTCAGCATTAACAGCAAATATGTATTAACACCTTGCTGACAGGCTATCTCAAGCCAGAACTTGCCTGTGCAGGAGGCTAATTTGGTCAGCAAGGTGTTTAAAATTACTTAAATTAGTGTAAGTGCAGACACGAGTTATCTCGTGACCGGTCAGCAAGGTGTTAAGGACCCACCAGATCACTGTGTTATATTGGAGAATTTTAAAAATGAGAACTGAATAGCCTTTGCCCTGTGGTTGATAATACAGGGCACACACACACACAAATGCTAACCATCCATTGCCAGAGATCTCCTCTGTTGGTAAGAAAGTGTTGGTGCTTGAATGTGCTATCGGTTTGATTTCCAACCTCCTGAAGCAGGCTCTTTGCAGACGCCTCCTGGAATTCCCCTCGTGTCTGGTCAACTATTAATCTTGGACTTGCAGAACAAGTAGAGCGTGTGTATTAGTTTTCTGTGACTGCTATAATAAATTTCCACAACCTGGGTGGCTTTAAACCACAGGAATTTATTTTCTCACAGATTTAGAGGCTAGAAGTCCAAAATCAGTATCACTGGGTTGAAATGAAGGTGTGTCACCGGGGCTGCGCTCCTGGAGGTTCTGGGGGAGACTCTGTTCTTTGCCTCTGCCAGCTTCTGGCAGCTGCCAGCATCCTTGGCTCACAGCCACATCACTCCAATCTCTGCTTCTGAGGTCACATCACCTTGTCCTCTGTGTGTGTCAGATCTCCCTCTGCCTCCCTCTTGGAAGGACATACTCGATGGCACTTAGGGCCCACCTGGGAAATCCAAGATAACCTCCCCAACTCAAATTCTTTAGCTTAATTACATCTATAAAGATTCTGATTCTGGGCCGTGTTCAGAAATCCAGTTAGCCCAGAAATTTCAGTGGAGCCCTCTGTGTCTCCCTTTCTCTAGGATGAGATTCTCTTGGTTTCAGCAACTTTTTTGTCCCCAGTGTGAGCACCGGTGGAGGGGCTGACCTTGAGTAAGATGCTCTCCAGACCGACAGCTGGATGCCAAAGAGGCGACTCCTGAGAATTCAAATCAAGTAGCTGGTCCTCCACTGATGCCCAGAGAACAAAGGCTCGGCTGGAGCCAGGGGCCTGGCTACCCAGTGAGTGACTCCCTGCGATTGCCCCCTCTAACAGGGGCGTACACCCCAGGCCTGGGCTTCCAGGACAGAAGATGAGACACACAGACAGGGGCCATGAAACAACCATTCCAGGAGATAAACGATGAAGCCCACGGGAGCAGAGTTGGGAGCTCAGCAGCCCAGCCTCCAGAGTGACCCGAGGAACCTGCTGTAGGACCAGGGAGGAGGGATCTGAAGGGTTAAGAAAGTTTTATAGTGAAAGTAGCTGCTTGGGAAAGATTTCAAGGATGTTATGAGATTAAGGAAACAGGAAATGAAGAGCCCTGCAGGCTGCTTGGGAACCAGAGGGCCCCTCCTCTCCCCTCATTCCATCCCTGAGGAATAAAGTGCAGGAAAATACAGGAATCATGTGAAACCACAGGGGCCTCAATATGATGAGCACAGTTTTAATTCCATATAAACAGCCACCCTGCAAGGCCTCTGCTGCAGACAGCGTTACGAATGGGTCTGGTTGGACTTTAAGAGATGGCCGTGGGTGGATCTGGTACCTCTCAAGAAAAATGAGTTCCAGGACATGAGACTGCTTTATTTTTTGTTTTCCTCTCAGATCATAAATGCATGCTGTTTTATTCTAGCAGGTGTGTCTGAGAGGCCATAGCTCTCTGTGTTTATTTCCTAGGGCTATCCTAACAATTTTTCACAAACTGGGTGGCTTAAAACTGCAGAAATCTATTGTCCCACAGTTCTGGAGACCAGAAGTCTGAGATCAAGGGGTTGGCAGGATTGGTTCCTTCTCAAGGCTTGGAGGGACAATCTCTTCCATGCCTCCCTCCTAACTTCTGGTGATGGCTCGCAATCCTTGGTTTCCTTGACTGTCCCTGACTTATAGACACATTGCTCCAGTATCTGTCTCTGTCATTATATGGCATCCTTGTGTGTCTCTATTTCCCTCTTATAAGGATAGTAGTCATTGAATTAGGGCATTCCTTAATCCAGTTTTAGTTTATCTTAATTTGACTATGTTTACAAAGACCCTATTTCCCAAAAAGGTCACATCCACAAGTACCAGGGGTTAGGGCTTCACTGTATCTATCTCGAGGACACAATTTAACCCACCACAATCACTGGGTGGGTATTCTAAAATGCTAGTAATTAGTTGGTGATGTGTGGTTGGAGAAGCTATGGGCCTGGTGAGAAGAAGCAACGGTGGGCTTGGGGAAGGTGTGACAAGTTTATGGAGAGATAGGATCCCTGGATGGCCAAAGTCAGAGAACATCAGCTCCAGATCCTCTCTGCAAGACCAAACATCTCTGCCTGAATTTCATGGGCCCTCTCTCTCCACTTTACTCCTCAGAGCCCCACCCTTTATCAGAAATCCCGCTTCTTATTATCTCTATCCTTTGGATTAGGGATGGAGTTTTAAAACATTATGCAGCCCTGGCTGGGGTGGCTCAGGTGGTTGAGCACCATCCCATGCACCGAGAGGTCACCAGCTGGGTTCCCTGTCAGGGCACATGACCAGGCTGCAGGCTCAGTCCCAGTAGGGGGCGTGCAGGAGGCAGCCAATAGATGTTTCTCTCTCTCCCTCTCCCTTGCTCTTTCTCTAAGAAAATCAAGAAAAACATATTTAAAAACAGACATTATGCAACATATTAAAAAGGCATAAAGAAAAAAATAAGAAACAACTATGTTCCCATCGCCCAGCTTACAAAATAAAAAACGTGACTCATCATTTGAAATCTGATGTGTCCCCTGTTACCTCTTCACCCTAAGCACCCCCCACTCAAGACAACCTCTAGCTGAATTTGGAGGTTCGCATTCCCAGGCCTTCCTCTCCATCAGTACTATATAGGTGTCTCCCTTAGCAACAGAGCACCTTCATTTGCATTTTTTTTGAAACATATAAATTGTATATATTCTTCTACAACTTTTTTCCTTGCCTTACTTCTGTGTATTCCGTCCATACTGAGACATGTATCTCTGCCTCATTCCTTTTGCTGCTGATTTTTTCCCCTTGTTTCTCTTGTTACTAATTTTAGGCTGTGATGGGAAGCCCTGGCTTGGGAACAGATGACCCAGGCTCAGTCCCGCCTCTGCCATTTATTTCAGGCAAAATACTTTACATCCCTGTGGCTCTATTTTCTCGTTTATAAAATGGTGATGATAAAAAAAACACCCTCCCCATGGGAGGGGGGCCTAAATGAGACAACTCCTGCCCAAGGAACAGCGCCTGCCACGAGAAAATACTCTAAATATTGACTCATTTTTCCATTCGCAGGAAAACCATGCTGAGCAAGAAGGTCAGAACCACGCGCTGGGCTCAGAAATCTCAGGCAAAACGTCAAAGCAAGGATGTCCAGTGTTTTCTGGTGTGTGAGAATAAAAGTAAGTTTTTAAAAAACAGGAGATAGTAGTATTCATCTATTAAATTAAGTGATTGTCTATCCATCTATGTAAGTCATTCAATTCTCCCTTGGACCACTCATCTTGGGGAACTTTTCTTAACTAAAAAAAGAAAGACTTCCCGTTTTCAGGCTTTTACAGATGGGACATCATTGGTGTGTGACTAGAGGAATGACCCTGAGCCGGTCATTGTACCTCTGGCTCTTGTTGACAGCTTATTTGGCCTGGGTTTGTCAGAACGTCCCCTGTCAATATCACCAAGTGTCGCAGCAAAACAAAATCAGTTCCAGCGTGGGACTCGCAAATGGCTGTGGAATTAGGTGGATTTATCTTTTCCAACCATTTCATTAAATATCAGGACATCTAATCGAGTGTAGAATGGCAATGGCTTCCAGCCACGCGCTATTCTGAATTACCCAGTATTAAACCCAAACTCTGTGTATCTGTGCGATGTATGTTTTGCTACTGTTTTCCAATATGAAATGAATGTGTTCGAAATGGAAGTGGAAATCGCTATGATAGTTCCTCTGACTTTGGAAAGAGTGAGTCTTCACATTTTTCTGTGTTAGTGGTTTCCATCAGCATGAACCGTCCCTCACTCACCAAGGAAGTTACCCCACTGGAAGCAAATCTGATTTCCTGCCCCCTTCTGGCAGGAAGGTTACGTGTCCCTTTAGCTGCGAGAATAATTTGGGGGAAACTACAATTAATTAATAAATACGGCAGCCTGACGTCCATCCGTACCACATGCATAGGGGTCTGGGGAGAGGGGACTTCCAGCCCGAGGCAGTCCGCTCACCGACACACGGCTCAGGATTTGCTATCAGACACATAAGGGCAAGGCTCGTTCCCTGAGTCATGAAGCAATTCATTCTCAAAAGCGGGCTGAATGTCTAGAAAGAGAACTAATGCACGCTATCTCAGACAACAGTGAAACGCTGTCGACTTCAGTAATAGTAAACAGCATCAGGCGCTTTATGAGCCACTCTCATCTTAGTAAGAGGTTGGTCTGCATGGGGCCCCTTCTGGCTGGAACTGATGCCACTTCCTCTGTTGCCCTCTGCAGGAAAAATTCCTCCTTCTGCCTTGATTCCTGGTGCAATTTGTAAACTGAGGCTCGTCTTGTCTTCCCCGCTTGGTTCTGTGCTTTTAATGCTCGCAAGTTTTTCTAGAATGCCCCAGCACGATCCCCAGACTCCCTGTGTTCACCTACCCGAGGCCAGGAAAACCGACTTACTTCTTAGAGCGTATTCTTTGGGCTCCACCGAATTCAGATCAGAAAGGAATTCATCGGTGTCTTGCGTGCACTTGAGAGAAATGTTTCTTGCAGGAAAAACAAAGGGTAATTGAAACTGAAAAGAAAGCAGGCAAAATAGTAAAGTCGGGGCCATCGCTGTCCCTTAACCTGTCAGGATAAAACTCCCCTCTTAGACAAAGAGCCTTATATTTATGAAACACTAGTCTATGACATGTTGGGGTGCAGGGGGGGGGTGTGACAAACCTCAGTCCTTAACACACAAGCTGTGGCTCCTCAGCCACCTGCAAAGCGGCCGAGATGAACAAACCATGGAAACCGATTTCCACACAACTTGTTATTGTTGAGTCAAGTCGCGCTGAGACTGTGGGGGCCGCTGACCACCTGGCTTCCTTTAGTTATGCAGATTAACATGGATAAGGCTGGATTTTCGCGGGTTAGCCCTTCCTGCATGTACCTCCGGGTTTAAAAAATATACCGAGGATGTTAAGTGGAAATATTTGGTTTCCCCCTGGAACAATTATGCATCCAACCTATAAAACATTTGGATAAGTGATCAGCAAAGAAGGGCTTCTCCATATCATCTGGGTTTTCCATGCATCTGTTCATGTGTTTGCCTCACTTCAAAGCCACATAGGTGTGGGAGAGATGAACGCCCCCAAGGAAAGAGCCGCATTGCAGTGGGAACAATAAGCCCGAGTGTCATCTCATGGGCCTTCGGACGCACATGCCGGGGAGGAAATGAGGCTGACAGATGTCCGCAGTGACGGTGTGCATCTACTTTAGGAAAACATAAAATGAGTGGGACTGGATTTCTCAGGGTGTAAATATTGTCTTTCCAGAAAAGCTTTCTTTAAATAGCAAACGTCCCTAACTACATTGAAACTGTGATGCAAACCTTGTTTCCACGGTGGGAACAGTCTGCACCTGTGGGTGGCTGGGACTCAGTTGCACTTCCTGTGGCTCGCTGGCTTCACCGGGCCATAGCATCCCACACTGGGTGCCTGATAAACAACAGACATTTATTGCTCACACTTCTGGAGCCTGGAAGTCCAAGATCCAGGCGTGGGATGGTTGTGTTCTGGTGAGCGCCTGGCTCTGGGTGATCAAACAGAAACATCTCTAAAACCTGGATTTACTTCCAAGTCAGTTGTTGATATCGTGTAGTCATTGAAAATATGAAATTGCTTTTAGAATTCAGTGTTAAACAGTCCATCGTTTCTCAACTGGGGGTGGGGAATGCAGTGAGCAGAACACATCCCCACATTTTAATCTTTAGTAATAAAAACCACCTAATATGATTTTAAAGTACCACCTAAATAAAGAGGGAAAAGATAATCTTACTTTTGGGAAACTAAATAGCTCAAGGCCTTTCTGTTTGTCCCAATGCCTAAGAAATAAAATTATGACTAATCAAGTTTCAAGGAGACTCGGTTGTTTTATGCAGACATTTTAATCACCTGTTTCATGCAAAGCAATGTTCTGGGCATAAAAATAAGACAGGAAAATAAAAAAATGCCTACCTTTCCTGTAAGCAGGGCTTTACTAAAATTTCCTGTGGCAGCAAACAGCTCCTGATGCTGTTATTAAGGCCACAGTCATTTTAGTCAAGTAACAAGCTCTGTGGAAAAGGGAAAAGCATCGGGCCTCTCAGCATTCGGCAATGAATTTGTGAAAATGAGGCATCAGCCAGCCTGCTGGCAAATGGTAACTAATGACAGAAGGAAAAACACCTCTTGCAATGAGAGGAAAGGGCGACCGCAGATTAGAAAGCAGGCGGAGTTCATGGCCCAGCTCAGGACGTCTTTCCAGAGGCCAGTAAGCTTATGTCAGGGGTGCTAAGTGCCAGGAAGAAAAATCACACAGCACAAGGAAGGGGAGAGTGGGGAGCAGGGAGGGGGTGTGCTGTTGGGGGGGCGCACTTTCCAGCAAGGTGACCCAGAAGCAGGTGACCTCTGAGCCAACCGGAAATGAGTGAGAAAAGTCCATCTGAGAATTACAACTTAAGGAAGAGCATTGCAGGCAGAGGGAACAGCCAGTGCCAGGTCCCGGGAAGGGAATGTGCGGAGTGTATTAAAGGGACAACCAGACGGAGGGGTAGGAGGTGAGGCTGGTGAGGTGACAGGGGGCGGGGTGGAAGGCCTGCTGGGGTCTCGTGGTTATTGACAGGCACTCGCTTCCCCTTATCTTGGCGAGCCTCTCCTGCAGCAACTGTACTGTCAGGCTGCTGGGACGGCGTCTGGAAGTCCCACTGTGACCCAAGCCGGTCCCGCGGTTCCTTGAAAGCAGACTCGGGCAGAGAGGCTGAGGAAGGTCCTCATTGTTTCCTCCCACATCTTGGCCCCTTCTCCTTCCTGACCAGCAAGTGCAATTCACAAGGTAATGCTCCATCTGGAACCACCATGACCATGGCCACCGTGTCGCCAGAGTGAATAAACTTTAACTGCGCCTGCCTCTTTGGATCATCTGCTGGGGAGTCCAAGCAGGAGCACCGTTTTGGCCAAATACTGACCATCTCACGTCTGAGGTTAAGCTGTCAGGGGTCAGGGAGCGTGACCTTCCGGCTTCCAGAGCAGGAGACAAGGTCCATTCTTTTTTTTTTTAATCCTTACCAGAGAATATATTTTTTATTGATTTTTTTACAGAAAGGGGAAGGAGGGTGAGAAAGAGAGAGCAACGTCAATGTGAGAGAGAAGCATCGCTCGGTGGCCTCCAATCCAAGCCCCAACCAGGGACTGAACCCGGAGCCTAGGTATTTGCCCTGACCAAGAATCACACCCACAACCTTTCAGTGATGTTCCAGCCGAGAGAGACGATGTTCCAGCCGAGAGACACGATATTGCAACCAACGGAGCCACACAGGCCAAGGCCAGGTCTTACAGTGACAGATTCTGCAGCACTGGCAGGGATCAGATGCTGAACTTGTAGCAGGATAGTAAGAAGCTAGGGAAGCCCCTGGGCACATGGAATGGGGAAACTGAGACAGGAAAATTAAACGCAGCCAAACAGTTCGGGCAGCTTGAGAACCGAAAGACCTTGTCTTTCCCAGCCAAGGACACTTGCGGGCAAATGGTTCATACCCTCCTCCCTACCCAGAGAACACACAGCTCAAACCCCCCTGGCCTGGGAAATGGAGAACAAAGACCCGATTAGCGCCATTTGTGCCAGCCAGACCCTGGGACAGAGGAAGTTGGGGAACAAATAACAAAAACCCCACTAAAGCCAGACAGACCCAAGATAAAAGTAAAACAGTAAAACAGACCAAAGAATTATCCAAGACTCCCCTAGACAATCATTTTAATGCGTCAGCATATTAAAAATGCACCTGGAAACTGATGACCGTTCGACTGAAACCCTCCCCTGAGATTCTCGCCTGCAGAGAGAAACAAACGGATAAAAAGCCTCAGGACAGAGACTCAATGCCGGCTCACCCTAGAGCACGCCCATGCCCCTTTGTGGGCATGAACTTTTTATTTCTTCCTAATTTCTAAGGGTCCCCGTGAGACTTGCAACCAGGGGAGCAGTGAGCAGCGGCGGCTCGACCCAGGCTCACCCTCTGACCCTGTCTCCAGGACCCCCTTTTCTCTGATTCCCAGTGAGCTAAGGCAGCCCCCCCAGGCTCACTTCTTTCCTATAACATTTCTAGGGAGCCGAAGCAGAGCGCCGCCTAGGCTCTCCCCTGGGGTTCCCTCTACCCTAATTTCTTCCTTCGTTTCATTGCCCCCAGGGTACTCTCTAACCCATCTGGACTCGTGTTGCGAAATCCTTCCTGCACGAAGTCAAGGACCCACACACTACAGGCCGGCCTGAGGCAGACCTGCTCCAGGCTGGACCCTGTCCAGTAACAAACTGACAAAATCAAGAAAAATGCCATTGCCCCGACTTAGGGACACATCTTCTGCCCTTTCCGAGAGAGAGTGGTTCCCTTTGACACACGTAGCTCTGCTTTCCCTGACTCTTGCCGACATCCCACCATCCTCTCCGACCAGCTGGCCTATGCCTTCCTTGTTCTGTTTCATCAAATAAGTGACACGTAGGCCTGGCCGGTGTGGCTCAGTGGGCTGAGCATGTCCCAGGCACCAGAAGGTCGCAGGTTCAATTCCGGGTCAAGGCACATGCCTGGGTTGTAGGCTCATTCCCCGGTGGTGTGCAGGAGGCAGTCGATCGATGTTTCACTATCACATGGATGTTTCTCTCTCTCTCTCCCCCTCTCCCTTCTCCCTCTAAAAATCAATTTTTTAAAAAAAATTTTTAAATAAATAAATGATGTGTATTCTCCAGAAATAACCAATCCAATTAAACTTGACTAGACCTGAAGGTCAGAAAATTAACCTCGGTCTAAACCGACATCTTCTGGAACCAAGTTGGAGGTGCAACATGGTGGATCAGATTCTAGGGCTCCCCTAGATAAAAATACACAGTCCTGCAAAGTACTGTGTTTGAAACAGACTTGCCTTGGTGGCGTAACTCACCAC